>NC_045768.1:104072532-104796149 GCF_008692025.1 Phocoena sinus | reverse complement strand
TTTTGCAGGATGGCATTATTGTTGGAACAGGTAAGCAGCATCCCAGGGTTACAACTTTGAAGGGATCAAGCATGGGTGTTTTAAAAAGTATTATTTATAGTTGCCCTGTATTCAAAACCAAAGAGGACCAATCTTTGAACATAATGACTAGAAGTTAGTAAAAGGCAGGGGAAACTAAAGAGAGCCCCAGAGGACCAAGTCGGTTTTTTTTTTAATAGAAGATATAAAGAGCTATAATTTCATTCATGTTTGGCATCAGGTAATTCTTCATTTAGAAATGAAGAACTTAAAAGATATTTGGCATGATGTTTGTCTAAAAATATTTTCTGAAGTGGGACTCTAGGGACCACTAGTTCCTGGGGATATGAATAGGTATGAAAAATAGTTCTGTGGTCAAATAATTTTAAATAACATTGTATGTCGTTAAAACCCTTTCTGCACCCCAACCCCAGTCCTTTGGAAAATGTCATTTTAAATGTTGTTAGAACTTGTACAGACCAGAAACCCCTTTAGCCCAGCATTTCCCAATTCATTTGACCCACATTTAGAAAAGCTATTTTTAAACAATAGAATAAAGGGAAACAGATCCACTTCTGAAGTTAGGTGTCTCCAGATAGGTCAGAGGCGGGTGACAGTGATCCCTTTACACTGCCCTGTCCTGGTCAGGCCCAAAGCCCTGTCATCTGAGCCATCTCTGTAAACACACATTCAGCATGAATTACCTGCAAGGTCTAACATTGCCACTGGACTCACGGACCCCTCACCCCGTATCTGCACCCAGGATCCCTCTAGTTTCTGCTTCCTGTGCACCTGGCAGAGAGCAGAAACAAAGTCCTAGCATCAGATAGGACCCAGAGTTTTAGGATTGCCAATAAGGCTTTGTCCAGTGTTACTTGATTATAACAGGAAATTATTTTGATAGGACAAAAGTTCAAACCAAATTCTTGCAGACATTTAAAGAAGGGTATCTCCTCCACCCACTCCACTTCAGGTTAAGAAGACCCGGGGAATTGCTTCTTTCCTTCCTCAAAATGGGGGCACATGTTGCCATCTAGTGGTGCTTCTGTATGATGACAAAAATGCCTTAAAAAATTTTTTTTTTTTAACTTTTGCCCTGATCTGTTTGTAACTCCCTTTCACAGTTCTGGTTTCAAACGTGCCTAACTCTCTATCCTGGAACTACTTCAAGGGAAAGAAGTCTCTCTTCCTGTGTATTCTTTTTTTTTTTTTTTTTTTTTTTTTATTTTTGGTTGCGTTGGGTCTTCGTTGCTGTGCGTGGGCCTTCTCTAGATGCAGTGAGCAGGGACTTCTCACTGCGGTGGTTTCTCTTGTTGGGGAGCACGGGGTCCAGGCACGCAGGCTTCAGTAGTCGTGGCACATGGGCTCAGTAGATGTGGCTCACAGGCTTAGTTGCTCCCTGGCATGTGGGATCTTCCCGGACCAGGGCTTGAACCTGTGTCCCTTGCATTGGCAGGTGGATTCTTAACCACTGCGCCACGAGGGAAGTCCCTCTTCCTGTGTATTCTTCTGGTTCCCCAGTCTTTAGGATTGATCGTGGGAACTGGAAAGGGAGGGAAGGCGGGGGCTAAGAGCTCACTGCGCCACCTCGCAGGGGGAAACCAGACTCAGACCCGAGTGGTCACCGCTGTTCCAGTGTCCCCTGTATCCTCATGGGCCCTTAGATGCCTTAAGGGCCCTCACGACGCCCACTCGGGCCCCGCCCTCACTCACGCCCTGCCCCCAGCTCGGCCCAGCAGCTCCTCCAGTCCATGCACACACTGTAAGTTTTATCCTTTCCCTCCTCTGTTCTTTGTTCTGCGGATACTCTGCTGGTCTGCTCTCCACCCCCAGCTTTCTGCCAAATCCTACCATCCATCAAGGCTTTGCTAAAATGGCAGTGTGCATGGTGACCCTGCTCACGGGAAGCGGGTTCCCCCCAGTAGTTATAATGCTGTTGCCAAACCGCCTGCCTGGCGTTGTAGGTGTTCAGGCCTGCTTCTCAGTTCCTCGTGGTTCCCTAAGGGCAGGCATGAGTCTCCCCGCCACCAACAGCTCCTGCAGAGGCCCCAGTGGGTGCGGCTGGCTCAGAAATGCATGTTGAAGGAAGACGGATGGTGTCTTCCTTCACCAGCAAAGGTGTCAGGTGTCTTCTGAGGAGGGAAGTAAAAACCTCAGGTGTAAATGACATGACCCCCAGCAGAGGGGCTTACTCACCATCTGCAGGGGTGGGGGGTGGAGGAGAGAAAAAATACTCATGTAAACAATCACTTTAAAATGTTAAATGAATACAAACAGGCCATCAAACTACAAATATACCACATGATCACAAAAACGTAAAAATGCTGTATGTGTTATCTAGATGACAATCAGATATACATGAGATATAGATATATCTCATATATGTATAGATATAGATCTATGACATCAAAGCGTTAATAGTGGTTATTTTTAAAATTCTTGGTACTTTCCTATACTCTTAAAAATTCCTACTTTTGTAATTAAAAAATGGTGTCTGAAAGACAACTCAGGTAGCTCTAGATGTCTGTGTGCCGGGGAGTCTTACCTGCACAAATCCCCACAACTTGGCCTGGTCCGGCTGTGTTATTGGGGTCCCCCTGCCGAGTGTTATCTGGGGCAGTCTGGCTTGGGTGCCTGGGGTGCGCAGGGTCCCCCCAACGCCTCTCCTCTCCGCAGTGCAGATGGGGAGTTCGTGGTGACCCACATGACCAAGGCCCACCTCTACGCCTCGGGCACCGTGCACTGGGTACCGCCCGCCATCTACAAGAGCTCCTGCAGCATTGACGTCACTTTCTTCCCCTTCGACCAGCAGAACTGCAAGATGAAGTTCGGCTCCTGGTCGTATGACAAGGCCAAGATCGACCTGGTGCCGATGCAGCAGACGGTAGACCTCAAGGACTACTGGGAGAGCGGCGAGTGGGCCATCGTCAACGCCACGGGCACCTACAACACCAAGAAGTATGACTGCTGTGCCGAGATCTACCCCGACGTCACCTACGACTTTGTCATCCGGCGCCTGCCGCTCTTCTACACCATCAACCTCGTCACCCCCTGCCTGCTCATCTCCTGCCTCACGGTGCTGGTCTTCCACCTGCCCTCCGAGTGCGGCGAGAAGATCACGCTCTGCATCTCCGTGCTGCTCTCGCTCACCGTCTTCATGCTGCTCATCACCGAGATCATCCCGTCCACCTCGCTGGTCATCCCGCTCATCAGCGAGTACCTGCTCTTCACCATGATCTTCGTCACCCTGTCCATCGTCATCACCGTCTTTGTCCTCAACGTGCACCACCGCTCCGCCAGCACCCACAACATGCCCCACTGGGTGCGGGTGGCCTTTCTGGGCTGCGTGTCCCGGTGGCTTCTGATAAGCCGGCCCCTGCCACCCTTGGAGCTCCGCGACCCCCCAGATCTGAAGCTCTGCCCCTCCTACCGCTGGCTGGAGACCAACGTGGATGCGGAGGGGACGGACGAGGAGAAGGAAGGCAGATGGGCACACGCGGGTCACTCGTCCCCCATCACAGGCGTCCCTTACAGCCATGGGGGTCTGCGCCCAGGGGCCTCGGGTCCCAAAGCGGGGACCCAGTTGCCGGAGGGTGGGCCCCTGCTGTCACCTCGCATACAGAAAGCACTGGAGGGCGTGTGCTACATTGCCGACCACCTGCGGGCCGAGGATGCTGACACCTCAGTGAGTGGGGGCTGGGGGAGGGGCCCGTCCCCTGGGTGACTCCACCGGCCTCGTAGGGAGCCATCCCTCCAGGGTGTTAGCTTGGGTCAACCCAGGCTCCTCCATGAGGACCCATCTCCCTTAGTCATGGCCTTGGAGTCTGGAATGAATTGTGGTGGAGAATGTCTAGCTGGCAGCTCTGAAGACGTTTCTTGTGTAGGAGGCAGAACAGCAGTAAGAATGTCCCCGCTCAGCCTAACTGGGAGACACAGGACAGAGCTGGAGGGGGTCTCCCCACGCCATCCTCACACAGGCCATTTCCCACCATTGCCCGTAGGCGGGGTGGGGGGGAACTCATCAGGAGACCCCGAACAATCCAGCCTCCCCCTTTGTCCTGACGGGCCCCTCCTTCTTGTCCTGGCCTCTGGGCATTTTGTGAACTTCACTGTTCACTCACGAACACTGAGGAAGCTTGGATGGGCCTATGGGCTCCCCTCCCCTGCCCCCTGCTGTGTCCTGCATTATTAGGTAAGGAAGCCACTGCCCAGGGTCACAGGATCCTTCTTATCAACTTAGGGAAGGATGAAAGGCCAGGAGTTTATTACTGGGTGGCCTTGCTGAGTAGATAAGACAAATTAATTGTTATCTAATCCAGGAGCAGCTAGGACTCCAGATCCACTTGCCTGGGCTGTAAGCCCCAATTCCACAAAGCCCCTACCCCGCTGCAAACACCACCCAGCCCTTCCCTGGGCCACACCTACCCTCACCTATCCCCCCAGCAGGTGGGTGAGTGGGTCAGGAGGCAACTTGCGGGCACAAAGTCTTCACCATTTTGTAACTTCTGAGCGTTGCGTTTAAATCACTGCAGCCCCCCCCGGGAGGGTCCATGCCCCTGGGTGACTCTAGAACCTTCTGTGTCCCTCCAGCCTCCCTTACCGGCAAGTTGAGAGCCTATGGAAAGGCTCTGGGCTACTATCACAGGGGTGGTATAGGACGGAAATAGCTAGGAGAGGGCTGCTTGAGTCTTGAGATAGCCCTGTTCACCCGCCTCCCTCCCACCCCGCTCCTTAGCTCCCAAGGTCTCAGTGGCGTCACCGCTGTCCCCAGTGCCATTCTTACAGGGGCTGAGCACGGGCGGGACACCTCCCCTTTCCCAAGTCCTCGGTCACTGTGCACCCATCTCCCCTGCAGGTGAAGGAAGACTGGAGGTATGTGGCCATGGTCATCGATAGGATATTCCTCTGGTTGTTTATCCTCGTTTGCTTCCTGGGGACCGTCGGACTCTTTCTCCCTCCGTTCCTAGCTGGAATGATCTGATGCCACATCGCCTGCTTTGGCCCAGATGTGGCATAGCTGACCGTCTTTAACGGCTGCCGCCTCTGCAGTATGCCTTCGGGGTCAACGCCATCCAACTACAGGTGCCTTTCCGTGGCGTCCGGACACGGAAGGCTTCTTGGGATGATTCACTTGGCAGTATTGTACTTTGTGCTGAGAATCTGCCGGGCACGGAGCCCTGTTTGGATGCTGAAGAGCTGGGCCAAAAGGAACTTGCTCTGCAGAAGGTTACGACGTGGTGATGACAACGTGAAGACGTATAAGATGCTCCTGGGATGCAGACTCTGAGGGATGCGGGTGGGGGGAAACCCAGGGGTTGGGGAAGGGCCATGAGAGGAGGCTCAGACCGCAAAGGAGGGGTGCGTAGGGAGAGAGCGCCTCGGGGGCATGGAAGGGCTATGAACAGCATTTGGGATTCAGGAACAGCCCGAAAAGGCAGGGGGGACAGCCAGGCTGAGGTGGGCTTGAGGATGGGGAACAGAGGGAGGAGGTTGGAAGGGGAAGAGAAGGAGGAGGGCCACAAGTGGGGAGGATACAGGTAGCTAGGCCGTCCCATCCACCTGGAAGCTCTTGTGACAGCCCAGACTTCCCCTACCTTTAGCCCCGGCCTTCCCCGTGCAGACCTGCTCAGCCAGCTCCGAGAGGTGTGGCCGCACTGAGAGTCCCCGTCTGCAGGGGCGCTATCTGTCCTTCAATGCGCGTGGACAAACCAGAAGGACACCCCCAGCCATTCCTGACCCAACTCAGACCCGCGGTGCGCTCCCTCCCCCACCCCCCACCCCCACACACAGGACGAGTGGTGGTCAAGCCCCAGGCATCCAGGACTTTTGCTCGGAGGAGCTGAGAGGAATGAGCTGGATGGCTTTGCACCCCGAGATGTTGCAGGACCCCTTCCCTTCCCAGCCTGCCCGCCCTTCTTACCCGAAGCCCCGCGATGTCTTCTGACCGGCTCTGTGCAGCCTGTCTTGCCCCCTGGAATCCCGCAGTCCCTCGCCCCAGCGCCGTCCAGCCTGAGGGCAGAACCTCGGCCCTAACAGATGCGGCACTGGGTCCTCCGGACAGGGTGGGGACTCTGGACGAGCAGCCAAGCGGGGCAAGCACCTAGTTCTCTTTGACCTTCGGAGTCCCCTCCTTCTAAGCTCCACTTGCTCTCCCTGACAGACCCCGGGGGACCCTGCCACGGCGGGCCCAGTCCTCCTGCCTCAGTTCTCTGCAAGACCCCCCCACTCAGAGGCCACTCTGGTTCCTTCTGCTCTGCCGATGCAGCTGCGACCTCCGCCGTCCTCCCCGCTGGCTCTCCTGGAGCAGTGGTGCTCCCAGACTTGACCTCCTGGTGCAGCGATGTTCCCTCTCGTTATTCCGTTTCTCACCCAACTGGCAAGTGAGTCAAGAGATCAAATAAAGCTGAAGGTCTGCTCAGTCAGCTGTGAGACCCCTCCCCAGCACCCCTGGGACCACCGCACCCCCTCAGAGCCCTGGCTATTTGATGGCAGCTGGGAGAGTGCCATTGGCATCCCTGTGTGGCCCCGGAGGGGCTGCCTGGGACCCCACTGGAAAGTCGCCCTTGGCTCAGGTGCGGGGGGCAAAGGCCTGGGGCAAGCGCCTGACCCTGCCGCCCTGGCATCACCCAGAGCCCTGGCATCACCTCGAGCCCTGGGGGGGTTGAGCCCTGGCTTCAGCCTTTGATCTTCGCCCAAAGTAAGCACAATCGATTCCTTCCAGGGCCAAGGCCCGAGGTCATCGTTACCCGTCCCGAAGGTCAAACAAAACAATCAAACCACAAAGCAAATGGTACAATTTTAATTCCTCCACAAGTCAAATAGAAAGAAGGTAAAAGAGTGTTCTGCACAAACACAAGAACGGGAGGGAGGGAGTGGATGAGAAAGGGGGAGAGAAGACAAGTAAGAAAAGAGAAGGAAGGGGCCAGGGAGGGAAGAACGGAAAGGGGGCGAGGAATGCGGGTCCAGTTTGGCCTCGTCTCTCCCCTTCTCCCCTCTTGGCGCGTGGACAACACAGCCTCCTGTGTCCCGACTCCCAGTAGCTTGTCCCTGGACTGTCCCAGGTCTTCCCTCAGGGGCACATACGGCTGTCAGTCCAGACCAAACTCACATTAAATAAATTCCACTATACACTGTACAAGAAAGCCAGGTCCATCCCTCATGGCACCAGCCGCCCGCCTACCCAGAGAGAGCCCCTCCCGGCCCCTCCCTCTGTGCACGGCGTGGGGCGGGGCTCCGTGGGCGGGGGAGGAAAGAGAAGGAAGAGCTTGGTTCTCCAGTCAGCCCGCCCTTCACAGGACGCGTAAAGCCATCGTGGCCGCAAGGGGCCCCAGCGTGGCCCCCTCAGGCCAGGCAGCAGTGGCTGGCGGACAGCAGCCACGCTCCCTCTGAGCCCCCTTTGTCACCCCCTGCCGTCTGCAGCCCTGAGTCACCTCTGTCCAGCTGCGGCCTGAGCAGCACAGTCTGGGGGCGGGGTGGGGAGAGGGGACGTGCAAAATGGCAGGGGAAGGAGGACTCTCCTCGCCTGCCCCCCCCCCCCCGGGGGGACCCATAGGACCGAAGGTCAGGCAGGGGCCGGGGCAGGGAGGGACACGGCGGGCGGGGGCGGAGACGCAGGCGGGAGGCGTTGCCCTCTTCACTCTGCCAGCGGCTGGGCCAGGTTGGCCAGAACCTTGGCCTGGTCCACGGCGTCCAGCAGGTTCTTGGCATCCACAGCCAGCGTGTGGGAGGCGGTGAGCATCTGCCGTTTGCACTCCTCACTCAGGGAGGTCACGGCGTTTTGCTGCGCCAGTCGCATCTTATTGATGAGCTCCGCCAGGTCCTTGTTGAGCAGTTTCTGGGTCCCCTCGATCTGTAGGAAGAGCACACGGGAGGGGCTGGGACCCTGAGGGGCCGCAACGTGCAGGCCGGGAGGATGGGGAAGCCACACGGGAGTCCACCTGGCGCTGGGGGGTGGGTCTGACCCAGGCTTGGGTTGAATCCAAGGCCAGTGCAGGCTGGGGGCCAGGTCGGCAAGAACAGACACTGCAGGCACCCCAGGCCCCAGCCCGCCTACGCCAGCCCCCTCCGATCCAGCCCCAGAGACCCTCCCTTTGTGCCATCATACCCTCGTGCTGGCCCGACGTGGGTGAATGGTCAGGGGTCAAGTGCATTCACTCATTGGTTAACTGTGTACCATCAAATCAAGAGATCAGCGACAGCGGTTTGGGCTGTAGGGTTTTATTTACCACCATATCCCCATGCCTAGTGCACTGCTGAACATATACTTGGCGCTCAAGAGATATTTACCAAGTGAAATGAATGACTGCCACTCTCAAGCCGGACGGGGGCTCCTCTGGGTTCTTGCTGCCACCCAGAGGGGGTGCGGGAAATGCCCAGACCCTCCTGCCCTATGCGTGGTCACAGTGGGGACAGTGGTGGGCTGCAGTGGTCGCCTGTGTCACATTGCTGACCACCGGGAGATGGTGGATGGAAAGCTACAGCCTGGCAGGGGGTGCGGTGTTCTGCTGGAGCCTGTGGTTGGTTTCCAGACAGAAAACCAACACACGTTCAGAGGCACAGCCTCAGTCTCCAGTTCTGCGGTAACGAATTACCACAAACGCTGTGGCTTAAAACAACGCAGGTTCATTCTCTTACAGTTCTGGAGGTCAGAAGTCTGGAATGGGTCCCATGGGGCTAATGTCAAGGTGACGGCTGGGCTGCGTTCCTTCCGCAGGCTCAAGGGGAGAATCTGTTCCCTGCGTTTTGCCGCCTTGAAAGGCTGCTGCCTTCCTTGGCTTGCGGATCCTTCCAGCAGTGGCATCATTCCAACCTCTGCTTCTATCATCAATCTCCTTCTCTGACTCATAAGACCTCTGCTTCCACCTCCCTCTTACAAGGACCCTTGTGACTACATTGGACCCACGTGGATAATCTCAAGATGCTTCACTTAATCCCATCTGCAAAGTCCCTTTTGTCATGTAAGGTCACGTAGTCACAGGTTCTGAGGATGTAGACATCTTAGGGGGGCATCACTCTGCCTACCACTGGGACCATCTCAAGTTAGAGCACCAACACTCCCATTTTGGTTTTCAGTGATTGTTTCTCACTTAAATAGAGAAAATCGATCAAATGATCAATTGAAGAAAGCTTAACGGCTATTTCTGTGACACACTCACCTTGACCTTAGTATGGAGGGTACTAGACAAAGAATCACAGGGGGCGGTAAAAAGAAGGGTGTGTCATCCTTTGCATGTCCTCACGCAATAAGAAGTCATCACAACCATCTGAGACCTAAACTAGGAAATTCGCCCTAGGAAGCCGGCCGGGTCCCCGGGTGCCAACTCGGCCCCCTTGTGGTGCCTTCCCAGATATGCCGTACAGAGCCATCCGCTGGCGGCTCCCAGCAGAGAGGAGGCTGCCCCAGGTGGCCCTTCTGAGTCTCCTGTGTGAAACACAGCTGGGGCAGGTGAAGGGGGCATGTGACAGCTGATGTCACCGACTGGCACAAGGACACTCACCTCTGTCCGCGAAGACGACGGCAAGGACGGCAGGAGGTCGTCCACACTCGCGATGAGCTTCCGCAGCGTCAGGCCCACGTTCTGGGAGAGAAAGGGGCGGGGCGACCGTCAGCTTGGCTTCTTTTGAGAAAGCCACGTCTCCCTGGGGAAGAGCCCTCCTGGGATGGTGCCTGCCTGCCGAGGGTACCTGGGACTAGATTCCCTTTGACCACCTGGCTCTAATGGGGGTCTTCCTGGGAGAGGCACCTAGCCGGCAGCCTGGGATGCTCGGCCCCTCCCCCTTCCTTCCAGGGCTGAGCAGCCCGCCTCCCCAGGCCACGGCTCCGCCCTGCCTCTCACCTTCACCACCACCACGTAGCCCTCGGGGGGCAGCTGGCAGAGCTCATTCTTGAGGTCCAGCACAGCCCGCACCAGCTCCATGACGTTGAGGTACACCAGGTCGTGGGTCCGGTCCAGGTTGGCTGTGGGCTGGATGGACTGTGTGGGTCGGGGGAAGAGAAGCAGAGGGCCCGATGGGAGGGCGGCGAGTCAGGGGCACACAAGCCATTCTTTCCTGGGCAGGCACTGCCCACTCAGGCGTCAGCCCAACTGCTGAAGCCTCTTCTCCGAAATAGTAGCGCCCTGTCCTGGGGGTGCCTCCCTCCCTTCTGCTTCCAGGGCAGTGGTTCTCACATTAGAGTCTGCCGGGGAGTCTTAAAAAAATACTGCTGGCCGGCCTCACACCAGACCAACTGAACCATCCCCTGGGCCTGGGGGCCACGTGGTTTCAGAGCTTGTCAGAGGATTCTAACGGGTAACCAAGGCTGAGAACCGCTGTTCCAGAGTGAAGCAACCAGCATCGGCCCCACAGCCACGTGGGTGCCGGGAGCCAAAGCGCGGCTGGAGAAAGGGAGGCGGGCCACACCCCCTGCTCCTCGGGCTGGACCAGTGAGCTTTCCTCCAGGTCAGGGAGGGGCCCCGGGAGACGGGGCACTGGCCTTCCCTTTGCTTTTTTATGAATTAGCTGTGCGGCCTTAGACAAGGCCAGCTTCAGCAGAGCCAGCACGTACCTGCGCGCCCAGCCTCGGTGGCTTCTCTGGGGGGCCCGTGAACTCCGCTGCAAGGGGGGAGGGGGAGACAATGAGCGCAGGGTGTTCTCAGCACCCCGACCCCTCCCTTCGTACCTGCTGCTAACCCAGCAAAGCCCCTCTCCACTACTACGAGGAGACCCGGGGAAATGAAACCCGAATTCCAGGACGATGGTGGGGAAAATAACCTCTGGCCTCCCTGGTCCTCTGTAGTCAGGGATTTCAAAGACAGAAAAAGCCAAAGTCACGCAGAGATGGAGTGATGGCAGGGGCTGTTCCAGCCTCGGGGCTGCTGCACCCTGGGCCCTGACACCCTGACCTCGACAGTCATGAGGGAGAAGCCCACTCTGCAGGCAGCAGGTGTCCGTGGAGCCCCGCCCAGGTGCAACAGCTGCTGTGCAGATCTGCGAGGCTTCCCTCTTGTCTGCTTTGACCATTCGGGGTGGGTGGGGTCAAGGAAGTGAACTGGTAGAAGCAGCATGCTATTTTCTCCCCACTCTGATGAGCAAAGGCACACACAAGCCCCATGCAGCTGCCTGAAGTAGACGTCAAAAGACCTGGGTCCACTCTCACCTCTGCCACCAGGGAGCTGGGTGCCCCGGGGCAACTTACTGACGGTCCCAGGCCCTTAACTGTCTTCTGTCAAATGGACGGTTCGCTCACAAGGGACCCTGCAGGAGCCAGACTACTGCCTGGGCTCAAATCTGAGCAGATCTGAGCTCTGCTAATCACTGTGGGTAAGTCACTTGACCTTCCTGCGCTTGTTTCACGTCCTTTGTAAAATGGGCATCATAAGAAATTGTACCTGTCATATAGGAAGGACTGCTGTGGGATTAAACGAGTTGACATTTTTCAGCACCTTGGGCCAGTGCTTGTCACCATCACCACAGTCATCAGTCCCCCCACCCCACGGTGAGGAAGAGCCTGGCTCACTGCCAGCTCCACCAGCCAGCCTGCAGCAGAGGGCCTTTAGGCTCCAGGAAAGACCCTGGGGGCTCAGTGGGCCCCACCCTCTTTCTCTCTTCTGTCCCTGGGGCCTGGGGAGGAGCAGTCACCTGGGAGAGATGGGTGGAGCTACTTTAGAGCCTCCAACGGAGTGGGTGGGAGATAGGATCACCAACTCCTCAAAATAAATGCAGCCACCCAGAGAGGTGGGAACAGGCGGCAGACGGAGGGGGATGGGGTGGGGTGGAGGGTGGGAGGTGGTGGATATCAACTCCCAAACCGTGCTTCTCTGCCCACTCTGAGCTCAGACAGGGCAGACGTTTCTTCCAATTGCAAACACACTCCCTTTGCCGCTCTCTGCCCTGGGCAGGGGTGGCGGCTGCTCACAAGATGTCAAGAGGAAACTCCCGCCAAGAGGAAGGGCGCTCGCACTTACTGTAGCCGACCTCCTTCTCTGGGGTCTGGAAGGAAGGAAAGAGAACAGGTCACTGATGCGGCCCTGGGACCACCCACATCCCTCCTTGGCCTGTTCCCCACCCCCAGGGGTCCATTTAGAGGTTTAGAGATCTTAGCTCTAGGAGGACCTGGGGACCTCCTGACCGGAAGTGACCTGGGGGCCCTGTGGCCAAGGAAGGCGGCGCTAAGGGTGCAGCTCAAGTGTGAGCTCAGGGAAGGAGCCTGTGGAGATCAGAGTGAAGGGGAAAGATGTGCTCCTGAGGTGAGAGGCAGAAAGGAAGAGATGGACAGGCCTGGAGCCAGGGTCCCCCCGCTGACTGCCATGCCCTCCCAGGCCTTCCCCCTAAGGCAGAGACCTCTCGCGGTGACTTACCAACGGGGACTTGTCATTCATGTAAACCATGGGGTCCTGCAGAGGAGGAAACCAAAGCAGAGGACTTAGGATTCTAGAACTAAAACCCCCAAGGATGCATGGAGAGCGCTCACTCTAGTCAGCTGGGGAGGCGAAAGGGGACACAAAGTGACACGGTGGCCTGGACATCTCTCCCAGGGGAGCACGGTTATCAGAACGTGCCCAGCAGCACCGCAGGGAATGCGTCCCTTCCCGCCCCGGGGCTCAGCGGCTGCTCACCAGGGATCTCTCCTCCTGCCTCAGCCACTGGTAATCTTCCACCATCTGTTTCTGCTGCTTCTCCTGGAGCTGCCGCATCCTGACCCTCTCGGCCTCCCACAGCTGCTGGGCCTCCTCTCGGCTGCTGGGTCGGATGAAGTCCTCCTCCTGGGAGGACAACAGGGAGACAGGAGAGGACACAGTAAGTCCAGTCCCCACACCCAGGAGGGACAACCCTCCGGAGAGCTTTGCGGGAGCCACACGCCTTGGCCTCACCAGCTGCTTTTTTCTTGTAAAGTTGTCCTTAAATCTGCAGCCATCTATGCAGACAGTTATTTGTGGGTCCGTCAGCCGCAAACACATGCCTGTGTGTCAGTGAAATGCCGAACCCAAGCGCATAGTTTAACAGGCATTGTTTTCAAACGATCACGTGATCTGTCACTACCATTTTATTTTCAAATAACTGGCCTAATAGTATTTTCTCAGTTGGCATTTGTCATGGCTACTGTCACTTAGTACAGTTGGAAATGCAAAGCCAGCCCTCTGGGAAGCCTTGGGACCTTATGGCCACCTAAGACCGCGGTGGCGGGTCTGGAAGCTTCGAGGAACAGTGGTGTGTTTTCCCCCAAAGCTGTCCACAGTGGGGTGGGGCCCGAGAGGAGGAGCGACAGCATGCACCCATCTGATCATGCCTCTTTATTACAACATACTCTTTATTAAGAAAGCAGCTTGGGTTATTTAACCAGAGGTTAAAACAAATGCATGAGCTAAGAGATAAAGTGAAGAACACAATTTAAAGAAATAAGGATCTATAGATAAGCAATAAATGCTTCCTCTCCCTAGCTTTATTTTTTATTTTATTTTTATTTATTTATTTTGCAGTACGCGGGCCTCTCACTGCTGTGGCCTCTCCCGTTGTGGACCACAGGCTCCGGACGCGCAGGCTCAGCGGCCATTGCTCACGGGCCCAGCCGCTCCGCGGCATGTGGGATCTTCCCGGACCAGGGCACGAACCCGCGTCCCCTGCATCGGCAGGCGGACTCTCAACCACCGCGCCACCAGCGAAGCCCTCTCCCTACCTTTATTAATCTAACCCTGTTTTAACTCATTTGTGGGGCTTTGGATCTATTCATAGTTCTACCTGCTATTTCTTAAACACAAGGTGTTGCATGTTTTCCTATTAGTTCTCTTCCCTCAATCTTCCCCAGGGTTCATTTATATAAATATCTGCTCAGTCCCTTTAAACTGGCTTGCATTTTTTCTGCTACACAAGATTACTTGGGTCTCCTGGACATAGGAGTGTTATTGGCATTCTTTAGATTGCATATATCCTGGGGCGGCCTTTGCCAGGGGCATGTGACCTTTCCATGACATTCAGGTTGGCAAGCCACTCAGATCCTTTCCTTTGAACTGGCCAGTTTACATACAAGTCACTTACATAAAATGCTAAAAATTATTCTCACTCTACTTTAGCAAGGCATAGTCTCTGCCAAGCCTCTAAAAAAGATTTTCCCACCAAAGTCTCTAAAACACACTTGAATATAACACACAGTTTGAAAATAGTTACACTGGTATGTTTCTCCTAGGCTTGTTCAGCTACAATTACTGCTCTCAGTTTCTAACAATACTTCTCATCTTAAGTTTATTTTCTTGCTGAAATAGTCTTTGTTCGTTACTCTATTCAGTAACTGTTTATTAAGCAGCTACTATGTGGCAGGGATGGAGCTGGGTGCTGGGAGGGCAGTGATGGTTAAATATGCAGTGTCCCTGTTCTCATGGGTCCAAGTAACCAATAATAGAATGGGGTTTCTCAACCTCAGCACAATTAACATTGGGGCCAGATAATTCACTATCGGGGGGTAAGATTTCCTATACCCTGGAGGATGCTTACAGCAACTCCACCCACTAGACGCCTACAGCACCTCCCCAGTTGTTTAAGAAAAATGTCTCCAGATGTCACCAAATGTCCCCTTGGAGTTGAGAGCTACTGAGTTAGATCTTATTTTAGTAAAACAAATTTCAGAACATAAGAGTAGTTCATAACCATAGAATTGATAAAAATAAATAAGATTTACTTCACAACAGCTGATGCCCCCAAATGAGGGGATTTTAAGGCTGTAAATGTCCTCAGTTAAATGCCAACACCTGCAAACACAATGGCATGTTACCGTAGGCTAGTGACAAATAGTGACAAATAGAAACTAAGTGTCAAACATTCTGAAGATAGAGTTGGGAATCTCCAGGTATAAGAAAAATGTACGGACTGAGAAAGACTAGAGTAAATACCGGTAGAAGGAGTTGCCAGACTCAAGAAAACAGTATGTAGTTTTGTAATTGCCAAAAGAAGATTCCTACCGCTCAAATGTCTAGCATGCGCCAGGCCTGATCACCACCTTACCAAATATTTTAACATGCATCAGTAGATGTGTTCCTATGTCTTCCAGTTGTCTCATAACACTCAAGGAGCAAATTATTATTATTATTATTATTTTGAATTGGACCTCTTCAGGGCTTACTTGTCTGAAGTATACCTCAGGTGTTCTTATCAGGCAATGAATGCTTACATTGCTGGTCATTTTTAAGAGAAATCAGGTCCTTGGGGTGTTTTAAAAAGACTCTGATAAGCTTTGACACCTTTTATAAATTGGCTACACCCCATCCTGCCAGTCTTATTTCTACCTCCACACGCACCTGCCTTGTTTTAGAAAAACAGCTCCTGCACTCATCCTATGGTTTCCCATCACTCAATCTTGGCTCCAACCGATGCTCTGCCTCTTTCATCCCCTGCATCCCAGTATTTTCCCCTCCGAATCTTCCCCATCCACTGACGCCCAGCTGCAGAAAAGAAGCCGGAAAGAGTTGTTTTTCCTTCTGAGCTCCCACTGCACTTTCGCTGTACCTCTATGTGCCACTCACAGCTTTCTGGTTTGCATTTCAGGCAAGTATGCACTTGCCCTGTTCCTTCTGGCTGATGGTAAGCTCACTAAAGGCAGTTCTCCCTTCAGAACCTAGGACAGAGCCCAGCAAAGTGTCCCTTTAAAAAGGTGCTGTTTATTGAATTCTATTATTTTCAACCTCAATTGTGAGGTCTTCAGGAGGGAGATTGCTGCCATCCTGACTTTGGTATGGAATCCCACAGATTCTCAGATGAGTCAGGCAATAGAGTTAGTCGGTAGAAAAATTGTTTTGTGGGAACAGAAATCTCTGACTTTTGTTAAATGCTTTCAAATGCTTTGCAGGGAGCCTATTATACCTTTTCAGCATTCTGCCTGGAAGAGGCTTTCTCGATGTTTCTGATGTATACCATGAAATGGAGTTTATGTTTTTAACTTTTTTTTTTTTTTTTTGCTTATTTTAAGAAATGCGCATTGTGTTATTTTAGGCAGACTTTCCTTGTGGCAAGTACTTCTAAACCCCTGACAGAAAAGGTCTTTTTTTCCTGCCGCACAGTCTGTCTTCACGGAACTGAACAAAGTCCTTACGGTGAGTCAGGGATTAGACAAAGGCAGTGCCATCCCTCAAATGTACAAAATACCTTCTTACTGAAAGGATGCATTTTAAAGCCAATCTCACTAAAGCTCAATTAATTATGAATAAAGAGTCAAGGGCAGGAGAGTGGAGGAATTGAACACTGCCTAAATGATAGTGCGTGCTTAAAAATGCAGTTTTATTATCATTAAGTATATGCTAAGATATAAATTGGTTAAATTAATGTAAAAGAGAAAAATGAGCTAGGTCAGGGAGATATTGATTCCACTAAGATCTCGCTGCCTAGAATTCGAAGTTATCTTAATCATTTCAAAGTTTTACTAAATTAAGAATAACGGCATATAGGATATCTCAACATACTTTCCCACATTTTGTAAATGTATTATAATAGAAATGTAGTTTCCCCTCAATTTTTAGAGTCTTATATGGTGAGCCTGAAATATCATGCATGGTAATGGAGTTAGAGCTAAAATAATAAGGGTTTTAGTCTGTTATGTCACATATCAAGACTCCGTTTAGTAAAATATATCAAGTGTTCATGGCAACTGACCACGGGGACCATTTGCACTGAAGGAGAAGATGGGTGAGGACGAGTTACAAGTGGACAGGCAGAGGTGCTTTTGTTTGTTTGTTTGTTTTAACAAGACAATTAGAAGCTAGTCCACAAAATACTCAGGGCCTCATTGGCAGCTGAAAATAAAGAGGTGACTGGGGAGGGTGTGGCTTAGCCCCACACTAGCCCCCAAGCCCCTTCTCGTACAGCAGCAACTTTTGCAAAGCAGCAGGAATGGCAGCCACAAGGAAGCCTTTCCTTTGACTGAGGAGAGATTGAACAACCACAGCAATCAGACAGGAAGGGCAGAGCAGGGCGGACCTCCAGCATCTTTCACTTTTCCGGCACCATCAGGCTTGATTGCCCTCTTCCCATGAGCTATCACACTATCGCCAGGGCTGAAGGAGGGGGGGCAGATTTTACATCCTTCGCCACAGTACCAGAGTAGGGATGGGGCGGGTCTGGGTCCAGCTGGTGTCCTCAAGAGCAGCACCTGGCTTGGCCCCTTAACTCTGATGTGCTTGCAGAGGAGAGGGAGTCACAGAGCACCTCAGTGGCCTGACTGGTACATGGAGGGCACCTCCTGAGCCCAAGGATGTGCGGTTCCCGGTATCCCAGGTACCTCCCTCTAGCAGTCTCTTCGGTCCTGGCTGGGACCCAGCATGCAGAGCCCTCTTACCCGCATGCTGTGGCGCTTGAAGACATTGTGCCGGTGGAGAGGTGGGGTGTGCAGAGAGTTTACGGGAGATGGATACTCCATAGGGCTGGTGAGCGTGGGCGAGCTGGCACACAGACCCTCAGGGACCTATTCAGGAGAAGCAAAGAAGCACCAGGCACAGGGACAAGGCAAGAAGGTGGATAATTAGCTGCTACAAACACGAGCACAAAGAAACGATACGAGAGCTCCATGGGAGAAACAGGACTCGCTCTCCAGGAGGTAATAAAGAACAAGGTGTGGGCATTTCATTGGCCCCGTTTGGGAGACACGGCGGAGCGACATACACGGCTCTCGGCTAGAAGTCAGCACAGACACGGTGGTCTCTCTTCCATCCAACAGCCCTCCCTGTGACGTGGTGCATACCATGGGTCCATGTGTGTTACTGACCTACTGAGTACGTCTCCTCCTTCAGGACTCTTCAGAAAGGAGTTATATTCCATCATCATGTTACAAATTTGACAGATATGATTAACCCACAGGTATGTGTATATATAATACACACCTTAAAAAAACCCCCACTATTTTAAACATCGCAAAAGGGTATGTTTAAACATCGTAAAGGGTATGTTAATTCTTTTCTGGGTACCCGAGAAGAGCCAATGCAGGCCGTCTCCATTGCCCAAACAGCTGACTACTGCTCCTCTAAGGCACGAGGATGGAATTTCAGGAAGGACCGAGATGAGGAATAGCCCTGAACCGCCCCAGCCCTCTGGTTACATGTTTACCTGGAATTGCAGCTTGGGTGCTAGAAGGTTGGTTTGTGGAGGGGGTCTGTACTTGGGCCGGCTGGGCTGGAGAGAGAACACAGAAATGAGTCAGTCCCTGTCTCTCTCCTTGAGTGAGCACAGCTCACCAAGGGGAATATCAGGTAGGAAACAGGTCGGGCTCGTTCAGGATGAAGAAGATGAGAAACAAAGTTATCATTAAAATCGTATGCGTCCACTAACTGCGCATCTGTTACTACTGAGTGATGGGAGGGTACAAAGAGGCCAGCCTCTCTGCCCTCCTGGGGGCTACCGCTAATTGGAGGGGTTACTGATCTCTGTGTGTAGCCTCCACGGAGGTGGGAGTGCCTGCCAAATTAGCACTCAAGAGCCACAGACATCCAGAGGTAGGTCATGGAAGGCTCAGGCACCCACAGCAGCTTCACGGAGGGGATGAAAACTGAGCTGGGCCTGACAGCAGGCAAGGGGGACAGTGAAAAAGGCCCTGCATCCATAGGGATTTGTTATGGACCGAGTGTCGCCCCTCCCCCCCACTCATATGCTGAAGTCCTAACCCCCAGTGTGAAGGTATTTGGAGATGGGGCCTTTGGGAGGTAATCAGGGTCAGATGATGTAACAAGGGTAGGGCCCCTATGATGGGATTAGTGTCCTAATAACAACAACAACAACAATAATGATAATAATAGACACCAGAGCTCGCTGGCGAGAAGGTGGCCATCTGCCAGCCAGGAAGAGAGCCCTCACCAGGCGGGAATCCGCCAGCACCTTGGTCTTGGACTTCCCAGCCTCCACACTGTCTGTTTTTTAAGCCGCCCAGTCCGTGGTGTTTTGTATGGCACCCCAAGCTGACTACTACAGTCATGGTCCCTCGCAACCCACCCACCTAATAGCGGGGCAGCGGGGCACTGGCTCCTGTGCCCAGAGATGCCACAGACATGGGAGGCTGCACCTCAGGGGCCCAAGGATGCTCCCCATCATGTACCCTCAAGGGTAAAAACACGAAAAGGAAAAGTGCTCCAGTCTCTCAAGGGAAACATTTCCGGGGTGATCCCCTGCTGCAGCCATCCCACAAGGTGCCTGCTCTCTTGCTGTCTCAGATTCCACCTGCCGATGTGCTGATGGATGGTTGGGTCGAAGGGCTGAGAGGACCATAGGGTGCGATCCTACCTATGCTGTGAGGGGAGTTATGCAGCGAGGCCTGGGAGGGGCCGCACAGGGGCCCAGCTCTGCTGTGATTCATGGGGCCAGTGAGGCCAGGGCTTGGCTCACCTTGGGTGGGGGTTCGTGGAAGGCCGTGGGCTCCAAGATTTTGGGAGGTCGGTAGCGAGCGTTCCTCTCCTGCTCTATGGCGACGTCCTTCTCCATCTGATAAATGTCACTGCCGGGGAGTCAGGTCAGATAAGGAGAGAGAAACAGGGTCAAAAATGCTACTGGGGGCTCCTCTCTGTGTTCCACCACAGTCCGGACCCCATTCCCAAGTCCTCTGCAGAATGCACTGGGGAGACCCCTCGGAGACAGGCTGCAATATGGATGCTGCAGCCCCCCTCACCGAGGCTGGGAGGATCACGGAATGGGTCCAGGGTGGGGAAAGGTCCTCGGAGAACGAGTCCTAGCCCAACCGGACAGTGCGAGTGTGTCTCCTGCCCATGTCCCCATGCCTCTTGCCCTCCTGTCCCTCCTACTGGCACTGATCACCTGTATAGATTTCTGATGTCCCAGACAACCTCACGACAGAGGCCCGTGCTCTACGTCTCCTATTTTTCATTAAACCTCCCACCCATGCATTCCTGATGTGTGCTAATGGGAAAGGGTGGTGGATTCCCTCCCAGATTAGCTAAGTGCATGCTTCTTGCCTTTTTAACCCAATCCGGTGGTTCCCAACCTGGGAATCACAGACCTCAGAGGACTCGAATAATTACAGGGGGTCCGTGAATCCACATGTTCACACGTGTACCAAGCACCGTCTGCAGACAAGTATTATGTGCTATTGAAATAAATGTCTAAGCCCAGGATGGAGCCGCTACTGCCCAGGGGGTCACGTCAGCAAGCCAAAATGCAGATAACTTTCGTGTCCCTCTAAATGCTCTGCTTGACCAGAAACAAAGTACCACCCAGTTGGCCAACCCAAATGCCAAACCAGCTCTGCGCTTTATACGTACTTCCTGTTCTCTATTCATCCTCTATTTTTCTCTTCCTTGTTCCTTATTCTTTATCTTATTTTTTTTTTTTTTTTTTTTTTTTTTTTATAAATTTATTTATTCATTTATTTATTTTTGGCTGTGTTGGGTCTTCATTTCTGTGCAAGGGCTTTCTCTAGTTGTGGCAAGCGGGGGCCACTCTTCATCGCGGTGCGCGGGCCTCTCACTGTCGCGGCCTCTCTTGCTGCGGAGCACCGGCTCCAGACGCGCAGAGCTCAGTATTTGTAGCTCACGGGCCCAGCCGCTCCGTGGCACGTGGGATCTTCCCAGACCAGGGCTCGAACCCGTGTCCCCTGCACCGGCAGGCAGACTCTCAACCACTGCGCCACCAGGGAAGCCCTATTCTTTATCTTATAAGTGTCCTGACTTCCACCCCATTTTGCACCCTGGCCCTTGGGCACGGAGACTGCCACTTCATGGAGTGTTAAATAAAGTTTGTCTGTGTCACTTAAATTGTCTCCTTTAATAATTTTTAACAGTACTACTGAATATATAATGTTTGGTATTGTGTTTTCAGATGTATATGCATTACATTGTGTGAAATAAAAACTTCATTATATGGCTTACTGCATTCTGTCAATCAGTGGATTCTAAAAGTGTACGTTACATGGAAGAGTTCTCAAAATTCAACATTGAGAGGGTTCTTCCTACCCCCAAAGATTGGAAGCCCTCATGAAATCCTTTCTTAGCTCCAGTGGAGGACCACCAGGCTGGGGCCTGAGGGAGGTATCCTGGGGTCATCAGGGTCATCTGAGAGGCTCCCCATGTGTCTCAAGCCTCCAGAATGAATGAAGACCCCGTGACCCCAGAGCTTCTGACACCCTCAAGTTACGTCTTTCAAACACTTTTCTGCCGGAACCCTTTGGCTTCTCAAATCTCCCTTATAAGGGACCAACAGATGAGTCTAGAATTAATCAGGAGCGTCAAAGAAGAGAGAGTCAGGAACAGAGAGGCCTTCTAAGCTGGAGGTCTTGCAGACTGTGTTGGAGCCCTGCCTGCAAACAAATGCAGCATATCTCCCATTGCCTGGACCTGGGGTTCCCAGCCTCCCCCTGGGGCTCCTCCCCACAAGGCAGTTTCTGGGGGCTATTTTCTTTCTCCGAAAAAAAGGTCCACATGTTGACAACAGTGTTTAAAGTTGCAGTATTTAACATTAATTAAACACTAGGTTCCCTAACGTAGGAGCCAGCAAACTAGGCCCACAAGGCCAAATACGGTCCCCTACCTATTTTTGTGTAGCTTTAAACTAAGTATGGTTTTCACATGTTTGAATGATTCAAAAAAATTAAAAGAAAACTATTTTAGGACATGTCAAAATTACATGAAATTCCAATTTCAGTGTCCACAAGTAACGTGTCACTGAAACCCAGCTACACTCATTCATTTTATGTATCGTCTTCGGTTGCTTCCGAGCTATGGTAGAGTTGAGTAGTTTCAACAGAGACTGTATAGCTTGCAAAACCACAAATATTTATTGTCTGACCTTTTGTAGAAAAAGTTTGCTGACCCTTGTCCTAAAAAGGATGACAAAAGAAGTCAGACCCCCCAAGGGGGCACTGGTGGCAGGCGGGCCACCAAGGAAACAGGATTACCCTCTAAAAGGCTCTCCAACAGCAACCTTCACCAAGGACCTCCCAGCACCCGGGGGTAATGGCTCTTGGGCACCTGAGAAGGATCAGACCCTCAGGCCACCAGTGCTTCATTCAGAAGGGACAGGGGATGCCTTGTCACTGTCTTCACAGCCAAAAATCACTCCTTTCCCTGCTGTCTGGGGGGAACAATCAGAGGCAGAGGAAAGGCACAGGGGTGCTGCCAGGGAAGCAGGTCCCGTGCCCAGGCTGGTTGCCTGTAAGATGCACCCCAAACCTCAGCAAAGAGCACAGGCACTGCAGTGAAAGTCCGATGCAGCCTTTGAATTCAAACCTAAAATATATCTTCTGGGCACATACTAGGAGCAACGCCCTGTGCTCGCGGTTAAGAGATGCAGAGGGGCTTCCCTGGTGGCGCAGTGGTTGAGAGTCCGCCTGCCGATGCAGGGGACACGGGTTCGTGCCCTGGTCCGGGAAGATCCCACATGCTGCAGAGCGGCTGGGCCCGTGAGCCATGGCCACTGAGCCTGCGCGTCCGGAGCCTGCGTGTCCGGAGCCTGTGCTCCGCAACGGGAGAGGCCACAACAGTGAGAGGCCCGCGTACCGCAAAAAAAAAAAACAGAAACAAACAAAAAAAAAAGAGATGCAGAGATGGTGCGGCTGACCCCACTCTGCGTCTCTGAGTTCATATATCTGACAGTGAACTCGGCTTCAGCCTCCTGCCTTTGACACAGCACTGAGCCTCTGTAAGGCCTCCTCCACTGGGAGGATGGGCTAACTCCACTTGGACACATGGCGCTGTGCTGGCCAGGGGGTGGGATGAGGTGGGGGCGGTCCCAGGGCAAGTCCCAGCCCCACCTGCCATGCCTTGGGCACTGAGTCACCAGCTGAGCCTGAATTCCCTCCTCCCTCGGAGGGGACCAGGACGCCGGCTGCATCTTGTTTAAGGAAGGATGTTGTAAACCTGTAAGCGCTATTGAAGAGGAGGCCTCCTTTTCAGAGGCCCTGGGCCTGCAGCCCCCTCCGGCCTCCTTGCTCACCTGAGGCTGCACACAAGCTCAGTGAAGCGGGGCCGCTCACTGGGGTCGTAGTCCCAGCAGCGGGTCATGAGGGTGTAGAGAACAGGTGGGCAGAGGTCAGGCTTGGGCAGCCGGTCCCCCTTCTCGAGCACCCCGATGACATCCTTGTTCTCCAGCCAGAAGAAGGGCTGCTTTCCAAAGCTCAGGATTTCCCACATGCATACGGCTGAGGGCGGGAGGAGACGTCTCAGGGCCCCTGCTGAGGGGACTCTTACCGAGAGAGGCAGCCCACCCTCCCCAGGAACAACCGGGCAGTCCGCACTCAGCGCCTGCCAGGGACTGCCCTGCCTTCCTTCGTTCCCCCTATAGCATCCCTGGAATCTTGATCACTATGGCGGTCCACCAAGGGACCAATCACCTGCATCCATAAGCGAACTAATCTCCCCACCCCCCGGCCCCTTCCACACGGAGCTGTTAGGGTCTGTGGGATGTGGAGGGGACCATCAAAGGCACATCATTGGGACCACTGGTGCCTTCTCTTAGGAATGGGTGGAACCTCCAACAGAAAGCTGGTATATATGTCAGTTGGGACGTATATACACTACTATGTATAAAATAGATAACTAATGAGAACCTACTGTATAGCACAGGGAACGCTACTCAGGGCTCTGTGGTGATCTAAATGGGAAGGGAAACTAAAAAAGAGGGGATAGATGTAGATGTATAACTGATTCACTTTGCTGTACAGCAGAAACGGACACAACACTGTAAAGCAGTTAGACTCCAGTAGAAATTAATTAAAAGAAAGAAAGAAAGAAAGAAAGCTGGTGTTCAAAGCCTAGCACCAATGCTTGCTGCCTATGTGATCACGGGCAATCCCCTGACTTGCCTGAGCCTCAGTTTCCTCATCTGGAAAATGGGAAGAATAATAATGAGATTTTACTGGGCTGGCTCTGGGGATCTGAGAGGGAGAATCTACACAGCTGTGTGCTCTGTAAGCGGCTGTCCATCTGTCACCTGGTTTTGCTTTCACCTCACCCTGCACCTCGTTCTCGGAGAAAACCTCAGCTTTGCCTTTGAGGATCCCCTCCAGGGTGGCCCACCTTAGTCCCGGGGCTGGTTGGTGGAGCACATGCTCATCTCAAGAGCCTTTTCTGGGAAGATGAACCCAGGCTGGCCCTTAGCCCATGTCACCCCCGACCCACCACTGGCCTGCCCACTTCTGGGACTCCTCAGTGGCTGTAGCAGAACAGAACCTGGGGGTCCAGACCCCTGCTTCCTGTGCCCCCTCTTAACCTGGCCACAGAGGTGAGAATCGAACACTTTTCCACGCCCTCCAGGAAGTCCACTCACCAAACATCCAGACGTCACTGGCTGTCGTGAAGCGGCGGAAGTTAATGGACTCGGGGGACATCCATTTGATAGGGAGACGCGTCACAGAAGCTTTGGGTGGACAGAGGGTTTACAGTAATTATTAGAGAAGGAGATCCAGATTTATGCAGAAATGCAGCCTAGTCTCCAGAGACTGTTGGCCGGGGCTTGCCTAACAGTCACATTTTGAGGGAATTTTGGCTTCAGCGACCCCTCGAGGGGACAAAGCCATAACACCACCTGCTCCTCACCTTTGTAATACTCCTCATCCTCAATGTACCGGGAAAGGCCAAAGTCCCCCAGCTTCACACACTCAGGGGAGGCCACCAGGATGTTCCGGACAGCGATGTCCCTGGAGGGAAGAGGCAAAGACACAGGTGAGTCAGCTGAGAATGCTTCAGGGGGACAGACAGACAGACAGATGGACAGAGAAGCAAAAGAGAAGAGAGCTTCAGGGCCCTGGCCTCCGGAGCAGAATCGGGCAGCTTCTGTCGGTCGGTCCTTCCTGGACCCACGAGCCGTCTGGCTGGAGCCCAGCTCAGGTGGGAGCCTCGGCTGGCCCACCGTCCCTGCCACACACATGCCTGTCGTCTCCCTCCATCTCGTTGCTGAGTCCTGTCCCCATCACCCCTTCTCCCGCGTCTCCACCTCCAAGCCTGTCTCGGTTCCCCAGACTTGCTCCAGTCACCGCCCTGCAGCCTGTATTGTCCCCTCTGCCAGGGATGCCATCACCCTGCTGACGCTTCAGGGAAGAAGCCCAACCGCTCTCCTGGTCACAATTAACAACCTCTTCTCGTTCTGTGATTCCAGCAGCCGCTCACATCTCACTTCCAGGGAGCCCTGGGCTAGCCAGGACCCTCCAAAGACTACACACACCTGAGCCATGACACAGAGACCCTCAGAACCCCGGTACAGAGGAGGAGACTGGGGCAGAGAGCTGGTGGAACGTGCCCAGCAGCTGGCCGGTTGGGAAAGGCATCAGCCCAGAGCCGAGCTCTCACCACCCCCAGGAGCCCTCGCTGACTCAGTTACCTCATGCTCCCAGCATCACTTCTAGCCCCAAACTGGCTTGTCTCTTGCTTCTCCCAGGCAGGCTCCACTCCCTACCGTTTTTCTTTATTATTGAAAAGATGACTTCAAAGCACGACAACTTCACACAAAGCTGCAAATCTGGTATCCTACCACCTTTGCCCCATGACTATTCACCCTAGAAGATGCTAGAATGTGAGCTTCACAAGGAAAGGAATTCTTGTCTGTTTTGATTATTACTTCATCCCGGAGCCTAGGACAGTGGCTGGAGGCCCACGGGAGGAGTTCAATAATATTAGTTGCATGAGTGAGTGAATGAATGTTCATATCCCCCGACATAGCTTTGTGTAGTGTCATCCATACGGCCACATATCTGAGGTCGATGGGGTTGGATTGAAGAATTCACCCGCTCACCCCAGGGCTCTGAGAGCACCCCGTCTGTCTCCTCCAGGGGATCATGTTCCCAATGGTGGGGACCTCCTTTCAGGGAATGGGGACAAAGCCAGGTGGAGAAGGGGCCAGCTCCACAGCCAGATGGAGGATTGGTCTTGGCAGCCTGGAGGTGCCGGGGACCAGGGCAGTGCCAGCCACTTGGGATGGCAGGACCCAGACCCCAAGATCATACCAGCGCTGCCAGGACCCAGTCTCTCCTGCCTGGCAGGTGCCACCAAATGGAACTGCTGGAGGACAGCAAGCGAGGAGCAAGCAGGGAAGTGACTTCCTGGACCCCCAGGGAGGCGGCCTAGACAGCACTGAGTTACAGGCGGACACCTTGGACTTCAGATCTCCTCTTAATGGCAATCCTGGGAGGAACATATTGCTGTCCTACTCTTCAGAGGAGGAGATGGGCTCAGAGAAGGTGATCACACTGTCACACAGGCAGGACCAAAGCCAGGCCTTCACCCCTGTTCTGTGCGGCTACAAAGCCCTGCTTGACCCCAACCTCTCCAGGCTCCCCCACCCCCAGCCCCACCTGTGGACACAGTTGATGCTCTCCAGGTAGGCCATGGCCTTGCAGATCTGCAGCGAGTACAGGACAAGAGTGAGCACCTTCAGGCAGCTCTTGTTTCGCTCCAGGTAGTGGCCCAGCTGCAGGAAGGGGAAGATGCCCTGAGGACCCTGCCCGGGCCAGGGCATGGAGCTGGGGGGAGGGGGAGGGCACACCCAGGTGGCAGGACTATCTGGCAACTTCCTCTGCAAATGGCCTCTGGGCTCTTTCAGCTGGGAGTTAAGGGCCCCCTGGCTCTGAGCGCATCCCCCGCCCCCCGAGGCCCTGCTCCACTGCAGCCCAGCTGTCATCGCAAGGGTCCTCCTCGGGCCCCTCCAGCTCACCTCCCCGTAGGGGTACAGTTCCATGATGATCCAGGTGGGCTCCTCTTCAATTATGCCGATCAGCTTCACGATGTGCGGGTGATCCAGGTTCCTCATGATCACTGAAAGTGGCGGCGAGAGAGACGGGCCCGAGCCCTTCTAAGGTCCAAGGTGAGAATCGGGCTTGGCTGGTCTAACCTGGAGACAGCGGCGCAACCCTCCTCCCCTGTGGGCGCCAGTGCTGTCCGTGGCCTCCCGGCCCTCGCTCCGGGCCCTCCCTGTCTCTGGGTCTGCACAGTCTCGGGCCTCTTCCAGCTCCTGGTCTGGGGGCCTCCTCGGGGACGCCTACCTGCCTCACTCACGAACTTCTCCTTGCTGTCCAGAGTGCAGTCTTTCTTGCAGGTCTTTACAGCCACGTTGATTTTCTCCCCTTTCTGCAACGAGAGTGTGTCCAGGGCCCCTCAGTCCCGCCCAGCACTTCCCTCCCCGGCGTTCCCACGGTCTTCCCACAGGGAAACAGGTGATGTCTGGGTCTCCACAAAGCCTGCTCTTCCTCTGTCTCTTCCCCTCCTCCCCTCCCCACCCCCTTCTTCCTGATCAGGACTGGAAGAACTTTCGAGATCAGATCCCTTGAGCCCTGGGCTGTCCAGATGAAGACATGGAGCCTGAGGGGCCACGTGATCTGCCCAAAGTCAGTGGGCTTGTTTGGGGCACGTGCAAGGTCATTGTCAGACATGGCGTCCTGGTCTCTTTCTCTTTATCATTGGTTTTGACATTTTTGCTGCCCCTTTCCTCTGCTCTGGCTTTTCCCCCAGGCCTGGTAGAAGCACAACCACAAAGGCAAACCTTGTCCCGCCCCCTCGGCGGCCTCAGATCCCACCCTTCCTTTTCTCACAACCGCATTACATGGCGCCTCCCCGTCGAGCTCTCCCACCAAGAGTCAGTCACCCCCCGGCAGGTGCTGCCTCTCTTTGGATCCCTGCTATGCTGCCTTTCTGGAAATGACTCTTGTTTTCATCACTCCCTGTGTATTTCATAAATACTGCAAAGACCAAGTTGGGGAAGATCCACACACCACGGCAGCCACCTCCAACTCTAGAGTATTCAAGCTCCTTTCTCATTCTACAGAAAAGCAGAGGAGGAGTGTCAGGGAAGAGGCTGGAACTCACGTGACTCGTGTAGACACCTTCATAGACCTCCCCAAAAAAGCCTTCACCAAGAATACGATTCAGGACCACATCTTCCCGGGCAATGCCATACTGTGGGCCTGCACAGGTGGAGAAAGCAAGACAGTCCTGGAGTGCAGAAACCAGCTGGCACCCCTGGGAATCTGAGTATCTGCATCCCCGGGAATCTGCACACCTGCATCCTTGGGCATCTGAGCACCTGCAGGCTCTAACACCAGGCTCCACACCCTCTTGCCCAGGCGTTACCAGACCTGCCCCTCCCCCCACCCCGCCAACCCCTCAGCCAGGATCCAGGGGCTGGGCTGGGAAAGGGGATCTAGAAGGTTTCATTGTCTCTGACAGGGGAAGAGTTGTTCCCTCTGAAGGCTGGGTCCCATATCCACAGGCTTAGGTTCCTTCCGCCCCCCTCCCCAGGGCACACAAAAGTTCGATGGTGTGGGGATATAAACAATGATTTCCGCTTTCAAAATCAAAGATGCCTCACTCAGCTTTGTACTTGTCTGAGGCACACGTGGGAGAGGACAAAGGAAGGAAAGAAAGTCCCCCTTTGGTGTCACATGTTTCCCCAAATGTCACTTCCCAGCGCCCTGGCTGTGGTTGACGTGCAGGGGTGGGGTGGGGCAGTCAGGGATCTACCTCCTGGTCTTCGCAGGGTCTCGTCGGGAATCTCTGCATAGATGTCTGATTCTGGAATGACAGAAGGAGGACACCCCATGGGCAAGATGCTTCAGGGGGTACCACCAGGAACCAGGTGTGGGGCTCCCCCCGTACAGGCCAGTGGAACCAAGCTGACATCACCGGGAGGGGTGTGGGGAGGAGCCAAACAAGAACTGGGCTGCTGTCCAGCATTTCAGTGTGGCCATAGGGCTCAGGGACCTCGGCCTAAGTCTTTGCTCACTGCTGCTCACGGCTGTTATTTGGGGCAAGTTGGTTTGTCTCCTTTAATCTGTTTCCTTTTCTGTGAAATGAATGTTTCTGGGGAATGCAAAGATTAAATAAAATAATACCTATTATGTATTTAATGCTGTCATGAACTGAATGTTGTGTCCCCACCTCCAAATGCTAATGTTGAAGCTCTGATCCCGTGTGATGGTATTTGGAGCTGGGGCCTTTGGGGGGTGATTAGGTTTAGATGAGGTCATGAGGGTGGAGACCCCATGATGGCATTAGTGTCCTTAGAAGAAGAGGAAGAGAGACCAGATCTCTCCATCTCTCCACCATGTGAGGACACACAGAAGGTGGCTGTCTGCAAGCCAGGAAGAGAGCCCTCACCAGGACCCAGCCATGCTGGCACCTTGACCTTAGACTTCCAGCCTCCAGAGCTGTGAGAAACCAGTACCTGTTGTTTAAGCCCCTGGGCCTGTGGTTTTTGTTATGGAGACTGAGCTGACCAAGACAAACACGGTGCCCCATACTAGCTGCCCAACATAGGTTAACTGTTATGATTAATGACATTTTAAGCCGTCATTGAGCAGTCATGGGGGAAGTTCATTTTTCTACAACTTTGAGGGAATACTTGATGATGTCACAAGAGCAGGCAGAAGAAAGGCTCTGGGCGCAGGCAGAGGACAGCAGATGGGCAGGCTTACCTATGCTGCAGCTTTCTGAGAGGTGGGGTCGCCGAGTCTCCAGGTTTCTATAGGGGGAGATGGGAGGGCAGAAGCCAAGTGAGCTCAGAGCCTGGCAATGCTCCCCCAGGGTAGCCTCAGCCCCCTCTCTCCCACCCACCCTGCCTGGAGAAGCAGCCTGTCCTTATGGCAGTAACCTGGGAGCATGGCCCAGGCAGCCAGGGGGCAGGAGGGAGGGAACAGCAACAATACCACCCCCTCCCCCCACTAAAGATGATGCCAGGTGGCATTAGGGCACAGGGATATCCCTGCATGAATTTTCTGGGAGAAATTTACTGGTGAAAAATCACCACTTGTGAAATGCTGGGATTCCAGCATTTTCTCCTGGGGTCCAGAAACCAGAAACCATGGCGGGGAGGCTCCCTGTTTGTTCTGCTTTTCCTGGGAAGACACAGGCTGAGTGCGGGGCTAGTTCCCCACCTTCCGGGTGTACTCACAGTGTGGGGATCTGGGGCAGGCTGTTCCGCTTCTCACCATCTGGGGAGAGGGGAGGAGAAGGGGGAGCTGGAGTCAGAGCCACAGGGTCCTGGGTGCACTGCTCCTAGGGGCCAACACAAGGGACATCCCTCCCGCCTTTCTGTGGCCCCTGAAAGTCGGAGTGGAAGCTGGGTAGGCGTCTGGCCTGAATTGGAATCTTTTTAGTAGAAGAAACTCTCAGGCTTCCTCTGCCACTGTCAATCGTTCCAGCCTGACCTCTGCTTTCTGACTCCATCCCCAAAGAGGAGGGACCAGCCATGTTCCGGCAATAGCTTTGATTTTCCCGGGGCTACAAATCCTCTCCTCTAGAAGCCAGCCCCCATGCCGCCCTTGGCCAGCGGGGCCAAGGCTGTAGCCAAGGACCCAGGATGGGACCACGGGGCGCAACCAACAGGGCTGGGTGAGCCCCAACCCCACACCTCCAAAGCCTCTTCATTCACATATCAGTCAATGGTTTAGCTTCTCCCGCTCTGCCTCTGGGGGGGCTTGGCTCAGCTGTGCCGCCATCTGCCCGTTGGTCCAATTTACCTCCAAGTGGAAACACACCTGTCTTGGGTCGAATGATGAGAGAGCCTTTGTGCTCCCCCTGCAGCCGGCAGTAACCGTCTACGAGGTCAGCCATGTTCTCGGCCTCTGCCAGAGAGGAGGTTTTGATGGACAAGGACTGCAGGGAAGAGACCAGCCAAGGATGAGACCCCAGACCCTTGGCTAGAGTCTACCCCAAGGGACTGGAGAAGAAACTGCAGGACTCTGTTGCCCACTCCCCGGCCTGGACGCCATCAGCCCTTCTCCTGGGGCTCAGCTTGCATTTCCCACCGCCACCAGAGGGCGCTCTCATCACCTCTCCCAACTGACCACCCTACACTCTAGGAAGGCCGCTCCAGGTTGGCTTATTCTGGTTCTTCAGGGCACAGCACATGCCTTGTACCTAGGAGGTGCTCAGTATGCAAGAGCAGAAACTGAGAGAAGGGAAGAGGGAGGGAGTGGGGCAGGGGACAGACGGATGAAAGGAGAGGTAGACAAACTGTTCACAGCCTGAGGGCTCTCTGATTCTCCCACCCACAAAAAGCCCTGGGGCCCCAAGGTCTTGATTCTGAGTCGTTGTCCCTTGTTCAAAGTTAGACCTCTGACCCACACCTTGATTTCTGATCACTTTACCCCCGCTCCCCGCCCCCCCCCAATCTCCTACAGCTTCTTTCTTGACATTTATTTTTATTTTTATTTTTTTTTGCGGTACGCGGGCCTCTCACTGTTGTGGTCTCTCTCCCGTTGCGGAGCACAGGCTCCGGACGCGCAGGCTCAGCGGCCATGGCTCACGGACCCAGCCGCTCCGCGGCATGTGGGATCTTCCCGGACCGGGGCACGATCCCGTGTCCCCTGCATCGGCAGGCGGACTCTCAACCACTGCGCCACCAGGGAAGCCCCCTTTCTTGACATTTTTAACAATAACGTTGCTTCCTGAGATAGTTTCTTTAATTTATCATCATCCTGCTACCTTGTCTAAGAACCAGGTGCCATTTTCTTAACAAGATCTCAGCAGTCAGGGAAGCCCCGGCCAGGCTGGCCTGAGCAGGGGCTCCCAGCCTGAGGCCGTTCCCAATGTCTCCAAGCTTCTGGGTGCCCAGAGATGCTCACCTGCGGGGCGCCTTCAATGCCTATCTGCAGTACCGCCTGGCCCTCCTCCAGCGGGAGGCACCTGATGGACTTGATGTGCTTGAACTGGGCCAGGCAGGTGGGCTGTGGGAAAGGAGGGGGTCCTTCAGACCATCCCATTCCTGGGATCAGGCCATGCAGATGGGTCAGTATGGTGTGGGGATGGGGCCTAAGAAAGAACTGAGAACCGGAGTCTCTCACGGGGATGAAGAGGGAATCAACGATGATTAAGGAGGATCATCTAGCCCAAGCCCCTTGCAGAAGAAAACAATTAGCCTGGAGAGAGCCAGGGCTTGCCCAAGGTCGTACACCAAGGGGGTGGTAGAGCCAGGGCTGGACCCAGGCCTTCTGACTCCCCGGGGCATGGTTACCCCATTTTGCCATTGAAAGAGCAACTCTTTCATCTGAGCCAGAAGAACAACAGTAGTGTCCTTCCCTCTTCCCCTCCCCCCCAAACCACCCCTGACCCCCTCCTCTGAGCAGGGGACAGTCACAGGGATGTAAAGAACCATCTGCCCCATGCTGTTATCCCAAACAGCATCTCCACAGCTACTGATAACCAAGGGCCTCTCTGCTCTCAGCAGTGGGGGAGGAAGAACCGATGGGGCAGGCCAGGGTACAAGGCAGCAGAAAGGGGAAGACGGCTCTGCCTGGGACTGGGTGGGGCCTGCCCCCCACCTGTCTCTACCTTTGCATCTTGACTTGTCAGCTGGCGGATGCCTTTAGGGCCGATGACCAGGTCCACAGTAATGTTCCATCCTTGCTGGAATCAAAGGAGAGATGGGCTGTTGCCCCAGCTCTGCCCGCCCATATTTCAGAAATCTGAAAACAGCTCACTAAGCTAGACACGAGCCATTGTCTCCCGGGTCCTCCAGCTCCTTCCATCCTAACCGCACCCCGCCATACAGATTACCCCCCTCCCAGCACCCTGCCAGCACTGCCCACCTCCCAGAGTTGGAGCCAAGATTTCAGTTCCCTTCGTCAGGCAAGTGGCTTAGCGTTAGTTGCATTTTCGGATACATTAGGGGGGCCCTGATGCTACGGAACTTACAAGCAAGCAAAGCCTCTTCTCGGCACGCCCCGCGCCCCCCCTCCCCCTTCCCCCCCCAACACCGAGTTGCCTTCATGGCCCCCTTGCCTGAGAGGCCTGGAATTCAGGTCAGGGAGAGAATAAAGAGAGCGTGGCATTACAATGAGTTCACAGCGAAAGGTCTCCTGGTCGATGTTGGCAAAGCCTGCGAGGGTGTTGAAGAACTTCATGACGCACTCCTCCTCCCGGAGCGAGGCATACTGCTGGAACGTCTGCTGGATCATCTTTCGGAATTGCTTGGGCTGGGGGAGAGGGGCAGGGGTGAGCGGGGCCTGATTCCTTCCCTTACGATCTCACCGCAAGCCTGCCTGCTGCTGTAGGATGGTCCCCAGGCCTCTGCCACGAGGGCAGTGGTGATGTCTTACCCAAAGTGCACATCTGTTGTCTCAAGAGAGCTCACCATGGCCCTGGGAGGGAGGCAGGGGAGATGACATCCCCGGTGCTCAGGCCACGAAGCTAATTGGCCTCTGATGTGGAACTAGAGCCGTGTTTCCTGATTCCCAGCCACAGAAAGGGCCCGCTGGATGGAGCGGTCCTGTGTCCAGATGGCCCAAGGCAGTGCAGACCCCTGGCTTCCCTGACTACCCCCAGCCCCATCCCTTTAGCTCTAGTCCTAGGGTGTACACAAAGGAGACACGCAGGGAGTCTTTCTGAGCTCCTCACCCACTGGTTTCCTCACCTTTAAGTTCTCCTGCATCTGCTTTGGGAAAAACAGGTCCAGCCCCACTTCTTTCCTGAAAGAAGGGGGAGAAAAGCACCATTTGACTCCCCTTCATCCCCAACCCAGGACTTCTGGCCAATCAGGGAAAGGCGGGAGGACCAGGGAGACAGGTCCTTCCTGGTTGTGGTCTGGGGATAAGGGGGCGTATGGGGTGGCAGAAAGAGCAGGGCAGCAGGAAAGGAAGGGAGGAGAGGCTGGGGCCGGTCCCACGACTTACTCCAGGAGCTCGAAGTTGGACTTTTTGTCCAGTGCGTTGTGGGGCATGTCCTTGAAGAACCGCCTGGAGAGAGAGAAGCCATGGAGAGGCTGATGGCTGGGGAATGGGGCCATCGGAGCCGGGTCACCCAATGCCCACACGTTGGCCTAGAAGCCCCCTCCCCTGTTCCGTTGGGAACCACTGGGAGGGAAAAGTTAGGAGAGTCGAAAAATTCGATATTTAGAAAACCATGAAGAAAAGGAAAACCCACAAGTTTCCTTCCTAGAAAAGACTCCAGCTGTGCTCTGGGGGGCCCAGCTCTGGGACAACACAGTTGTCGGGCAGAGGAGGAAGATGGTGCTTCTACCAGTGGCCTCTAAAAATAAATGACCCAAGGCTGCCAACACTTGACTTAGCAGCTAAGGAACACCTACCTCCACCTTTAGGCTTTGGGTTCCCTTTGTGATTTCCTTTTCCCTCATTTGCTATCTCTGTATATGTGTGTATGTAAATAATTGTTAAATGTATTAATAGTACACAGAAAAGCTTTAGAACTTATGGAACAGAATATGAAAATAAAAATAATCCATAATCCTACCACCAGGGGTGACATCTATTAATTTGTTTTACATATTCTTTAAGTCCCATTTTCTCTTAAAATGTATGTCTTGATGAAGATTTTTTTAATGTATTATGTATTTATAACAATTAAGTGGAGATCAAATAGCCAATGTCCCCATTTGTGTTATCCTCCCTTCCCTGCTTGGATCACTGTGTCTAGTAATTTCTTCAACTGTTGCAGACATTGTCCCACTCTTGATTGTACATTAGAGTAGCTCAGTGTTACGGGTATCCTTGTGCACATCTGGGAATAGTTTTAAGTTACAGATACCATAAGCAGAGAGGGGCAAGCAACTTATGATTCAAAAGCAATAAATTTACATAATTCACAGTGTTTAGAAAAGAGTACGGTTAGATCCTCACCTCGTACTTTATTCTAAATATTTATTCTAAACGGATTAAAGGGGAAAATGTTAATAATGAAACTATTTTAAAACTAGAAGAAAAGCTAGGGAAGTATTCCCAAATCATGGGATTGAGAAGAATATCTAAAGCATGAAATCACAGAAGAGATCTCCAATAAAAACTTAAAACATGTAGTGCTATGTCCTTAACAATTTTTAATAAATGGTATTTTTGAATATATTGTCAATCAAGATAAGTAGTTATCTTTTAATAATTATGGTCTCAATTTTAGAGAAAAAAATGCATTGGAAAAAACCTGACTGGATCTACCCTGCTAATGGAGGTTATCTCTGGTTAATGAAATTTCAAATGATTTTAGTCATTTTTTCCCCCTTTCTACATGTCCCAAATACTCCACACTGAACAGGTATTACCCTTTTTACCTGAAAAAAATTTAAGGCAGTGAGATTAGTCAAACCATCATAATGCACGAGTTTTCTGGGTTCACTCCCTGCTGAGATGGCCTCCTCCATGGCTACACGTTTCCCCTATGTAGAAAGTTCTTCTTTCGTTTCCTGTCCTCTCATTAGGCTCCTGGAGCTACAGAGACTAACTTTAATCCTTTCTTAGATGCCATATACTTGAAGGCAATTCTTTTATCATCACTTCTCTCTTCATTATGGTCCGTTCTCTTCTTATAGTCCCCAACACACACACACACACACACACACACACACACACACACCAGGGCATTGTCCTCAATTACTTCAACTGCTTCACTCAGATGACAAAAAGTGATGCAAAGTAAGAATGAGAAAGAAAAATTAGCTCTGTGGTGAGAGGGCCACAGGAAGACAAGTAGTTCTTTCCAGTTGGGGCAGGGCCAGTTATTTCAAATGCCAGCGGTTGGAATGGAGGGAAAGCAAAAGATAAAAAGTTTTACATGAAATTTCTCTTATAGAATCAAAGATGAGTACATTAAAATGAGTTTCAAGGAGTAATAATATTTAATGACAGCTCAGTAAATACTGTTGAATTATATTTCACAATATTGAAATGTATTTCTAAGTCTATCTCCTTCTAAGAAAAGATGCAAGGATACAGTTTTTTTTTTTTCGTTTTTTGTTGCTGTTGTTCTTTTTGGGTTTTTTTTTGGCTATGCTGTGCAGCATGCAGCATCTCAGTTCCCCGACCAGGGATGGAACCCGTGCCCCCTGCATTGGGAGCCCAGAGTCTTAACCACTGGACCACCAGGGAAGTCCCTAAGATACAGTTTTGAAACATATTTAAACAAAATAGAGTTAGAAAGAAACCAGGCAATGAGGTAAATGAGATAAAAAATGTGCCAATCTGTGCCTTGGGCTGGTTGTCCTGGCAGCCAGGGTAGTGGACAGAAAACCTCACCAAGTGCCTAGCTCATCAGGAGATAATATTAATCATAAAACAAGGACTGCATTTCTTAAATTAAAAAGTGTGAAAAACCACTGATTGAAAGAAAACTAATAGTCGTAACACTCATTCTACCAAAAAAATGTGAAGCCAATTTCATGGTTTTTTTCCTCCTGCTGCAATTTTGGTAAATACCAATCGTATAACATTAAAGCACAATTCAGTAAATGTGAGAGTAGGAGGGCCTGACTAAATGTGGTCTGAGTGTATGACCTTCCAATGGTCTAATTCAGTGGTTTTCAACCAGAGGCAATTTTGCACCCTCTCCCCAGCCTGGAAACATTTGTCAATGTCTGGAGATCTTTTTTTAGTCACAGCTGGTTGGGATGAGGGGTGGTCCTACCAGCATCTAATGTGTAAAAGCCGGGGATGCAGCTAAATATACTACAATGCATAGGATGGCCCCTACAACAAGGAATTATCCAGCCCCAAATGTCCCTCTTGCTGAGGCTGGGAACCCCTGGGAACCTGATCCAAGGGGAGAACTTGGGAAACTAGAAAGAGTGGCTCTTCCCTAACCCCACTTCTTGCTGCCGGGTGCCTGACAGAGCGGGACTGCAGATGCTGGAGGACTGTTCTAGCTGAGTAAGGGTAGATCTGCACTCCGGAAATCAGACAACAGGTGAGCAGGGGTGACATTCAGTTATAGGCCACGAGGAACTTATCCAGGTTCTTCCCTGGATGGAAGATCGTTTTCCTCCTACTTCCACCCGAAGGCACTTGCAGTTAAGATCCAAAATTTCCAGTCAATCATGGCAGCTTTAGAACGTTTTCTGAGCCAGTGTTCCCTGCGGCTCTCCGTATTCATAGGAAACCTCAGAGCACGCCCGTGCAGCTTCCACAACAGGCGGCACGGCCACCCGCATTTCCTCCTGGGTTGAGTGAGCTGCAAAATGTACTCCCAGGTAACTGAACGAACTGGCTTGCTGCACGCAGTTATGTGATTCTAACAGAATAAATGTTAGCACATGTCCGCCAGAGAAGAGGAATTGAGATCTTTCAGGGTTATCCATTCATTCAAATGCAAACTGTGCTCTCATCACGTGCCAGGTGAAGGCGGTACCAACCCTGAGTTCCAAGGTTTGATAGATTTCAGACTAGTGGATGTGAACCACTGGGTGCCTGCCGCATAAGTACGGCAGATCCCTGCAGGGTAGGACGGGCGGGGTGGGCACAGGGAAGGGGAAGGTTTCGAGGTGGAAAGACCCTTGAGGCTGCTCTGCAGGAAGAGCCCAGGGCCACCCTGCTTATTGCCAACATTTCACAGGTGTCCTCTGAGGTTTTCTATGAATGTAGAGGGCAAGCATGCAACCCTGGCTCAGTGCATTTTCTAAAGCTGCCAGAACAAAGAAGAGTTTATCAGGCTGAAAAGGGGTACTAGGCGAGTATTCCACACAGAGGGGAGGCACTACCCACTGAGGGGGTGACATCTGCTTCCCAGTCCCAGGTGACAGCGGTCTGTTAATGTCACTCCTGGTTTACAATAACGAATGAATGAATGAATGAGTTTTGAGACTAGGGATGGATGAAGGAATTCTGAGGACTAGGGTATTTAAATAAGCCTTAGTAAAAAAAAAAAAAAATTGGGGTTGGCTAAATGGAAAGGTGAACAAATTTGGAAATGAACACCGAGGAATTAAAAGGCATGAAAAATAACAGCAGTTTTAGAATGATTAAGGAGGTGGTGAGTGGAAAAATTTTTTATTAGGAAAAAGGAAGATAACACATCTACACCATCCCAATCTCTAGAAATCCAGCTTACTGCCTATATCACTGATGGCCCTTCTCTCATGCACTAAAGATCATGCATTGTGTAACTTTTGACAAAGGTGCCCAGTCACTCAAGTGTGCTGTGATCTGTGTCCCTAGTGTGTTTTTTTGTTTGTTTGTTTGTTTGTTTTTTTGCAGTACGTGGGCCTCTCACTGCTGTGACCTCTCCCGTTGCGGAACACAGGCTCCGGATGGCGCAGGCCCAGCTGCCGTGGCTCACGGGCCCAGCCGCTCCGCGGCACGTGGGATCCTCCCGGACCGGGACACGAACCCGTGTCCCCTGCATCGGCAGGCGGACTCCCAACCACTGTGCCACCAGGGAAGCCCTCCCTAATGTTTGGAGCGGTTGAACATCACTGAGATGTCTGGGAGAAGCAGTCCCGCCCTCCTCATCAGATGGACCCTCTCGCCTGAGACTCATCTTCCCAGTCTTCTGTGCTGAGCCCCGTCTCAGCTGCTGTCAGCGATCCCCAACCTGCCCCGACTGCCATCCTTGAATGAGAATGCACCTGCTCGGAGTACCCTCTAAGTGCCTGGCTGGTCCTCTGCAGCCTGGTCCGCCACTGTGACTGGCAAACACCAGGTGGACAGCGGGGCCTCTGGGCAGGCACAGGCCCCTGACTGATACTCAGGTAAGGAAAGCAGAAAGTAAAGAAAAGCAATACAAGTATTAACTTATCACGAACATTTATAAATCAACTGTGAGATAAAATGCCTTTTGAAACAAGCTGAGTGTTCTTTCTCTAATCTTTTCTTATTATCCGTTACTAGCTAACTACTGTTGGGTTACACATTCGTTCTGAGTTTTTAGGTCAGAGTGTTCTGGAGCTCTGCTGGGAGTGGACAATAGTCCTGGATGTCTCTGGTGAGGGGGAGGCTATTTGGTTCCTCAGACTGGGAGGGTGCTCCAGCATGTGGGCCATGAATTTCACACTTTAATTCATAGGGGGATATTTAGAGAAAATACTTGGCATTTATAAAGCACTTCCAGTAAGGGGCTTCCCTGGTGGCGCAGTGGTTGAGAGTCCGCCTGCCAGTGCAGGGGACACAGGTTCGTGCCCCGGTCTGGGAAGATCCCACATGCCACGGAGCAGCTGGGCCCGTGAGCCATGGCCGCTGAGCCTGCGCCATCCGGAGCCTGTACTCTGCAATGGGAGAGGCCACAACAGTGAGAGGCCCGCGTACCGCAAAAAATAAAAAATAAAGCACTTCCAGTAAATCAACAAAAAAAATTAATTATGATTCCAACTATATGACATCCCGGAAAAGGCCAAATATGACGACAGTAAAAGATGAGTGGTTTTCAGGGGTTGGGAGGGGAGGGAGGGAGGAATAGGTGGAGCACAGGGGAGCTTTAGGGCAGTGAAACTGTTCTTTAAGATACCGTAATGGTAGATACATTGTCACTGTACACTTGTCAAAACCCATAGAATGTACAGTACCAAGAGTGAACCCTAGGGTAAACTATGGGCTTCGAGTAATCGCTATGTGTAAATGTAGGTTCATCAGTTGTAATGAATGAACCATGCTGGTGGCGGATGTTGATGGGGACAGGGGTTTATGGGAAATCTCTGTACCCTCCACTCAATTTTGCTGTGAACCTAAAACTGTTCTAAAAAATAAAGTCAACTAAAGTAAATAAACAACAAAATAAAGGTAAAGAGAAAAAATTAATTAGTACAAATGATGAATAGTGAATACTGTCTCTATCGCTGTTCTAACTACTTTAAATATGTTAACTCATTTATTCCTCATAACAAGCCTGTAGGGTTGCTACCATGATCATGCTTCCCATTTTACAGATGAAGGAACTGAGACACAGAGAGATGAAGTAACTTGCCCAGTAAGTGGAAGACCCAGGATGCAAATTAGGCAGCCCAGCTTCAGACCCTTTGCTCTTCATCATTATGCCCAATGGCGCCTCGCTATGACTTGAGTCCATTGAGGTTTCATCTTGGTAATCTCATATCTTGTGCACATACCATACTTCTTTCTTAAGCTAGGAAAGAATATATTTTCTTTTTTCTGGTGACACCATATTATCGGTAGGCAGGTGACACAACAATGTTAACAGGACTTTTCCCCATAATCTGTAGGTAGACTGCACTCTGGAACCTTTTCAGGAAAAAAAATCACAGCCTTGGAAAATTCTGCGTTACGGCCTGATTTTCAGAAATGTATCTGTCTCTCTTGGTTAGAAATAGTCATAACTTGACTTTAAAATAGTCCATGATAATGGATAGCTTTGTATTCAACTTTAAAAAATTATAGGCTTGAAAATCTATGAAGTTTACAAAATAGGTGTTTTCCATATCCTTTCCCGAATATATAAGTTTTATCTCAAAGGTCAGCCCGTAAGAATAGGAACATTTATCTGTCTCTGCTCATCAGGCTAGGGGAGATGTGAAATAATACATCCCTGTCGTAAAACAAGCATGAGTTTTGGAATAATCCTGAGTTGATAAGACAGCCAACACCAAGAGACTATCCACTCCTTATAAGACTATAAATGGAGCCAGGTCAGTTGGCGCACTTTGTCCTCCAGTGTATTTAGCCCAGTGCCCGGTGCTAAATAATAAGTCATTATTATTACAACCAATGATAGTTTGGGAGTGATTCGAGGAAAGAAGAACATGAACTAGGATGCTTATGGGTCTTCTCTATGTTGCTATTTTACTACTAAGTGATGGTATTTTGATAGTGACTTCAGTGATCAGAGTCTCAAAGTGACACTGGAGTTCTGGGTATGAGATCCACAAACAAAAAGGTAAAGGTGGGCTTCTCTGAGTTGTCTAATTTCAGAGGAGAAGATAGGCGTGAGTAAGTTGCAATGCTATGATGGTCTTGGAAGGCATAAATGGCACATGTGATAAGGTAAACTTCGCGGAGAGCCCCCGAACCAGCAGCACGCAACTCCCAGGACCACTGCCAACTGTGGCGAGGTGGTCTGTCTTCCAACTGGCATCAGGGGTGCAGACTTCCTCTGTGCAGGGAACCCTTGTGTCCCCTGGCTTGTTGAGACAGCCACCAAGTAGGAAAGCAAGGAGGAGCCCTCCAAGGCTGTCCTTGACCTACTCTGTCACAGATGCCAGCAGTTTCAGAAGCCCCCCCTTCCCATCCCATGGCTCTCCCTGGGGGACCCCTCAGCACTCTCTCTGAGATCGAGGATGGGAGCCAGAGTTCCTCAATGCCCCCCAGCTTAGCAGAAGCAGCAGCAGAGTCCTATTCTCTATACCTTTAAGGTCACAAATAGGGCAAGACTCACCCTGGAACCATCACCTCATACGAGGCTAACTGTCTCTAAATCATCTGGAAGACTTGTCAAAAATGCATGTCCTGGGACTTCCCTGGTGGCGCAGTGGTTAAGAATCTGCCTGCCAATGCAGGCGACACAGGTTCGAGCCCTGTTCCTGGAAGATCCCACGTGCCACGGAGCAACTAAGCCCGTGCGCCACAACTACTGAGCCTGCGCTCTAGAGCCTGTGAGCCACAACTACTGAGCCCGTGAGCCACAACTACTGAAGCCCGTGTGCCTAGAGCCCGTGTTCCTCAACAAGAGGAGCCACTGCAATGAAAAGCCTGCGCACAGCAACGAAGACCCAACGCAGCCAAATAAATGAATGAATGAATGAATGAATGAATGAATGAATGAAAATTTAAAAAAAAAGCATGTCCCAAAGTCCCACCCACATCTACTAAACCAGAGTTTCCAAGGGTGGGGTTAGGGAATCTCTAATTTAATGAGCTCCCAGGTGATTATGATTTGCAATCAGATTTCAGAACTATGTTCTAGGACAGACAAGGGGTACAGAAAAGGTGATGAGAGGGCAGAATGGGTCATGGATCCTGGTGGATGGTGAAAGTGAACGGTGCTGCTTTGGCTGAGAAAGTGCTAGAGCAGGGCCTTAACATCCTCCTCCTCTGTCCACAGTGCTCCCAACGGCCAAGAATAAGGTTTATTTCTTAGACTGTCATTCAAAGTCTTCCACCATCGACGCCAACTCACCTCCCTAAGCTCATCTCCCACGGTCCTCCAGTCTGCTCTTTTCCTTCCACTGGTCCCTGAGCCCAGAGTGCACCCTCCCCCACCTCCCAGCTCCCCCCAGTATCTACCGATGGAAATCGTTCTCTTGCTTCCTGGACCAGTTCACATTCCCTCTTCCTGACGTCCTCGGGCGGGATTACTGGCTCCTGTATGTGTGTCTATGTGGTGCTTATTTCACTCTGCTGCATTATGATCAGTTGTAGACACACTTGTCACCTCCCAAACACTGTAAGTGTACGGGCCTCCCCGGATGATTTACTAACTTTGTCCATATCTATTAGCACCTACTGGAGCAGGGGGTGCAGCAGTGAAGAATACAGACGGAATCCCAGCGTTCGAATATCTCCCAGAAACTTGCCCAGTGCTCCGAGAAACATTTACTGGATCACTTGGATGGCAGCCAAAGGAAGATAGGGGGCACCAGCCAGAGAGGGAGCTGGCACTTCTCTCCCGAGGACCAGACGCTGAGCACCTCGGGGGCTTACCCTCTGTCGGCCACAGCTCGTCCCTTTCCAGCTGTCACATACCCACTCTTGCTTCCCACGCTGGAGGAAAGTCCAAGCTGGCCAAGTGCCCAGTACAGGAGGGGAGGTGCAGGCACCCACTCTGGCCACATACCTGAGCTCCAGACAGCCCAGCTGCAGGGCCATGCCCTCGCTGACCTTGCTGGCATAGCGTTGCATGTAGTCATTGCGGAGCTGGCAGGGAGAAAGGCCAAAGTTCAGATTCCCGCCCTGTTCCCTGTTTCCCTGAGATGAGCAGGGCCCCAGGAGACGGTGGGTGCTTTGATCACCATCCTGCCGCCCTGAGCTGTCTCTCACCCCCTCCCCCAGCCATGCACAAATGCGTAGCATGAGATGAAGGGCAGGAGGGGAGGCTCAGGAAGAGCCCTGAGCAGTGGTGATCCCGTTCAGGCTGAGGCCCTCGAGTTTCTGAAGCACTTTCACGGCACATTCTTTCATGGATCCTGGAGGCAGGAAGTTTAGGCTCCCCTCCCCCACTCCTCATTTTGGAGATAAGGATGCTGGGAATTTGGGGAGGACTCAGTAATTTATCCAAAGCCTTGTTGGTAAGTGGTGACAGATGTCATCCACTGTAGAAGAAAAGTCTGGCTTGGTCTCTAGTGAACCAGGAGGGAGGTGTAGGAGGGGGTTAAGGCCAGGCGGGAAACAACGATGGCAACTCCCTGTACCCGGCACTAACTCCCTGCCGGGTCCCGTTCTGGGCACGTGCATTATAGCCAGGGGTGTGGTGAGCAGCTCTAATCAGCTCACGGAAGCTAGTTATTTAAGTTTTCCAAAATTTCGCAAGCTGGTTGAAATATTGGTACTTTGAAATAGACCACGATGGGAGTATTTACACCATGGAAATTGGCAAGTGCTACAAATCAGAGAGCTGGTTTACCAGCACCAGCTAATGCTATCATTAGGTCTTCACATGAACCCTGTAAAGTAGGTATTCTTACTATCATCCCAGTTTCACAGAAGAAGAAACAGCCTCGTGCAGGTAAACTAAGTCCCGAGGGATACCAGGTTAGGAAGCGGTAGAGCTGGGTAGATACCAGGTGTGTCAGACGGCTGAGCCTGCCTGCTAAGACTATTGCCTCCTCTTTGGACCTGCTCTGCCCGCTTCCCCAGCCAGGTCTCCTGGGCACTAGAAAAAGCAACTAGGAAAGTCCAAGAGGAGCTGTGCCCATGGGGTGGGGTTAGCCAACCCTTAGCTGTGAGGGAAGCAGGGTTGGACAGCTGACCAGGGACAAAGGAATGTCCCCGAGAGAAGTTTCCTGGAATGGGACCTCCAAAATCTAAGCTTTGTCTTTCCATCTCCCCAGGAGAGGATGGTCATATGACCACGGGGACCATAAGATAAAATGCTTTTACCTGTTGGTAAAAATAAAGCAGTGTGGTCCTGTCTTCTTTCAGGCTCTCCATGAAGTCCTCTGGCAGGTAGCGGATTTGAAGGTCATACCTGGGACAGGAAATTCAGACTCTCTGGTTGACACAGGGAAGCTGGTCATGCCAGGAGCTGCCCGTGGAGCTCCTGGCCTCCCACTGGGGACTTGCTCCTCTTTCCTTCCTCTGTGGTTGGCTGGAGGACCATGAAGGACAGAGGGGTGGCTGGCCAGCACACGGTGGTCAGTGCTAGTTCTGACTCTCCATCTTCTCCCTCTGATGGTAGCTGTTTACCTTCGGTTCACAGACCAGCCCTTGGCCTGGCTCTCCCTCTTCCCCGCACTTCTGTTCTTCCTTCTCCATAGTGCCAACGGCATCCTGTTTAGGGCTGTGCCTAGATATCTGTCTTGGGATGGGGATGTGCTGTGAGCCCATATTAGCTCTTAGCAAACAGATGCATTGGACGCTGCAGACGGACCAACCTAAAATGCCACTGCGACGCTCTAGAACATTCTCAGAGGTTGGGAAGTGCTCCAAGAAAGGACCTCCCAGGGTCTCCTCTCACTCCGCACTTACCGCCCCGCCCCCCCCCCCCCCATTTGAGAGCACAGGGCTCCTCTCCTACCTCCACTCAGCTTCCATGTGTAGACACTCGTACTTGTCCTGCACCTCGCCCACCGTCATCTGCGGGTGCAGCCAGTGGATCTCATCCGACTTCATGTGCTTCAGCCTCAGCCCGTAGCAGTCCGCCAGCTGGATGTTGGGCCCGATCCGCCCACTCAGCAGGATGGAGGTGATGACCTCCTACAGAGGAGAAGAGAGGGGGCATGACTCAGGGGTGCGCCTGCTGGGCCCCCACAGTCCTCATGAAGGCCCTGGAGGTGTGATTCTCTAGGGTGGGACTCTGACTTAACGTTGTATTCATCACTGATTCGCTAGCACTTAGTGCGAGGCGTGGTACACAGTAGGCTCTACGTGATGAATGGACAAGTTGGCAAAATGACACAGATAGAGGAACTGAGAGGAGACAGGAGAAGCCAAGGGGAAAACGCAGTGAGGCAAAGAACATGGATTCTGTGCTTCTGTATTTCATTCCAACCAAACCAATCAAACCCAGCATCCTCTGTGTAAGGAGGACCCTCTGAATGGTTCCCAATTCAGCCAGCATTACTGAACATCTGCAGTAGGCACTTCTGGGCACCGTGCATGCATTGTTTCATTGAATCTGTGCAACACAGGGGAGCAGGTGTCACATCACCATTTGGCAGATGAGGAAACTGAGGGAGGTCACACAGCTCATTGGAATTAAGCTGGGATTTTGAACCCTGAGGCACTGGACTCTGAGGACTTGTAGTAGACCAAGCTGCTTAATGGGAAGGTGGGCTGGGCAAGATAGAAGGACAGGACTTGCATTAAGGATTAAATGGCACAACTCCCACAAGAAGCATGGCCACTGGAAATAGAGTGTTGACAAGAAATTAGGTGCTCTCCTTATTCCTGCTTTCTTGACCAGAAGCCAACCTGCCCCACAACCTGATGCCATAGCTTCCTGGCCTAGCGCCAGAGCTGGATTAAGAGGGGGTCCAGTGGCAGCTGCCTGGAAACCCATCATCTATAAGGTCCTGTCTAGTTCTGAAATCACATTGGTTTCACTTTAACTCAGGTTCCTCATGTGGTTCCATGTGTAACTGGTGAATCAAGCCCACTCCTGATGGAGCAAAAAGTACCCTCAAAGGCAAATTTAAAAACTCACAAGCACTGTCTAATCTCTGTTGAGTATCTTTGCAACACATGCCACCTAGCCTATATACAACCAGCCCAAAGGCAGAACAATGCAGGGTGGGTTGCTGTCTGATCAGGAAGAACAGTGACCCCGGATTGTTTAAATTTTATGTTTTTGTTACATCTCCCAAGAAGTTGTCCAATGTAGTAAATCAAATATAATCAATTCCTTAATTGGAACAAAAAGAAAGGTATACCATTTTTCTTAGGAGAAAATCAGTTTCTTCTTATTTTCACTAATAAAATGTCCAACTAATATTTAGAACACCAAATTCTTCTTCAGCCTGTGCACTCACATGTCTTAGTCCAGTCCTGCCTCCTGTCAGCCCTCTTTAACTCTATGGAGTTGTGAAGCTAAAAGACTCTAAGCTTGAAAAATCCCTTCCCCATTAGGAAAGCCAATGCCCATCAGAGAAGTCAAGTATTGCTCTGAGATGGAAAGTGAGGCACAAAATGCAGATGTTAACTGCGGTAACAAATCAGCACAGGAATCAGAACTTCGGTCCTGGAATGAGGAAGAAGGCTGTGATCAATGGTACCTACAGTGAGAGCGACACGGACAATAGGAAGAGTTCAAGACTGTGAAGTTGACCATTTTGTCATTATTTCCACCCATTTCTCTTGCCACTCACCCTCTATACTTCTCTGTCCACTTGGCCATCCAGAGCCCCCATGTCAGTTCCATATAGACTCCCAAACTGGAGTCCCAGGCTCTGGTGTTTTTAAACTTAGGGACTTCCCTACCCAAGTTGAAACTTATATAACTAAAGTCTAATTTCCCCAGAACTGGGACCCCTGTGATTATTGAAAGCTTCAAATATATATGAAGAAAACAGAAGTCAGTAGAATAGTATAATAACCCCCCATGTACACATCGCCCAGCTTCAACAATTACTAAACATTCTGCCATTCTTGCTTCTGCTACACCATCTATTCCCTAACCATCACTCAACTATTATCAATTTTTACAGTTCTTCTTTTACAGTGAAATTTATATTAATTTAAACACGCAAATTTTAGCTATACAATTTGACACATGAATACACCTGTGCAACCCACATGCCAATTAAGAGATTTCCAGATCCCCAGAAAGTTCCCTCATATCCCTTTTCAGTCAAACTTCATGCACATTCCCACCGCCAATTCTAGGCAATGATTTTTTCCTCGCACTTCTACTTAGTTTCACCTGTTGTAGAACTTCCTATAAATGGAATCATTTAGTATATATTTTTCATTCCCCTGTTGCTAAATACCTGGGCTATTTCTCATTTTTGGCTATGGTAAATAAAATTACTATGAACATTAATGTACAGGTCTTTTTGTGTATGTATGTTGTCATTTCCTTTGGACAAATACCTAGGAGAGGAATGACTAGGTCAAAGGTAGATAAGTGTTTAACTTTATAAGAAATTGCCAAGATTATTCTATTTTATATTTCCACTGTGATATATGAGATTTCCATTACACCACCTCCTTACCAACATTTGGTGTTATACAAGTCTTTTTAATATTAGTCATTTTAGTGGGTATGCATAGAATCTCATTGAGCTTTTAATTTGCATCTTCCTGGTACCTAACAACATTGAGCACTTTTTCATCTGCTTATTGACCATTAATATGTCTTCCTTTGTGAAGTACTTGTTTAACTTCCTTGCCCACTTTGTGTTTGGGTGTGAGTGTGTGTGCGTGTGTTTATTGAAGTAGGAGATCCTTATACATTCTAGCTAAAAGTACTTTGTATATGTTTTATGAATATCTTCTCTAGGTCTGTACTGTGCCTGTTGTTTATTTCCTTAACTGCATCTTTTGATAAAGTCTCATTTATCAAAATGTTCTTTTATGGTTAGTGCTTTTTGCATCCTGTCTAAGAAATCTTTGCCTGCCTCCAAATCATGAAGATATTCTCTTTTCTTTTATAAGCTTCATAGTTTTAACTTTCACCTTTAGCTCTGTGATTGATCTTGAATTAACTTTTGTGTATGGTGTGAGGTAGGGGTCAAAATACATTTTTTTTCTCATAAAGATCTATGGTTATTCAACATTGGTTGTTGACCTTCATTTCCCAATTGAATTATTTTGTTGTCTTTGTCAAAGTCAATTGGCCATATAAGTTTAGCTCTATTTCTGGACTCTCAGTTCTGTTCTATTGATCTGTGTCTGCACTATGCCAGCACCACGCTGTCTGCATTACTGTAGCTTTCGAGGAGATCTTGAAGTGAAACAGCGTAAGCCTTCCACCATTTCCTCCCCAAGATTATTGTGCTATTCTGGGTCTCTGCATTTCCATATACATTTTTGAATCAGTTTGTCACTTTCTATTTAAAATGTTTGCTGAATTATGATTGAGACTGTGTTACATCTATAGCTTAGCGAGGGAGAATTGGCATCTTAACAGCACTGAGTCTTCCAATCCTCACACATGGTATATCTTTCCACTTATTTTGCTCGTCTTTAATGTTTGTCAGCAATGATTTGTAGTTTCTAGTGTATACGTTGTACAGGTCTTTTGTTAAATTTATTCCTAATTTATTCTTTTGTTAAATTTATTTGATACTTCTGTAAATTAAAATTAAATTAAATTTTCTATTTTGGTATTCACCCTCTTTGTGGATCCCTGCTTTCCAAGACTTTCCTCAATCTTCTGGCTACTCTGCCAGCCCCAAGTTCTATCCTCTTACACCTCAAACCTGTAAGGCTGCTGCTTTCTGCCCCTCTAGCCCCTCCCAGATTGGAAAGTGCCATTAGGCAAAAGCCACAAATTTGCAGATTTCGTTCTTTTCAGTTCAGCTCTCAAGAGCAGATTTTCCTTCTGTTTTGCTGTGGTCTCTCTCCAGGATCTTCAAGAGAATTTGATTTTTTATTTTGTCCAGATTTTATCATTATTCTATGTGGGAAGATTAGTCCAGCCAAGCTACACCAGTTTTGAAATCTATGTGGTATGTTAATGAACAAATCTGTCTTCTCTGCAGATGGGAGAGGGTTGGGGAGCAGAGAGCTCCCTTCAAGTCACAGGCAGACATCATGCAACACAGCAATAGCCAGAAGTACAAGCCCTGGTGTCAAACTTCTACAAGTGCTCCATCCACCCACCACCACGTAGCTACTTTTCCTTGGACAACATATTTAAGCTCTCTGCATTCAGTTTTCTCATCTGTGACATGGAGGAAATAGCAGTGCCTATTTTGAATGGTCTTACGAGGATTAAATTAGATAAAACCCCTTAAGACAGAACTTGGCACAAGGTAAATACTCAAAAAACCTTAGCATTATTTTAACACAGCAATCTCTTATAGATTCTGGTGCTTTTGTAAAAACAAAGAAAGAGTGGAAATACAAAACAAAACTCTGCTTTTTATCTCCTTTTCTTTTTTCCTTCCCTTGGAGGTGGTGGTTTGCCCAGGGGTCAAATTAGTGAGGCTAAGGGGTTGGCAGTGGCTGCAGAGCCAGGAGCGGATCAAAGGAGAAGGTGGGGCCAGGGGCGGAGAGGTCTGGAGTGGTTAGGAAATTGGTTACATACAGGTGGCTTGAGCAAAGGAGTCAATATATTGAGGATAATGGGAAATAGGTTTCTTACTGTTGGAGAAAGTATTTGAAATATAGAGAAAGGAAGAATAGAGAGGAACCTTAGGTGAGGAAGTGGAATTAAAAGCATTGGTGAGAGCTCCTGGTGAGAGAGAGAGTGAGAGAGACAGACAGAGAGAGAGAGAGAGAGAGAGAGAGGTTTGTTTACTGAGAAAGCCTGGGACCAATGACACCCTGATAGTCAAGTGCATACCAAGCACCCAGTCTTACTTTCCAAATACCCTTCTCCACTAAACGGATCTAGGGTTCCTTGGAGAAATGGCTGATTCCAGGGCTGGGGCAAAGAAGGTACAAGATGAGTCTGGAATATCTTTTTGTGCTAGAAAAAAGGAAGTGTTTAGAGAATGTAGGAGACATATAACAAGGAAGCAGTATCAGCTTACAGGGGCTGGCACGGGCCAAGTCTGGGAGAACCTAAGCATTGAAGCCTATAATGGTAGGAATGGATTGCATCCACTGAATAAAACAGAATCTAGGACAGATAGATAAATAAATGGGGGAGAAGAGGATGCTCTTCTTTCCAGGAGATTGCTAACTAGTAAATGTAGAAGAAAGGATGGAAATAGAAAACCACCATTTGGCAACAAATTCAGTGTCAGTTGGTTCATCAATGGATGATAAAACTGGAGGGTGGAGGTCTGATGATGAATAGGACATTGACACGGTCTTAGTGTATCTCCTTTCAGACACTAATCAAATACAAAGGAAAACCTGGCAGACACAAATGACCAGGTCATCAAAGTTAACATCACCAGCGTTAGAACAAGGTAAACAGGACATGCCTCCCACCTTGATACACTGAGAAGGGTATAGCATCATTTCTGAGATATCCCTGCTAAGAGTTCATGATGAATCTAGTCATGAGACCTGGGTGACGGGTCTCCTCAGAGATTGATAGAATAAAAGGCCTGTACTCTTTCAGACTGAGAAACTCTTCCAGATTGGAGGAGACCAAAGAGATATGACAATGCAATGCAATGTGTGTTCCTGGACCAGACAGGAAAAAGAGACATTGTAGGTACAGTTGGTAAAATCTGAATGGGCTCTATGTTTTGGATGGTAGAGCTGTTTGTAGCAATGGTGATTTCCTGATTTAGATGGTCACAGTATAGCTCTGTAGAAGAGTGTCCTTGTGTGGGGAAATAAACACTGGAGTCTTTTCAGTGATGGAGCAGTATTGCTGCCACTTGCTTTCAAATAATTCAGAAAGAGAATAATGATAGTGGGCATACCGTATGTGTGTTTATCAAGAGACAGAGCTACTACATACGGCAAATGGTACATTTGAACAATTGGGGAATCTGGGTGAAGGTGATATGGGAGCTCTTTGGACTGTTTTTTCAACTTTTTTTTATAAGTTTGAAATAATTTCAAAATGAAGAGAGATTCTGGTGAGGGAGACTCCCAGCCATATGAGAAGTAATTTTTGCCAGGCTAGATGGGGCTTTTCAGCTTCTCTTCCACTCAGAGCCTCTGAGAGGGGCCTGACTGAATCCAGCTCTTTGCTCTGTGGTTTGTGAAACTCTCCAGGGCATAATTTATGCAAAATTTTTTCTAGGTTTCTTGCTAAAAAGCAACCAATTTCTGTTGTAGGGAAGTTGGGATAAGGTTAACTCTAGATCCTTGGGGTGGAAATGCATTAAGAGACTCTTCATCCAACAGATTTTCAAAGGAAGATTGATTTCAGTTTCAGGTAAGGAAGAACCTGGGGATTTTCTAAACATGAAATGCATTCTTGGGAGGCTGCCTGGTACTGAAAGGACTTTTTATTGGGTTGCAGGGGAGCTTCCTCCTGGAGAAGCAAACCTGAAGTTCCTGGGGAGCTGGAGCTTTACCAAATGGCTACTCCACCCACCATCGCCATCACCCTGCTGGTTACTGATGACAGGATGTTGTATAGGAAAGAACTTGGCTGGTCTTGTCCTTGCTTCTGGGAAGGGAGCTTCTGAATGCTTGGAATTTCCTAAGCGATAAGAGTGCCTTTATTGTTCCTGATGGGTACCTTGGACCAAACCTCACCACCGAGGTTTATGGTGATGAGGTAACTCATGGTGGGCCCTTAGGTAGTCTCAGGATGGGGGCTCGCCTTGTTGGAAAGATCAACCATGTGGTTAGAGGTTTGGAGCTTTGAGTCACATGATATCAGCCTGGCCTCCAGGGAGACAAGGAGGGCTGGAGATTGAGTCAAATTACACGGCCAATGACCCAATCAATCAACAATCAATCAATCAATCAATTATGTCTACATCACTAAACCCCAATAAAAACTCTAGACACTGAAGCTGGGGGAAGCTACCTGGTTGGTAATGCTAGCTGGAGGGTGACATGTCCTAAGAACACAGAAACTTATGTTTGGGACCCTCCTAGAACTCACCCTATGTGTCTCTTCATTTGGCTGGTTCCTATTTGTATCCTTTATAATAAAATTTTAATTGTCCTGAGTTTTGTGAGTCATTCTAGCAAATTTTGAAACTGAGGTAGTGGGAAGCCCTAAATTTGTAGCCAGTTGGTCAGAAGTGTGGGTGGCCTGGGAACTCTGAGGAAGGGTGTCTTGTGGAGGACTGCGCCCTCAACCTGTGAAGTCTGTGGTAGCTCCCCAATTGCACTGGGTCAGAACTGCACTGCAAAGTGTGTCCATCCTCCAGGCATACCTGGGGAGAGACAAAGTTGACAACCACAGGTGACATACAAAGAGCACTAACTTTGGGGTCACCCAAGCCCAGGCTGTGAACCCCCTTCTGACATGTACTTCTAGTAGGATGACAAGCTCCCCGAGCCACAGCCTCCTTCCTGCTGTTCCCTGCCCTTGTCCTGTGAAGTTGCAGACGGTTCCTTCATTCCAACCATCAGAACTATCTATGACGTATGCGTTCTGCAAAGTGTAGCAGGAGCCCCAGAGCTCACACAGAGCCCCCGCCTCAAGAAGCTTCAATTCAGGGGGTGAGAGGAGGAAAGCAGCTTAAGTGGTGGGGGCCCCAGAGTGGGCTGGGAAATCAGTTTAAAAGAAAAAACTTTGAGGTTTTACATGATCTCCCCGTGGAGGCTTCTGCATCAGCCCTGGCTTTCCCTCACCCTTCATTGCCTCTTCTCTCATACTCACACAGCTTCTCACGCAAATGGTGGGAGCAGCAAAACCAGCCCTCCGCCCAAGGCTCACAATTTGTCATTAATGAGTTCCATATTTCTTTTTCTATGAATAAATCACTTTTAAAAACAACAGTATAAGATATTTACCTACTCACAAAATTGCCATATGTAACGTGACAGAAAAGAAAAAAAAAGCTGTCTTCATTTTATCAATTGTTATTTAGCTAAGCCCAGGATTCTATTTTGCTACAGGAAAAACCTTTCCTTCCACCCACGTTGAGGGCTACTGAAAAGCAGGCCCCCGGACAGCCCATGGCTCACAGCTTCTGAGGCTTTCTTGCAAACAGTGGGGTTTCTATGGTTTTTCTTCCTGCTTGACTGACGTTGATTTATTGGCTTTATCAAATAGCGTGAAGACCCCAAACTGCCTTCACCTCTCTCCCTATTCTCTGGTATTTCCTCTTGCCGGCCAGAAACAAAGAAGGAACGGGACTAGATGCTTGTCCCCAAGCCCAGAACAATTTATTTCCAAAGAGAAAAAGGTCACCCAAGCAATTAATTACTCAATCCACTTTCTCACTCTTTTGTTGGAGCAGAGCCACACTTTTTTTTTTTTTTTTTTTTTTTGCGGTACGCGGGCCTCTCACTGTTGTGGCCTCTCCCGTTGCGGAGCACAGGCTCCGGACGCACAGGCTCAGCGGCCATGGCTCACGGGCCCAGCCGCTCCGCGGCATGTGGGATCTTCCCGGACCGGGGCACGAACCCGCGTCCCCTGCATCGGCAGGCAGACTCTCAACCACTGTGCCACCAGGGAAGCCCCTGAGTCACATTTTTTAAATCTGAAATTGATTTTTGTATATAGCGTGAGGTATGGCTGAAAATGAATTTGATTTCAGCAGGATATCTAACATTCAGGGCCTATATGTGTGGGACTGTTTCTTGCCTCTTTCTCTGTTGCTTTGATCTAATAGTCCTTGTACCTTGGTCACATTTTATAACTTCTGTAGTAATCTCTGTTTTCTTGTGATTTTCTCAGGTTCACCTAATTTTTCTTTTTATAAAATACCTAAGCTTTTTGGTTTTTCTCGCTTGAGCTTATGAAACATACTTCATGTTAGTCGCTGGGTTTTTAGGAACAGCCTGACAGCTGTATCCCCCACTCCCTCCCCCAGAAGTGCCTGCACTTTGCCTGAGGTCACACCCCTTACTGGGGGCAGCCTGTATCCACTGACTGGTTACACTGGGGGTTTAAAGGCCCTGTCCTTTCATCCTAATTTGGAACAGCTCTGCTGGGCCATCCCAGCTCCCGTGCTCCCTGTGATGCGGCCGTGTCACAGCCCAACTTTTCTCTCTGCCCATTCCTGCCCTGTCATTCCCTGCAGGTGAGGTTCACGGGGGCTTACTGATGCTTCCTGCCTGCAAAGGGCATCTCGGGGTCTGCTTCGCGGGAGCCCATCTGAGGATCTGGCCTTCGTTTTCCAGGCTTGATTTGACTCACCCTCTTTACTCTTTGGTTTATGAAGGCAAAATTCTCCTCTTTTTAAAAATGATGGAACTTAAAATTTTAATAACTTGAAGCCTTAGTTTTATAAAGTCCTGCTTAAATTCTCTTTAAAAAGATATCCCTTTGAGATGGAAGGCAAATTTAAACAGGTGACTTTTGTCACTGGGTCCTCATTTCTATGTGATGAGATCCAGACTCTTTAGCGTGAGGCATAAAAGGCCCTATGGAATTTTCCTCTGTATGTTTTTTCCAGCCTAGACAGGGTTTGTTTCCGCCCCTGGGTTCCCAAAGAAGTTTGCACACACATCTTACAAGATGCTGTTATGGGTTGAATTTTGTCTCCCCAAAAAGGTAGGTGGAAATCCTAACCACCAGTACCTTAGAATGTGACCTTATTTGGAAACAGGGTCTTTACAGACTAACCAAGTTAAAATGAGGTAGTTAAGGAGGACCCTAATCCAATATGACTGACGTCTTTATAAAAAAGGGAAATTCGGACACAGAGGGAGACGTGTACACAGGGAGAATGCCATGTAAAGGTGGGGGATTTGAGTTATACCTCTATGAGCCCAGGAGCACTAATGATTGCCAGCAACCCACCGGAGGCTAGGAAGATGCAAGGAAAGATTGTTCTCCTACAGGTTTCAGAGGGACCATGGCCCTGCCGACACCTTGATCTTGGACTTCTAGCCTCCAGGTCTGTGATACAATGAACTTTTGTTGTTCCGAGTCACCCCATTTGTGATACTTTGTTATAGCAGCCCTAAGAAATGAATACAGACATTTACCAATTAGAACTAAGACAATTACTGATGTTTGCCTTTTTAACCTCTCAAATGCAAGGTCAAAAGCCAAACCTTAGGTACAATATTATCCTCTACAAGCCCAGTCCTTGGCCCAAAGTAGATCCTCAAATACCTAAGGAATGAATGAATGATTAAATGAATAGGAGCCAGCTCTCTGGATAACAAGTTGGGGTTATGAGGGACAGTGACCCACATTCAAAAATGTTCAAGAGATCAGGAGTGTGGTGATTAATGACATCACCAAGACTTTGGTGTCTACTGGATCTGGCCAAGACTGTGTGGTCGTGGCCGTGTCACTTAATCTCCATTTCCTCACCTGTAAAATGGGGAACATATCTCTTCCATCGTGAGATTTTTGGGTGGGATTGGATAAGATAACATGTGATGTAAATAAAAGGAGCAGATATAAAATTATAAACATGTGACACTGCCCCCCTCCATTATCTAAGGAGGTTTCCATGTACCACGCAACTCTTGAACTTCCATCGTGTGAACTTGGTAATGGGGGAGCGTGAAGCAGAGAGGTTCCAATCCAGTTGAACTTGACTTACACACTGGAAGAAGCAAAGAATGACTGAGGGAAAAAAAAAGAATGGATTTTGCCATGAGCAATAGAGGGGAGAAAGATAACAGCCTTCGTGGACTAGATTTCAGGAATTTTTTAAAATGCAAGTAAAGATATTTTTGGACGGGAGCCAACCCTATTGGATATTAAGAAATGGTGATTAAAAATTTAAGAAAATTTTCTGTTTATCTTGAAAGTGATCCCTCAATGATATTTTTCCCCAAAGAGATTTCAGTAAAGATTTAAATTGATTTCCAATTAGTTTTACATGACAGACTAATAGTTTTTTGGAAATGTGATACCACTGAGACTGGCTTCAAGGGAAAAGGAAGCTGGCCAGGTTTATGTGGGTTCCAGACACGTACAGAGCTTAGCCTAATGGTAGCACACAGTAAGTGCTAAATAAATGCTGGCCATGGTCATGATGGGTGGACAAAGAAGAAAGGATAAGCGTGGCTCAAGCTCAAGCCATCCTGGGGAATAATTAACTCAAGAAGTCTATAACTGAGACATACATTTGAGAGCCTGAAATGGAGTCTAAGGGTCCCTGGGCAGAGAGGCTCCTTAGACTCTCCCAGCCTGAGTGGGAGCTGGTGCCCTGGGACCGGGATCCACTCCCACGGAGTAACTGGCTGAGCAGTGGTCAAGGAGGGAGCCACGGTTGCTGGTAACTTCCAACAGCCCTTCAGATCCACAGAAGAGGTGCAGGTGGCTGAGTAAAGCCATCTCTGGAAAAGGGACCTGAGACCGTTTCCAAGCTTAAGCTGGTGCTGGCAGCAGCAGGAGGCTGACGCGTGATGAATGAACCTTGAAGGATGTCAGGTTGTGGCCACGGAGAAGAAAAAATGCAGAGAAAAATGACTTCCTTCTGCTTGGAGCAAGAAAGCCACGAAGGGCTTTATGTTCCTAGGGCGAAGCTCACGATAGCAGGCTCCTTCCTTTCCCCTTCTGCTACACGGGCAGACAGGAAGTGAGGGTCTAAGAAAGTGCAAAAACAGGTGGAAAAGGCAACAAGAGGCCTTCTTTTTAAATGACTTGAACCGAACATAAGAGGCGTCTCTGAAAAATATTCTGTTAAAAATAACACTATTATGTCAAATGTTTGGATTCACTAATAACCTACAAGGAAAGGCTCTGGATGCCAAGCTGACATTTAGAAGGGATGAAGAATGTGATAGGTCCATTAGGACAGAATCAGGAGGACTTCAGGAACTTCTTTGAAAAACTCTTCCTACCAAAATATCTCTTAAAGTAATGACTGATTTGTTTGTGTGGCGTGTAGTGTCTGCCTCAGAGCGAGTCACTTCAGCATGACTAGTGAGGTTTTATTCTCACACAGGGCAATGGGTTTGGGGTGTTCATTTCACCATAATGCTCCATAACTCACATTAGTGAGTCCCAACGGGCGCCGTTGGCATTTGGGGCCAGATGATTCTTTGTTGTGTGGTGCTATTCAGCACCCATGGCTGCAGCCCACTGAATGCCTTGCCCCTGGCCCTGGTCATCCTGACAATGATGACAACGTGACTAGCAAAATAAAGTAGGCCCGTACACGTTTCCAAACACCACTTTCCAGGAGATGTGGAACAGCCCCCAGGGAGAACCACCAACTCGTCTATTTGGTACCTATTTTCTTCTGCGTATACCAAGAATTACACAAGAAAACCTCTCAATGATTCTTACCTACGCATTCAACAATTACATAATGGGAACATTCCCCGTATCAGGCCCCCTTCTAGGTGCTATGGATACAGCAGAGAATGAGACAAAGTCCTGGCCCCGGAGAGCTCCCATCCTACTGCAAGGACAGATACCAAAGGAGTATATGTTTTGTATCAAGAACCTGAAATGTGTTTATATCTTGGCCTTAGTTCTATGCCTGGAAGCATGCTGTGGACTGAATGTTGGTGTCACCCCCAAATTCATATGCTGAAGCCCTAATACTCAATGTGATGGTATCTAGAAGTGAAGCCTTTGAGAGGTGATTATGTCATGAGAGTGGAGCCCTCATGAATAAGATTAGTGCCCTTATAAGAAGAGACACAAGAGCGATGAGCTCTCTCTCTCTGCCATGTGAGGACAGCAAGAAATAGCCATCTGCAAGCCAGGAAGAGGGCTCGCACCAGAACCCAGCCATCCTGGCACCCTGATCTTGGACTTCCAGCCTCCAGAACTAGGAGAAATAAATTTCTCTTGTTTAAGCCCCCAGGCCCGTGACATTTTGTTATGGCAGGCAAAGCATAAATTGAAGAAACGATTTAAAATACAGAAATACTCTGTATACAAAGAAACTCACTGTAGCAATTTCAAAAACAGCAAAAGCCCCACAACAGACAACCAATCCAAATAGTTTGAAAAGGACCATGAAAATGATGGGGGGACCACACAGGGTTTATGTGCTAGTTTGTAAAATTGTATAAAGAGCTTGTTAACTCCCTGTTACAATTAGTGGGAGTTGTAGTATATAAAATCATATGCAAGGCATGATAGGGATAGAAGTAGAAATAAACAAGTCCAGAATGAAACACATCACAATGTTAACAGTGTTGCTGCTTTGGTTTCCTCATTTGTAAAATGTAAACATTTTCCTGTTTCATAGGGTTCTTGTGAGGATTTAATGAAATGATATAAGTAAAGAGGTCAGCAAAATGCCTTGCCCATAATAGTGCTAAATAAAATGCTATTATTATTATTGGTATTGAGTGAACATGTATTCATTCTACATATTGTTGGATTCAATTTTCTAATATTTTGTTGAGGATTTTTGCATATACATTCATGAGAGATAATGATTTATAGTTTTCCTCTCATGTTTGTCTCTCATGTATTTATTTTATACTTGTAAAAAAACTCTTCAAAAATAAATGTCTAAGTTTAGCTATTGTATGGGGCTTGGTTTCGCAGATTAGGCATAACAAATCCACAGTTAAATGACAGGAGAAGATACAAGCTTGCAACTTGAGACAAATGCCATAAGCTTATGCCCACGAGCTTGCTTCACGTGCTACCCAGTGGAGACCTCCTCCCCTGCTTATAGGCTCAGCTTTTAAGAGATGAATAAACTCCTTGTAAAATATAAAACTCTAGAATTAAAATGCTGGGAATTCCCTGGCGGTCCCATGGTTAGGACACCGCCCTTCCACTGCAGGGGGCAAGGGTTCGATCCCTGGTCGGGGAACTAAGATCCCGAGTGCTGCACGGTGCGGCCAATAAATAAATAAGTAAATAAAATAAAAATGCTGACTAGACAGTAAATGTCACAGGGCTAGAGAAAAAGAATGGCCCAGATTCACTCAGGTCTTGATGGAAGTTAAGCTGAATGGCTATTTTGCCTTCCAGATCCTAGAAGCTCATATGTGAGAGCAAACCTCACTGATGCAGCCATAAGAATAAAATCTACAACTCCACAGATATTCAACTATTCAGACTTTAATAAGCTCATAAAACTTAGACCAGAATTTTAGAGCCTTACGTAAATTTAGAGATCTCTTAATTTGATTCTGATTTTAAATGAAGATACTGAGACCCAAGGAGGGCAAGTGACTTGCCCAGGAGTATACAGGAAATTCTATTTGAAACCAGCTGAAATTCTATTAACCCTCCTACACTTTATCATTTATGAAGGCTGAACTTCCTTCCAGTCAACTTCCTATTTGGTCTTTATATCAAGTGATGTAGGAGGTTCCTAGTCTCATTTGTGCTCTGTAGGCTCAGCTCTTCCGCTTGTTCATTCATTCATTATACAGACATCTACTGAGCGCCTACTTTGTGTTAGGCTATAAGTAGGCACTGGCGGGACAATGGTGAGCAATATATAATCCCTGCTTTCCAGGAGGCCACCTCCGTTTAGAGACTGACAAGAGGCAATTACGATACAACCTGTCAAGTGCTTGAATGAGGGAAACGGGAGCACAATGTACCACCTCCAAGCCCCTGATGCCCACCTACACTCCTCGTCTTCAATTCCGCCCCATCAAGCCTGCTCCTGTCATCCTTTCACAGACCCTCCAAGACTCTGAGTATCTATCTTGTGAGTTCTCAGATCCTCTACCATGACTTCTTACCCTGGGGCTCCGCCCCACCTGGGGGATAGTTGAGAATCCTTCCCGGGGGCATGTGAGCCAGGCAGGCATCCTGCAGGCAGAAGTGGGTACTTCAGGGCAGCGGCCAGTCCCAGCACCCCTGAGCTTCTGATTCAGTGAATTTGGATGCAACTTGGACAACTGATACATTTCAACCCCCCTGGTGACTTCAGATTGCTTGCCTCATCTGGGAAGACTGTAGCAGTGGTTATATGAACCCCTCTGCCCACACCCCATTCACAGCACCTCTTGACATTTAATGCCACTGACCCCAGACACCGCCCCCTGTACACACCAGGTCAGCCTGAAGCTCCCTCTCCCTTACTGGAATCTGGAGTTGAGACGTGGAATTCTAACCAGTCTCTGCGGGCTTCATAACTGGAATCCATCTATCCATCCATCCATCATTAAATAACTACTCATTAATTAATTCAGCAAACTGGGGAAACAAAACGTCCCTCTCTCATGGAGCTTATTTTCTCTTGGGGGTTAACAATAAACAGATAAGCATAATAATATCTCAGGTTCTGATAAGTGCCAGGAAGACAAACAAAACAGGTAAGGGCACAAGAATGATGCCGGGGGAGGGGTTGGGTGGGGTTGCTGTTTTACATGGAGTGGCCAGCAAAGTCCTCTCTGATAAGGCGGCGTTTGAATGGATCCCTGAAGGAAGTCAGGGCGAGAGGGGTGGCCTCGTGGGGGAAGACCCTTCCAGGCAAAGGGACCGGATTGCACAGAGACCCCGAGGTGGGCATCTACGAGGCCCTGTGTGCTTGGCACATCTGGGTGACTGTGAAGAGGCCAGTGGGGCTGAGGTGGGGAGGGAACGGAGGAAAGTGATGGGGGAAAAGGTCAGAAGGGCCAGGCCAGGGCTCGGCAAACTTTTTCTATAAACGGTCAGGAAGTAAATATTTTAGGCTTTGTGGGCCAGATGGTCTCTGCTGCAACTACTCAACTCTGCCCTTGTGCTCAAAAGCACCATAAACAATATTAAACAACTGAGTGGGGTTTTGTCTCAATAAAGCTTTATTTACAAAAATGGGTGGTGGGCCGTATTTGGCCTGCAGGCCTTGCTTGCTGACCCCTGTTGCAGGCCAGGGTAAGGACTCTGGATCTTATTTTGGGCGAGGAAGGTAGTCATCAGAGAGTTTAAAGTAGAGCAGTGATATGCTCGAAGCTATACCTTAAATATATCCCTCCAACTGACCTGTGTTTTAAAAATTCACCATGGCCGCTACCTGTGGAATGGATCACAGGGGGATAAGGGCAGAGGCAGTTCGGAGGTGAATGCGTTATTCCAGGTAAGAGATGCTGACCGCCTGGACCAGGGAAGAGGCAACGGAAGTGGCGAGAAGGAAATGGTCAGAATCCGGATATGTTTTGCTGGTAGAGCAGACAGGATTTCCTGATGGATGAAGTACAGAGTGTGAGAGGAAGAAAGAATTCAAGGAAGACTCCTAGGTCGAAAGCCTGAGACACAATAACTGAAAGAAGAGAGCTGCAGTTAGTGGAGCTGGACAGACTGGAGGAGAAGCAGAGTTTCAGGCGAGGATTCTGAGCTGATTCTTCGCACGGAGGCTGGGCGGCCAGCAGAGATGGCAGGCAGGCAGGTGGACATGTGGCCGGGAGTTATGGGAGGAGGCTGGAGCCAGCGTTTCAGATTTGGGCACCAATGGGTAAAATGAGAATTTCAAGCTATGTGACTGGATGAGATCACCTGAGGAGTGACAAGGGACCAGCCTGTGGCGACATACAGCCTGTCAGTGTCACGGGAATCAGGCCAGGGAGGGGACAACCCACAGCCGGCCGGCAACTGAGAATCCCTGGAAAGGGCAAGGAAAAGTGATAAGCTTTCATCAGCCTGTGGTCGCCTTCCGACACTCAGCCTTGCGTCACTGTGGGTGTGCATACGTGTGCAAAATGCTCATACTCCCCTGTGTGCTGTGTACGTGTGTCTGTGTGCCCCTGAATGGGGGTGCCAGCAACTGCCATAGTGATCCCAACTGGTGGCTGTCGTGGCTTGAATGGTGGTCCCCAGAAGATGAGTCCAAGGCCTGGAACCTGTGAATGTGAACTCATTTGGAAAAAGAGTCTTTGCAGATGTCATTAAGTTCAGGACCTCAAGATGAGATCATTCTGGACTATCTGAGGGGCTCTTAAATCCAATGACAAGTGTCCTTATAAAAGACACACAGAGGAGAGATGCACAGAAGGAAGAGAAAGGAAGAGAAAGGAATGCGAAGATGAGGCTGAGATTGGAGTGATGCAGCCATAAGCCAAGGAAGCCTGGAGCCACCAAAAGCTGAAGGAAGCAAGGAAGGATTCCACCCGAAAGCCTTGGAGGGAGCCCAGTCCTGCGACCCCTTGATACAGTCTGGCCTTTGGCACTGCGAGAGAACACACTTCTGTTGTTTTAGGCCATGAGGATCATGGTAATTTGTTACAGCAGCCCTAGGAAACAAATAACAACAGCAACACGAATTCTGCATTCTTCATATACCTAAGGGATAATTTTAAAAGAATTATATATACACTAATATGTATAAAATGGATAACGAATAAGAGCCTGCTGTATAAAAAAATAAATAAAACAGAATTCAAAAATTCAAAAAAAAATGATTGAAGAGCAAAATAGTAAAAGTTAACATAACTTACTGTGAAAGCTTTCATTTGGATGTGCTAAAAGAGCCTGTACCTAACAAGGACATTCAGCAATGCTACTGCTGTTTAAAAATAGAAACGTAAGCATAGGCACCTGGCTGCTAATTTGTGGACGGAATGAATCTGGGCGCACAGTGAATAAAGGGGCCCAGGATGCTGCACGTCCGCCTCGAGCTTGCCTCTGCAGGTGTCAGGGCTGGGTGGGCGGGCCTGCCGCGCACATACAGGAAATGGGGACGGGGTACAGAAAGGAGGGGGTCCTTGTGAATGTGCCTCTTTTTATAGCACTGTGAGTGTCTCTGTGGTGTCGGTCCATGGTTTCCTGGATGAAAACAGCCTCAGGTTTCCCAGGGCTGTTCTCATGTGTGGGGGGCTGGCCTTGTGTGGCTCCGTTATTCGCTTTAGGGTAACCTTTCTTTTAGCGACAGCAGCTTCCTGGGACGAGGAGTCATGAATTCCCTTCCTCATGCACCTCAACCTCATGGTCTTGCCCGCGGAGACATGCGAAGAGGGCAGCGGGGATTGCTCTGGAAACAGAGGATGTGGGCCCACGAACTGTGGCCTGGAGACTCTCCTCTGACCACAAGCAGCTGCTACCCCTGTGTCTGCTTGGGCTGCTACAACAGGTGACCACAGACTGGGTGGCTTACATGACAACATTTATCCCTCAGTGTTCTAGAGGCTGAGAAGTCCAAGATCAAGGGGCCAGGAGACTGGGTTCTTGGTGGGCGCTCTCTTCCTGGTTTGCAGACAGCCACCCTCTGGCTGTGCCCTCACACAGCAGGGGAGAGAGCTCTGGTCTCTTCACCTTCCTCTCAGGACACTAAGCCATCGTGGGAGCCCAACTGTCATGACCTCAAGCTGACCTCCTAATACCATTGCATTGGGGGTTAGGGCTTCAACATACGGATTTTGGGGGGGGGATCGGGGGGAACACACATTCAATCCATAACACCCTGTGTCTGGTTAAGTGATGGGTTTAAACTTGAAAGTAACTGGGATGAATGTCTGATGAGTCTAGGGCAGGGACAGTGGGTCGCAGTATCTGAAATCTCCTTCTCTGGGAATATTCGGGAATGTATTGTATGACCGCCGAATCTACAGGGAGGGCAGTTAGTCCAGGCATGTGTAGAGCAGGCTGCCTTTGGGACTGGACTGTGCTCTCCTCACACGCCAGGTGAGCGGCACCTGCTGGCCATCCCGCAGCCTGGCATCCCTGCTGTAGAGGGGAGGGGACCAGCGGGAAGGGCACAGGATGGCTCCGTCTCTAACCCTCCCAGGGATGTAAATGTGGGTGCTAAGTGGGGTGATGCTTCGGGACAAAACAAAGGTGGGTCTTGATCGTGGCTTTTCAGCACGATAGAGGCTGGCCGAGGGAGAGGGTTTTTGAACGTGGGCGCTCTGCTGGCATCCTTGGAAGCACACCATATCACACACAACTGCCTCATTTTCTGCTTAAGGCCCTCCTGTATGAGACACAGATGGTCCACTGATGGATACAGATGGGCCCATGCAGGGGGTGGGTCAGCTGGGGTCAGCAGGGGAGGGAAAAACACCACAAGCCAGCAAGTCAGTGTGCCAGGCAGAGAGGAGTGAGAACGGCAATTAGCAGTAGGTGACCATTTATCCTCCGAATCATGACGCTCTTGAGATTGGCAGGGGCACTGTTCATAGTCATCCCTGGACAGTGTGTGTAAACTAGGACTGTCTGATACAACCGGGACATATGGTCAACCTACCCCGAAGAGAGTAAGAGAGGAGATGGGAAAAGGAGCAGGGAGAGGGAGAGAGAGAGAGAGAAATGAAGGAGAGGCTGTAAGAGTCAAAGAGAGACGTCCTGTGTGGGCACGTCTGCGTGGCACTCTGCTGGTTGTTTACAAAGTGTTATCTTAACCCCTTTCCCAGACAAGCAAATGTTAGAAAAATACATAATGATAGAAGACTCCACTTGCTCCAGAGCTCCAGAGCTCCCAAACAAACACAATTTCCTATGAATATCAAACAAAGGGGAAACGGAAAATCAAGACGAACAAAATCCATTTCTCATTCGGCACGTTGCTCCCTTCCCTCCAACACCTGTCTAATTTCTGTTGGGTCCTAAGCACAAGGGCCAGAGCTTACTTACATAGCTTTTAACAACCCAGAGAAAGCATCTGAGGAGATTACATTTGTATAGAAAGAAGCTGAGAGTAAAAAGGAAAACATGAAATCAGCAAGGATGCATGGAGTAACCATGTTTTGGAAATGTTTTACCACATGGACTGTGCCAGGGCGATTCTCCGTTGCTTCCATTCGATCAGACACAGCTGTACGGAGGTGTCAGAGTTTTAGGAGTGTTCTTATGGAAGGACAAGTGCTTGGCCAGCTTGAAAGGGATGGCAGTACTTTGACACAGAGAAGATGGTGAAAGAAGATAGAGAGCTGGAAGTAGAAAAATCCATTAGAGGATGCAAACCCAGCTAGGCAAGGAGACTGCAAGAAATGCTCTGTGGAAGCAGCGGGTGGGAGGGGCCGGTCCAGGAGATTCTCAGGCAGGGAAGCTGGTCTGGACCTACACGACCGGACACAGCGTCTACAAACAGGCCCAGAATAGCAAAGCAGTTCCTTGATGTCTGGACCAAGCTCTTTTGTCTTCTGTGCTCTCACAGAATCTCTGCCTTCTTGTCAGAGCTCTTGCCTCCATTTGTAAAGGTTTATTCATTAGTGGGGGTCAATGTCATTCATTAGTGTGAGCCCTTGAACTCAAAACCCATTGAAAGCAGGGAGTGCCTCTGGGTTTTGGGATTTGATGATACTTCCAGGTCATAACCAGCCTGGTGTCAGGTACTTTTCCCCACGGTATACATGTAACTCCAAGGTCCACATCCCAGAATTGTTTGTATTCTGTTTTTACAGCTTTGTTTAAAGCCCAAGCTCTCTTAATGACCTTGGACTCAATTTTATATGACACGGAACTAAGTTTCTGAAGAGCCTGAAATGCATCTTGTCAATGAACCATGCATACATAAGCACAGCTTCTGGGAGGAATCATATTAATGGATTCAATCTGTCCAAACTCTTCAAACAGGTTGGGTAAATCTTGCTGCATTGCCGTCTTGTCTACCCACAGAGTAGTACTACATACACTTAATGTTTTAGATCTAATTGGAGGCAATCCCTTCTTCTGTCGTTCTCTCTCCCTTTCTCTAGCTCTTCTTTCACTTGAGTAGGAGCGTGATGATTTCCCTTTTCTTTCTCCAGAGCGTTCTTTCTCCCTTTCAACACATACTTGTGAAATGGATGGTGAAATTATTCAGGATTCCTCCATTAATGAACTGACCCATAGCCATGGCTCTAACCACCACCCAGAGGCTGAGAAGGTTCAGATGTCTCTCTCCAGCCCAGTTCTTTCCTCCAGAATGATATATCAAAAAGCCTACTCAACATTTTCACATATTTAATGTAACGTGAAAATGTTAGAGCATCCCAATTGCACTTGACAGGTCCGAAACTGAACCTGTGAGTTCCCCACTCCCCAACCAGTTTCTCCTAAGTGTTCTTCGTCTTGGGGAGTGGGACTTTCTCCACCTGAACTAGGGTTGCTGTTCTTTTTTCCATTTTTTTTTTTTTTTTTTTTTTTTTTTTTTGGCCATGCCGTGTGGCTTGAAGTATCTTAGTTCCCCGACCACGGATCAAACCCGGGCCCTCGGCAGTGAAAGCGTGCAGTCCTAATGACTGGACTTCCAGGGAATTCCTAGGGCTGTTGTTCTTGACACCTCCCTCTTCTTTATTCCTGCATCTCTGGTCCATCAGCAAAACCTTTCATTTTCCTCTCTTAAATTTTCTAGATTACAATTTTCTAGATTACAATCTAATTACAAATTTTCTCTCCATAGACCATGGTGGTTAAGAGTGCAGGCTCTGGAGGTGAATTGCCTGGGTCTGAAAACAGTCTCCACCACTTACTAGCAATTTGCTTAACTCTTCTGAGCCTTGTTTCCTTATATATAAAATGGAGATAATAATAGTATGTGCTTCATAGGGTTCTTCTGAGAAGTCGAGGAGATAATGCATATGATGTGCTTTCAAAACGGTAGCTGCTATTATCACCACCACCACCACCATAAGCGGCACCACCATCATCATCGTCACTACCACCATCATCACAACCCTAATCTAAGCTATCATCATCTCTTATCTGGATCACTCCAATAGCCACCTAACATCTCCTCACATCCATTCTTGCCTTCTCCAGTCTATTTTCCACTATGTAACCCAAGTGACCTTTTAAAAATGCAATCTCATATCACTCGCATGTTTAAACTATAGCAGTGGCTTCCCACGGAAGATGGGGTAAAATCCAAAATCAATAGCATGGTCTAACTAGTCAACTTTGGACATCCTTTAGCCTCAAACCTGACATGTGTGTTGGTCACTTCAGGATCTTAGCACGTGCTATTTCCTCTGCCGGTAACACTGTTCCTCTTGCCTTTTCCTCCTTCCTTCCCTTCATGAGCAAAACCTTTCCGAAATGGTAACATTCACTGTCTCCACTCTCCGACTGACTGCACGATGGCTTCTGCCCCCATCTCTTCACTGAAACTGCCCAGTACAAGATCATCATAGCACCTGTTGCTGAAGTCAATGAACCTATTTTTAGCCTTATCTGATTTGACCTTTCTGAGTGTCTGAGCTGTTAACCACTCTTTCCTCAAAGTTTCCTCTGCTTCTGTCTCCTTCCTGTTCTCTCGGTTCTTTTCACCTGTCTCTGGATGACTCTTCTTTCTCCCTTCATTTGCCCCTCTTTACCAGCCACTTCGAGGTTGGTTTCCCAAGGTTTCCTGACTGGAACTCCTTCTCCTGCTCTGCTCATTCTCCATGGGTGATCCTACCTATTCGCATGGTATCCATTGCAGAATGACTCCCAAATCCTCGCCTCTAGGTCCTTTCTCCCTCCTCAGCTCCAGGCCCACATTCCTCTACGAGTGTGTTTCATAAGCACTTCAGACACAACACATGTAAAGCTGAAATCTCACAACACCCTTCCTTTCTCTGTTGGTATCTCAATGAATGGCATCAACACCCATTCAGCTGCCCAAGCAAAAGCTTGAGTCGTCCTTGTCTTCCTCCTTTCTCTTCCTCCCTACGTCTAGTTAATCATCAACTTCTGTTGACTCTGCCTATTTAGATGCACTCAGATCTGTTGACTTGTCTTTGTTCCCAATGCCACTTCCCTAGTTCATCATTTCCCGCCCACACTACGGCCACAGCTTCCTAATCCATCTCCCTTTCACCAGCTTTTCCTCTCTCCTACCCTTTTTGTACTTTGGTCAGAGTTTAGGAAAAACGGATCCCTAAATGATTTCCTAGAGAGCTGTTGTCCAACTTTTAAGAGAAGGGTTTTTTAGGCAAATAAGGAATGGCTGACTTAAGAAAACATCACCCTCTGTGGCTCTTTCTTGGTGACCCACCATGCATGACAGCATATTTAAGATTCTGAGAAGTGCTGTCACAAAGGAATTGGTTCAGGATTGCTTAACCAAGCATTTCCCAAACTTCTTTGACCATAAAAACCCTTCTCCAGCATGCATGTCTTAACATCTTGCAGGACACTACATACTGTTTCAAAATACAAATCTGATCATCTTACTTTATTTGAAAATATGGCAGATAAGTGGATAAACACTGAAAGAAGATGATTTGAACTTTATTCTATGGGTGATTAGAGACCCTTGGAGATTCTTGAGCAGGGTAATGACCCACACAGTCAATAGCTTCCAATGATTGAGCTCCTGCCATATGCTGGACGCTTCCCATCTATCACCTCTGATCCTTACAACAAGGTTACGGGTGGGCATAATCCCCAAGTGAAGGGACTGAGCCAGGTTAGTTGTGTTGGGTCTAAGGCCATAAACCCAGCAAGGGTGGAGCAGTATCGGGCTCAAAGTCTAGGTGATTTGAAAGCCATGACTGTTTGCAATAAGCAGGTGACATGTTGCCTATAGGACAGATTGGAAACAGGCAGAACCACAAGGCTGGGACATAAACGCCTAGAAGGCTATCGCTTCTTTCTTTGTTCTTTTTCCACCTCTGTTCTCACACCCCTCCAGGTAATGCCTCAAGAGCTAGCCATTCTTCTTAAGCTTGGGTCTCACTGCCCTTTCTGTAGGCTATTGTATTTTTTCCCCTTAGACACCTAGCAAGACATCAGACAGCTCCAGGAAAGCTTCTCCCCTGTTTAAAAGCTGTGTGTTTCTAATACCTGTCCAAGTACAAATTCCTTAGCTTGATATGCTAGGCCCTCCCTTATTGGCCATCAAATTTCCTTTCTGATCTTGACTTTAGATACTTTTCTAAATATATATAACCCATGCTCCAGCCTCCCTGGAGGCTCCCATGAGCAGCCTCCCTGCCTTTGTTCTTGCTGTCCCTTCCTCTTGGAAAGCCCCCTGCTCTCCTCAGCACTGCCTCTTCCAATCTACCAATCCTTTAGGGTCCCTTTGCACCATAATGCCACAGAACATGCTCTAATCTGGTCTAACCAGATGCTCTTTGGGTTTCAGCACAAAAAAGCAGGGAGGTGCTCCGAACATGGGAATCAGGTTGCCTTCTGAAAATTAAACTCGAAAATCCCACGGTAGATGGCATCAGCTATCTGCAAAGATGATACAGCCAAAGGAAGACTCAAGAAGTAGATAGTTAAGGAGACATGAAAACATCCTCCTGGAGGAAGGTGCCCAGGGCTTGCTCTCGGGACACAACTGTACCTACAGATCTGGAACCATAAGATGCAAACAAGGCCCTAATCAAATCAGTTATAGGAAACAGGGAAAAACCAAACCATAATCAGTTGTGACAACTGGCTAAGACAGTGACCTAATCAATTACATTCTGCTCGGGTGTACTGAAGTACAGCGTGTGCTGTTACAGACTGAAGGCAGCCAAAGGGACAGACGTGGAGAGGCTGCTGCCAGCACCGAGCAGAAAAGACGCTGACTGAGTTTGGGGGATGCTGACTTCCAGGACACGGAAGGGTTAGTGATGAGAGGATTGGAGATGGTTCATCCAGCTTTCTCAGACCTGCGGAGTTTTCCCAAGGTTCTCCTGCTTCCTTTGTTCAAATTACAAACCCACTAAGCAAACTCTGGAGAATCGATTTGGCTTTCTTTTGCATCATCAGAAAGGAATATTCTGAGAGTGGAAAGGGATATCCTCATTGTATCTACCTCGTGGCACTGTGGGGAGGATTCAATGAGATAATGTAAAGGGATTGAGTCAGGCATGTACATAGTAATTATTCAATAAACGTAGGCATTTAAAATCAATCAGTGTATTGTGACTCTGCTTCTGATGACAAGTTCTTACACGGTTGGCTAAAGAGAACTGGCTTCCTGGTGTCTAGGTGCCCTGATGACTGTGGGTACCTGGATTTGCAAAACAGATTCCGAGGCCCTGGGTGAAAGTGAGCCAGCTGAAGTACTGCCTCAGAAAGGGCCTGGCAACCATGTCCCTGGTCGAGGGCATCTCTAGTTCATTAGCATCCTCTAAACGCCTCACAGCTCCCTTCTGTAAGCACGCAGCGCATGTCCTAAACCACTTTTGTTCTACTTTCAATGCAATCACTTGTGTATTCCAATTCCATGAGAGTGTAAACCCTCTGAGGGTGGGGGGAGCTTACATCCCTTGCAGAGCCTCAAATGTCATAAATATTGAATGAGTTGAAATGAGATAAATCAAAGCTTGAGCAAACGATCTGGGGTTCAAACAAAGGCTACACAATCTGTGCCTCAGGCTGCAGAGCCCTGGAGAGGAGGCCTGGAGCCACAGGCTGAGAACATCCCTCCAGGGCCCCCAGCCCACGTGGTGGATACAGGAGAGCCTGCTAGGCTGAAGGAGGGATGCTCAGCTGCCCAGGAAGATGAGGGAGAGACAGACAAATGGACGGAGCAGGCAGCACCCACCACACTCACCCGAATCTCGGTCTGCACAGTGCATTTAACTAGTTTGAAGTTCTTCCCGGGGTTGAAGCTGTTGCTATAGAAGCAGACCTTGAGGATCCGCACGTCTTCCTTTTCCACGTCTACTGGCACTGCCACCATGGGCTCTGGGGGGCCTTCAGGCCGACGTAACGTGCCCACCTTCACTCGGCTCAGGGTCTCAGAAACCCCGGACATCCTCTCAGACGGCAGCTAGGACCGGCACATCGCAGTCCTGTGGAGACAGCAGAGGGACAACCCTGAAATGAGTGGTGTGGGCCCACACGCCTCATCCCCCTGGGACAGCACCCAACAAGCTCTGAGACCTGTGCAAAGCACACATCCACCCACTCCCGAAAACTCCCCTTAAAGGCATCCGGCTTCATGGATGGGGAAGCGGAAACACAAATAAAGGAGCAGTTTGCCTAAACGTCCAGGTATCGACCTGGACCCAGAGCTCGCAGGCTGTGAGCTCTCTGCTAGAAGCCCCCTCTCGCCAGCACTTTTCTCCTCCCACACTGGCTCCCAGGCAAGGGCCCCACACGTTGCAAACGCAGCTCTGAGAGGAGGCGGCCCCAGCCTGGTTCCAAGGCACAGCTGAGCAGAAAAAGCGAAGAGCGAGACAGTAGAAAATAGCAGGAGAGAAACAGGGACAAGGGGAGAGAAGCCGGGAAGGAATCGAAGTGGAGAATGGGTGGCCTGGAGGGCACTGGAATGGGAAAGACAGGGAAGGGTCCAGGTTGGGGGGCCAGCCTAGTAGCTGAGGGCTCCGCCCACCCGCACCTGTAGCCGCCAACCTGGGCTTTCAGGGCTCGAAGCCTCAGTCCCACAGGAAGTCATCTCCCAGAGAATCACGCACCGCATACAGAGGGACAGCACCCCGGCAGCCCAATCTGCGAGGTCTTTCTGCTGCGGGGCGAAGAGGTGGGGCTGGGCCTCCAGATCCAGCCCAGTTCTGATGACAGTTTGGTTGACATCTATATAGCCTGTAAGAATCCTAGGAGTCTTTAGATCACCCCAAATCTCAGCCAGATTGGTCCTGGCCTCTGGATCCCACAACAAACAGCTCTGTAGGGTTTATTCCCACTGGTCTAAAGCAGAGATACCCAAAGGAAGCAATGGAAGTTCTAGCTCCAGACTGGAGGTGTCGATCTTGGCTCCACATCAGGAGCCCCTGGGAAGCTGTCAAGAAAGTCTAAATGCAGACCCTGTGCCCAGAGATTGCCACTGAGGTTGTCCGTGGGAGGCCTGGCATTGGTATTTTTACGTTTCTAAGGATGTTTCTAACATCCAGGCTGGGTTGAGAACCTCTTCCAGACTAAGCTTAGCTCTCATATGGAACCCGCTCTTACAGAAGAATCTCTCCCTTCTAATAGGAGACTGTGATTTTAGGCGGACATTCCTCAGACTGGAAGTTGGGGGCTGAAGGACAGAGCTGGCAAAGTTAAAACACAAATGGGACAAATGAACTTATTTACAAAACAGAAATAGAGTCACAGATGTAGAAAACAAACTTATGGTTACCAAGAGGGAATCGGGGGGAGGGATAAACTGGGAGATTGGGATTGACATATACACACAACTACATATAAAACAGGTAACTATTAAGGACCTACCATATAGCACAGGGAACTCTACTCAATACTCTGTAATGACCTATATGGGAAAAGAATCTAAAAAAGACTGGATATATGTATATGTATAACTGATTCACTTATACACACAACTGCTGTGTGTTAGTACAGCAGAAACTAACACAACATTGTAAATCAACTAGACTCCAATAAAAATTACGTTAAAAATACAAATGTGGAGTCAAATATTTTAGATGTGGCAGCAAAGTCCATGTTCATTCAATCACACTGGCTGGGCACTAGAAGGGAGACATAGACAGTCACTAGCTGCAAGGAGTCATTCCTTTAAAAAGCCAGTGTGTATTATGAAGACATGAAAGAGATGCTATGAGGACAAGGAAAGAAGCAGGATGTGTCCTTTCCATCAGGGCAGGCAGACAAGGAGCAGAGCGCCAGCCTGAGTCCACCTGGGCAGGCAGAATTTGGGACAAGACAGATGGAGAAAAGACTACCCAGTCTGCTTTATTTTAGAGACTAGTATGTGTATTCTAGAAGCATCCATGCCTTTATTCAATGTCTACTGGACCTGTCCCGTGTGCCAATCCTCTGCTATGTACTGGGTGTGTGTCTCGGTTTCCCCAGACCTTCAATAAGGAAACCAGGGAAGTAAAGGCAACCCCAGGAAACCTACCAGGGAGTGGGACATGTGGGACAGGGAAAGGAAGGCAGCCTGTTATCAACGGAGCGATCGCTTGGACAACTGCAGAGGAACCCTGCTGGGAGCCCTGGGAGCGAGGACAGAACACACACTGTACAGCCACTCCAGCCAGTGAGCGACAGAGCCACACCACTTCTTAACAGCCATCGTCTCAGCATTTCCAGCCAGTTCTGCACAAGGGCTGAGTGGACTCAGAGCCAGAGGAAGTCCCCAGGCAAAAAGAAGCAGATGCTGGCAGGTAAAAGTAAGCAGAATACTGAAATGGCAAGGTCCAAGGGGACATCAGAAGGGACCATGACAAATCTGCTATAGGATGTGAAAAAGAGGGAAGGATGTCTTGCCCCTAAAGAGCGTACACTCTAGTCATACAGACAAACCGCATATATATATATATATATATATATATATATATATATATATATATATATAACCATCAATAACACACACACATCTGGTCCTAGATTCAGGATCTCCTATGTCTACTGAGCCAGGGGCCCCATGACCCCTGGGCATCTGTTTGTATAAACTAATTTCCAGGCAGGGGTCTCATGACACAGTTTTGTGAAACAGGCATCTGCGTAGGAAGGAAATGGAGTAGCATATGGTGTCTGTCCCCAGGGACTAGATCATGCCAATGGAAGCCAAAGGGCCTACACCCCAAAGACCATTTGGAAAATAGGGGTGCAAGCAGTGTCATCATGTTGGCCAGTGGGAACGTGGACTCAGAGCTGGAAGGAGGCCGTTATACCCACAACTGCAGGTCACACCGTGTGGCTTCTGGACATCCACAGTGAAGGGGATGGGGTGCCATTCAGAAGATACCCCCCAGCCCAGGCAGCATTCCCACCCAAAGGGTACTGGTGCTGGTGAGCACACAGAGACGCCCTGGGGACTCCCTGAAATACTAGGGGAGAGTTTGAAAGAGAACAGTTAAGTAGGAATAATATGTCAGTAAAATACAAGAGATCTGGCTGTTACGATCTTGGAAGCTCCACTTTCACCTGTGATGTGTGTCATTGGCTGAAGAGAAGAGTGAAGGAGAGAAGCCCTCTCTGAAAGGCAGAGCCCAGTATCAGAGGCAGAGCAAGTCAGAAAGCTTCGCCAGGACAGAGGTCAGGGCAGAGTCTGCAGGGGGAGGGGGTTAGGCCCCCACGGTGCTTTTAACCTTGCAGTTACAGCCAGTGGTGCAATGAGATGCGGTACTTTTAAACTTGAGGGGCCAAGAGGATGTAAACATGTAACGAGGATGTGGGGCAGCAGGAATGCTCAGTTATCGCTGGTACAAACTTTGGAAGACAGTTGTATGGTTTCTTACAAAACTAAACAGACTCTTACATGATTTATCAGTCATGCTCCTTGGTATTTACCCAAAGGAGCTGAAAACTTATGTCCACACGAAAACCTGCACATGGATGTTTATAGCAACTTCATTCATAATTACCGAAACTTAGAAGCAATCAAGATGTCCTTCAGTAGGTGAACAGATAAATAAGCTGTGGTACATCCAGACAGCGGAATACTTTTTCGTTTGTTTAATAAACTTTTTATTTTAAACGAGTTTTAGATTTACAGAAAAGTTGCAAAGATAATACAGAGAGTTCTCATAGACCCCTCACTCAGTTTCCCCTATTCTTAACATCTTACCTTACTATGGGTACACCCAGACGACGGAATATGATTCGATGCCCAAAAGATATGCTCTAGCAAGCCATGAAAAGGCATGGAGGAACCTTAAATGCATATGACTGAGTGAAAGGAGCCAATCTGAAAAGGCTACAAACTGTATGGTTTCAACTATATGACATTCTGGAAAAGGCAAAACTATGGAGACAGTAAAAAGATCAGTGGTTGCCAGGGTTTGGGGGAAAGGAGAGATGAAGCGGAGGAGCATGGAGGATTTTGAGGGCAGTGAAAATACTCTCCATGATATTATAGGGATGGGTACATGTCATCATACATTTGTCAGAGCTCATGGAATGCACAACACCGACACTGAACCCTGATGTAAACTATGGACTTTGGGTGACACTAATGCATCACTGTAGGTTCAAAAATGTGATGATGAGAAACCACAGCCTGACAGTTGACTCCTCTTTCCCAGCCTAACTGGGCAGCGCCTGGCCCACGCAGGAGCCAGCCCCCGCCAGACCCTGATCAAAGAGCAATATTCATATTCTACATCCAACCTAGATGGATACGTTGGCCATCATCAACACATTCGGATGACACTGGTTTCTTATCGTCACCAGTTTTTTCCTGGCCTTTGGTTCAGGAGCCATCACTCATAGTAGTCAACGTGGATCCCATTGAAATATCTTAGCAAAATTATTTCAGTCACCCGGGATCTACCTTTGCCTTCAGACCAATGCTAGTCCCTCAGGTCTGCCCTTAGTCCTTTGTAGTGGTAACCTTGGGCTATCTATTCCAAAAACAATTACAATTAAAAAACTTTAAAAGAAACATATGTGTTTTGCACAACAATCCTGGGAGATGTGCAGAGATGATTATGACCATTTTACAAATGAGAAAACATACTCAAGAAACTTTAAGCCATCTGGTCAAGGGATCATGCTTGTTGAGTAGCAAACTCGGATCCCAAAGCAGATTTGAATCCAAGTTCAAAGTTTTTCCCACCTTCCCATCTGCCTTTGAGGAAAGTAGTATCTCTTGATACCACAGACGTGGGCACAAACTCCATGCAAGAAGAAATGTGTCAACACAGCATGGAACACCCCAGTCTGTGAAGAATCCAGAGTCCTCCTGGCTTAGAGAGCATCACCCCTCCCCAAGCTAGGACTTGGTCATGAGAGGTCCCGGAGGTGTTTGGCCGAAAGACCTCAGCCCAGAAAGGTGGTGCCCACGTCTCTGCTGACACGTGGCATCCAAAACTCCCAACTGTCAGTACAGATCTGCAGTGAACTGCCAAGGGGTCCCCCAAAACTCTCTGAAGAAGAGTAACTGAAAGGTGTTAATATAAGGAAAGCCTCAGTCACCTGCCTTGGGGGTCTTGGAGAACACAGCCCTCAACGTCACGCATGGTCTTCTCTCCAGGCCCACCATGGCTGATTTCAAGCTACCAACATATGACACTGGGTGCAGTAAGGAAGACTTGAGAACGACCTGCTGACTCTAGCTCCTGTTTCTGGACAACAGAACTTGCCTGTTCCTCCAGACTTTGCCTGATTACTTGAATTTCTCATCAGTAGCTTGTCTCTGGATTTTGTTGATCACAAAATCCTCTGACTCTAAGTGTGTGAGCCAAAACCCCTGCTCCTTCCTGTAGTCCAGACCTGGACCCCAGCCTGGCAATCCTTCCTCCCTGCATCCTGGCCTGCCCTAGACCCTATGGGCACTGTCAGAGGAGAGACCGTCCCACGGCACTGGAGAAAACCCTGGCTCAGAGCCACCGTGGGCTCCGGCTGTCTCCCAACCCCCAGATCTGCCCAAGGCAAAGCCAAAGAATAACAAACACAAGGAAATGGGCTCAAATTAAAACAGGAAAAGTTTTGATTGGCTATAAGAACGTCTTGGCCAAGACCTGCCAAGGGCACTAAGGGAAGTGGTACAATCTCTGAGTCCCTGAAGTCTTCAGGAAGAAAATAAATGACACTCTTCCTGAACGGCAAGACATTCACCTGCCTGAAGGGGGAGGGGAGACTGAAGCAGGATTGAAGTCCCTTCAGATCCTCTGGGTTGTCACTGTCCCCAGGGCTGTGTTACTGGTGTGGGGAAGATGTCAGGGTTATAGGGGTCAACATCACAGAAAAATACACTCGATCTTGAAGACACTGCAAGGTAATGTTACGTCTTATTGAACACATACTGTGTGCCAGGGAGTTTATGTAAGTAACCTCTAATTCTCTAGGAGGATTCTGCAGGATAGGTAATGTTAGAGAGGTCTAGCGAGGTGACTCTCCAGAGCATACAACTTGGTAAGCGGCAGAGAATTAAGGCCACCGTGTTGCCAATGGCGAGAGGGCTGCTGGTGTCACGTCCTGCCACCATGCTTAGGACTTAGTGTCCGGCTCTGCCACCAACTGGCTCTGATGCCTTGAGACGTCAAGCTGGGATGGGACAGAGTTCCCAAACAGCAGTTGGCAGGTGGATGATGGCCTTTGGTGATGTTTCGCCGTGTCCATGGCAAAATGAGAAAAATAAGAACACTAAAGAATCCATCATAAAGCTGAATGTATTCCATTTGAGAGGCAGTCTTTTATTCTAACTTTGTCTTTCCACCTTTGTTTTTTTTTGTTTTTTTTGTTTTTTTTTGTTTTTTGGTTTTTCAATGTTAATTCATTTATGAAACGACAACGATAGCCTTTACCAATTGGCCTGGAAGCTTGGCCTCTTCGGGAACCAGACTTGAGAGTGACGCTGGGAGTTCCAAGGGTAAAAGGCAATGTCTTGAGGACTGAAAGTTCTGCCCATGACTTCAGGGAGCACAGAAAGGGCACCATTCGTCAGGAAGGTGGCATGATGTCAGGGAGAAGGCACACACATCTGACTCATTCGAACCTGGGTTTAAAACTCATGTCCTCGGGGCTGCCATGCTGCAGAAGTCTAGGCCGTTACTCACGAAGGATTTCAGAGCTAGGCAACGTGGTGGTGGCCTTAAGTGTCTGCCACTTACCAGTTGTGTCACCTCTCTAGACCTCAGTTTTCTCTCTTGGGATAGGAGGCTAACATTACCTATCCTGCAGAACTTTCTAGAAAATCAGAGATTACCTATGTAAACTCCCTGGCACATGTATTTTTAAAACGCCTGTGACTTGGCAGAAGAAAGAACCAGAAACCCAATACCAGCGCCCACTTAAAAAAATTAAACTGGCCCAGTAAGTCGAGGCTCAGGGGGTGGTGGTAGCCCCTCCTGTCTCCAGGCTCTGAGGCTGCCTTTCCTCCAAGACCCACCTTCTCCACCTGCCTGGGCACCTGAAAAGAACACCTCTACCTCCTACTCTCTGCTCACATGGAGGGCCGTCGTCTGTCCTGCGAACCCACAGAATCGTGGACCGAGGCCACACAGGACACAGTCAAAACGCCAGCCCTTTGGATCTAGCAGAAGCCAGAATGTCATGAGACACGCATTTTATTTCCACTCTGTCTCTGAGTCACTTCCTCTTGCCATTTCCCCATCAACAAAATGGGGAACACATGCCTTTCCTCTGCAAAGGCCTGCTGAGAGCAGCCACTTAACGAATTGGCAATGACCTTGCCGTCTTGGGGAGCCAGGCCTGCCGTGTCTGGGAAGATGGGCCCTACTGTCTCCACACAGCGCTCCCTCCCCAGCCCTGGGCCCTTTCAAACCCCAGTTTCCATGAGGGCCGGCATTCTGCCCGCTCCAGGGCCACCCAATCCATCACTTGGTTAATCCCTTCCCCTCCTCGCCGAACGTCCCTCCCCATCACCTTGCAAAGGAAGGAGCCAGGAAGGCTGTGATTAGCACCAGCTATAATTCAATGTAATTCAAAAAACCTTTATTGAGAGTCTCCCACATTTTCAGGTCGTCACCCCCGCACACACGACCCACTCCAGATCATTCTGTTGCCAGCACTTTGTGACCCAGAGGTCACCTGACTCGTAGCTGGCTCTCAGGGCGCTGGGAGGGGGGCAACAGAGACGCATTACCCGTCCTTCCTCGTTAACAGAACCTCTGTTCTCCCACTGGTTCAAGGACTTTGATCCCTGCAGCTGGGCAGAGTTTTCTTACCTCCTGTGTGACTTCTGAGCGCCGCTAGCTCCCCAGCCCTTCAAGAAATCCCACACCCCTTGGTCCTAGTCGGCCAGCTCATGAGTGATTCGGACTGGCCCGTTTTTCTCCCCCCATCGCCGCCTTTCTTCTTTTTCCTCTTCTCCCCTTTCCCTCTTCCCCCAGCCCTCCACTTCTCTCTCTCTCTCTCTCCCTCTCTCTCTCTCTCTCTGCCTTGCTATGTTTCAGGAGACACACCAGACTCCGGAGGTATGAAGATAAGCAAAAGTGGGAAGAGGGTCCCCGTCCAGCAGAGACTCACAATACTGTAAAAAGGAAAAGGATTCGAGCAAAGCAGCCACCATATGGTATGGGATCTAGTAGGGGTCTCTGCTGGGTATTAGTTGATCACAGGAGAGGACTTGCCTCTGGGGCGCCTGGATCTCAGGAAAAGGTGACACAGCAAGCTTGGGAAATCACATGCTATGATATAGGGCTGGTCAGGAGGGTGCTGAAGGGTTGCCGGGAAAGGAGAGGAGATGGTGACAATATAAGACCCCATGGAGAAGCAGATTTTCACTTAAAAAATATAATTTTGGCCATAGGATGAAGCCAGGCATGAGCTAGGAGGCAGAAGAGTGGCTCACACAAGGCCTTGGCATGAGTTTCACCAGTAATCCAGGGCAAAGACGGCCTGGTCTGCAGCATTTGCCGATTTCTCTTGTGTCAATACTTCCGTCATCGCTGATTTCAAGCTACCAACACGATCTCACTGACGGCAGACTTGGGGAGAAATGCATGTTGTGAGAGCTGATTCCAGCACCGCACGGCCTGAACAGTGAGTGACCTGGGAGTAGGATGGGGGCAGATTCTATAGTCACTTGCTTCAAGCCTGCCTCTGACCCTTGATGTTGCCTGGTCCCGGCAGTGGTATCACCACCCAGCACCTCAAGATAGCAATCTACAAGGTGCACGGCAGTACAGAATTTTAAGATGCGCTCCTTCCTCCGAGGAGCTCCTGTTACTTTCCAATTTCCTAAAAAGTTGTAATTTTCAAAGCCACATTCTGTCCTAGTTAAGCTCAAACTAAATTCTCCTCCCCTTCGAGTCCCAAGCTCAGCCTCTTCCTTCTCTCCCAGCCTGCAGCTCCAGGCAAAATCCCATTTGCCTCTCTGCATGTGACACAGAATTGGTTGTTGGGCTGGGAAATTCGGTACCATAATGAATCAACGCTACAGTTGAGTATTTTGAATTATTCCCCATTTTCTTGAGAGGAAGATGAGGAGGCCAAGTGACAAGGAGGTGAGCTCATAACTGGCCAGATGGCTTTTCCCAACAGCTGCTGATCAAGTGTCTGTATTAACCTGAGGACCGATGGCTTTTTGAATGGGTCCTTGTTCACGCCTCTTTATTTGGCATTTAGGAGTTTGTGGTTATTAGACAAAAAGCACCATGTTGAACACAGGATTAGGTTGAAGACCACAAAGGGCCCCTGACATCTGCACAGGCAGGCAAAACACACCAAGGGGAACAGAACGCAGCCAGTGAGATGGGATAAATGTGAAGTTCTTCACGTAGACTTAAAAAAAAAAAAAAAAATCTTCCCCAGTCTGGGATGAGGAAGACGTGGTTTAGCAACAGCATGGATTTAAAAAATGGGGTTTAAGCTGTGAAGTCACTGTTAGTCACTATGAAATAGTTGCCAAAAACTTTAACGTGGTTTTGGGGTTACTAGAAAATCCCTAAAATAAGGACGGTGATTTCCCCCGGGGCATTGAGACAACTTCATCTACAGAACTGGTGGCCCACAGCCCCGAGGTTTGAGAGACTGTGTTCTGTGGTGAACATCCCAGGACTTTCAGAGCGTGGGGAGCCTGGGAGGCAGACCCTTAGGCTAAAGGGGGATGGGAGTCCTGGGAAATGAGGACGGGACTGTTGGTTTCAAATGGCTGCAGGGCTGCCATGCAAGAGATGGACCCCACTCCTTCATCCAAGTCAAGGTTTTAAAAAAAGTGCAACAGACTTTTGTGCAAAACTACAGTAAGATATCACCTCACACCAGTCAAAATGGCTATCATTGAAAAATCTGCAAACAATAAATGCTGGAGAGGGTGTGGAGAGAAGGGAACCCTCCTACACTGTTGGTGGGAATGTAAACTGGTACAACCACTTTGGAGAACAGTATGGAAGTTCCTTTAAAAACTAAAAATAGAGCTACTACATGACCCTGCCATCCCACTCCTGGGCATATATCCAGAGAAAGCGATGGTTCGAAAGGATACGTGCACGCTGATGTTCACTGCAGCACTGTTTACAACAGCCAAGACATGGAAGCAACCTAAATGTCCATGGACAGAGGAATGGATAAAGAAGATGTGGTACATATACACAATGGAATATTACTCAGACCTTAAAAAGAATGAAATAATGCCAGTTGCAGCAACATGGATGGACCTAGAGATTGTCATACTGAGTGAAGTAAGTCAGACAGAGAAAGAGAAATATCGTATGATATCCCTTATATATGGAATCTAAAAAGAAATGATACACATCAAGTTATTTACAAAACAGAAATAGACTCACAGACTTAGAGAACGAACTTATGGTTACCAGGGGGAAGGGTGGAAGGAAGGGATGGTCAAGGAGTTTGGGATCGACATGTACACACTGCTATATTTAAAACGGATAACTAGGGGCTTCCCTGGTGGCGCAGTGGTTAAGAATCTGCCTGCCAATGCAGGGGACGTGGGTTCGAGCCCTTGTCCAGGAAGATCCCACATGTCACGGAGCAGCTAAGCCCGTGCGCCACAACTACTGGGCCTGCACTCTAGAGCCTGCGAGCCACAACTACTGAGCCCATGTGCCACAACTACTGAAGTCCGTGCGCCTAGAGCCTGTGCTCCACAACAAGAGAAGCCACCACAATGAGAAGCCCGCGCACCACAACAAAGAGTAGCCTCCGCTCGCTGCAACTAGAGAAAGCCCGCGTGCAGCAACGAAGACCCAATGCAGCCAATAAATAAAATTTTAAAAATAAATAAATAAATAAAATGGATAACCAATAAGGACCTACTGTATAGCACGGGGAACTCTGCTCAATGTTATACGGCAGCCTGGATGGGAGGGGAGTCTGGGAGAATGGATACATGTCTATGTATGACTGAGTCACTTTGCTGTGCACCTGAAGCTATCACAACATTGTTAATTGGCTATGCTCCAATATAAAATAAAGAGTTTCAAAAAACGATATAAAAGAAGAGCGGTGGTCTTTACATGCTCAGAACACCCACCATGCACCCCTTTCTAGAGTGTTTGAACACTCGCTATCTTGCTACTATCTCCCAAGGCAGACTCCACTCCCATTTGGAGGATGAGGAAAAGTGACCAAGCACTTTGCCTGGGGTCACTTTTCTTAAGTGGCAGAGGCAGGACCAGCACTCAGATTTCCCATTTTAGCCCAACAAACACAGCCCACAGCCCAAGTCCCACCACTAGGGGCTTTGTCTCCGCACAGCAAGGTGGTTCCAGATGAACACTGCTTTTCTGATATGGCCCCAGAATTCTGCTCACACAAAAACTTACACATAAACATCAGTTTCCAGCCCTGCAGCGCTAAAAGGAATACTGGCCTTTTATATATTAATATGTGTAATAATCATGACGATGTAGAATTTTGTTATCTTTGATGATACATTTAATAAACAGGAAAAAAATTGACAATGAAATGAAAACTCAAGTACTTTTTTTTTTCAACCAGAAAGTACAAAGCCAGGTCTGACAGTAGAGGTATAGTCCCCTCATCCAGTACCACCTTAAAAACAACGAAAACATCCTCCTGAACAAGCTTCTCCACCTACCAACCCCCAATCTGCTACTCTTTGCAACTCCAGTAGACACTACAAATTTGCTTTCTGTAAACAGATACTCAAACCATGAAGTATGACGGTGTCCCCAATCTGTACACTGCAGTGATCAGCTTTCACTTTAGTGCAAATTTAGATGCTCCGTCCAGCAAACAGGATGCCACCTGTGTGTGAAAAGACTTGGGAAAATTAAAAATAGATGGGAAAATCCTCAGCAGTCAAAAATGCTAATAAAAACCACTTTGAGGTATCACTACAAACCTTTTAAACAGCCAAGATACCTGGAGAAAAATAATAAAATCTTATGTTTATGGGCTTGAAATGAAACTGGTACAATTGCCTGTTGATTCAGAACCGGCTTCCTGAAGAGCAAGCTAGTTGAATAGAAAACGACTCACGTGGGGCAGAAGACCTAGATAGACATTCCTCCAAAGAAGACACACGGATGGCCAACAGGCACATGAAAATATGCTCAGCATCACTAACAGAGAAATGCAAATCAAAACTACAATGAGGTATCACCTCACACCGGTCAGAATGGCCATCATCAAAAAATCTACAAACAATAATTGCTGGAGAGGGTGTGGAGAAAAGGGAACCCTCCTACACTGTTGGTGGGAATGTAAATTGATACAGCCACTATGGAGAACAGTAAGGAGGTTCCTTAAAAAACTAAAAATAGAGTTACCATATGATCCAGCAATCCCACTCCCTGGCATATATCCAGAAAAGACAAAAACTGTAATTCGAAAAGACACATGCACCCCAATGTTCATAGCAACACTATTTACAATAGCCAAGACGTGGAAGCAACCTAAGTGTCCATTGACAGATAAATGGATAAAGATGTGGTACATATATATACAATGGAATACTACTCAGCCGTAAAAAATAATGCCATCTGCAACAACATGCACGGACCTAGAGAGTATCGTACTAAGTGAAGTAAGTCAGACAGAGAAAGGCAAATATATGATATCACTTATATGTGGAATCTAAAAAACAGTGCAAATGAATTTATCTACAAAACAGAAACAGACTCACAGACATAGAAAACAAACTTATGGGTACCAAAGGGGAAAGGGGGGGAGGGAGGGATAAATTAGGAGTTTGGGATTAAGAGATACACGCTACTATATATAAAATAGATAAACAACAAGGATTTACTGTATAGCACAGGGAACCATATTCAATATCCTGTAATAACTTACAATGGAAAAGAATCTGAAAACAAAATTCACACACACACACACATATGTGTATAACTGAATTACTTTGCTGTACACCAGAAACAAATACAACATTGTAAATCAACTACACTTCAATAAAAAACAAATAACTCACATGTATTGACTTGGCCACCCAACTGTGGGAAATGCACACCCCACATAACTAAAGAGGAAGCAAGGATCACATGCACAAAGATGTTCATAGCTGTACTATTTATAATAGAGAGAAAGTGAAATCAGAACAAAATGCTCAGGGAAATGCTGAGGGGGGGAATTCTAAGCAATATCGTTAACGATACACGCCATTTAAAAACATGAACAGTGGTGATTCGTGAAAATATTTATATTAAAAATGTTAAGTGACAGGGAATGAAGTTCACATACTGATTATAACTACATAAAAATGCACGTACGTTTAGAATTACATACAGTTAATAGACCTTAAGTTTTGCTGTTACGTTGGTTAAATATATGTAAACATTAAGTGGCTTCCACGAGGCCAGATGCTGGCCCTCTTTCTCCTTTCAACCTCTAGCTCCTCCTCTGACAGCCTGACTTTCTTACTTTCTGCACGCTCCACATAGCCCACAGTGGCCAACCCTCTTACCCCAGAGTTAGGCTAGAGAGCAAATAGGCCCCAAATGTAGATGTCAGGACTTCCCTGGCGGTCCAGTGGTTAAGATTCCACGCTTCCGCTGCAGGGGTCATGGGTTCGATCCCTGGTCAGGGAACTAAGATCCCGCAGGCCACCTGGCCAAACAGGAAGAAAAAAATAAAAATAGGAATTGGGGTGAATAAGGCAGAGAGGAAGCTCAATAAAATCTGTCAAGAGAACCTGGGACTACAGGAAGTTATCCTTAACCCTAGACAGTCCTCCAAGAGACCAGAGCACCTGCCAAGGCCTGGGGGGTCTTTGCCACACCTGTGACCTTGATTCCGTCTCCAGCCCTGAGCCCCTGAGCCCGTGTCCCCTTCCTTTCTCCTCCCCTGCACGCCTGCAGCAGGCTCACTTCTGAGAACTGACAGTGGTTAACCTAAGAGCCCGTTTAATCCTAAGAAGAAATTGAAAAGGTAGGTACTGTTAATCACCCATCTCAAGGATGGGGCAGCTGAGGCTGAGCAAAATGACTTCCTGAAGATCACAGGGCAGGTAGAGACTAGACTGGGATTCCCATGTTGTCCCGAGGGCTCCGGGTGTGGGCTCTTTACTGCCACACCCTGCAGTAATGGGTCCGGGACTGCCGGAGAAGAAGGCCTCCGCCCACAGACAACCCGAGGGCTCCGGATTCTAACGGTGAGAACAGTGGACTATTTGACTTGATACATCACCCCTAACAGCACTTGGACCCGGCCTTCCTCACCTGGCTGTGGGTACACGTGTTAGTACACATATAGACAAAGATTCTCTCCACGACCAAACTTCAGTCAGGCTCTTCTGAGCCCTCTGCTCTACTAGGCCTGGACGTCGGCTTCCATCTCTGTCTTTGTAGAGTCCCAGCTTTAGCAAGAATCCCACTAAGTGGGTTTAGCCAGAATTCCCCACCTTCTATTGTTGCCCATCCCCACCCCCCAGGTAACATCTGGTCACTGTAGCCTGTCTTCAGCAAGAATCCTGCTAGGTGAACTGAGAAAAGGAAAACCCTGCCCTCTCACCCTGTCCACCCACTGGCCACCCCACCAGCACCACCACCCTGGTCCTTGGCAATCGTTTCCACTTTTCCTTGTTTTATTTCAATTTCTTTCCCCTACTGCAAAACTCCACTATAGTAGTTTCCCTGAATAAAGCCTGCCTTACCATTCTTTAGCAAGCATCTGAATAATTTTGTTTTAACAATATATACGTATGCATACGTATATATATCCCAATCCTTAGCCCTGTCTTCATCTCCATGAATGGAGACCTCTGGGCTGAGGCCCAGTCATCTGTATTTTTTAATCACATCCCAGGTGATTCTGATACATACCAGTGAGGGTGCAGAATAGCTGGTTTGGCCCTTGTCTTGCTGGTGAGCACTGAGTTTCAGAGAGACTAAAATGCAAGGACTCTCGGCTGGAACCCAGGTCTCCCCATGCCCAGGCTGCAGGCTCCCACTGGCAGGGTGGAGTCTGACAAACACTCGGTGCAGTGACAGACCTCAGTGAGTTACGATTCTTAAGTGTGGGACATTCCTGGCTGTCTCTGAGACTGAGTCCAGAGCACAGTGGTGGTTTCTGTTTTAGTTTCTTACTGTTACCCAAGCCTATTGTTGAGAAATGGACAGAAAGAGCAGAAATAGGTAGCTTTAATTATTCAGAGCTCAGAAAAATCAAAAAATTGGGGGGAACTCTGACCTTTTCAAACTCTAGCCACAGGAGTTCCAAGGGAGGGAAAACCTGAGTACGGTGGCAAGAAATCCCCCAGCTTGTAGCCCTTCTCTCACAATGTTCTCAACCACTTCTCAAAGTGTGGTAGGAATTTTTTCTCCCCTGGTTAGAAAAACAAAATAAAATACAGAGGGAAATCCCAAGCCAAAATTTTCTGAGCCCGAACGGTAGCAAAATTGCTGTTATCCTTTTACAAGAGCTATGGAAGAAAAAGATCTCATGGACCCAAAGGCAGGCATACAAACTTGGAGCCAGGTGGCTAGGCTAGGCTGGGGAAGAAATGACCCTTAGGGACCCATCTGTGGGTCACAATTTGAGTAGGAGGCCCTGAGAATGGGGGTTTATGGGCAGGTAGCTCACAATGTGCCATCAGGAGAAAAGAAAAAGAGAAGGAAGGAAAGGAAGGAAAGAAGGGAGGGAGGGAGGAAGGAAGAAAGAAAAGGAGCAAACCTGGCATTTTCCCATAGTTCTGTCTTTCTCACCCAGGTACAGAGCTTCACTCATAAATTAATTCCTGTCGTGTTCTAAAAGGTTAGGGTTAGGGTTAGGAGACTACTTAGGCATACACAATTAAAGTAAAATAAAAAACCCCAAAGATTCTATGCATATTTGCTACACAAATATGTGCCCATGGTTATAGCTAGGTGTGTGCAGAAAAGGAGACAGAGAAATGAAAACAGTTGTGGTAGAGAGGTAATTAAGCATTCCATTTTAATGGGTTTGGTTTCAGTGATAAATGCTTCTCAAGAATCACTTAGGCTACCTCCCAAGGTACAGCTGATCCAAACCTGAAAATATCCAGGACCCCCCTACCTACTTCCAGCCCCAGGTAGGAAATGGCAGGGGGCAGTCAGAATCCTGGGCTCTCATTCCATAGCAATCATGAACCTAGCTCCCCCCCAGGTCGGATGTAAGTCGATGTTTGGCATAACGGTCCTCAGCCCTTTCTTCCTTTAGCTGTTCTTTCTTTGATGTTTCCGAAGCACACAGGAAGTCAGAAAAAACAACAGCCAACCCACTTCTCCACAGCTTCACCACAGACCTGGAGGGACAGGGCACAGCAGAACCCAGAAAGGGCCCTGCGTCAGAGAAGGGGCTGGGCGGGGGGGCAAGAGCCATCGGTGGGCCCTCCTCACACCACAGGGCAGGGGTGGGAGCCGGAAGAAATGGGAGGGAGGGCGGCGAGGGTCATGTTCACAGCCGGGCCTTCCAGAGTCCCCAGAGGAACCCAGTTCTAGTACTTCTCTCCTTCTGTTGACTGAGAATTTTCTCTTTTTTTAATTAATTTTTTATTGGAGTATAGTTGCTTCACAATGCTGTGTGAGCTTCTGCTGTGTAGCAAAGTGAATCAGCCATACGTATTCATATATCCCCTCTTTTTTGGATTTCCTTCCCCATTTAGGTCACCATTTAGGTCACCACAGAGCATTGAGTAGAGTGCCCTGTGCTGTACAGGACGTTCTCATTAGTTTTCTGTTTTATACATAGTAGTGCGTATATGTCAATCCCAACCTCCTAATTCATCCCACACACCCCCTTGCCACCCTGACATCCATACGTTTGCTCTCTATGCAGAAATAGAGACACAGACGCTGAGAATTTTCCGGTTACCACACGTACACCCACAAAAGCTATAGCATTTAAAATCTTTCGAATGACATCTAACCTAAATGTCAGAAAGATACTTAGATAACTCAGTCAAGTCACCTCGCCTCCTGGGACCTCAATTTTCTCATCTAAAAAGTGAGGGGATTGAGTGAGAGGAATGTTTTTTCCAACAAAGTCTTGAGCACAAATGTTTCAAACTCTACAAGTGGTTCCTGCGGTGGCTTAATTCATTGTTTGGCTGAAATGCTTCCATATTTATAAACCCCCCAAAACACCTTTCAGTGGCCCTGAATTCCAGGCTAAAGCTGCTGGACCAGATTAGATGCTTCCCAAAATGCCCTCTTGGATATAAAAGTCTTGGAGCTAAGACCATTAGCCCCAAGGAGAGACCCTGGGTCATTGAAACAGGAGCAGGGAGGGGTAAGTCATTAGGACAAAAAGAAAAGGAACAATCTGGGATATTGATGAGGGAGAAAACATAACAACTCCAATTATAAATTCATTGGTGGTGAGAACCAGAGCTGAAGGGACTCATAAATGATGTATTTTTACCTCCTTTGTCTTATAGGTGAGGAAACTGAGGTCAGAGATGTCAAGTCACTTTCCCAAAGACACAGAGCTGAAATCTTGATGCGGGGAGCAGAGCAGGGACCCTTTGATGCATCAACCACAGGACTGGAGGACCTGAGTTTTTGTCAGGAGGTCCACCTCACCCAAAAGGAATCCCCTGTGGGTGCTGGAGTCCTGGTGACCCCATATGGACTGACTACTCAGGTGATGCCAGCCGGGCACAGAGTTAAACAGAGGAGACTTCTGCCTTCTAGAACTTTCTGCATCTGCATCCAGCACTTCGGAGGTCTTTACCTCACCCTGCCCATGGTGGACTGCCCTCTTGGGAGAGGTTTCTTCCTGCCCAGAAAGGGAGTCTACATTTTAATGGCGGCCTAAGGTAGAAGTCCTCTCCCCTCACACGTGTAGTAGCAAGCGACAGTCCACAGACCACCTGTCCTTCTCCTTCCTCCTCTCTCTGGAGGTGGTATGGGCCCCTTTACAAGGGAGGGGAGACTGGCTCAGAAAGGGTAAGGCCCACGCTCAGCAGGAGGCAGAAGAGGGGCCAGAACTGAGGCCTCCCAACCAGCAGCCAAAGGAGGTCTTCAGGGAGAGCGAAGTTTCATATCATACTGGGCACGGAAGAAGCATGTATTTGGAGGTCTGCCCCCGCCCAGGCAATTCAGCTGGGACAAATCCTATCACCTCCCTGAAGCGCACTGTTCTCACCCACAGGAGTCGGGTATGTTAATCCTATCTTCCCTGAACTGTTGTGAATATAAAAACACTTGGTAAACTCCAAACCCTCAACATCAAGCATCAGTCATAATCACACCTCATCCGTGATCCTCTGGTTCCTTCAAGTGTTTACGCAAACACTTCCATGACAGGCGCTCATTCCTGTCAAAGAAACTCATTTGTCCCATTTTGGGGCCATTTTCAGTACTGGAGAGGTCTTTCCTATGCTGTGTTAAAGGAGTTTTTCTGCAGCTTCGACCAGTAGGTGCTAGATCTGCTGCCAGGCATAATCCCTGCCCCCTCACCCCTGCTTCGCACAGCCAGTCCTGGTCTAAACACAAGGCTGCAGAGAAACATGCGGGTTTGGGGGACTCACAGATCATTCTACACCAGGACCACGCCGCTGCGCGTACACACTTTAATGCCAACCTCAAGAAGCCCGTAGATATCGTTTGGATGAGCTATGCCAACACCAGTGATGGTAACCGGCTGCTTGCAGAGGCCACTCAACCTCCAGCGGTCAAGGCCCCCAGGGCCTGCCCAGACGTGCGTGGCTTGAGCCTGCCCCAGCTCCCAGCTCTCTGGGTCTAGACTTAGGTTCTTAGGATTTCAGAGCCGCATATGGGCTTTGAAGACCATACACGCCCAGACCTTCTCCCACGGCCTTGCAGTCACCGACGGGACTGAGTGGGAACACTCAGTCCACTGTGAACACTGGTGCCTGCTCATCCTCGAGCCGAGGTGATAACCACACCCTCCTTCGTCCCCACAGCACTGGCTGAGCAAACAACCTCCCACTCGCGGGTTCTATTCTCGGCTGTCAACATCGCCATCACCATCGCCATCGTCTGTCAAGTGTCTAATTGCACGTGGCTGTGTGCCAGGTGAGGGGAATAAAGGACCCAGAGCATGGGCTGCCCTGCATGCTGCTGCAGCCCACGGCCCTTCTGAGAGCAAGCAGGTCGTAAGGGCAGAAGCTGCAGCAGACGTGGATGGACACGGTGCACTTGTTATATACTCTGGGCTCACCGAAAGTGGGGAGCAGGGCTAAGTGCATAACTGGGGGTGGGGCGGGGGTGGGGAGAGGCTCACTATGGGTGAGACATGTGGGGCAGAGGGAAGAACTCAGCCCCAGGAGGCAGGGCCATGCGCTTCCTATGCTGAAACCCTAGCTGACACCCAGGTCCTCAGAATGTGACTGCATTTGGACTTAGGGCCTTTAAAGAAGAAATTAAGGTAAAATGAAGCCATCATGGTGGGCCCTAATCCAATCTGATTGGTGTCCTTATAAAAAGAGGAAATTTGGACATACAAAGAGATACAGCTGCGCGCAGAGAAACAAGCCTACGAGAGAAGGCAGCCGTCTCTAAGCCAAAAAAGAGGCCTCAGAAGAAACCGGCACTGCTGATACCTTGATCTTGGACTTCCAGCCTCCAGAGCTCTGAGGAATAAAGGTAAGCACCCCCAGTCTGTGGTGTCTATTTCTGGCGGCTCGAGCAGACTAACACAGGCAGGAGATGTGGGTTCCGGTTCCCAGCCCTCCCCTCCCCACATGGACCAGCCTGGACAGACCAGAACACTGTGGAGTTCAGCATCAGAGACGGTCTCTAAGATTCCCCAGTCCGGATGCTCCTCGGGGGGGGGGGGACTGTGACAAATACAGGTGGCTCACTCTAGATCTATCGGGTAGAATGAGCGGGTGGGGCAAAGGAAGAGGAACCTTTATTTTAACAGGAAGGATGACATACAGCAGGTTGGGAATGACTGGATCATAGTTGATATGCCTGATACCAGGGAGGGAGAAAAGCTGCCCAAGTCAGACACTCAGAGCAGGGCCAACAAAGCTGGGACCTGCGTAGGGGCTCCCCATCCCAGGCTGCATCTGCTCTGAGATCCCGGTCCTAGGTCTTCCTCATGCATCCAGGGCAGAGGAGGGGGAGTCAGGATGTTTGCTGTGCTGGCAGGAACTGCACTTCTGACCTGCCCTGGGGACCCCAGGTGCTGCAGGCTGGAGGCGTTTCCAGGTCCGTGTTCTCCTGTCATGGACTCTCATGGATGAGGACTCTGTGCCCGCTCCCTCCAGCCCCTTCCAACCTCAGAGAGTGGCCCAAAGAGCACTGGGTTCCGGGCCCTGCTCTGCAATGAACCTGAGACTTTGACCAAGTCCATTCACCTCTTTGGGTCCAGGGTCCCCTATGAACAAAGAGACTAAGGCTGGACTCTTGGGTCACTTCTTGCACGGAGGTGCTATCTGATAGCCAGCACCTCTGGGCTGGAAGGAAACAGGCAACGCCTCGCCTGGCACTCCCCTCCTGGTGCACCTGGAGAAACCCATCTCCTCAGCCCTCGGGCACATGGGCAGAGCCTTGTTAATAGCTGGGCTTCCAGGTTTCTGTATTTGGTGCTCTGAGCCCTGGGGCCTTGCTGACCCTGAAGGGACTGCTCCTCCCTCTGTTAGCAAATTCTTGAGAAGGTGCCTTTCCTGTACAACCCAACCAACCCAGAGCCCCTAATCACCCCGTAATCGCCTCATTTACTGGGCTCTCACGCCCTGGTCACTACCCCCCTGCCCTAATCACCCCAGAGCCAGGTACCAGACAACCAGGGACACTCCCCATGTCCCAGGGCCTGCTGAAATTATTCAAAATAGCTAATTCTAAACTTGCTTACCCGGTTTTACTTGTTCCTTTCCAGGGAAATCACATAAAAGGATTTGTTTAGGATCTTTTTTTTTTTTTTTTTTGATGTGGACCATTTTTAAAGTCTTTATTGAATTTGTTACAATATTGCTTCTGTTTTATGTTTTGGTACTTTGGCCGCGAGGCATGTGAAATCTTAGCTCCCTGACCAGGGATCGAACCTGCACCCCCTGCATTGGAAAGTGAAGTCTTAACCACTGGACCAGCAGGGAAGTCTGTAACATGGAAGGCTTTTGCCCACGTTTTCCCCTTACTCCCTCTGCCTCCTGACGCTCCCTGGTGCTTCCCTATGTGAACCCCCCACATGGCATTCTCTGGGACCCGTGAGTGTCAACTTCTTCCTGCAGGACAGTCACCTCCGTGTCTGCATGTCTTTCCAGACCCGCCTAAAATTAATCCCTGGTCTCCTCAAAACTGCCATGGCCTGGAACTCTAGGCCTGTATGCAACCCCTTTTGGGGTTAAAATCCCCACTAGTTAACCTCCCATGTGTCATACAAATATTTTCACTGTCTACATGTACCACCCACGAAGGAGGTTTGGGACCACTGATCCAGCCAACCTCCAGTCTAACCATCAAATCCCCTCTGTAGCCTCCACTGCCCCCTCAGCCATGGGCCCTTACTGCCTTATGCACTAGGCCTTTCTACTTCTAAGCAGTCCTCCTTGCTAGAAAAGTCTGTATTATGCTCGCCACAAACCTGCCTTCTCATGGCTGTTGGCCCCTGGTTGGATTCCTGCCCTCTGGGGATGTAGAGAGTTGGTGCAATGCTGCTTCCATACGACATCCCTTCAGCTTCTTAAAAGCAGCTCTTGGTTCCCCTACAGGCATTTCTTCTTCCAGCTAAATACCCCCGGTTCCTTCCTTGTGCCTCATTAGTGGAAAGTCATGTTTTTCATGATTCTGTGACTCTAGAAGATTCCATCCTAGGGCCCATCTCTGAGCATCAAGCTTGAAGAAGAAAAGATACCCTGACCTTAAAGATGCCCGACCTCCCTGTGACCACTTCTTCTAGTTTTTCACAAGATTTTGAATGTGAAGTCTAATTTTTAAATGTTGATACAAACTTATAAAACATGGCAGCAGCGTGGAGCTGCTGGTCCTTTCCCAGACACTCGCTCAAGGCCAATTCCCTCTGGATGGCTTGGCTACTCCCTGGTTGAAAAGGGGATCTTGAGTTTTCCCACTGCCACCTAAGGCCCCTCCCAGTCAAACAGCTATGGAAGGTCTGTGGTCACAGGGACACTTTGGAGAGAAGCTTGTGAGGGAACGGGGCAAGATCTCGGGTGTGTGCTTTGCCTCCCCCTCTGCTCTCACAAGGAGATGACATAGCATGCTGTCTGTCGGCACGGGCTCTCTGCTGGGGGCAGCGGGGGAGCCCTGATGTTCAGGTCAGGTGTCTTTTCTCCTACAGCAGGAGTGGTAGTAACAGATAATGAGTGCAGTGGGTCAGATACGGGTGGTGGAGGCTAAGCCAGCAGGCTGGGGGGCAGCCCTGGCTCAGTTGCCTAACCTATACATGACCACTTCTATTTTTTCATGAGAAGCTAGAAATTCAGACTTTTAATGTGAACTCTTTAAAATATTGGCAAAAACTTACAAAACACAGTATAAACTAGCAACAACACATCTTCACAGAGCCCCAGGAAAACTAGTTTGCATCCTGTCCTGATCTCAGCCAGGGTTACCCTCCCCTTCAGGACTGGGTGGTCGCTCAGTAATTCCCCAAGGGTTTTCTCAGCTACAACATCCTCCAGCCATGGGTCCCTTTGCTGGCTGATTTTATGTGCCAATTTGAATGGGCCACAGGGTGCCTAGATATTTCGTCAAAGATAATTCTGGGTATTTCTGTAAGGGTGTTTTAGATTGAGGTTAATTTGAATTGGTAAACTGAGTAAAGCAGATTGCCCTCCTTAATGTGGGTGGGCCTCATCCAATCAGGTGAAGTCCTAATGTTTAAAAAAAAAAAAAAAGGCTGAATTTCCCCTGAATAAGAGAGAATTCGCCCTGCCTGATGGCCTTTGAAGTAGGACATTGGATTTTTCCTGTCTTTCGAACTTGAACTGAAACACTGGCTCTTCCTGAGTCTTGAGGCTGCTGGCTCCAACTACACCATTGTCTCTCCTGGGTTTCCAGGCTGCCTACTGCAGATCTTGGGACTTGTCAACCTCCATATCGCATAAGCCAATTCCTTACAAAAAAGCTCTTTATACATTTACATATACATACACACACACACACACACACACACACACATATATATACATCATATGTATGAGAGAGATATATATATATATATCCATCTCCTATTGGTCTGTTTCTCTGGGAAACTCTGACTAATACACTCTCTCCTTAACCAAAGAGATCTACAAATCTGAAAAAGCTAAACATTTTATGGAATGAAAACACCCTTTCTGGTTCTCTGCCTGACCATTTTTACCATATTTTTAGTGTTAAGTATAATAACAGTGGGACTTCCCTGGTGGCGCAGTGGTTAAGAATCCTCCTGACAATGCAGGGGACATGGGTTGGAGCCCTGGTCCGGGAAGATCCCACATGCCATGGAGCAACTAAGCCCGTGTGCCACAACTACTGAGCCTGTGCTCTAGAATCCACGGGCCACAACTACTGAGCCCACGTGCCACGACTACTGAAGCCCGCGCACCTAAAGCCCGTGCTCTGCAACAAAGAGAAGCCACCGCAGTGAGAAACCTGCGCACGGCAACAAAGAATAGCCCCCACTCACTGCAACTAGAGAAAGACCGTGCTCGGCAATGAAGACCGAATGCAGCCAAAAATAAATTAATTTAAAAAATATATATATATAAAATAACAGTAACCACCACCACTTATCAAGCACTTCTTGTGCATCAGGCATGGTGTTAGGTAACATACACACACATATATATGCATACGTACATATACATATACCTTATTATTGAATCTGAACAACACCTGTTCCCCTTATCAGAACACATGAGTGTCACGAGGACAGGAGCCATATCAGTCCTTCCCACCACTGACGCTCATGCCTGGCAAGCACTTGGCAAGAAGGAGGTGCTCAATAAATTATGCGTTGATTTAAATGTTTTTTAAAATAGATACGATTAATATCCCCATATTACAGATGAGGAAATGGCATCTCAGAGACACTAAATAACTAAGGTCACAAGACTAAGGAATGGTGGAGCTGAGACACAACGCCGAGTTCACTTGAGTTAGGATCCCACATTCCTGACCCTCCACCCCCTCCCGGTGCACATGGAAGAGTCAGGCCCCTCTCCAGGGCCAGACCTTGACATTCACGCCTACAACCCTCCCAGCCAACGGGGATGCCCAGAGTGAGCTCCTTCACAGCTCAGCACCCCTCACCCACCCCCAAATAGATAGCTCTGTTACCAAGCCATCCACTGAGGTTTCTAAAGACTAATTTGGGAGTCTAACCACAGTTTCATCTTTAAAAATAAGACAAAAGCAAGAGAGAAAACTCGCCACAGAGGTCTTGGGTGAGAAAAGGGCTCACCCTCTTTTCTCAGAGCTGCCTCAGGGAACAGAGGAGACGGAGCAGGCAGACGCCCAGGCTGACAGGCCAGACACAGGGCACTGAGGAGAGGCTGGCCACTCTTGGCCCTGGGTAGGAAGAAGGTTTTGAGGAAATTGTGCACAATTTCTAGAAACTACCACCTCCTTACTTTCTGCCTCTGTGACCCCATGTGGGTCAAGCCACACAGCAGGCCAGCAGATGAAGAGAGGATGGAGAGTGGAGTTAAGTAAAGCTCATGAAAGGGAAAACACAGCAAGCACGGGAAAGAGGCAGGAGAGGGAAATGAAGGAGGGGCTCCAGGTGGACCACAGGGAGGTGGGAAGTCTGCACGATCATGGTTGCGCTGTCGGACCCACTTGGAGAAGAAGGCACAGCAAAGGGTGGTTAATAACTTGATCTCGAATGTGGCCACATACATAGGTCTCTTCATTTGCTCCTTAATGACCAGCCCCTCCCACCCCCTTGTATCTGGAAAGCCTTGATCCCTCAGGAAAGCCATTTCAGTCCACAAATACACTGGGTACCCCACATGTGTTTTGTCTACAACAAACAATGGTCTGATTTCTCTTTTTGTCCCGGAAGCATCGTGTTCCACTTCAATGATTTCAGTACAGCACAGCCATTCTGGTAACGACACAGGAAGGACTGAGGACAATTGCAGGTCAGGGTGTTACAGCTCCTACCTTAACTCCCGGGAGCACTGAGGCCCTGCGCATGGCACATCCCCAGCAGGACCTCGGTTGCTTCGTCTAAGCAGGAGAGGCTGGGCCACCTCTAACATTCTTTGGCTTCAGTCCTTATTATATGAACTCTTGTGTCACTTGACTGAGTTCTTTGCAGGCCCTGGAGCCTCTAAGCCTAGCACAGGCTGGCTATACAGCAGGGGGCCATACATGTCTGGGAGGGGATTCTGTGATTATCAGATGGTTGAAGGAGAGCTACAGGGCAGGGAAGGAGGTGGAAGGGGTTTAGGGGAAAGCCTTTAAAAAGAGGACAGTGGCGTTTGGAAAACATTGGGAGGAGGGAGGGCATAAAGAGGAGATGATATTCCTTTCTTCTTTTATCCCAATATCACAGCTCTATTTATTCTAAGAAGTAACCAGCTGCAGCTCCAAAATAGATACGCCGAGAAACGCCTCTAATGACAGAATGCTTCTGAGGGAAGCAAGGTTAGAACAGCTCTTTTCAAGCGTAAGAGCCTAGAAGGGGACACTCCTGGGTGCCCTGACGGCTCCCTCCTCCTCCCTCTGGTCCAAGGCAGTAGTGGTTCTTTCCAGAGTCTCCAGGGCATGGAGCTGAGATGGCCCTGCCTCTGCTTGCAGGCCCTGGTGACAGTGATCAACTCTTCCCTGATAGGGGTCCCATGGCCAGGTGTGACAGATGGCTTTCCTCTCCCCAGACCTGAATATCCGTTCCCAGCAGCTTTTCGGAGCTCAGGACAGATAATGAGACAACGCAACAGAACCAGAGAGTTTGTTCAGAGCTTGTGTGGATACACATACAGGCACAGAGGAAAACTGCACCAGAGGGAATTCAACAGGCAAGGAGGACTGTATTCGAGATCACTGCAACAGGGGAGAGAGACTGAGCTCATCTCCAGATACAACAGGGGCAGCTGGGGGTTTACAGCAAACAGGCAGTCGAGGGAATCAGAGGATGGAAAAGTACTAAGAGGAACTTGGTTAGGTATCAAGGGTGGCGGTATTCCTGCTGAATTGAGCTTGTCAGGCCCCGGATGGGGCCTAGTTGAGAAAAGGGCTCCTGACTAAAGTGTGGTCAAGAAGAGGGTCCTTGCCAGCAGAAGGGAAGCAGAGAGATGAGTAGTTTGAGGAGAGACCCATTGCCTCCCCTCGTGGAAGGCAATGGCTTCCTCAGAAACAACCCAATATGAACATCAGCTCTGATAAGGGCCACCAGACGGTCACCCACTCACCCCATGGCAGAGTGAAAGGATGGCCCTCGGCTACCTGGAACTGCTCACACAGGCGGTGTGGGTTTGGACCCACAGAAGGACCATCCTCCCTGAAAGAGCAGGCCCAGTCTAGGCCTGAGCCCACCACGTTCCGATCCATGGAGTTCTCCTTGTCCCCCGGCTCTGGATGAGGCGTCAAAGGGGCCTGACAGGAGTTTCCCATTGACGCCTACTACCCTCGCAGAGCACGGATATGAGGGGGAGAGGAGAATTTCTTGGTTCCCCCACCCCAGCAGCCCATGGTCTGCTTCCCTGCCTAGCTGGACACTTGGCTGAGAATGGACAGGTCCAGACACTCACATGCCTGGCGTGTTCAGCCCCTCACCACCTCCAGCAGGACCAAGTGCAACCAGGTCTCTTCCGGGACACACGTTCTGGACTTTTTATTTAACTGCCCAGAATGCCAAGGCCTCCATCTTCCTCCCGAAGCCCCCAAAAGGATCTCTCAGGAAGGGCTGGGCTGCCCCAAAGCCTAAGAGGGCTGCTGGCTCAGGCTTCACAGGACATTATTGCTCAGTGAGTCCCTTCGTAAAGTCACTGTGTATCTGTGTGTGTGTGTGTGTGTGTGTGTGTTTAAAACTACTGGTTGGTGAAACTAAACATTTAAAATACATCGTGGTATTTGTTGTCCTCTTTTGATATTTCTTCTTCTTTTTTAATACAGAGAGTCTCCAAAAATGGAAGAGGTTCAGATCTCTCTAGAACCTGAGAGACCCCAATTTCAGAGAACTTCTACTTCTTCAAATCGAAGATTCAAATACCAGCTAAGCCAGAGTACAGCCTCCCGCTCCCTCCCTCCCCCTCCTCACCCCTCCTCACCCCCCGTGCTGTTTCCTAGGCTGCTGCTCCCCACTCCCCTCTGCCCAGCGCCCACCCCACCCCCGCCCCGCAGCGCCCTCTCCTCGCCCCACACACAGACCCACAATCACAAACACCCCTGACAAACGTGAGCTGGAACCCCTGAGCTGTCCTCTCCCAGCTTCTGCTCTACAGGCCCAGAAGTTTCTAACGGGGCTTCCTGCCCCTCTCGGGGCTCCTTCACAAGCAATTTGTATATTGTGCAGTCCGGCCAATACAGGAGTCCTGCTCGGGGCACTGCCTCCCGCCCAAGAGGCGGAGGTTAGGAAGCAAGGGGGACAAGAAGGAGGCCGGAGGGCTCTGCCATCCCCAGACGGCACTCTGATCTTGGCCTGGGACAGTCTCTGCAGGATTTTGGGCAGATGATGATCGGGCAGCTGAAAGACCTCCTGAACTGAGCAAGGCAAAGGCTGCCCACCTCCACGAGACCCTGGGCACCCTCAACTAGAAGCTGGTTTTGCTTGGACAGACTGTGACGTTTACATAGGAAACAAACTGGGTTATTGGAAAACCTATGGCGTGGGAAAGGGGGAGGGGACTAACTTCAGAGTTAGTCCAAAGCCCCGAAATAAGTCCACAGCCTCCTGGGTTGGGGGAGGGTGACTGTGTACTAGCAGAACCCCTGAGATGTTATCTTTGCCTGTTAGGGCTGCTATCACAGGATACCACAGGCTGGGTGACTTATACATGACAGACATTTATTTCTCACAGTTCTGGAGGCTGGGAGTCTGAGATCAGGGTGCCACTGTCCTCTTCCGGTTGGGCTGACAGATTTCTCATTGTGCCCGCATATGGTGGAAGAAGCTAGGGAACTCTGAGGCGTCTCATTTATAAGGGCACTAATCCCATTCACGAGGGCTCCACCCTCAAGACCTAATCACCCCCCAAAGGCCCCACCTCCTGATAGGGAGGTGGGGGTAGATTTCACCACATGAATTTGTGTGGGGGGTGGGGGGGGTGGGGGGGTGGGGGGGGTGGGTGAGGGACACACCTTCAGATCCCAGCAGATGGAGAGATTGAGGAGGTGGGAGTGCTCAAGGGGCACCTGTCCTCAGGGACATTGAATTGATTCTGGGCTCGGGGATGGGATAGCACCCCCTGAGACTTTCTAGAATGTGCTTGGTCACCCTGAGACTTAAGTTCCTAACCATGATTGGCCTCTTTGGGTTTCAGATTTCCTGCTGAGCACAGGAAGTGGAATATCAGGTAGGTTACTGTCCTATTTGAAAAAGAAGCTGAGCAAAGAAGAGATGATAGGGTGTTGCCAGAGCTGACAGCCAGAGGTCTCTTATTTCTGGGGTAGCGTCGACGGGGAACACTGTGAAAACGTAAGGTCTGAACGGAGCTGTTCGGAACCCTTCTCTCAGGACTGCTCAGTCTGCAGTCCCTCATCACCTCATTGCACGTCTGAACCCTCCGAGGGTCTGTTTTGTGGCCTTGGACAGGAAGGTACATTTCAAACAACTACCCTCAACAGTCCCCATCACTTGGGGCCCCTCACAGCTCCCTAGTTTTCAGATGTGCTCGTCTTGCCTGCTAGGAGGAGGCCAGGTTTTTAGCAACATATTACTATTATATGATTTTGGTTATAGTAGAACTATGATTATAAAGTTAGTATAATAACCTTAAAATAATGATGTATATTGGGTATTTTTAACGTATATTTTGCCAGTTACTAATATTAACTTAATTCTCAAAAACAAAGCAAAGAGGTTGGTACTGTTATTCTCCTGCCATGGTACACGTGAGGTATAGAGAGGTTAAATGAACTTTCCCAGGGTCACGGAGCTTGGAAATGGCAGATCAGGCTCCTATTTCCTTCACCGGTACATCACACGTCTCTTAGGGAAACATTTAGGACTTTGTCACATTGTGGAGGAAAACAACCAGGGCTTTGGCAGGTACCTGTTCTTGCTAAATTGTTTCTTTTTCCATAGAAAGCCTGCGTTGCGCTGGGTCAAGGTTAAGTCCTGTGCGCAGCCGATTTCCCAGGGTCTCCGTCTGCGCCCCCTCAGCCTGGGGCCGGACCGCAGGTGCTGTGATTACAATCAACTCCATAAACATCACTGAGTAGCCACTGAGAGGGCGGATAGGACAGGGACGACAAAGGCAAGCAAAGCGTGATGTGGGAACGTACAGCCAAGTTGGGCAGACAGATGTGTCCACAAATTAACTTCACGTGGCAAAGTGTGGAATGTGCTACCAGAGGGGCGTAAATCAAATCATACCCGGGAGCAAGGAAAGAGAAGGAGTTAACTTCACCTGATGGGGTATGGCAGCATGTGGGATGGGGGCGGAGGGGGGCGGTGAGAGGGGACTCCAAGGATGGACAGGTTTGTAAACAAAGGAGGTGGGTGGGGAAGGCCGTCAGCAAAGGTTAGAACGAATGTGGGCGAGACGGCAGGAAAGGGAAGGGCTTGCTGAGGATTCGGTCCAAGTGCCAAGGTTTATAAAGGTGACTCTACCCACAGTTATGCATGAGGAAAGACCCTGGGGGCAGCAACTTGGTGCCTGATGCATTGATTTAGGCAAGAAGCATGAGAGTCTTACCCAGGATGGGAGGTAGCAGTAAGGGGTAGGTAGAGGGAGATGTCCACGGTAGAAGCCACAGGAATTGGGAGCGGATTGGACGAGGAGGTGATGTCGCCCACAAGCTTCTCCAGTTGCTGGGAGCCTGGTGAGGCTCTTCATCAAGTCAGAGGACGAGAAGCTTGGGTTGGACAGTTCTCTTGGGGGCTGGGGCCACCCACGGGTGGGTAGACAAAATGGGAGGGTCAGTTACGCTTGCCTGACAACTGCTCGAGACTTCATGGGCACGATTCCGTTACCTGAGGCTCCTGTTCGCAAAGGCCATTTCAAGCTCCGTCTCTGTTATGAAGTTTTCCCTCCTGTCCTTCAGTAAGTTGACCTCTTGTGCCTGATGAGGGACACCTGGCTTACTGTGAACACGCTATGTTCACTCTCTGGGACCACAGGTTTCTCAGAAGTTGGGAATAGGACCTTGTGCACTTTCCCCCCATTGTATTTAGCACAGGATATGGAGTAGGTCATATCCCCCAGGAGTGTGGAATTGAACGGCTCTGGCCCAATCCCCTGGGGTACATGCAGGCAGCTGCACGGAGCTCCCTCCTGCACGTCCACGGGATGCCCCTCACAGCTCCTGGTGGAGGTGCCAGTAGCACAGCTCTGTCCCTTACTAGTTGTGTCCCAGACACAGTCCCGACTATTCTGAGCCTTGCTCTCCTCCTCTGTACAATGGGATGATAACGCAGCTGTTTCAGAGTTGCCTTAAGGATTTAACTTGAGGCTGTGTGTAGGATGTACGTAGGGCACACAGCCACTCCCCGAACGGCGTCAGGAACAGCAGGGCAGGCTCGGGGCCTAATCTTAGCCCTGCAGTAGCCTGGGTATTTCCTTACTTCCTCATCTGCCTCCCGAGGGAGAGTAATCTTGACCCACAGGACTGGGGGTGGGTAAGATGAGCAGTAAGAATTCACAGAAACGCGTCACAGAAACACTCAGTAACTGGACCAGCTCAGCACATGGCAGACTTTTCTGGGGCCTCGGCTGAGAGCCATCACACGGGCCCGCCCCAGGCACAGGCACAGGCCAGCCCGACCTTCAGCCCTGTGCAGAAGTTCCATCTTGGCCAGCTTCTGCTGGAATTCTTCTAGTGATAAGAAACTCTCTATCTCAAAATGTTAGCAGCCTGTTCCATTGTTCAGAGCTCTCATTAGAGGCAAGCTGTCGTTTCTATTCAGCCTGGACATGCTTTTCTGTAACCTTCAGAGTCTGTGTCCTGGACGTGCACGTAGCAAAGCACATCTCACTTTCACCAAACAGCCTTTCAACAGCAGAAAACAGCTCATCTGCTCCTCCAGGCTGTCTGCAGCCCTTCAAATAGTTCTCACGAGATAAGACCTTCCGATCCTTCGTCTCCCTAGATCCTTCCAGCAAGCTCTTTACTGCTAGTTCAAGATGGGGCCCTCAGAACTGGGTCCAAGACCACAGAAGTACCATGGCCTTCTAGACTGAGCTGGCCCTATCCTGGTCCCTCCCCCAACAGGGAGACTTTCCCGGGGTCAGGGGGAAGCATGCGCTTTTCCCCGTTTCCCACCCTGAGCAACAGGCTGGCTGCTCTCCTTGGAAGACCTGACTCTGGAACCCATATCACAAGAATTCCCAGCTGACTCGAGCCGTGTGGGGGTCACGGCTGTCCCTTGTCACAAAGCAGTGGGACAGTGCCTACAGAGCAGCGACATGCCCGCATTCCTGAACCTCATTTCCAGCTAGCGGTTCTAGGTTTCACACGGGAATGGCTCTCTGCCTGTGGGCTGGTCTCTCCCTGGTCTGATAGAGGAGCACTAACCGGGGACGGCCGGGGTTGGACTTGTGAGGCTGGGCCCCTCCTTCCCAATCACAGGGCTCGGTGTCACCCCACTGGCCTCCCCAGGGAGCAGCAGGCCCAAAGGGCGCATTGCTGAGGGGAAGGTGAGGGGAAAGCCCGACAGTTCTGGGGCCTGGGTGGGGATGGACGGGCGGCTGGCAGAGAACAGGATGAAGCTGACTGCCCCAGGCCCCTGCGTCTCCCAAACACCTCCCAGTGAAAAACACAGACGGCCTCCCACAGGTGATAGATAAATTCACTGCAAAGATAAATCCCTACCAGGATGCTACCCTGGGCTTGAGGGTCCAACCCTTTCAGCCCTATTCAATCAGATTAGAGGAGACACGGGGGCAGGGAAGCGGGGGACACACTCACAGCCTGGGTCTCACCAGCGTAAGGAAATGATACATAGCTGCCATGCTGAGAGGGAGCCACTGGGTGAATCACGCCCGGGAAGTGGAACGGGGAGAAAACATTGGCCCAGAGGAGTGCAGGGTGGGGGAAAGGGGAGGGGAATGAGGCCCTGGGAAGCTCAGGCTCCTGCCCTGCCTCAGGCTCTAACTTTTCAACTCGGCCCTGCCTCCAGGTTATAAACTGGGCCAGCAACAGATTAGCACAGGCCTGCAAGGGATTGGTCAGCAATCTGTGTCCATAAAAGGAAGCTTCCGCTTCCCACCACCTGACCCGGGCAGGTTAATAAACGCAGAGGAGACGCACAGTCACGCTCATGCGGGAGAGATTGCATTTCCGTAGCACAACGGGGCTTCGCTGGCTGCCAAGATGGATTTGAGGAGGAGAAAAATTCCTGAGGGAGGGCGCTGGATCACGGGGCTATGAGTGATGGAAGTGGGGGGCCGTGGAGGTGAGCAGGGAGGCTGCTCCACAGCCCCGTGGATATGGGTACAGAGGCCCCAGGGACCACAGCTCACTGGGGACCGTGGGGATGCGGGGCAGCTGGGCCTCACCAGCACTTCCCCTGGGGAGGCATCTTGAATAGCAGAGGCAGAAGGGTCCTTCCAGCCCCAGGGCAGCCTCCTCACCTTACAGGGAAGGGGCCTGGCTCCAGGCGCCCCTGACCCGCGGTCCCACCAGGAAATCAGGGAGAGCTGGGCCGTGGTTCTCCCAGGGCCCTTCCTTTAAAAAGCCAGATCCTCCCCGTATCCTTCCTTCATCACTCCACGGGCTACTTGGATGACCAGAAAGTTTTACTTAGAGGATAATCAAGGACTCTTTTATTTCTGGTCATCTTCTGGAAGGAGAAGAGATCCCCAACTCTAGACCCAGAGGACAAAAGAAATACAGTTCTGGCTTTTTTTTCTCCATGCTGCTAGTCAAAATATACCAGGTGCAATGCTCCACAGACAAGTCTTTCACATCCCTTTTTTGTCTCGTTCACAGCAGGTATGGCCTCATACTTGGGGGTATTGCGCAGCATTTTAGGGCATCGTGCCGGGGGAAATCCTGCCCCTGCCACCCACCCTCACATCTGTAGGGTTTCATCACCCAGGGAGCCTGCTACCTGGTGGGGAGAAAGTTAGCTCCCAGGTCAGCCGAGCTCACACAGTGAAGGGGGAGGGCGGGCATGAGGGAGGGCCCTGGGAACAACTGCGCCGCCTTAGGCTGTCCTCTGGCCTTTGTGACATCTGGGCTGCTTCTTTCCTGACCGCTGGCTGAGTCAGGCCCCACTTGGAACAACCACGGCCTCCGAATAATGTGCCTTTCCTTAGCTAGGGCTGCAAGTTTACATTTATTCCTCAGGCTACCTGACTCAAGGCTGTCTCCCTCTTTGGGTGTCACCTTCTGGGAGGGCAGGGCAGGCACTGTAGCCCTCGGATCTCGTTGACTCAGTTATGTTTGCTCACTGAAAAAAATGAAAGTGAGCTTCCGCCAATGTAAGAACATGAAGTCGGATGATTTACAGTCATCCTGAGAGACTGACCTAGTGTAGAAGAGGCCCGCCCCCTTCAAATATGTAGAAATGCTGGACAAAACATAACAACAGAAAAATCTTATCACAGCCAAGCTGGAGAGAGAAAATTCTCAGGTATCTGAAACAAAGGGACTCACAGCCAGAGCAGTGAGTGGGGGCTGACGCTGTGGAGACCCCAGGGGCTGGGGGTTAATGTTCACGCAGCAGGGTGTTATCCAGGTTCAGATCCTTGTGAGGCAGGGATGGAGCACAGAGAATAAACACTGTTCACCAGCCCACAGAGGTGAGGAAGCTTGACCTCTGCCTGGGGGAAAGAAAGAAAGAGAGAGAGAGAGAGAGAGAGAGAGAGAGAGACAGACAGAGGAAGGAAGGAAGGAAGGAAGGAAGAATTTAGAAACCAAAGCCTGTGCAATTCTACATATGTGCACCTGAATCCTAATCCAAGTAATTAAAACAAAAACAAAGCCAGGGACTTCCCTGGCAGTCCAGTGGTTAGGACTCCGAGCTTTCACTGCAGGGGGGTGGGTTCGATCCCTGGTCAGGGGAATTAAGATCTCACGTGCCACTGTGGCACGGCAATCAATCAATCAATCAATCAATCAATCTCCAGAAATGGTGACAACTGATTCAGGCAGAGGAAAAAGCAAAGCTCGGGGGGCCAGTTCCACAATCGCAAATGAACCAGGAATCCCCACCCCTCACATACACAAACACACAATTCAAAATTACAAACCATGCAGACTAACAACACACCGTGAAGAAGGCCCAGTAGACAAAAATCATCGATTAGAAAATCAAGGCCTGGAGTTAATAGAAGAATTCCAGGACCATAAAGAGTCTTTTGAAATATTTAAATAGAGGGGAAAAGAAAGGCATGAGAAATTCAAGATGATAATCCTAATGGCTAAACTTGGGAGGGAGAATTTTAAAAACAAGGTAACATTAAAATACTTGTCTGTAATAGCTTGGAAGATGGGAGTCCAAAGACTGGAGCTGAAGTGCTGTATCCTTCCACTTTGGGGAGGATGATGATGCTATTGGCTAATGTTAGACTTCCAAGTCAAGTAACGTGTTAAAGATGAGCAAAGCCATTAAAATATGAGAATTGTAACATATAACTTCTAAACCAGGAGGGTGAAAAAGGAAGGAATTAAAGAAACGTAATCCAATGAAAGGCAATAAGCAGGAGAAAGGCAAAGGGAAAGTTGCACTTGCAAGTATAAAATAATATATTGACAGTAGAAACGTACTGAATACGTTAGACATCTTAATTTTTTTAAAAAGCTTAATTCCCTGTTAAAAGACAAAGACCTTTAGATTCAATCTTTTAAAAATCCAGCTGTATGCAGTCTACAAGAAAGAAACCTAAAACGTTAAGACATTAGAAAAGTTCAAAATAAGGGCAAAACTATAAATCAGACCATTACTTAATGAACGAAAGTTGATACAGATATATAAAAATAAACTAGCTCGATTTGAAGAAAAAATTAAAAATGTGATTATGAGGAAGAGTGATTTTGGAAAGAAAAAAATCACCAAGAAGATTACAATAATGAACACATCCAAACACAAAGAAGTAAAAACATAAAGCAAAATATAACAGAAATACATAAAGAAATTTCTCCTTCTGCACTTCATTTGGCCTGAGCTCTACAGAACTGTGCAGATGCCCTGCATCCTATCCAGCAGGACCTCCAATACTGAGCTCTGTCTACAGCCCTGTGCTCCCCCGATGGAACTCAGATGATTATAAGCAATCTCTACAGAAGGGGAGCCAAAAGAAAGGACAGTGAGAGCTAATGGGAAAAAGTGGAACCCCTATTACATTTACGAGATTGTGCTAAGCACTTACATACCATTTGATGCAACCTCACAGAAATCTAATGAGGTTGGATTAGTAACCTCAACTTACAGTGAAGAAACTGACATTCAAGGATATTAAGTAACTTTCCAGATGTCACAAGACTGGTGAGCAATACACCTTGAGTTCAGACTATTCAATAAAAGCTCTATGAGGCCAGGGACCGTTTTTACCCTGTATCCCCATTGCAGAAAACTATGCCTAACACAGATTAGGCACTTGATAAATACATATTGCTCTAGACTAAATGTCTGTATGCCCCCCAAATGCATACGTTAAATCCTAACTCCCAAGGTGATGCTATCAGAAGCTGAGTCCTCTGGGAGGTGATTAGGTCATGAAGATGGAGCCCCCAGTAATGGGATTAGTGACCTTATAAAAGAGACCTTCGAGGAATTCCTTGCTCCTTCACCACGTGCGGACACAGCTAGAAGACAGCCGTGAACCACGTAGCAGGCTCTAACCAGACACCGAATCTGCCAGCGCCGTGATCTCAGACTTCCCAACCTCCACAGCTGTGAGAAATAAATGTTTGATGTTTAAGCCACCCAGTGTATGGTACTTTTGTTACAGCAGCCTGAACAGACAAGGATGCCTGCTGAATAAATGAATGAATTCAGATAATACTCCAAACCCGTGCTTTTTCTATTAAGCCAGAGCACCTATTGTATCTCTTTTAATCTTAGTTTTCTGTCTCTTCACTTCACCCCAAATCTCCCCCCCAACAAAGGCTTCTCCTCTCTCCAGTCTGTTTACTGGCCATTTCCCCTCCCTCATCCAGACTTGGCAAAGGAAAGAGGAGAAAGCCAGGCTCTCATATGTCCAGGGTGTCTCACAAACACAGCCAGTCTCCTTACAGGCTGCTGGTTGGGAAATGATGCTCCTGATGGCTATTGAGAGACAGGGCAGGCACAGGGTGGTCCAGTGTACTGGAAGTTTGGGAGGAAGTGAGTTTTCCATTCTCCTCTGCTATCAGTTGCTAACATCATCTCACCACCCTATTTGGTCCTGAGCGGATGTCTAGAAGTGATGCGGGAAACATGAGGTGTTTAAACACCAATTGAAATGGATCTGGAACTATTTCAGTGGTGAGAAAGTTCTTGGGGACAGAAGAAATATTATCAGCAGACAGATGAATTTTAGTCTGTAGCTTTTTAAAAACGTTTTATTTTGAAATGAGTATAGACTCATAGGAAGTTGCAGAAGTAGTACAGAGTTCCATGTACCCTCGATCCATTTTCCCCTAATGCTGACATCTTGTAGTATAATATCAAAACCAGAAAACTGTCATTTGTATACTACGACGATGAGACAACAGATCTAATTCCATTTTCACCTTTTTCCACATGGATTTTATTTTTTCTTTTGCGGTACGCGGGCCTCTCACTGCCGTGGCCTCTCCCGTTGCGGAGCACAGGCTCCAGACGCCCAGGCTCAGCGGCCATGGCTCACGGGCCCAGCCGCTCCGCGGCATGTGGGATCCTCCTGGACCGGGGCACGAACCCGTGTCCCCTGCATCAGCAGGCGGACCCTCAAGCACTGCGCCACCAGGGAAGCTCTTTCCACGTGGATTTGCGCGTGTAGTTCTATGCCCTCTCATCCTATGTGTATGATTGTGTAACTATCTCCTCAATCAAGATACAGAATTGTTCCACCATCAAGAAGGAACTTCCTTGTGTTACCCTCCAACTCTTCAACTACTACTTTGTTCTCCAGCTCTATAGTTTTGTTTTTTTAAGAATGTTACCTATTGGGATCATACATGAAACCTTTTGGCACTGACTCTTTTTTTTCACTGTGTATAATGCCCTTGAGATCCATCCAGGTTGTTGTGTGTCTCAATAGTCCATTCCTTGCTATTGCTGAGTAGTATTTTATTGTGTGGATATACCAGTCACCCACGGAAGGACATCTGGGTCATGTCCAGTTTGGGGCTATTGATTGCATCTCTTTGACCGAAGGGTGGCTAGTCCTGCCTCAGACTGCAGAGCTTTCAGAATTCCTGATGAGCAGCCAGGATCTCTCTCCACTCTCAGTTACTATGCACCCACAGAGTGGGGAAAGGATTGCATGCCATGAATTGGCTTTTCAGCTGAGGCTCACTCCTAGTGATCCCTCAGGTTTTAAGTGGCACATCGCCTTTTCTGAGAAGTCTTTGTGTTAATGACCATCTCCCTGGCCGGGCTCCTGTAGCTCCCCAGAATCTATGTGTCCTCTGCCTCTGCACCCCTGGCTCTGGCGCAGGACCCCACATGCTCAAAGAGCATTTGTTGAATCACAAGACTGACAGCAACGCTACCACAAGGCCATCCCCACCCGTGATCACGACACGTTCTTGAAGCAACATGATAGAGAAGGATGGCCATCACCCCATGGGTCACGTTTTCTTACTTGTCAAGTTGTAACTGTAATAAAGACAACCAGCAGGGCCCTCAGAAGGTTTTGCTATTATAGATAATACCATAATGAACATCTTAGTATATAAGAAGTACATTTCTGCATATCTGACTGTTTCATTAGGAGAGAGTCCTAGAGGTAGAATGACTGAGTCAGAAGGCCTACACTCTTTTGTATCTCTTAGAACTTGTTGCCAAGTTGCTTTCCAGAAAGGCAGTTGTATTTGTTTTCTACTGTAACAAATCACCACACGCTTTGTGGCTTAAAGCAACACAAATTTACAACATGGTTCAGGAAGTCAGAAGTCCTAAAATTAAGGTGCCAGCAGGGCTGCATTCTTTCTGGAAGCTCTAGGGAGAAGTCTTTTCCTTATCTTTTCCAGCTTCTAGAAACTGTGTGCATTTGCTGGCTCACTGGTCCCTTCCTTCATCTGCAAAGCCCGCAGAACAGCATCTTCAACTCTCTCTCCCTGTGACCTGTGCTTCTGCTGTCACATTTCTTTCTGTCGTCACATCACCTTCTCTGACTCGGATCCTCCTATCCCCCTCTTAAAAGGCCCCTTGTGATGTGCACCCAGGTAACCCAGGATAATCCACCCATCACAAGGTCCTTACACATCTGCGGTGTCTCCTTTGCTGTGTACATTAACTTATTCACAGGTTTTCAGATTAGGACCTGGTCATCTTTGGGAGGTCCTGATTCTACCTCAGCTACAGAATATTAAAACATTAAGACTCCTTTTGAACAAGAGTGAAGTATAATCTGGAGACGGAAGAGGCAGAATCAAAAATAGTCATTTACTCTAAGAATGCCTTTCACTTGAGACTGGAGGGCACACTGGTTTTTCAATTTCAGTCACAGGCAGTACAATAAAAATATCATTCTTAAAAATCAGGGATGATTCTGTTGGAGGACCGTCACTAATAGTGACATCACGTTCAAGCCCAGGAAAGAAAGACCAACCAGTGAGCACGTGACTTGGTCTGTTAAATCCTACAAGCAGGGCGACATGACCAGGAAGTCAAACACAGTTATCTCTTTCATATAACAACTGTTGTCAAACAGTTCAGCAGTATGTACAAGATTTGTTGACGTATAATTTATGAACTTGCCGTCCATTCTTTCTGCAAAGTTGTCTTTAGTTCTTAGCTATAACATAATTCTACATTGCCAATTCCCAAGCACTTTCAATGTCACTGTTTCTCAAGTTGAATGGTCCCCCCAACAGACATACCTGCCAGCAGATGTGAATTTCCTACAGGACCAAAACTTGCAAATTTACTGCAGGGGACCTTGATTTTGTCTGCCTGCCACGCCTCCTTCCCCTTCTTCAGAGAATTTCTCTCACTTTCTTTGTGGGGAGCTAGTCCTCCTTCCGTGGCAACCAGGTGGTTCTAGTGGAGGCCTCCTGTCATGGGAGACCATCTCTTCTATCTCCTCCCCCTGTCTGGACTACAGGATGGGATGCATTACCCAAGCTGGCGCAAACGTGGCACCCACGTTCCTGGCCAGAGGATCTGGTCCAGAAATGGACACATGATCTTAAGCAAACCAGAGTTCTTCTTTGGCATTTTTCAAACTTTGGCTTAGGGAAAGAGGTTTTCCGCTGTGGGTGAGAAGGCTGTAGACGAGAGCATGGACTCAATTAGCAATGATGTCCCCTGCTTTTACAGAACTTGTTCTGAAAGAATGAAGCCAACATGCAATGAGAGCCAGAGAGGCAGAAGGGCAGACCCGGGGCCCCTGGCTGTGTCTAAGCGCCTGGTTCCAGTCATCCCCGAGTTCAGCTGCTTCCCGAATCTTCCCTTAGTTTGGGTATGCAGCGGATCCCGTCTTTGGGGCTTGTGTCATCTGCCTCTACAAGGCTATTGACTGTGACGATGGCAGGTGTGTGATGCCTTCCTTTTCTTGCTTTATCCTCAATAGTAGGTTCTTTTCTGGGGATGCTTTTATTTTTCCTGCTCTTGGGAAACTTATTCCAAAGCCACCCTTGGTGAGGTCTAAGTGACAGATAAGGTTTAATGAGTTGGCACTCCCAGACTACTCATCCTCAAGCAGAGGAACAGTGGGAGATCACATCCCCAAAGCAGCACTGCCTTAGAATAATCCTATCGCCAAAGTGCCTCATTTATTTAAGCACTGGTCTTGGTCTGCGCTGCCATTACAGGGAACATATGGGGATCGTGTTGTAGAAACCAAAGCATGACTGTGTGCGTGTGTGTGTGTGTGTGAGAGAGAGAGAGAGAGAGAGAGAGTGTGTGTGTGTGTTAATGTGTGAATGAATGCATTAGGGACTTTGCTTACTCACACTCATAGGTCAACCTGTACAAGTAGGCCAGGCTGGGCCCTTCCTATCCTGCGAGAAAAGAGAATGAGGAGGGAGAAAATCTCAACAGCGGATTAGCAAGTAACGGGCACTGCCACGGAGTTGTCCGGGCAAACAACAGCACTTTCTTGGACAGGCAGGCCATCCCCCAGACTAAGGGTGACCCACTGGCTCGGCCTGGTGGCTCTCTATCTACCCCACTGCCTTTACCTTGAGCATCTGATAGAACAAGCCTCCAACATTACCAGCTCCATCCATGTGTAGCTCACTGCAAATCTGTGCTCTAAACTTTCTGGGTCTCTTTTGGAGTGGGTGCTAACTCAATATGTTTGGAATGAATCCCCTTCAATACTGAGACTAGACAGCCAGTCCCATAAGCACGTAGTTCTCTGCCTCTCTGTATCCTTCAGGGGGCTGTGGCCTCAGCTGGCTTAGGGGAAGGAGACATGCTTCTCATCCCATGCTTTTTGCTGTTCTTGGGATAGAAAATGCTGGGACACGGTACCATCCCCTTGGGTTCAAAATCACAGTGCCTCCCAATTAATTAAAGTTCCTCTTTTGACTCGTGTAGCCAAAACAAGTTCACAAGTGTGGGCTGGCCCAGATGACAGGTCCCTTCTACACAGTGAGGATAGAATGTTCTTTTGCTCTAACAAGTGTTTACAAGAGGTGAGCTGGTAAGGAGGCTTTTCCTGTCTTTTGTTTTCATTGTTCACAGGAACGCATTTTGACCTTTACTTGGCCTTGTGGGTATCATGCATATGCTGGAGACAACAAATTCTGTGGATGAGTTAGGTGGGTGAGAAAAAGCACCTTGGCAGTTTGTCAAGGTACGCGCACAGCGCATTCTTTTTTTATTTAATGGGGTGGTGGGGCGACCCCATTTGTATTAATTGGTGAGCGTTTTGGAAGCTGGGGAGGGTGGGGATCTCAGTGCTCAGAAGAGCAGAAGGGAGCTTGGTCAGCAGGGGTGAGGGGAGGCCAGGGCCAGGGGTGGGAGGGAGCGTGCCCCCTGAGTTACGCACGACGGGCCCAGCACAGCATGCGCTGCAGTCAGCTCCCTGCCCAGGGGAAGTGGGGCCCAAACAGCAGACTGAGTCATACTTATTGAAGAGACCATGGGAACAAAAGCTGTAGTCAGGAGCCTGTGCGGGGGCCAGCATTCACACTGCTTTTACCACCCATTCGCAGCGGTTCTCTTTCCTCAAGTGCATGGGCGACGTGGGATGTGAGTTAAGAACATCAAACACAGGCTCCATTTTGCACATCATCCTTCAGCGGGCAGGTTTAACCCTGTGGAACCAGGTGTGTTTGTGAAGTAAGTCAGAAAGAGAAAAGCAAATATCGTATATTAACGCGTGTATGTGGAATCTAGAAAGACGGTACAGGTGATCTTATATCCGGGGCAGGAATAGAAACTCAGACCTAGAGAACAAACATATGGACACGAAGGGGGAAAGAGGGGGGAGGGTGGGAGGAATTGGGAGATTGGGACTGACATATACACACTATTGATACTACGTATAAAATAGATAACTAGTGAGAACCTACTGTATAGCGCAGGGAACTCTACTCAGTGCTCTGTGGTGACCTAAACGGGAAGGAAATCCAAAAAAGAGGGGATATATGTAAACGTATAGCTGATTCACTTTGCTGTACAGCAGAAACGGACACAACATTGTAAAGCAACTATACTCTAATAAAAAATACAAAAAAAACAACAAAAAAGGTGTGTTTCGAGAGATTTGCTTAAAACTGACATGTTACTTTTAACATTCCTCCTACAGTAAGGCCCCGTTGTATTCAAAAGAAAATGTTTATGAGATTCACCTAGAAATTGGAAAATGCTGGTAATTAAAAGTTTTAAACTGTGAAGACCCATTGGCAGCATGATTCCACTCTTATCGTAAAAGATCTTTTTGCAAACCCAAGTCTAGACCCGGATGGAATCCCCCAGGGACAAGCAGAGGCACAAAGTCAACAGATTTGGGGGCTCGGCAGCTTATGTCCCTACACTGCTACGGGGCCTCAGGCAAGTCACTTTCCTGTTTTCTCATTTTAATATTTTTATTTGAAAAGTAAAAAACTAGAAAATGGCAGTCACCCACATTTTCACATTTCCAAGTTAAGCACTGTTTACACGTTGGAGACTCGTCTCGTTTACTAACAAAAGGGTTGCACTGGGTGATGGCCAAGGTGCCTTCCAGATTAACATTCTCTGATTCTATGACTAATTATTCCATGCGTCCAGTCATAACAGAGATTAAGTGTCCCCCTGAAACTCCCCCACCAAATACCTATGTTTTTGAAAAGTTAGTGGTAATGTGATTAACCATTGACACTTGTGCTGTATCCAACCCCTTGCAACTTTATTACGAAGCAGGAGTTCCCAACTTTTTAATGTATTTATTCATCTCTCCCCTGAAGCCATGGGATTGGAGGATGGGTAGCAGTAAAGGACCTGAGTGAAGGGCTTGGAAATAGATCTTCCAAACAAAGCCAGAGCTTTGAGAGCTGCCCACAGTGTCCATATTTCCTGTTGGGATCCTCCTTATATGGAGTCCCTGTACCTGCCTGGGGGGAAGTCTCAAGGAAGAGAATACAAATGCTCTGGAATGTTCGTTCATCCTAGGCCAGGCTCCCAAGCTTCAAGATTTCAATAACATCCAAATTCTACTGGTTGGTCACACTTTTATTTATTTAACTTACTGTAAACTACTGATATTAGACTACTTTAGTATCTCTGGCTTCAGGTATACTCCATTTGCAAATTCCACTTTTTCAGTCCACTATTAAACACAGAACCACCACAGAAGTCTCCATGACATCCATCCAAACACCTCCACCAGTGATCACTTCCCCAGTGATCAGGCATGTTCTGACTCATTTGTTTTCCTTATTGAAAGGACAGAGCTCTATACACTTCCAAACCAGAACTAGAAAAAGCCGCTGGTACTAGATAATAACCAGCCATCTTGGTCATGGGGCCCAGGGATGAGGGAGTGGAATCTATTCTTTGGGCCGCAAGACAAATACACTCTCTGAAGAAGGATTCGGTTCTCTCCACAGAGGCCTTTGGAGGGCAAGTGACTGTCATCTCTCAGTTTGCTACAATTTTCGCACTTAAGGGGGGCTTTAGACATTTTTGAATCTAACTCTTTCATTCTACAGGGAGGGAAATGGGACCAAGGTTGTCCAAGATAATTCTTATCTCTAAAATTTGTGAAAGACTTTGAAATGTGTGGAGGCTAATGACACATATCATTTCCTTGAGCGTAACAGCAGCTCTGTGCGTTCAACAACACAGGTGTTCTCAGCTCCATTTTGCAAGTGAACCGAAGGAACCTCAGGGCTGTCTAGCGCAAGACCCAAGATCAGAGGAACTGCCTGGGAGCCCTGGAGTTGGTCCTTTCCCTCCCAGTCCCGTGTCCTTGTCACTGCATAGCACCACCTCTTGAGAATCCAACCAGAAAACCGGTTTTCACTTGAGGAAGAGCAGCTTCCAAAAGATGAATAAACAGGTAGAGATGGAAGGAGAGGAAGGAAGTAGTCAGACTTCTCCAGCTGTATGCGATGTATCTTGCTGCGCTCTTCCTATGTTACTTCGTAGGACTGGCATCAAAGCCCAGTGAGGCAAAGATTCCAATCCCCTTAGAAAACAAAGGCTTAGAGTGGCTAAAGAAACTTGACCTAAATCATAGCATCAAGGGGGAAAAAAGGAATCTGGTATTGGAATATACGTCTTCAGACTCCAGACTCTCTTGCCTTCTCTACTCTTTCATGCTACACGATACCTGGGAATTCCAAGTCACAACGATCTGGTTTCTGATCGGGACACCGATAGAGGGCAGGAGGTGGATCTCAGTCCACTGTGTGGTGTCTGGCCCAGTGGCCTGAGGCTGGGATGTAAAGAACATCAGGAAGGGGAGGGGCATGGCTGACCTGAGGACCTGGGGGCTGTCCAGTCACACGGAGGAGCATCTGAGAGGCAGAGGGACCAGGGACTAGAAGAACAAGAGGGCTGCAAGGGGGTGGGGTGGGGACAGGGCAGTGCCAGAACATTGAAGAACAACCTCCAAATGGAAGAGAGTGAGGGGAACGCAGAGGCTGGGGGCGGGAGGACGCAGGCTTGGTGCAGGGCAGGGTTGCGTGGGAACAGAGAGGATTCTGCAAGCTGCCCTAACTGCATCACAGGCATCCTGAGAACAAGTGCAAGCAGAGAGATCCGGCCCTTCAAGAACCACCTACCCAGCCGCCCCCACGGAGACATTACCCAATGCCAAGTAAGAGCGAAGCAGCAACCAATTTGGGCCCCCGGGGGACGAGCCAATATCTCTGGAGCATGATGCTGGCCACCCCTGACAGTTACCTTCCTCTAGTTGCAGAGAGAAACCAGGGAACTGTTTGTATTGTCTGCAGTGCTCCGTGGACAGTGCTGGGAGGTGTGATCACACTTCCCCTACTGGTTGCTAAGCAACAGCATTAAGATGACGTGCAAGGCTGAAGCTCTAGGAGGTGTGTGTTGGAGGATGTACATGCTGGGGAAGAGCTGCGGAGTGGAGTGGAAAGAGGAGCGGGCTCTGTGGATTTTGCTTTGACTGAGGCATCTTGGAAGGTGAAGTTTGGGAGAGCCCTGTCTTGCAGAGGGAACATGGGAGAGGCTGCAAGATTCTGAATTGTGGGGAACTAAATAAGAGACTTGGGTACTCACCACACAGGAAGAGGCCCGAATTCTGTTTAAGTCTTACCTCAAGGACAGTATCTCAGAGTAGACAGCTCTCAGGCATGTAGTCTCAATAGTTTCCAACTCCTGGAATACTTCAGACTTTTTCCCCATATGCTGCTCAGTTGGAGAACATTTTTTCTGAATTGGAAGGAAAAGCACCTTCCACTTGTGAAGCTTGAGGCCTTTCTAGGTCCACGTTGCTAGTGTGGAAAGCTGCTGAAGCGAGCAGAGTGGGCTGGCTCAGAGGAGAAAGGGAGTTCTCCATCTCTGGGGGTGTCTACACAGACTGAACAACCACTTGGCATGAGAGCTTCTTGGAAAAGTGGCCTTGAAAGAGAAGCAGGGGAGGCAGGGCAAGAGGCAGTAGGAACAAAGGCAGGAGAGATGAAAATAAAGGATGTGCTCTGAGAAGACTGGGTCAAACCAGCTTAACTAGAAGACAGTAAGATGGAATGTTATGGGCTGAATTGTGTCCCCCCCCAAATTCACATGTTACTGTCCTAACCCCTAGTACTTCAGAATGTGACTGTATTTGGAGCGAGGACCTTTAAAGAGGTAATTAAGGTAAAATGAGGTCATCGGGGTGGGCCCTCATCAATATGACTGGTGTCCCTATAAGAAGAGAAAATTAGGACAAGGACATGAACAGAGGGAGGACCATGTGAGGATACAGGAGAAGGTGGTCATCTATAAGTCAAGGAGGGAGGCCTCAGAAGAAACCAATCTTGCCAACACTTGATCTTAGACTTTCAGCCTCCAGAACTGTGAGAGAGTACCCAGTCAGCGGTGTTTGTTACAGCAGCCGAGCTGACTAATATAAGGATGATGAGAAGCAAGGCTGTGAGAGTGGACCAGAGGCAAACTGAGAGGAGTTCTGGGAAAGCCAGGCTGAGAAATTCAAACTTAATGGGACTGTAGATAGGTTTTACTCAATAACTTTAATTAGGATATTTCAAAACAGAAGGCCCACTTGGAGAGGGGAAGGACAGCAGCCCACAGTGATGAAGAGGCTGGAATCAGCTGAAAGGTCTTGTTTCTTGTGGAGTGTTAGCGTCTACTGCTGGCCTCGACGTTTCAAGATGGCAACAAAATCATTTATGCAGAAGTGGAGAGCCAGAAAGGCAGGACACGAGAGGAAGAGGGGAAACAGTTCTTTATGTGAAGCCTAGATCAGAGAATCATGGGATGGGTGGCCCCTATCTTTCAGCGCTGTCATATGGAAAAACAGTCATTATTTGCGGCTGTTGCAGAGAGCAGTTCGAGCACTGGGGGGGGCGAGTTTCAGAGAGAGTTCAGCTCAATGAAAGGAAGAACCTTCTAGCAATAAGAGTTTTCCAACAATGATGAGTTCTCTGGGTGAGGCATTTCCCACAGGTGCTCAAGGAAAGAAGAGCTTTCTCCACAAGCTTCGCTGACGAGACTTCAGCACTCTACCCGCTCCTTCCCGAAATAATGCTCTGTTCAGTGGGGCCATCTCTGGTCTTTAGGATGCTCCACTTTTCTGCCACTTTCCCCATTACTCAGAGCAGCATGGTGATTGAAAAGCAAGCAGTGCTATAAGAGTAGAGTAAAAATAACGATCCACAGAACCTCCTTCTTGAGCTCTTTCTTCCCCATCCACGAATGGGAAATGGAAACTCCAAGAGGGCAAACTACCTGTGATACAAACCATGGTCTTGAGTGACCAGACTTGCAGCTGGAGCAGGTCCTCCTGAATTTCAGAATCGCACTGAATGGATTTCTAAAAGATATGTGGAGAACTTCCTGTGTTCCAGACACTTGAAGCCACTAGGCAGGGCAGAGAGTGGATTTGAAAACAGGTGAGACTGTTTTACAGGGTTCGCTGAGAGTCGGAAGGAAGGGGTTGACCGTTGTCACCCAAGGCCATGAGCTGGGAGGCCAGCAAGAACAGGGCTGCTCACTCTGACTACAGGCAAGGGGAAATCAGGAAGGCCTCTCGGGGTTGGTGGTGTAGAAAGCTGAGGAGGATTTTAAAGGGCAAATAAGAAGAGTGATGAGGTGGGACTTCCCTGGTGGTCCAGTGGTAAAGAATCTGCCTTGCAATGCAGGGAACACAGGTTCGATCCCTGGTCGGGGAACTAAGATCCACATGCCGCGGGGCAACTGAGCCCGCGGGAGCCTCAACTTGAGAGCCCGCATGCTGCAAACTACAGAGCCCACGCGCCCTGGAGCCCACATGCCACAACTAGAGAGAAGCCCAAGCGCCACGACGAAGAGCCCGTGCCACAACAAAAAGATCCCGCGTGCTGCAACTAAGAGACAACGCAGCCAATAAAATAAGTTAAATAAATAAATACTTTTTAAAAACCTGAAAAATAAATAAATAAAATAAATATGCCATTAAAAAAGAAGAAGGAGAAGGGTGATGAGGTAAGAGAGGGTGAGGGGCTTCTGGGTAGATGAAACAGTGCTTCTGGCAAAGGTGTGAGAAGCGAATAGCACTTTGGGGGACTAGGAGTTTGGACCCACCCTGGCAGGGTGAGGGGGACAGGCTCAGACCCTCGGGAGCCAGTGGTCTGAGCTTCTTCTGCTTCTCAAACTTCCACACCACACAGCCCAGAACACTCGCTGAGGCCTCCAGGGTCATGAGCTCCTGGACCCTCCATGATAGCTGTTTGTACACTTTCATTTGACTCACCTACCCATGGATGCATCAACCCTGTCTTAGGTTTTGGTTTTCTTTCATGTCTGACTCAACCATATATAATAGAGTTTATCTCTCGACAACTTGTTTGATCAGGAAGTCACTGTAGTGGTTAACAAGTTCCATCACCAGAATGTAGGGTCTGCAGTCTGAGGAAAGCAGCTGCTTCCCATTCACGAGTAGTAAAAACCCCAACCTGGCTCAGTTTGCCTTCACAGGGGCAAACTGTTCCCACAACCTCTGTTCTCCAGCTGCTTTGCTCCCAGTTGTGGGCAGCTGCCCCACCTTGGTCTTGTTCACCATTCGGGCTCCCCAGATGTTAACTTGGGCGGTTCTGCCCCCAGGATGTAGCAACATCTTTGTTTAAACACGTGTAAAGAATGATGAGATCTCTACTCCCTTAGGAGAGGGTAACAGAATTCCTCCAGGAATAAAACTGTAGTTATTTAGAAAGATGCCTGCTATGGTCTGAATGTTTGTGTCCTCCCAAATTCATATGTTGAAATCCTAACACCCAAGATGATGGTATTAGGAGGAGGTGGGAGGTGATTAGCTTATGAAGGTGGGGCCTTCATGAATGGGGTTAGTGCCCTCATTAAAAAAACCCCAGAGAGATCCCTTGCCCCTTCCACCATGTGAGGACACAGTGAGAAGTTTGTTTATGAACCAGAAAGCAGGTCCTCACGAGACACAGAATCTGCTGGTGTATTGACCTTGGACTTCCAGCCAACAGAACTGTGAGAAAGAAATTTCTGCTGTTGATAAGCCATTCAATCTACGGTGTTTTGTTATAGCAGCCCAAATGGACGAACATAACACTCCACTAAATCAAAGCAGCTAGGAGATGAGGCTCAAGGAAATTGGGCTGGTACAATTTGTTCATTGCCCTGGGAAAGGAGGGAGAAAAGGAAAGCAAGGGGTGGGGGTAGACCAGAGAATGAACAGAATGTTGTAGGATCTGTGTGTAGGGAACTGGGGAAGAGGCTGAGTTCTGTGCCTTGGGGTGATGTGACAGAACGAGATCTGACAGCACAGATGTGACCAGAAGCGCAAGGAAGTGAGTCTAGAACTGGCAGAGGTCACAGGGCAGAGCATGCAGCTGCCATAAGCCGTGGAGCTGGGATTTCTGCCAAGCGTGACCACACAGATGAGGGGCAGAGGCCCCAGGTGACACTTCAGTTACACATACTTCTGTCTTCTAATAATAGATGCCATTGATAAGAGTAACTGCTGAATAAATCAAGTACTTATTTTGTGCACTGCACCCATGTTAAATGCTTTACATACGTAGACATATTATCTCTCTTTAGTCTCTGCAGTATCTCTTTAAGGAAAGCACTACCATTATCACTGTTTGGCTGGTAGGAAAGCTAAGGATTACTGGATTGAGAAAGTGCTTGAGGTCACGTGGCTGGGGAATAAGGAGCCACAGCTTGGGCGCAGGATCCTAAGCACTGCTTCTCCCCGTTGACCTTGCTGCCGGCTGATGGACTGTCATTGTTTGTGTGCGAGCTGGCTGTACTGCTGCCTCCTCCGGGAGACTCGATTGCTCCATATTTAAGGAGCAATAATGTCAGGCCCAAGCTTGTACCGGGGAGGGGAGGATGTGGAAGCGGGGGGCGGGGGGCGGGATGGCACACAAACAAGGCAGCTGATGTGCTTGCCATTTTCCTGAGAAGGGAAAGACTGGGTCGAGAACAGAGTCCAGGAGCCCATTCTCCAAACTTAGGACATTTTCCCTTAGTCACAGCACTCAGAGGAGCAAAAAAAAAAAAAAAAAGAGGAGAGGAGGCCAGAAGGCAGGGGACGAGGTTAATGAAAACTGAGCTTGGGAAGCGGTTACCGAGAGCGCGTCCTGCAGGCTGCGGTCTCCTCCTGCTCGCCTTGTCATCAGACAGTTGGAAATAAACAGCGAAGGGCAGTGGTCATCAGAGATGTATCTGGGTCACCTGGGGCTTCTGTGATTCTCGTGGGGTCCTCAGGTCAGGGAGACCATCGGCCTGGGGAACCTCAGTGGCCTCATTAGAGAGGAATGAGTTCTCTTAGCAAGAACTGCAAGACAGTGTTGGGGGAAAGCAATTATGTTTGCAAGTTTTCTGAGTGTTGAGAGGGCAGAGTGAGGGTTGGCTATATGTCAAGTGATAGATCTGGAGGAAGTACAGGAAAGAGCCGGAAAAAAAGAGAGAGAGAGAGAGAGAGAGAGAGAAGAAGAAGGATCAATCATAAAATGAAATTCCTGAGGCTGACTTGGATGCCAAAGATGGCACATTTTTTTGCCCGAGGAAAACATTCTTAATACAGCTCTGGGGATGGTAGCTCCCTGAGTGATACAGATTAGTAATCAAATTATTTTTGAGGCTGATAAGCCTATCAACAATGCTGGCACTCGGCCCCATCATCTCACGGATGGGGTTCAGCAAACGCCTTCTCTTCTCCATCGCCTCAGCCTTTGTGGATACATTTCAAGAACCGGGGGCCAGCGAGGGCCAAAGTAAACAGGTCTTGGTTTGTTTTGGTTTCTTTCAGACACTCATTGAGATTCAGCAGACATGGATTGAACTGGTCCTCCACAGACCCATTGAAGGGGACACGGGCACCATGCCTGTGACCTCCAAGGTTTATAGTCTAATTGGGAAAGATGATGTTATGGTCTCAATGTTTTTGTGCCTCCCCCATCCATATGTGGAAGCCCTAATCACTAATGGGACTGTACGTGGAAACAAGGCTTTTAAGGAAGTACTTAAGGTTAAATGAGGTCATAAGTGTGGGCCCTGATTGGATAGAGTTAATGTCCTTATAAGAAGAGGAAGAGAAACCAGAGTGTGCTCCCTCTCTCCCTCTCCCCACCCCTCCCTTCTCTCTCTCTCTCTCTCTCTCTCTCTCTCTCTCTCTCTCCCCCCCTCTCTCCCCACCCACCAAAGAAAAGGCATGAGAGCACATGGCAAGAAGGTGACCGTCTCCAAGCCAGGAAGAGAGCCCTCACCAGAAACTGACCGTGCTGGCAGCCTGACTTCAGATTCCCAGCCTCCAGACGTGTGAGAAAATAAATGACTGCTGTTTAAGCCACCCAGTCAACTTTGTTATGGCAGCCTGTGCTGACTCAGAGGGCACACACATAATAAATGACAAAATAAGGCAGGAGGAAAGTGCTATCAGGGTCAGGAAGACAGCTTTGGGGACAGAGAGGATGGTGAGAGGAAGCCAGCCTGAGGGTGTGGAGGGGAAGGGCTCCATGTCGAAGTCCATGGAGACACGGCGGGTATTTCAACCAGGGAGGGCATCAGAACCGTTCTGGGAGCATTAAGGACAAAACAGAGCAAAGGCAGAAAAGGAAGAGATGCCTGCCTGGGTCTGACTGCAGACAGACACAGGAGCTCCCAGGGTCTCTAATACACACCCCAAGTAATGGAATCGGTGCTACACAAAGTGTGGTCCTTGGACCGCCTGCATTGCCATCACCTGTAAACCTGTCAGAAATGCAAAGGAAGTTGGAGTCCAGTAATCTGTGCTTTGGAAAGCTGTCCAGCTGATTCTGAAGGCACTGACAGTTGAGAAGCACCACTGTCAGCTATGCTGGAGGATCTAGATTGCTTCTGCCCTGAAAGTTCTCCAAAGTGCATGCGTCCCAGGGTCAGGAAGTCCTCTGCCCACTCGTCTCTTTCAGCAGCTGATGAGATTTTTATATCTTGTTTTATTTGAATCCTTCCGGTGCCCCTCATTTTCACAGGCACTGGAGACCATCTCTAAATTTGCACTTTTTCCTCAGCTCTTTTCCCCAAAACCTCCTCCATCCGAACAAATGTCTACTGAGCACAAGTTTCATATCCTGACATTTGCTGGAATAGGATCGGGAGACATAGGTGCATGAGACAAGGTCCCCGCCTCACCCCAGTCCATTGAGCAAGGCATGTACTTGTGAAAAATAAATTTATCTCACGATAACATGTGCTTGGCATAAGTGGATGGTACAGCCAAGAGCTCTGGGAGGAGGGGGGCTCGGGGAAGGCAGGGTGTGAGCTTCTGTCCTGTACCAAGTCCCTTTCCCTCCACCAGAGTCTTCTGGTCCTGAATGTCTTATACACCCCGTAATACCTGTGGGATACCCTATTCCAACTGGTGGGGCAAAAAAGGATGCCTGGCTGGCCCCCTGCTTTGCAGCAGGCGTCCTCTCCCTAGATTCCCCGTTCCTGTAGCTTGAATGCTGTCTCCCCCACCGTACTTCCCCACTGAAGGCAGGCCAGTTCTCGTTGCTGGCCAAGCCCCTCTCTGTCTTCTCTGCCCCCTCCTCACTGCACGTGGATGTCCAGGGGAAGGAAACAGGAAGTAGGCTGTTCCTCGGGGCCAGGCCTCGCCACACCCCTCTCTGGCCAGCCAGCAGTGTGGGTAGCTGTGACACCCAAGCTGACGACAGGAACTCCGGGCCTTTGGCATGACAATGCTGGCAGCCCTTGGCCACACCCCAGAAACACCTGTCTACGGGGTCTCCAAGCCAAACCCCTCTCTGTGCTTGGCACAAAAGCTGCTCTGACCCGGGGCCAGAGTTCTCTTTTCCAAAACAAAAATCTGACTCGCTTCCCTGCTTAAATACTCCTATAGCTACACATCCTATAGATATGCTCTCTTATCTATCCTGTCACTTCCTGTTGGTAGAGAACAAAGTCCAGTGCCAAGAGACCATGATGAAGGGCCTCTCTGCATCCTTCCAGCTTTATTCCCACAACCATGCTGCCAGATCCAGCCTCCCTGAGCTGTTCACAACTTCCCAAACAGGCCACACTCTTTGATGCCTTATCTTTAAATATGCTGTGCTCTGTGCCTGGCAGGGCACCTCCCTGCCCTTTCTCTGCATAGCACACTCCTACCCATTCTTCAAAACCCTTCCCAGCATCAGCTCGTCAGTAAAGCCTTGTCAGCCTCCCCCTGGTAACGTTGGTAGCTCTGGGCTTTGTGCCTGTACGGTGTTTGGCCATCCTCTCGCAGCCCATCTGGTTTTACTGTGGCTCTTTCATCTTGAGGATGGTCTCTTGTTCACTTTAGTATCCCCAGCACCTCGCCCAGCACCTGGCCCAAGGGAGGTGCTAAATGATGCAGAGCTGGACTTCAGATTCACACATCACAGCCACTGCTCCAACATCCTTAAAGAAGGAAACAACACTTCAAAGAGGAAGAATACAGACTCTCCTTCCCTGAAGAGGTTTAATACCAAGAGAAACATTCGCACGAGTGGTGGTGGGGACAGCTTAGACTCAGTGCCGTCATGGCACAGGAGGAAGGACTAGCTGTTACTGTCACTGGAGAACGCTGGGACGCCGCCTAGGAACGCACTCAAGTGGTGGGAAGGGACTCAGACTTTGCCTGATATACCAGACGTGCCCCCCTACTTCCCTTACGGACCACCACCCATGAAGGAAGGGGTCCGGCCCCCACCAAGGCTTCCCTTCACTGTCCCTCGCTCCCCGACCCCCAACTCCAAACATACATGCTCCAGCGGAACCGGGATGATCGTGCTGGGTCCAGCCTCCCTGAGCTGTTCACAGCTTCCCAAACAGGCCACAGTGTGGCTCCCCGCTCTGTGACTGCAGTGAAGGTCTTTTTAAAGAGCAGTCTCATCTGTCACTTATGCCCCCTCCAGGGTCTGGGCCTCGAAAAGCCACCTCTCAAGCTCTTGTCCATGCCTGTCACTTCTTCACACGTCTGGCCACAGCTTCCACTCTGGTCCTCTTGCCCGCCAATCTTCATCTTTCCTTTCCTCACTCTTACCCCAGACTCAGGGGTAAGAGTTCTCCAGCTCACATGTGTCTTCTTAAGAGAAGACTGGAGGGGAAGTATGGACGGGGCAGTCCCTCTCGGAGGAATCTGCTGGTGAATCCCTAGGGAGTGTGATTTCTGAGATGGTCAGACTGTCCCACTCCCAAGAAGGGAGGGGGAAAGGCCTCCAGCGCCGGATACCCGGAGTCCTCACGCTAGTGGGAAGGGCAGCAGTGGACTCGAGGTCTGAATGGGGCAAACCCAAGAAAAGCCTTGTACCACATCATATCCCTAAAGGTCCTGCTCCAGCAATTTATAACCCTCAACCATTCAGTCATGTTATGTGGTCTTTGCGTTTCTCAACCACTTCGAGAGACTGGGCAGACTCTGGTTCTCCCATTTTAGAGAAGACTAATAAAGAGTCTTTATTAATTAGCTGGTTTTCTCCATGGGAATAAAGACGAAATAAAAAGGGACAGATTGGTGTGGTTGCTTGATTGACGGTTTCACCAGCTTGCACTCCTTCCTTTGTTCATTCATTCATTCATTTATTCCTAAAGTTATTTGTCCATCCATCTATTTTCAATATCATGTATGCTCTTCCCCTCCCCAAATTATCTGTCACAAGAACAGGAAGTTTATATTCTAGCCCTTTTAGAATCTTTCATTTTATGGGCTGCTCTCATGATTACCCTATTTTGAACAAAAATATACGGCCTGGGAAAAAATATTAGCCCGACATCGCTACAATAAATGCTAGTTTGGGCTGCTTACAAACGTCACCTGATAGAACTGTTTTTTTAAGAAAGGAAGCACGGTACTATAATATAGATTCAGTAACTTTGCTTGGGGGCATAGCCTCACAATTATAAGTGCTGAATTTTGTGAAAGATCATTTTTCAAAAAGCAATGCATTAAGTAGTTATACTGTAGACATCAAAAGGAAATACCTTCTAAAGGATTTGATTAAACATTTTTCCAAAGTGACATATGAATGGCCAATAAGTACATGAAAAGATGCTCAATATCATCAGTCATTAGGGAAATACAAGTGAAAGCCACGACAGGGTACCACTTCATGGCCACTAGGATGGCTAAAATCAAAATTACAGACAATCACCAGTGTTAACGAGAATGGGAACGATCACACATCGCCGACGGGTGCAGCTGCTGTGGAAAGCAGTTTGGCCATTACTCAAAATGGTAAACATGGTTATCACATGAGCCAGCAATTCTACTGCTAGGTATGTAACTAAGAGAAATGAAAACATATGTCTGGGCAAAAACTGGTACATGAATATTCCTAGCAGCATTACTCATAATGGTCAAAAAGTAGAAACAACTCAAGTGTTCGTCAACTAATGAATGGTTAAACAAAATGTGGAATATACATACAATGGAATATTAATTGGCAATATAAAGGAATGAAGGACCAGTACATGCTACGACATGGATAAACTTTAACAACGTTGCGTTAAGAAGCCAGTCCCAAAAAGACCCACAATGTTGCGTGATTCCATTTATATGAAGTGTCTAGAATAAACAAATCCAAAAAAACAGAAAGTAGATTAGTGGTTGCCAGGGACTGGGGGGAGGGGAGAATGAGGAGTGACGGCTAATGCGCCGAGGTTTCTTACGGAGTGACGGAGTGATTAAAAAAAAATCCTGCAATTAGATAGTGGTGATGGTTGTACAACTCTGTGAAGATACCAAAATTCACAGGACCGTACATTTTTAAAGGATGAATTTTATGGTACGTGAATTCTATCTCCAAAAAGCTGTTATTAAAAAGTATAAATAAACACTTGCTGGGTTAATAAGAAATAGCGAACTCTCTTTAGACTGTAGGGACGATGATATAAGCCAGAACACAGATGATTCAAAAAGGGGTTCTAGTGATGAGAAGGGCACTGATGTCAAGACGTGAGTCAGGCGTTGGCTGTTTCATAAACAGGGAGAGTTGGGGAAAAGCCATATTTTAAATGTAATGTATTATTTTATATCGTATGTGATTTAAAACATGCGTCGCTAAAATCATATTAAATATTTTGAAATGTTTACAGATTTACATTAGCTGTTTTTTACACAATCCTCCTTATCAGGAGGCACACGTGTATATATCAGATGTCGACTGTCAGGCACCATCTGTCCCTCTGACTCTCAGTACAGACACGGTTCTGACCTCAACAGAGCTTACAGCCTAGTTCAACCGAGTTAAAACGGAGCTTAAGTTTGAGGTCATTTCTATGAAAAGTTTGTAAAATTGATTACGAAACCTGTGGGTCGTCCTTAATATTTGGTGGGGCCATAAGTTCCTTGGAGCTCAGATGAAAGCTTTGGACTTTCTTCCCGTAAACATGTGCATTTGCTCAGAGGTGAAAATTATGCATCTTCTCCCAGGGCACTCATGTATGCAATCCCCCCTCACCCCTGGCACATACACACGCCATGCCCCAGGTTGTATTCCTTATTTCGATATCATTCTTTACTGAATCCACTTGCATCTAGATCCATTCTCCAGTGTATGTGTGTTTAGACACATAAACAATGAGGGCTTCAAGAATTGGAGGCCTGGAGAGGATTCCAGATGATCTGGTCCCTCCGCGAGGCAGGAGGGTCCAGGGGTCACTGTGGAAAGGGCAGAGGGCCTGGCAGGCACCTGCCCTCCCTGCTTCAACCCTGGCAAGATCTACTTTAACCTGGTTTACACACTGGGCTTTAACCTAAGATCCATGTTGAAGAAAGTTCTCCTCTAGTTAAGAAGTCCCAAACCCCGTTATGCTAAGTACAAATGAAAACCCTGAGGCTTGAACTGGCCCACCCAGGTGACTCACCCAAGGTTACATGGCAGGAAGGTGACAGAGCAGTGACTTCCTGGGTCTGCTCCCTGGGTAGAGCTCTCTCTGTCGCCACACCTCTCCCTGGGACTGAACACAGGTTGGCAGCTAAGCGTTTAGCGAACAGGTACAGGAAGGGTTTTACTAGACAGAGAATCAGGTAAAGAAAGAGGGAGAAGGTTCAGAGGCCACTCTGGGGACAACGGAGGGCCACCCTCCGGACAGCTCAGAGTACAGCCACCACGGCAAGCCCCAGGCCTGTGCACAGGTGGGTGGAAGTCCAGGTCACTAAAAACTGCCAACCTCTGCCTTGCAAATCTCTCTCCTGTATCCCAAAAGCGACTTCACCCTCTACCAAGGCTCCCTGCCTTTTTTCCTACTCCCTGTTTTTCTCCTGTCATTCAGCCTGGCCAGAAGGGGCTCCAGAAGCAGGAGAATGAGGGGGGAAAAGAAGGCAAGGATCCAATGGGTTAGAAACAGGAGTAGCTCAGCAAAGGGAGTATGAAGCTCCCACTCTAAATCACCCACTCCCTCTCTCTGGGCTCTAGGAAACCTCCACACGCCTCAAGAGGCCAGGATAGCATCCCGAACCTGGGGGAGAATGCGGTCCTGCTCTGTTGCAACTGGCTGTTGTGAAGCCCGGCACAGGGAATGAGGAAGACCACATTTGGCCCCGGGGAGCCAGGCACGAGCATGTAAAGAAGGAGGCACAAGGAATCCCCAATCCTTGGAATCTGAGGGAGTTTGGGAGAAGAACAAAAGAGTGGGAGGGGCTTGATCTGAGCCTGGGGGAGGAGTCTGATTGAAGAAGGTAGAAGGTGGTCCAGGCAGGACAGAGGACTTGGGCAGAGGTTTGATGAAGACCAGTGGGCAGACCAGGCTAGCTGGGGTGAAGGGCTTGGTTTGGAAAGTATGGGGAAGTAAGAAGAGAAGGTAAATGAAGGTCAGATTACAGAGGGCGTTAAACAGTAAATGCAAGGGATCTGGATTTGCCTAGAGGCACAGGAGCTTCTGAGGGAACTAGAAATAAGGAGAGGCTCTTAGGGAACATCAGGTGATATTGGGTAATATGGGTCAGACTAGGGTAGGGGCATGGAAAAGGGAGGGAAGGAAAGAGAGGCGTGAAGAAAGAATTTGCAGGATTAGTGATGGGTAAGATAAAAGCAGTGGAGAAAGGGAAGATAATTCCAAGGTTTTTGACCTGAGTGTCTGGGAGAACTACAACTTCATGAACAGGAGGGATGCCAGAAGGAGACAGTTTGGTGTAAGAAAACGATGAGTTTAGTTTTCATCTTGTAACACTGAAGATGAGTTACTCAAGTGGAAACTCCTAGAGTTACTCTTACAGATTCTTGGAAGTGGAGAGCTGAAGCAAGGGAGGAGGGTCAGACAGGAGGGGGAGACCAGGAGTTGTCTGAACTGATGACGGTGGATAAGGGCGCAGCAGACTCAACTGCGTGACTCTCCAGGAGGCTGCTATACAGAGGCTGCCATGAGACCTCTAGACAGGCTGACAGTGCACTGCTACCAAAGATGAGGTCCATGGGAAAGGGCTTACATATGAACTGAGAACACAGAGGAAGGAGAAGATTAAGGGGAATGACATTACTTACATAACCTAAACAATTTGATGCTCCCATAAACCCTACATCTTTTAAATCCATGTAAGGACCAATTTCAACTCAGAGAACATAGAAGCCTCTGACTGACCAGCAGATATTCTCCAGGACCCACAAATCATCCCAGATTACAGAATTCATCCAGACTCTTGAGACTCCCACATGCCCCTCCTTTGAGGTCAAGCTCTTTACTCTCTGATCCACTTTATACACTGCTGCCCAAATCGGATCATGCCCCCTTCACCCAAGTTCATATCTCAAGAGCTCTCTGCAGCCTTTAGAATAAAGTCCAGTGGCTCCCTACAGCCTTCAGAATGATGTCCAATCCCTTCAGCCACCATGTTTGAGCCTTATGTAAGTTTCCACCCTTAACTTAATCGCTCTTTGGTACTCTTGGCTCCAGCCAAAATGAGTCATTCAAATCACGCCTCACCACCTCCCTTTTATTTACACTCTTTGACCACAACCACTGTTCCAAGTTTCCGTGGCCATACACTAGATATCCTTTGGGAGCTTTTCCAAATGCCCCTTCCTCCAAGAAGCATTCCAAGACAACCCAGAAAGAAGAACTCTCTCTGTTCTCTGACCTCATATAGCACTTTATTGGTGCCTCTTTTATGGCACCAAAAGTCCCCATCTTGTCTTACCGTTATTTATCTTTATGTATTACATCCCCAAGCAGACTGTAAACTCGTTGAGGACAGATACAGTCCCTCAAACGCGGGGAAAGATTATATACTCTGAGTGACGAGGGGGCTGAAGGAGGGGAGAAATATTGAACAAATGCCAAGAATGAGTCACAGGTGAGAAAACTCAGGCTCCGAGGGGTTACATAACTAGGCAGTGTCAACCAAGGAGAAAGTGACAGATCAAGATTCAACCCACGTCATTCTGACCCAAACTCTTCATCCTTCCAGGGATCCTGCCCGGCAGTGCTTTATGAGGCATTTTCACAAAAGCCAAGTGTTTCTCTCAACGACCCTATCAGGGTTGCGGTACTATTTCTTCATTTTCAAATGAGAAAAGTGAAGCGACTTACCCAAAGTCACACAGTTAGCAACTGGAAGAATCTAGACCAAAGCCGTGTCTCCTGACCCCTGACCGTCTGTCCACTCACCCAGGCTGACAGTCTGCCAGCACTGAGCTGGGGGCTTGAGAACTTCAGCTCGGGACAGCTGCCTAAATGGACATGGCCATGTTTCCGTGCCCCGCATCTGTGTACATAGCAGACCAAAGGTAAACCGATGCGGTAAGAGCATCTTCGAAGGTGCTGGAGTATCAGATCTCTGGTAACCTGCCTGGAGCTGGAACTGGGGGTGGGGAGAGTGTACACCTGAGCCAGGGAGAGGAGCTGGGTTCTCACCCCCAAAGCTCCGGAAGAACAAAGAGAGTGCTTGAGGCTAGGTGCGGGGGAGGATGAGACAGTTGACACTTATTTAGAAACCAGAAAAACACGTGATGCTCCAAGTGGCAGGGACCAGAGGAAGGACGGTTCCCTCACCGGTGGGAAATGGTACCCCTCCCCTAGAAGAGCAAAACCCGAACTCAGGGCAGAATTCCCAATGGGCCCACATGTGTCCCAGTGGGACTGCAACAACTAGGGAGTCTGAGAGGCAGCTGGAAGACCCTTAGAGAAGGAAAGGGCATGAAACAGGGGGACTGCGGTCCTGGGGCCCTCAAAGTTGTTGGGAGAATTGGCCTATTGAAGGGGACACTAGTCCACGAGTCAAGAACTAAACCCAGCAGCAAGCACTAAACTCCGGGCGAGAACATTCCTTTGAGCTCCTGTCCAGTGAGCGATGGCGCCAGGTTCTGCATGGGTGGATTACAGGACGTAAAAAGGGAAGAAGGTGATGGGAGAGGAGGAAAATGTTAGTGAGCTGTCACCAGGAAAGAAAAGGGGAAGGCTCCCCTTCCACGGCCTTGGTGGTGGTTGATCTTAGCTCTAATCACGTTGACCACTGCCTTTAGTGCTGGGCAAGGTTAAGAGCTGGGTGGGGTCTGCGGCCCATCCGCAGCCCACCTAGAGGGTCACCTGGAGACAAAATCCTGCACTCCTATCAACCCACGCCTCGTGTCTAGGTAAAAAGTGCATCGGAATACGCAGTCTCCAGCCTGCTCTCTTAATCAAACCGTCATCGTGAGTAATAATTATACCTTGGGAAATGGCAGAGTGACTCAAAAGAGCTGCGCCCTGCCCCACTGCCGCCCCCTCACATGGCTCAGAGCTTCGTGCTGGGTGCCTAGAACCCCGGAAACCGAAGCCACCATTTTCCCCTGCCTGTCAGCCCTCTGAGCGCCTTCAGTGGCCATGCGGACTCCAGTGTCTGGTGGGCAGCAGTAGGAAGTCTCTCTGCTGGCTACAGAGCTAATCAGGTCAGGCTGTCACAGACACAGTGCACTGCGGGTGGGGTGTGGGGATGCAGGTTGGGGGCAAGAAGCAAATTCTGTCTTGTACGTGATGCACAGGAGAAGCCCACTTCTGCCCCTCAACACACGGCCTTTTTCCCCGGGGGGGGCGGAAAATGGCCCTTCCCCACCAGCTCAGATCAACTCAAAGTATGAAATAGAATGCCAAGGAGAGCTACATTCATTGCGTGCCTACTGTGTGCCTGAAAAAGGACTGAATGTGTTATGTACAGCCAAGGTTATTAAGCTGGTGCATAGGGCCATCTGGGACATTAAAATGCTGGACTAGTCCATCCAAGCTTGTAAATGTCACCCCCCCACCCCCGCCGCCAGGGCCCTGACTGCCTGCCTGCCTCGTCCACCTCCCAGGTTCCCTGTGACCACTGGCACAGCAGGCTCAGTTCTGTTAGATCCCTGCCCACGCCTTAGTGGCTGTTGATATTTGGAATATTACTCCTGGTATACCTTCACAAAAAGCCCTGTCATCATCTCAGAGACGAGGAAGAGAGGGCTACACGACTTAGCCAAGGTCATACAATGAGTCCCAGAGCCAGAGCTGGAACCCAGGCTGACTGACCAAGTCCGGGCGCTGGACCACTGGACCACCAACCACGCTAATGTTTTGGAGACTCTCACCACTCTCCCTGCTCCTCCCCCTTTACCCTAGAACTGGCCCAGAGTCTAAGAGAAATTCTTGATTGGGGAGCCAGCAAGAACTTCTGTTAATTACCACCCTTTCTGCCCAAGGACCTCAGCAATTGTCCATCTTTATTCCGGCCACCTCAGAGATCCATTCATCTGGGAGGCCAGGGCCACAGAGTCCCGAGCCTATGAGCTTTCTGGGCAGGGAGAAAAGTAGGAACAGGACACCTACCACTTGGGGTTCACCCAAGGGACGCTTCCTCCCCTCCCCTGCCTCAATTGTACTTTCCTTAACAATATTAAGAACATATGGAATGACTGCCATACCCTGGAGGGCTACATGCTGAGGGACATACTCTTCCAGGGTCCCCCGAACAATGGGAAATGGGTGTGAACTGTGGTAGGAAGATTTAGGCTGACACAAGTGGGGGTTTGTGTCTGTGAGGGATGAGCGATGCTGGGACAGGGGCTTCGGTCCCTGAAGATCTTCTGTAAATTGGACACTACTAAGTCCAGGCTAGAGTTATGGGATGAATAATGTCCGCAGAAAGATCTTTTTGGTTCCAGAACTGCACCTACATCAACAGTCAGTAGGAGTGGAGTGCCATTTCCATTGAGACGGTAGTAGGTCTCCCCCAAACCCACTACAAGGGGTCTACAGTCAAATTTAGGGGATGCTAGTAAGTCCAGCGATACAGGTGTCTTTTCTGAGGAACTGACCATAGCCTTGATCATACAAATACGCAGGACGAATCTCCGAGAGTGCGCTCATTGGAGCGTTTCACCAGTGCAACACCTGTAACTATCTCATGGCAGAGAGTTTCTCCGAACACTGTGTGGCAAATGCTGCTCTAAAGAACTGGGGACAAAATGCTTACCACTGGGCAGGGGGGTGGGGAGATTTAGCCACTGGAAAGAGGGACCATTTGTAACCCAGTGGTTTCCACAAGGGAAACACACTTTCCATTTCCTCTTTCTCTTAACAAATTCTTAACTCCCTCCAGGTTCCCTTCGAGGAGGCCCCCTAATTCGCTCTTATAAATGCCCCCATTAAAGTCAAAACAAGGCATCCTTACTTCTTCTACCCCTGAGCTCTATTTTTCTAATAAGGTACTCCTTATAAAAATGGGAATATTGACAGCTAAATTTTATGGTGCATTTGTCTGTGTCCGTCGTGCTTAGTGTGTTACCTGGATTCTCCCTTCTAATTCATTCACATTTCCTTTCAGTTAATTCAACTTTGAGCTATGGCCACCCCTTCCCCAGGGTCTTCCAGGGCATCTGGGAAGGAAGTCATTGACAAAGCTGAAAAACTGACCCAAGCTCTCCCTTTCTGCTCAGGAGCCAACCCACTGTCTCACTAGGAGAAGGACCTCCACCACGTACTTCCCCTGCAACCTCTGAGTGCTCAATAAATATAAACAAATAAACGAGCCCCAAGCACTTCAGGGATGCTACTTTGGTTATCCCTGTGAAAGCGCTATGAAGATTAACATCTACCACTTTTTCTTCAGCACTCCCTGGGCAATTTACATACATTACCATGGATCCACCCCACAACCTGAACGAACAGATACTCTTATCCTCATTTCTGAAAAGAGATTCTGGGGTTCCAAGGAGTGAAGTGGTTTACGTAAGGCCTCACAGCAGGCAAGTGGCAAAGCTGGTATTTGAATCCAGGTTCATGGGGCTCCAAAGACAAGGAATTGTCTTTCTTTTGATTTTAAGAAATAACATGCTCAATCAGTGAAGGAGCCCCAAAGTGGAATCTAGGAGGATTGGTTACAAGATAATATGTCCTGGGCGGCGGGTGTGGGATGAAGTGGGAGATTGGGATTCACATATATACACTATTGATACTATGCATAAAATGGATAACTAATGAGAACCTACTGTATAGCCCAGGGAACTCTACTCAGTGCTCTGTGGTGACCTAAGTGGGAAGGAAATCCAAAAAAGAGGGGATATAAGTATATGTATAGCTGATTCACTTTGCTGTACAGCAGAAACGGACACAACATTGTAAAGCAACTATACTCCAATAAAAATTAATAAATTTTTAAAAATAATAAAAAAAGAAAAAAAAGATAATATGTCCTGAGACTGTTCCCTTGGTGCCTGGGCACTACCTACCCTTCACTTCCCAGCACTGTAGCATCCTCAGCTTCCCCCTAGAGGACAGGTGCCAGATAAAATACCAGATGTCCAGCTGAATTTGAATTTCAGATAAACAGTGAATAATGTCTTGGCATAAGTATGCCCCAAAGATTGCATGGGACATAGTTATACTTGACAAATATTCATTGCTTATCTGAAATTCAAATCTGAATGTCCTGTATTTTCTTTTTTTTTTACATCTTTATTGGAGTATAATTGCTTTACAATGGTGTGCTAGTTTCCGCTTTATAACAAAGTCAATCAGTTATACATATACATATGTTCCTATATCCCTTCCTTCTTGTGTCTCTCTCCCTCCCACCCTCCCTATCCCACCCTCTAGGTGGTCACAAAGCACCGAGCTGATCTCCTTGTGCTATGCGGCTGCTTCCCACTAGCTATCTATTTTACGTTTGGTAGTGTATACTTGTCCATGCCACTCTCTCACTTTGTCATTTGCTAAATCTGGTGGCCCCGCACCCTTGAGTCAAGTCGGAGGCTGCTGGCCCAAGTGACAGGAGTTGCCATGGCAGCCAGAGCAGGCCCTTCTGGAGCTGTCTCTCCCACCTCTCCAGCTTCAACTCACCCCTGCACTCTCCACGTGCTGAACACCCCGAGCTACTTTCAGTTTCCTGGGTTCATCCCGCTGCTTCTGGCCTCAGGTCTCAGTACTTGCTGTGCCCTATGCCGTTCATGCCCCTCTTTCCCTCCCAGGCTAATTCTACCAATCCTTCAGGTCTCCACTTAAGAGTCACTTCTGCCAGGAAGCCTTCCTGGACACACTGACCGGCTCCACCCACAGCCCCCAGCACTGGGCTGGTCAGCACCTGTTCCCTCCCTCCCCACGGCAGGCACTGCTCGGGGCGCAGGGCTGGGTCCCACGCACCCTGGTCTCCCATGCCCAGCGCCAACACCTGGCCTCAGGTAGGAAGTCAGCCAATGCTTACTGAATGAAGGAATGAGAGCAGAGTGTCGTGCCAGAGCTGCTCTCTCCATGTGACTACTTCCCTCCCTCCTTCCATTTTCACACACTTTTTTATCTCTGCTTCCTCTTCGCCCTCCCCCAGAGGAGTTGTGAAAGGCTGGGGTTAGGTCCACACCTGCATTCCTTGCCCTCAAGGGAGGAACCTCCTTGTGTCCCTTCCCTGATCTTTTCGAACCAACTGCCCCGAGGGCTCACGTCCAGCTGTGGGTCGGGGGAAAGCTCTTCCTCTTCTGGTTTCTGAGCACCCCTGGAGAATGCCCCCTGTGTGTCCAAAATTCGGCTCTCTTTCTCCCCGCCCTGACCCCTTGGAGAAGCCTAATTGGATTGAGCTCCAAGCTTGGCGTGTGGGGAGACGCAAGTGTCAGATGGCTGACGTTTAGGGCAGGTGGTGGGGCTCGGTGGGCTCAGAACAGCACCCATATGTTGCCTGTTCACCCACCCAAGGCTTTGCCCACGCACAGCCTGACAGGAGAAGGCGGCACAGAACTTAACCCTTTAGGGGCATTCCGAAGTAATGTCACAAAGACCCGGGGTGGCAGCGAGCGTTAACTTTAGTCCCCACAACACACAGGCACTCACACACACACACACACACACACACACACACACACACACGCATACACACGCACGGGCACACACGCACGCACACGCGCACACACGCACGCACAGAGTTCTGCTTCTGCCCCCCTGCAGAGCCCTGCTTGCTTCCAGTCGGCGCTTGATTCAGAAGATGCCCTATGGGGGGCGGGGAGCGCAGTGGGGTGTGCGTGGGAATGTGAGCAGGGTGGGCGAGCAGGAGGCGTCAGGGGGCAAAGCAGGAGGCGTCAGAGGCTCTAAGGCAGGAGTTGAAGAAGTTGGATTCTGAAAGCTCTCTGGCCTGACCTTTAGAGGCAGGCGGCCTTTCTGTGCCCTCCCATCACCCCCCCCCCACCCACCCATCCTCCCCTGTCTGATAAGAGAACTAAGAGGGAAAAACACCCTTTCGTCTCAAATTAACTCCAAAAATGGAATCCCTCTCCCTTCGCGGAGGGCTCGCCGGCCCCGGGAGCGCCCCACGCCGCAGCGCCCACTTCTGGGTCCGCGGCTCCCGGTCCCGTCCGGGTCCCCGCAATCCCGGAGTCACCCCGACCCTCCCGCCTCGTCCAGCCTCCACCTTCTGGCTGGGCGCTCAGCCCCGATTGCGATCGCGGGAGGAGACTCACACGGAGCGAAGCGCCGACTCCGGCGGCGGCTCCTCGGCTCGGCCAGGTGCGGCGGGGCGGCGGCAGGTGAGGAGCTCTTCTTAAGGGGTGCGCGGCGGCTCCGGAGGCCTCCGCTGAGAAACAGCGCTGACAGGTTTGTGTTTTCCCCTCTCCTTCTCCGACTTAACCACACCCCTGCTGCTCTCCTCCCCACTTCCTTAAGGGGTGGGGTGTGTTGTCTGCGGTACCGAGCGTGTGCCGCTCCAGCCTCTTACCATAAACTCTGAAATAGACGCCGCCGCCAGTTTCCGGAGCTGCACGTGCCCAGAGATGGGGGACCATCTCTGCCACGCCCCGACCCTAGGTGGGGTCTTCTGCTGTTCTGTGCCCGCCCCCGCCCCCCGTGAGCAGTTGAGCCCCCCATTCCTACCACCCCTCCCTCTTTCTTCCTGTCCACTTGGAAACTTTGGGAGGCCACACTTAGAGGCTGGCGTTTCCTCTTTGCCCCCAGGTATATTTCAGAGCTGGAGACTCACCTGCCTGTCGCGCTCTCAGCATCAGTGTCCCTCCCGGTCTCTTCAAGCCCTAAAGTGCCCAGGCCCTTTTGGGGGCGCCAGAAATCAGGTGAATATCACCAGGAGCTTTAGCAGAACTGGTCGAGGGGCCTGAACACCACGGACCAGGTTCCTGCACTGTACCAGCCAGGACAAGAGGCACAAGATTAGGCATAGAAACTGGGCAGCCTTTCTCACCCCATCTCTACATCAGGCCACTTGGTTTGTTGCCTAAATCAAGAGGCTGGTTTACCTCTTCACTCAGGCCAGCACGGCAGTGAGAGTCAAGGCACTTAGCAACCCCTTTCCCTATCACTAGAAAGATTCCAGACTTTCTCCTGAGTAGGAGGAGGTGAACCAGGCTTAGCATAAGGTCAAAAAGCTGGTGTGTCACACTGTTGCCCCACACCCTCAGGGCTCCTCTCCAGAGCCCTCACCCCAAACTTCTTCATTCTGTATCCTGTGAAGGGTTGGGGTCTCCCACAGTTCTAGAGGATGCTATTCACAGAGACGTCTCTGAGGGTGGTGCCCCCTGGCGTTGTGCAGCCACATGTGACAGCCCTGCATACATTATACTCACCCCCAGACTCTCTCACCCCCACCCCAAACTCAGCAGACGGGTCACCCCAGGAGAAAAGCCAGCATTTGGTGAGCATGTCTAAATGCCAACCACTGTGCTAAGGAAGCACTCAGTTTACATTTCATCTATGTTTACGTTTCCTTTAATTCTTCCCATTTTCTGAAAAGAAAACCGAGATTAAAAGATTAACATGTCCAAGGCCACAAAATCAGAAAATCAGTGTTCATCCAAGTATGATCAGTGGACTACCTGTAGCTTTTAAAATGCAGATACCTGGGACTTCCCTGGCAGTCCAATGGTAAAATCCCACATGCAACGCGGCCAAAAAAAAAAAAACAAAAGCAGATACCTGGATGCCACTCCAGGTCTACTGAAAATCAGAATCTCTGTGCCTGGGGCTCACTCACTCACTCAGGGTAACTTACAACCCACCTGACGGAGCTCACGAACAGGACTGCTGGAGCTCTGACTTGTTCATCCCGTCCACCGATCAGCCGGGTTCTCAGCACCAGGTAATGCCAGGGTCTGCAAAGCAGTGAGAAGACATACAAGTAGGTATCGAGGGAGACCTTGGCTAGGGCTTGGGCGACAAGGCAAGTCAGATGGGGTGAACTGGAGTTAGCAGGGGACATATGGGGGAAGATGAGGCACCAACCGACCACTCTGTGAGGAAGATTGTCAGAGGGTGTCAGCAAGCAGGTGGCCCATCCGTCTTCCTGTGCATGGGAGTGAGGTGATGAAGGTCCAGCAGTGTGAAGGTTGGGGACCTGCGTGAATTGTGGAGAGTCTGGTGCCCCGTGATGACAGTGGGAACTCAAGAGCAAGGCGACTCCAGACTGGTTTAAGGAAAGGTGAGTTTGTGTATGCTGCCTTCATGTGGCCAGATCCATGAACTACACTCTCACTGGGTCCTAATTCAGGGAAAGAAAAGTTTTCAGATATTCAAAATTTTGAGGTTGTTGAAGTCTTCAGCAATCTTTTTGAAGCTCCAAATATCTAGCTCCTAGAATCGTAGCATCATAGGTTTTATTTATGAAAGAAGCTTGAGAAACTCCCTGCAGTGGATGACTCCGTCTTCAGGTCTTCTTATGCTCTGTCCAGTTGTACATGTGAAAGGCTAAGGTGACAAGGTCAAACATCTCTGCCTGTTACTTGCCTCTAAGGAAAACCTATCAGAAACACTTTCAGGAGCCTAGAACTCTATATGAAGGCTCTTAAAAATTCTACCCATGGCTCTTTGTGGGTTGGGATAGTGACCTATGCCAGTGAAGAAGAAAAAATTTCCCTTCTATCTACTTCTGTCTGACTCAAGCCGAGACAGTGCAATTGTGGGAAGCCCTGGTTGGAGGTGGGGGGAGAAATGTGGGGCTGGTTCAGCAGGAGAAGGAAACTATACGAAAAAAACACTTTGAATTTTCCATTTAAGTGTTCCACCCTCACCCCAGGTTCAAGTCTTCAACCCTGCATCACATAGCTCCCCCAACACAGTCCTTTCCAGTTTTCCCCATGAGTGTCAGTAACATTATCCCAGGAACCAAGTGTTAAATCCCGAATCACCTTTGACTCTCCTTTATTACCCCACAGCCATTCTATCTCTAGGTTCTGGGAATTCTTCCAATCATTTTTCCTATTCATCATTTTCTTTCAAGTTCTATTGCCCCTACCATGGTTCATGGTCTGTTTGTCTTATGCCCAGACTTGTGAAAAGGGTTCTCCTAACCTGACCCCCACTCCCATCCCAAAAGGAGCTGGGACTGGAGCTCGGTAAAGTGGTCTGAGCTGGTGATGAGCTTCTGGTTGGCATCTGAAACCACAAGAATGGATGAGATGGTCTGGGGTGGAGTAAGAGGGAGCAGAGATCTTAAGGTCAGGCTCTTGCCAGGAGCAAACTTAATGAAGAGGCAAAAGTTGGATGGGGCGGGCTGATGAGTGAATTGGAAGTGAAATCATGGAGGCAGCATGTCTTGGCTGAAGGAGGACTTGAGAGATGCGGGTGATTGAGGGGGCTGTGGGTTGAAAGAGGGCTGTTTAATCATTTGTTTAAGATGCAGGTTTAAATGCACATGGGAAGGATCCAGTCTAGAGGGAATACGTGACCTTGGGCAGGTGAATCCCTCTCTCTGAGCTCATATCTCCTAATCTAGCATAGAAGACTAAGGACTACCCGCTCTGCCTATTTCACAAGGTTTTGTGATGCCCAAATTAATAAGTATGAAGATGCTATAAAATGCTATAGTTATTATTTTTAGAAGTGATAGGAATTAAATAGGATAGGATTAGTGGGGAGATAGTACATATGTATCTGTTATATAGGTAGTTTGTCAAGTGTTCACTGTGACCAGAACTTTCATCCATCATCTAATCTTCACAACAGTTGAGGTTGATAATAATATTCCTATTTTATAGAAAGGAAAAGGAGGCTTGGAGAAGGTAAACAAAAAATTTGTCCACCACCCAGGTGGTAAAGAGCAAAGCTGAATCCAAACTCATTAATAGCAGGGCCGTGATGGTATGTAATTAGAGTCTCTCCATTATGGACAATGGAATTAAATCACATAATATAAATTTACTATTTCAATAAATTTCATTTTAAAAGGACAGTATGGTTATAAGTGTTCAGAACAAAAAAAAATTAACAAAGAAAAAACTTATGGGCACAAGGACTAAATAATTGAAGTTGCTCACGACCAAAGGACATCTGTCTCTAATTTAACCAGGCACCACTAGGCATACTAAATGGACCACAGTTGAGGCCAAAATGGAGGACTCAAAGCCACACCCTTGACTTCTAAAGAACCCTTTATTCTATCCACGAAAGCATTACTGGTTGTCACCCTTTCTTCACTTATAGAGAATCCCTGAATTTTAGTTGGCCAGAGGCTGCCCAAAATAAAGACTACCCTTCCCAGTCTCCCTTGCAGGTGTGACTGTGTGATTAAATTCTGGGCAGTGGCTGGTGAGTAGACGTTATGTGTGCAGCTTCAGGACCAAGTCCTTCAAGGGAATGGGTATGCCCTCCGCTAGTCCCTTTTCCAATACCACCTGATGATGGGACCTGGAACAGTCATCTTGGTCTGTGGCGTTGAGAACAGCAGAGCAACATTGAAGAGCAGAGCAGAGATGAAGCCTGGGTCCCTAATGAACACCATCAAGCCACTATGCTAGCCCCAGACATGGTCTGGACCTGGGAGAACTTTTATACAAGAGAGAAAGAAACACTTCAATTGTTCACATTACTGAACTTGAGGCTTTTCTGTTGAAAACCAAAGCCTAAACTGAGTTCTAACTAATATACCATCATTTAGCCCATTTTCTTTTATATACAAATTAAGGCAGAACCTCAACATCTCCATCTATAAAATGGGAATAATTGACAGGGTTTTGGGAAGACTAGAGATAATTACATGTAAGTTTTCTTGCTAGTGCTGTGGTTCACAGTGGACAATAATATAATACAACAATATTATAACCTGTTGTAACTTTAAACGATGCATTCCTGAAATAAAAGTCATGGTTGCTTTAAAATATTCCACACACGCCACCCCCTGCAATAGTGTAGGGGAGAGGAGGAACAAAAACAACAAAATTGAGAACTGATGTAAGATGAAAGATGGGTATGTGGGGGTTAATTACACTGCTCTCTCTAATACCGTGTTTGAAAATATTCATAGTGAAAAGGTCAAAATAAATAAAATCATTCCACAGAGAAAAGAAAAGGAATTCCTGGACATAATCCAAAGTGTCTCCTTGGGAAAAATGAAACCATATTAAATGTAGTGAGAAATTAATTTGGGTACCCAAGAGGGAGGGCAGATGGATCAGGCCGAAGAGTGTTTTTATTTTCAGCAGTTTCCACAGCCTAGGGCACTGCTGCCAGCCCTTCTGTAGCTCCCCAAAGTGGCCTCAGGACAGTGGGCTGTGGGACGCTCTTGGAAAGTGCCTGCATGGAAGCGGATAGAGCCCAGCCCGCCCCGCTCACTCCGGGTCAGCTCCATGACTCCTGTGACTTTGACCTTCTTGGTTCTCAGTCCTTTACCCCCACCTGTGAGTGAGCTCACCAGGTCCCCTACTGCCTATGGAAAACCTCTGAAGCAACAGAGCGACTGCAAGACTCTTGCCACTGTTGATGCCAGCGATTCTAACACACATGGCTATCAGGTCCCAGCCCACACTATGCTAGAAGCATCAACTAGGAAGGGAGAGCAGGTTGCTGCAGGCAGATTCATTGTTAGTAGCAAGAAGAACCTCTAAGAAAGAACAAATGCCTAGCCAATGCAAGAACCCACAGATCACAGGCATCTGTGGCCATTTAAGGGACAGAGACAAAGAACCCCACACACTTCATTAACTCCTGAGGGCACCCCGTTATTACCCAGCCCAGCCCAGTAATTATTGTCTATTTTGGTAAGTCGTGAAGAAAAGCTTAAATTCTGTTCTGCATCCTCTATTTTAGAGAGAAAAAAAGCACACGATGTATTTCAGAAATTTTTCTGTTAAAAATGTTTGCCATCAAATAATTGGGGGCTTAAATTTCAGGAACATGGAACAGCAGTTTAGATTTCATTTTGTCAAGTGGTCAAGTTGCCAGTCTGTACCAGAGTATTTTACCACCCTCGATCCTTCACAATGAGTAGCAGCAGTGTGTAGGCTTCACTGGGGACCTCCAAACAAGGGGTCAAAACCCCAAATGCTGACAGAGACAGGGTAGAGAGTGTGAGGGAGGCTGGCTGGATAGGGGCTGTGGCAAACAGGAACAAATGTCCCTCCTATAGGGAGCAGCTGCTATTCAGCTCAAGTCTCTTGCCACGCAGGAGAGGGAGCTTAATGTAGCAATGTAGGCAGATCTTTCTTTCTTTAAAAGCAAAGGCAGGGCTTCCCTGGTGGCACAGTGGTTGAGAGTCCGCCTGCTGATGCAGGGGACACGGGTTCGTGCCCCGGTCCAGGAGGATCCCACATGACCCGGAGAGGCTGGGCCCGTGAGCCATGGCCACTGAGCCTGCGCAACCGGAGCCTGTGCTCTGCAACGGGAGAGGCCACAACAGTGAGAGGCCCACGTACCACAAAAAAAAAAAAAAAAAAAAAGCAAAGGCAGACAGCAACTTCCATGGCGGTCCAGTGGTTTGGACTTTGCCTTCCAATGCAGAGGGTGCGTGTTTGATCCCTGGTCAAGGAGCTAAGATCCCACATGCCTCAGGGCCAAAAAACCAAAACATAAAAGAGAAGCAATGTTGTAACAATTTCAATAAAGACTTTAAAAATTGTCCACATCAAAAAAAAAATCTTAAAAAAAAGAGCAAAGGCAGACAATGACTATCTGAAAAGGAAATTAAGAAAATATTTCCATTTACAATAGTATCAAAAAGAATAAAATGGAGGTGAAAGACTTGTACACCAAAAACTGTAAAACATTGCTGAAAGAGATAATAGGACACAAATAAATGGAAAGCTATCCTGCATTCATGGATTGGAAGACAGTATTGTTAAGATGGCAGTACTACCCCATTAAATCTACAGATTTAATGCAATCCCTATGAAAATCCGAGTGACCTACAGATTTAATGCAATCCCTATGAAAATCCAAGCACCATTTAATGCAGAAATAGAAAAAAAACCCATCCTAAAATTCATATGGAATCTCAACAAATTCCAACGGTCAAAATAATCTTTAAAAAGAAAAACAGAGTTGAAGGTCTCACACTTCCAGATTTCAAAACTTATTACAAAGCTGCAGTAATCAAAACAGTGTGGTACTGGCATAAAGACAGACATATAGAGCAATGCAATAGAGCATCCAGAAATGAACTCTTGTCATTTGATCTTCAACAAGGGTGCTGAGACCACTCAATGGGGAAAGGACAGTTTCTTCAACAAATGGTGGTGGGAAAACTGGATATCCACATGCAAAGGATGAAGTTGGATCCTTCCATTGCACCATATATAAAAATTAATTCAAAATAGACTGAAGACCTACACATATGACCTAAAACCATGACATTGGCAATAATTTCTTGGATATGACATCAAAACACAGGCAACAAAAGTAAAAAGAGAGAAGGACTACATTAAAATAAAAAAAATTTTGTGCAGCAAAATGAAAATAAATGGCAACAAAATGAAAATGCAACCTACAGAGTGGGAGAAAATATTTGCAAATTATATATCTGGTAAGGGGCTAATATCCAGAATATATAAAGAACTCGTACAACTCAACAACAACAAAAAATAACCCGATTAAAAACGGGGCAAAGGACTTAAATAGACATTTCTCTGAAGATGATATCCAGATGGCCAAAAAGCATGAGACAATATTCAACATCACTAATCATTAGGGAAATGCAGATCAAAACCACATGGAGATATCACCTCATATCCATTAGGATGCCTACTATTAAAGAAAGAAAATAACGAATGTTGGTCAGGATGTGAAGAAATTGGAATCCTTGTGCACTGTTGGTGGGAATGTAAGATGGTGAATCTGTTGTAGAAAACAGTATGCCAGTTCCTCAAAAAAGTAAAAATAAATCCCGAGATTCCACTTCTGGGCATATATTCAATACTCGAAAGAACTGAAAGCAGGGTCCCGAAGAGATATTTGTACACTCATGTTCACAGCAGCATCATTCACAATAGCCATGGGGTGGGAGCAATCCAAATGTCCATCAATGGATGAATGGGTAAACAAAAATGTGGTATACACATACAATGGAATATTACTCAGCTTTAAAAAAAAAGGAAGGAAACTCTAAAATATGCTACAACATGGATGAACTTTGAGGACATTATGCTTAGTGAGATAAGACAGTCACAAACAAGTGATTCCACTTATTTGTGGTACCTCGCATAGTCAAATTCTTAGAGACATAAAGTAGACGGGTGGTTGCTAGGGCCTGGGGAGAGGAGGAAGAGGGCATTTGTTTAAAGGGTTCAGAGTTTCAGTTCTACAAGATGAAAAGTTCTGCATATTTGTTGCACAATAATGGGAATATGCTCAATACTACTGAATTGTACACTTAAAAACGCCTAGGATGGTCAGTTTTATGCTCATTTTAGCACAATTAATTTTTTTTAAACAACAAAAAAGCAGAGGTAAAAAAAAATTTTTTTATGGTAAATCTCCCAATTTGCATATGTTGGCAACTGTTTTGATCCTGTAGTTGCCTATCTTATGGCGATCTCCCCATCTTTCATAACAAATAGCGGAGCCCCAAAGGTATCTCAGTGACCAGCCCTCCAGCACATGACTCAGGTAAAGCCTAATCGGTTTAAGTCAATCATAGCAGCTTCATCCTCCTCACTGGTGATGGATTCAGAGGTGAGCATGTGACCCAGTTCTGACTGATAAGGTGTGAGGGGAAATCTTCTGGAGGTTTGTAGGAAAGGTTTCGTGGCTCTGAAAATGAAGCATACTAGGGAGAAATGGTCCTATTCCATTTCTGGACATTGATTTACATCAGCATAAGATATCTGGAGCAGCTGCGGTAATTTTCTAACCCAAAGGCAGCCATAGGCAGACCAGAAAGATGGAAAGAATCTGGGGTCTCAGTGTCACAGGGCTGGACACAGCCTTCTTGCCTCCAGACTTTCTGTTATGTGAGATCTTCCATGCCCTTATTGTTTAATCATTGTGAGTTGCAATTTACAAGTTGCAGCTTAGAAGATCGTAAGTGATACAGAGGAAAAAAAGCATACGGATCAAATAAAAGAAGTCTGAGACTGAATCTGATCCAGAGGCAGGCGATTTACTACCCCAGGTGTTTCCCTAATCACTTGTATTAAGCACTAATTCTTATGGGAGTTCCCCCTGCAAGTCAAACTCAGAGCCCCTACCCTCCTTTCTCCACGGCAGAGGCCTCAGAGAAGGCCTAAGCCATCACTGTGTCCAACATCAAGCATCAGACTACAGTGATTTCCTCTAAGATGTCCTTGGTCATGTTGCTGAACAAGTTCAAGTACATCTGCATCTCTGGTTGCCCGTTTCTGAAAATGGTTCTTGCTACTGCCAGCCCTGTGACTGTCAAATACAGCAGTCATCCTCCTTATCCCTATAATATTCTTTGATATTAAATCTGCTTTTTCTGATATTAATAGGGCCACACCAACTTTCTTTGATTCGTGTTAGCATGGTATATCTTTTTCCATCCTTTTAACTTACTTGTAGGCTTATATTTAAGTGGGTTCCTTTTAGGTAGCATTTAGGGTCTTGCTTTTTTATCTAATCTAACAATCTCTGCTTTTTATTTGCAGTAGTCACTTTCTAGTCATCTGCTTTAAAAAGAAAAAAAAAAAGCTGTTCTTCTTTCTGCACCTAGGAATAGTATTTTTCCTAACACGACATTTAATAAAGAGTTGTCATTCCTTACATAAATGTACATGGTGATAGCAGGGGGGGTGGAAATGTGGCAGTGCCCGGCAAAGATGCCTGGGGATGGGATGGGATGGGGCGAGTTATAGTAGTGAGAACTGCCAGTTGAGTTTTGCAATAGTTTAGCTGGTATACAGAGGACCTGAACTTCAGGGCCTCTGAAGAAGGTCCTTTCTACTGGAAGAAGAAACAGGAGCTGGTGACACGTTAGTTACAATCACCAAGACTTCTCTTTCCTGGTCTCTGCATCTTAATCACCCTCTTTCCTGAAATTATGCAAAGAATAAAAAAAGTTCAGAGTGTCTGAGCTGGTAAGAATTTGGAACAATTAGTCCAAACCTTCCTTTTACAGTTGAGAAAAAGGAAGTAAAGAAAGTGAAATATTATGCCCCAGGTCTTGCCCCTGGCTAATGATGGTGCTTGGAATAGGACCAAGTCCTTTCCAGATTTCCAGAAAGACTGGAGGACCTTACTGGTTTAATGTTAACCTTTGTATTCTCCTTAAAGGAAAAAAAAGATCCATCTGTTAATTTCTACTCTTTACCCTTGTTTTGATTTGCGGCCCTACTCAGAGAGTTGAGAAAAGAACCAACAACAAAACAAACAAGGGACATCATAAGAACAGAATGAAACACACATACAGCAAAACAGATTTGCAGGGCAACCGGGACACATAGATAAAACAGTGAAAGAAAGACTAGAAGAGACAAGATTTTCCAGGGAGGTGCCTGGCACATGGGGTTATTAGCCCCATCTTGTGGCCTTTTCAGATATTGTCTCGAAGGTTAATTTTTGAACCAGTAAGCCTAACTGGAGACCTACGTGCTGGGTGAGTAGACCTAGCACGATGGGCCTCAAACTTTACTGTACCTGAGAATCACCTGGAGAGCGTGTGAAAAACGCAGATTCCTGGGCCTTTCCTCCCAAAGAGGCAAGTAGATCAAAGAATCTGGACTCAAGAATCTGTGCTTTTATTTAGAAAGCTCCTCCGGTAACTGCAGGAGGACCACTGATCATGTATAAGAAACACTCCAGAAAGCAATAACACTTAGTGGCATCCATTGGCGTGGCATTGTGGGGAAAGGCCTATTCTGAGTAAAAGTTTGGAAGGAAATTGTCTAGATTTTAGCCTACTTGCAAGCTAACAAGTATCAATGGAAAAAATGCTGCCTGCCTTATCAGTAAACAAAGGATGTTGCAGCCATCAAGCCATCACATTAACGCTACCCCGACCTAGCAGTCAACTGCTGCAGCCACTGCCCCCCTCCCCCCCAGTGATGCACCCCGAAGAGACTCAGGATGAGAAAGCACAGGATACTGACCTCAGATAGCCAAGGTGCACATCAATTAGTGAGCCCAGACTCTTGCATCTTCCCATACATAGAAAAGTGCTGAATTCCCTAACTTGAGATATCTGGTTTTCTTTAATTAACAGTAATCTTTTCAAGTTCCGACTACCTGGTCTTTGTTGCAAAAACTGTGTATCCTGGATCCTCTCCTACCTCTTTGGAGCAAGCAGTCCCTCAGGGCTTAAGTCCTCTGTTTTGTCCGCCAAATAAGACGTAATTCTCAACTTTTAAGTTGTGCTTTTTTTTTTTTTTTTTCTAGTCAACACATGTTAGCATGCCACAGTTTCAGGAACGCTGGTAGATGAAACTCTTGAGTCAACGGACAGTTTATTACTAACAGCAATGGCAATAGTCAGATTATAGTCATCTGGGCCAGTTTCCTGAGCCTTAATTCCCAAAAGCCTACATGATGTGGGCCACAGGAGGAAGCTTAGGGAACCCAAATCTTTTATAATGAAGAGTAAGAGCGCCAGATCTTTGTCTGGAGGGAGACATTATCTCTGCCTTCTGAGGCTGTTCATCATAGAAACGTCCTTGAAAAGACAGTACAAAAAAGGCAGTGTCTCTGGGTGGCATACAGAAACATGAGACCTGTGGAGACTTGTCTTCCAACGGAAGCCGGAAATGAAAGTGTTCCAGGGGAAAGGAATCCCACATCTGAACGTTGTAAAGTGATCAACGTGACACAGGTTGAAGAGACTCAGGCCTGCTGTACCTGGCAGGAATTTAGCCTGGATTTCAGTTCCCACAGCTAACTTTGCAGACGTCCTTGATCTCTGTTTCACTCACGAGGAAATAGATTTTGGAAAGATGGTGACTTGCCCGCCTATCCAACCACGGGACAAGAATCGGATCTTCTCAGCGGTCTTCCACTGCCCCTTTCTCTCATTTGTTCCCGCCTTACCCCAGGGGGCAGGCACAAGACTGCCCAAAATAAGTAAGCAACTAATGCAAGAGCGGGCACAGATCTTTGAAAGGGCACTGCAAACTCTTAAGCGGTGAAAAAGCTAACGACGCCGTTAAGATCAGACTTCACTTCGGAACCACGAAGTAAGGAGCTCTGGCTTCTCCCACCTCACGGGCCTGAGATTTCCGGGGACCGCTTAAGGAAGGGGCTCCTAGACTTCATTTCCCATTTGAAATCGGAAGTACGTTGCAGTGGCACGGAGGCCCTAGAACACTGCTGGGGTGTTTCTTCCCGGCTATACTGGCTCGCCTAGGACTGACCGGGATTGCGGAGCATACGGGACCCACCTCGCTCTTCCGGGGTTTCCCGAGCCGACCGGAACTGGGGCGGAGCCTCCCGAGCGCGCCCAGCGCGATTGGCCGGCACCGCTGTCGCTCAGTGCTCCGAGTGGAAGGGGCTGACCGCCGGCCTCCGCGGGGTCGCGGGAGCCGCGCGGCGGATGGGAGGGGCTGGAGCGAAAGTTGCGGGCGAGGGATCCGGGATCCGGGGCGATGGAAGCGGGGCCCGCCTTGTCCCCCGGGCCTTCCCGCTCCTTCAAGGAGGAGCTGCTCTGCGCCGTCTGCTACGACCCCTTCCGTGACGCCGTGACTCTGCGCTGCGGCCACAACTTCTGCCGCGGGTGCGTGACCCGCTGCTGGGAGGTGCAGGTGGCACCCACCTGCCCGGTGTGCAAGGACCGCGCGGCCCCCGCCGACCTGCGCACCAACCACACCCTCAATAACCTCGTGGAGAAGCTGCTGCGCGAGGAGGCCGAGGGCGCGCGCTGGACCGGCCACCGTTCTCCGCGCCTCTGCCGCCTGCACCGCGGCCAGTTCAACCTCTTCTGTCTCGACGACAAGGAGCTGCTGTGCTGCTCGTGCCAGACCGACCCCCGGCACCAGGGGCACCGCGTGCAGCCGGTGAAGGACACTGCCCACGACTTTCGGGTAAGCGCGGCCGCGTGCTGGAGGTGGCCGAGCGCGCACGTGGACTGGAACCCAGCACCCTGACCCCGCTGCTCCTGCACTCCAGCCTGCCAGAGCTGGTGTGCCCGGTCCCGCCCCTCTTCCCCCTGCCAGCTTGCTGGTGCCTCCTCGGGACCCCCACTCCCTGCCGCTGGTAACATACAGAGGCTGCCTTCTTCATCAAGGCCGGCCCAGGGGCCTGAGATGGAAGGAGAGAGAATGTCAACAGGAAGTGTGAGAACTGGGGTTACAGGATGTTCTCAAGACAGCTCCCCTGCCCCACCACCTCTGAAGGGCTGAGGCCATGCACCCTTTCTACCACAGGTGTGTGGCCCATGCCCCTTTTAGAAGCACAGGTGTGGGTAAGCCCACAACCCTGGAACTTGGCACACTCAGAGTGGAGGTGCAGGACCCCAAGACCTGGCCAAAGATGTGGAGCCTTTTAGATCTTAGCACATCTTTCCCCTCCTTCCCGGGCTGGAGCCCTGTATTGTGTAGCTGTGGGGAGGCCTCTGGCCCTGGCCAGCTGTTCCCTTCTGGATCACTCTCAGCATCCCCCTAGAGTTCCAGTGGCTATAAATAAGGTAAGGAACAATTTTAGGGCAAACTAACATGGAGAAGTTTTTGGCAGAGGAAGGAAGAATGATCAGGAAATAAGATTAGCCATCTCAGGGGTTTTCAGATTTTTTTGACCTCAGCTAGCACATGGTAAGACATGTTTTTTCCATTGAGACCCAGAACTGCCACATGCATGTATGGTGTCTGTATCAGCTGAAACAAAAGTTCTGTGAAAATGTCTATTGTACTCAGGTATTTTCTGTCGTTTTATTTTAAAAACTGCACAGGGTGTAAAATATTAATTTATTTCATCACCAACTAAAACCTACTAATACATAGGTCAGACCCACAGTTTGGAGAACCCAGCTCTGCTAGGCTGAAGCTGAGTGTATTGAAAAGGAGGCACTATAAGAATGCCTGTCTCCAGACACTGTTTTAGTTTGTTTGCTTTAATGCTTTTCTTAAGAAATATCAAAAGTTGACAGTTCCATACACATTTTGACAAAGTTCAAGTGAAGGGGAATGTCATCAGTATGCTTGTTTGAACCCTACAGTAGCTCGGCAATGGGATAAGCCTGTAACTGCTGTCACAGTGGTCCACAGCAGTGCTTTTTCTCATTCATTTCCCTTGGTAGAAGTGCCAGGTCCTGATTTGGGATAGCTGAAGTAAGTGCTGGGCATTCTGGGGGCTGGGGTTGAGGTAGGGGGCCACCATGGATTGAGTCATGACGAATCACTGTGGGACCGCCAGAAGTATAGATCAGGAAGATGGGCAGGGGTCAAGGCCAAGAGCACTAAGGCAGAACCCAGGGCTGAGCTAAGCCAGGATTCAAGATCAGTGAGCCAGGTGCCCCGAAGTGCATATGGTCTAATGACACCTTTCTGTTTATTCAGCAGATGCCTTGTACTGCTAGGCCCTGGGGATACCGCAGGACACGAGCTAAACAGTAATTCCTACCTTCAGGGAGCTTCAAGCAGAGACTGAGGGGTTAGGAAGTATTAGCCAGGTGAAGGGGGGTCAGGGAGGGTATTTCAGGCAGAGGCAGCAGCATGTGTAAGGGTCCAGAAGCAGTGACTTTCCAGGCACTGAGAGAATGAGGATGGAGATGCAGAAGGAGCCAGGAGGTCCCAGTCTTGGCCGTTGTTCTAAAGGCTGTAGGGAGCAGTTGGAGGGTTTTAAACAGAGGAATGATGCTGACAGACCAGTGGGCACTCAGGGCTATGTCTGAGGGGGTGAGGAGTCCAGTCGGGAAAGATCTGAGGAGTGTGCTCAGCCTGGTGCTGGGTGGCATCACTCATGCGTTAGATAGTTGTGCACCAGGACCTATCCTGGGTGCTGAGGCTGCAGAGGTCAGTAAGCCAGAGCCCCTGGCCCATGGAGCTCGCACTGTAGCGTGGGGACGTCAGCCAGCAAATAGACAAGTTGCCGTTCCGCATGTGTGGATAGGCGGTGGTGGTGGGGACAGTGTGGGAAGGCTGGACAGGTGAGAAGGGGCTGATGGGGAGCCCTGAAAGCTGTTCCATAGGGGCTTTGCGATGAGATGTGTACATTCGAAAGATTACTTCGGCAACCGTATGAGGGACTCCAGCAAAAATAATCATAGCAGCCAACACTTTTTGACCACTAAACTAGGTACCATGTGCTCTTAAGTGTTTACTTGTCAACACGCTTAATCCTCACAAAAACCCTATGAGGTTGTGTATTAGTTTCCTCTCGCTGTTGTAATAAATTGCCACAAACTTTGTGGTTTAACACAGCACAGATTTATTAGCTTACGGCTCTGGAGGTCAGAAGTCCCTACATCAAGGTGTTGGCTCCATGCCTTTTGGAGGCTAGGAGAGGATTTATTTCATTACCTTGTCCAGCTTTTGGAGGCCCCTTCCTTCATCTCTGAAGTGCATCATTCCAACTTCTGTTGTCCCATTGTCTTCTCTAACCCCCCTGCCACCCTATCGTAAGGACCCTTGTGATTACAGGGGGCCCCTGCAGACAATCCAGGATAATCTCCCCATCTTAAAATCCATATTTTAATCACATCTACGGAATCCCTTTTGCCGTGTAAGGTAACACGTTCCCAGGTTCTGGGGATTAGGATGTGGACATCTTTGGAGGGGCTGCTATTCAGCTTGCTACAGGTGGGTACTGTTCTCCCCATTTTACAGGCAATGACACTGAGTCTTACAGAGGTTAAGCAACTTGTCCAGAGTTAGAGCGTTTACTGTACAGTTCACCTGGAGCCTTGCTCTGCTCTTACTCTGGTCATGGACTTTTTTTTTTTTTGCGGTACACGAGCCTCTCACTGTCGTGGCCGCTCCCGTTGCGGAGCGCAGGCTCCGGACCCGCAGGCTCAGCGGCCATGGCTCAAGGGCCCAGCAGCTCCGCGGCATGTGGGATCTTCCCGGACCGGGACACGAACCCGCGTCCCCTGCATCGGCAGGCGGACTCTCAACCACAGCGCCACCAGGGGGGCCCTGGTCATGGACTTTGATAGAAGCTTCTCTGGTCCCTGCTGGCCCTCTGTTCCGGAGCCGTGAGGGCAGCTGCCTCTGTGTTGTGGGTCCTTAGAGGCTTGTGTGGATGAGAACCATCGTCAGTGGGCCGACAGGTGTGGAGTGAGTGCCTGCTCTGTGCCGGGCACAGTGTGTGCAGAAAAGGACAGGGTGGTTCAAGCCCCTGCCTTCTTGGAGTCAGGTGGGCATGATCGAATACTAATCACACCAATCAATGGTCAGTCACGGGCAGTGAAAGCGGTACCTCTAGGATTAGAACGCAGGTCTCCTGACTCCCAGTCTGACGTTTGGCCCGGCTTGCATCTTCAGAGCAAACCAGCCCTGAACCTCCACCAGGTCCCAGGCCTCAGAACTTCCTTGTCTAGACCCCTTTCTTCTCCATCTCACTGGACTGATATGACGGCCATTCTCTGCCCTCCAGCTTCTTCCTGCCCCAGACCCAGCCTCTTCCCCTTCTGGGGTTACCGTCTTAGAATCAGTCTAGCCAAGCCTAATTGAGGTTTATTCCAGGCACCTCTTAAGTCTTCCCCTTCCAATCCTTCCCCCTTTTCCCAACTGCTCAGCCTCATCCTGGATCTCTCCTTATGGACCAGGCCTTCCCAGATCCAAGTTGTACTGGAGGATGTTTAATTGCCTCCTGGCAAGGCCTGTGACCAGGGGCAGGATGGGGTCTTACTGAGCACCGCCCATTGAGGCTCCTGAGTTAGGGGGCCTAGCTCTAGTTGCCATGGTAGACACCTGCTTCTTAAGGAGGACTGACCACCAAGGGAAAGGAAGAATGGGAGCCTGGATTGGAGTTGGAGAAGAAGGGCATCTGAATGAGATCAGGTTGTCCCAGATGCATCTCTGCAGTCCATTTAAGAAACCCGGAAAATAAACCAGGAGGAGAGTTAAGTTACCTGGGACCAAGTGACACTCAGTAGTAACGAGCTAACACATGCCTGGTGCACTCTTATAAGTACTGAACGTGGATCCTCACAGCCATCCTCTGAGCTCGGTAGTGTTCTCATCCCTCCTATCCGGATAAGGAAACTGAGGCGCCGAGAAGTTAAGGAACGTGCTCAAGATCACCCGCTACTAAGTGGAGGAGCTGGGATTTGAACCTGGGTGGCCAAGTGCCAGAGCTCTTAGCTGCTATTTCAATCTGCCTGAAAAACAAATGTTTGAAATACATAGGAAAAATGACACTACCTGGAGACAGATGCCAGGACATCCTGGTGATGGGCTAGGTGAGCATATGTACAGAGAAAACTGCATTCTTCATTTTTATGGTGGCATTTGAGAGACCATGGGCACTTTCTTGCCTTTATCTTTCAGGGTTGGAGCCTGACTGCCCGAGAAAGAGCTTTTGCCAAAGTTCTCACCAGTGGTCAGTGAAAAGGACAAGGTACAGATCAGGCCTCCGAGCTCTCGATCCAGGAGGCCATGGGGTGTAGTGGAGAGAACGTCAACACCGAGTGTACTTGTCAACTAGGCAAGTGGTTAGTTGAGCATCTAGTTTGTGCTGAGACCTGAAGATGTGCAGTGGTTGAAACAATCTCTACCTTTTCAGAGCAAGCCTTCATTCCGTCTGCAGTTTATGGAGCACTACTGTGCTCGGTGAGAGGACCAGGCAAGAGGACCTGCCCCCAGGAAGCCTGCAGCCTTTACAGGAAAGTGAAGTGGTGATGCTGAATAGGAAGTTCAGTGGCAGAGGTGTCCACAGAGAGGCAACTAAACTCTACTGGGGAGGCCAAGGTGGCTTTCTGGAGGAAATGAAGAGGGCCTGAGCCTAGTTTTCAAGGCCACGTTGGGATAGCTGGGTGAAGCAGGTGGGAATCGGTCAGAAGCAGCAGTATATGTAGGGCCTCAGAGGACAGAGAACCTGGCTTGTGCTGGACAACCCTGGCTCTAGCACTTTGATAAGTACTTGAAAGGGTGCTGTGACAGGAAATAATATTCTCTTACTGGCACCCTTCCCCTTTTCTTTTATATCACACAGCACCTGTGTTAATGGATATTTTGGGTAAAACAATATTGTAAAATCCTTAGGATATTAAATATGCTGTTGAAATTTGCTGCTTAAGGTATCAAATTGTAATTTTTAAAAACACCTTGTAGACTATATAATCACATTCTGAATCCTTTAGTGTAAATAGAAACTTCCTATTTTGTGTGTATTTATAATTTAAGTCATCTTGAATGTTATAATTGAAGCCAAAATCAGAGCTCTTGCTGGACTTGAGCCCTGGGTGATGTTCCAGATGTGTCATGGGCCACTTAGCTCCACACAGGGCAGTGATGACCCTTATTGGTCCTGATCAGCCTTTGCACCAGAGCCCCCACTAGTCTCTGTCATTTCAGGCACTCCTTGGACTACATGCGGGTCCCTGAATGGTGGGTCCATTTGTGATCCAAGTGTGTTTAGTGTTAAAATCAGAATATCAGAAGCAAACATGAAAAGTGTATTGTTTAGATTCATTTGGAATCGCACTTTCTCCCTGTAGTATTTTGTAGGTTAACCACTAAATGTATATAGGGGAAAAAAGTGGAATAAAAAAATCTACAATCTAAAAAAAGACAAGGAAGAGAAGAAAAAGACGTATCGAGCACGCAGGACAGATAGCACAGAACGAGAAGGTGGACTTAAATGCAATTATGTTGGTAATTATGTTAAGTACTCCAGTTAAATGACAAAAGCTGTCTGGATAAGAAAACAAAATCCAGTTCTGGGCCACTTAAATATGATGAAGTCATTAAATGAAAATATTGCATTTGCTTAAATTCAGTATCCTTTTGTGATTGAAAAAAAAATTAGCAAACTAGGAATAGAAGGAACTTTATTAAACTGCTTAAGAATACCAAAAAACTTATAGCAAATATCATATTTAATGGTGAAACACTTAGAGTTTTCTTACTGAGAACAAGAGGAAGGCAGGAATGCCTATTATGACCAATTTTATCCAAGTTTGTATTGGAGAGCCTAGCAAATAAAGTCAGGAATAAAGGCATAAGGTTTGGAAAGAGGGAAACAACACTGGCATTATATGCAGATAATATGATTGAATCTGCATAGAAATTTCTGTTGCATAGAAAATAAAAAGGTGCTATAGATAAATTATAAATATGTAAATGAGTTTAGACAGAATGCTGGTTTGTAAAATAAAGATTAACAGTTGTCTTTATATCAGTAGCAAGTAGAAAATTTAGAAAACCATTTACAATAATATTTTTAAAAAATCAGATATCTGGGAATAAATGTAACGAGAAGTGTGCAGAACTCTGGCAGGGAAAAATAGAAAACTTTGTTGAGGGACATCAAAGAAGACTAAGTGGGAAGGTATACCATATTCATAGATTAGAAGACAGTATTTAAAGATGTCAGTTATTCTCAAACTGATCTGTAGAGTCAATTCTATCCCAATCAAAATCCCAACATGATCATTTTGTGGAATTTGACAAGCTGATTTTAAAATTTACATGCAAGCTCAAAGGGCCCAGAATTGCCAACGCATTCTTAGGAAATATTTATTAGATGTCAGTTTATGTTGTAGCTGTAGAAGTTAAGATTGTGTTACTGGCACAAGGATAAACAGATGGCCAGGGAAACAGACTGGGGAACCTAGAAACAGATCTGTGTGTGATGTATGACAGAGGTGGCCTTCAGACCAGTAGGGGAATGGTAGTATTCTTTTTTAAATTAAAAAAAAAATTATTGAGATATAATTGATTTACAATGTTGTATTAGTTTCCAGTTTATTCTTAAATAATGCTTTTGGAGCAAACAAGCTACTGGGTCACACCATTCACAAAGTAAACTTCAGGTATCCACATTAGACCCAAATGTGAAAGGAAAGCTATAACTTTAAATAATATAGGAGATTACCTTTATGACCTCAGAGTAGGGAGGTATTTCTTAAAACCAACGAGCACTAATTCCAGAGGAAAACACTGATACATTGGATCACACTGAAATTAAGAAATATAAGTGGTACAATAGGAGATACTAGTTATGCATTTAACCCATAAAAGATATACACTGTGTATTTATAATAAATTCTTACATGCCAGTAGGAAAATGGCAGGCAACTCAATAGAAAAAGGGTCAAAGATTTTAATAACAGGTATTTAAAAATAAAGATCCAAATGGTTAATAAACATTTTTCATTCACATTGCTCATGTGGTATAAATTGGTACACCTGCTTTGGAAAAACGTTTAGCGTTTATCTACGAAAGTTGAAGATACACGTACCAGTGGCCCAGCAATTCTACCCCCAGGAAATATTTTGTAGAAGAACCAGTGTACCTGTGCCCTAGGAGACCTATACAAGAATGTTCATCCTATTTGTATTACTCGAAGTTGTAAATGACCCAGCTATCCATTGACAACAGAATGGATACCTGATTGTGGTGTATTCATGAAATAAATTACAATGCAACGATGAACGGGTAAACTTACATACAATTATGTATTTGAATCCTACAAACTTTATGTTACGTAGAGGAAGCAAGACACAAAAGAATATATGTAGTTTTATTCCATTAATATAAAGCTCAAAACCAGGCAAAACTAAAGTGTATTATTTAGGTTAGGGATCATACATAGCGGATATAACTCTAAAGAAAAGCAAGGAAGTACCATAGAAATTAGGAGTTTCCTCTGACAGAAAAAAGGGATTAAGGTTCAGAAGGGACATGTTCTGGGTGGTGGTTACAGGGGTGTTCAATTTATAATTATTTAAGAGATGGCACGTTTAGCTCGTATGCAAAGAAAATAAATTGGTGACAACAACAAAGGAGATTGAAAGGTACAAAGTAACTCATTAAATTGGAGAGAAAAGGGAATTAATTCCCTGGCAGTCCAGGGGTTAGGACTCGGCGCTTTCACTGCTGTGGGTCAGGGTTCCATCCCTGGTAGGGGAACTAAGATCCCGCAAGCTGCCCAGCAGGGCCAAAAAAAAAAAAAAATTAGGAGTGAAAAGGAAGGAATTTCCTCTCATTAAGCTCTTGGTAAGTTATAAGAAAAAGTTAAAACTTCTAAAGTTTTCATTTTATAGGCTTTTAAAAATTTGAGGTATAACTTATATACAGTTAGATGCATAGATCTTAAGTGTTCAGTTGGATGAGTTCTATTACACACACCCTATACCTGCCACTGCAAACGAAGTAGAGAACATCTCCATCACCCTGGAGGGGTCCCTCCTTCTTCCCAGTCAGTCTTCCACCAAGAGGCAACCATTTTCTGATTTATCACCTTGGATTAGTGTTGCCTGATTTGAACTTCACATAAATGGAATGATGCTGTATGTACTCTCCTCCAAGTAGTATATACATACAATTTTTGATTCACCTATGTTATATGTGTCAGTAGTTCGCTCCTTTTTTTACTGCTAAGTAGCTTTCCATTGTATGAATATACCATAATTTACTCACCCATCTCTTGCTGATGGACATTTGGGTCATTTCCAGTTTTTGATTTTCCATAAGTTTTAAAGATGCGTTGTTTAATTTGACATTTATGGGAGAAAAATTTCATTCACATGCTAGGTTGTTTAAGGAATTGGGCAAAGTATGGCCAGAACTGTAAGCTTTTATTCTCCAGAACTAAAGAAATTGACATGTTTGATGTCAACAGATTTAGAAATCAGGTGACACTTTTGGAAAAACAAAAGACAACTAGACAACATAGTAGTAGCTCCCTGAATGAAATAGCGTGGGTAGTCTTGTGGTTAAGACTGTGGCCTTTATTCTTGGTCAGTTCTGCAGACAGATCATGGTAATTTTGGCAATTTACTTAACTTTCCTGGGCCTTCTTGTCTCTTCTGTATATTAGCAATATAGCGCCTACCTTGCAGAAATGTAAGAATTCAATAGAATGATGTTTGTAAAGTACCTAATTTAGTGCCTTGTGCATAGTACGTGCTCAATAATAACTGCTTGCTGGTGGTAATATAATCATTGGTGCGTCTCACCAGCTAGCCTCTCAGAGAAGGGCACATTTTATTTAGGGTTGGGATTTGCTGAATTAAAGCAAAACTCTCCAAGTGATTGAAAAGTTTGGGAAGGACAAGGGACTGTCACCCCCCTCCCATCTTAATTACCCCGTAAATCCCGGACTGAAGGTTGAAGGGCAGAAGGTTGGGCCGTGTTGTTTGGGGCCAGCACGCCCCTGGGTAATGTGACTTGCTTCACTCCTGTCATTCACACTTCTTTGGCAAATCGTGGAATTGTCTTTGGGGACCCTATTACATAACTTTGCAACAAAACATCTCGTCCCACAAAATGACACATTGGGATGATATTTCAGTGGTTTTGTGGGACGCTTATGCTAATGTTATTTTGCTGTTGACGAGACACACCTTAGAGGTGATATACTGCGGAATACAGTATTTTTTTAAAATCTGTTAAATATTGTCAAGAGGAACATAAACATGACTAGAATGAATAGAAAACAAAAGCTGCAGAAAAAGAAATCATTGTTTATTTTCTGTAGAAGAGTGGTTAAAAGAATGGACTGTGGAGCAGGACAGATGGGCTAGTTATCTAGTGCTGTGTAACAAATTACCCCAGTCATAGTGGCTTAAAACAAAAATGTCTATTATGTCATGGTTTCTGTAGGTCAGGAACCTGGCATGACCTGGCTGGTTGTTTCTGCCTCAGGGTCTCATGATACTGCAGTGTTGATCGGGGCTACAGTCTCATCTGAAGGCCCAAGAAAGCCAGGATCCCCACTCAGGCTCACTTGTGTGGTTGGTGGCAGGATTCGGGTCCTTGCGGCTGTTGGTTGGATACCCTCAGTTCCTAGCCCCATGGGCTGCTCCAGAGGGTGGATCACTTCCATGCGAGGGAGCAAGCACGCGAGGGCAAGAAAGGGGTGTGTGCCGGCTTTTTGTCACCTCAGTTCATGTCCCATCACTTTTGCCATATTCTGTTGGTTAGAAACAAGTCACTAGATCCAGCCCACAGGGAGGGGATTCCACCAGGGCATGAGTACAGGGAGGTGGGATCATTGGGGCCATTTTAGAGGCTGTCTCCTTCAATCTGTGCTCTGGCTCCAATGATGGATGTCCCTCCCACATGCAGAGTATGTTCACCCCCTCCCAAGATTCCCAAGCATCTTGTCCCATTACAGCATCAGCTTGAAGTCCAGAATCTCGCCATCTACATCAGGCCCAGGTGGGGATGAGGCTTTTGAGGACAAATCTGTATTTATCACTCGTAACAAATTAGTCCCAAATTTGGCATCTTAAAACAACAAACTTTCTTATCTCACAGGAGGGATCACTGGGAACGATCTTAGAGGCTGCCTGCCACCACTGTTTAGGTTCTCATCCTTGCTCTGCCATGAACTAGCCGTGTGCCCTTGGGCTAGTCACTTCCCTTTCTGTGCTTCAGTTTTTTCATCGGTAAAAGCGGACTGATAAAATTACTAATAGGAGTAATGTGAGGATTGAGTGACGTAATGTGTAAAGTAATTAGCAAAGTCCCTGGCACATAGTAAATGCTCAATAAATGGTAGTCATTTATAATTATTGTTGTTAGAATTGTTACTTTTCCAAAGAGAAAACTTGTGAGGCTTTTTCAGAATGTAGAGGGAAAAGGATAAAGATGGAGAGAAAATGCTAGGCCTGGGATACAAAAGGTCAGAATCCAACCTAAAACCAGCAGTGGTTCCTCTAGGAGCCCAGGGAGATCAGAGCAGAGGTTAAATTTATAAAACAAAAACTAAGCAAGAAGTATTTGAATCTGCTGATTAAAGTCTTTCACACGATCCAAGCACTACTAGACTATCAGGATAAGGCAGGGATGCGGGGAGACGTGTACAGTAGCCCCTCTGTAGTTGCAGGTTCCACATCTGTGGATTCAACCAATGGGAGATCAGAGATATTCGGGGGGGAAAATCCAGAAAATTCCAAAAAACACAACTTGAATTTGCCACTCTGGCAACTACTTACATAGCGTTTTATACAAATACGACACCATTTTTATATAAGGGACTTGAACATCCTTGGATTTCAGTATCCTTAGGGATCCTGGAACCAGTCCCCTATGGATACCAAGGGAAGACTGCAGTTTAGATAAGGCCCTGTGGGAAGAACTGGGTCATCCCCACTATCAGGCCTATTCGTTCGTGACTGCAGACCAGTCCAGTTCAGAAAGTCACCAAGGGAGCCTGTGAGCACATTGTCTTTACTGTCGGGCCCACAGCTCAGGTTCATGGCCCAGCCTGCACCAGCTTTAGGCCAAGCGGGATGCCTTCTGTGCTGTCCCGTGACCAGGGTGGGAGGGAACAGGTCCCTTTACCTCCTCACCCTGTCTCTCCATCTGTATCAGGTATAAACGAAGGGGCTGGGTTAGAGGCTATCTGAGGCCCTTTATGCTGTACCCCATCCAGTTCAAGGTCAGGGCTGTGCTTTTCCAGCTGTGTCCCACAGCACGTGGCCGGACCGGCTTCAGTAAATGTGGTCGAGTGGTACCCACGGTGATGTGCAACTCCCGCTGTGATGTGGCGTGCTGCATCCCTGCCCGGCCTCCGCCCTAACCTGCCTCCTTGCCTCCTTCTCGCCCCTCACGGCAGGCCAAGTGCAGGAACATGGAACACGCGCTGCGGGAGAAAGCCAAGGCCTTCTGGGCCATGCGGCGCTCCTACGAGGCCATCGCCAAGCACAATCAGGTGAGTGACGCTGGGGCTGAACGGGGCGACGGGGACACCCGGGGTTGCTGCAGGGAGAGGTGCAAGTGGGCCAGCCCTGGCCATGCTGCTGCCCACAGGGTCGGCCTTTGCCAGCCCTGATGGCCTCGCACAGCCTTGCCCTCGGACGCCGGTTGGGGCTGTGTGGCCTCTTTAAACACCATGCCAGCAGCCATGGAGCAGCTTCAACAGCCCCCTGCACCACCTGGCCTGTGGTTTCAGGCTGACAGCACGTGCCACGCTGCACCACTTGCCCAGCCGCTCAAGCCAGCGGCACCCTCATTGTCACTCCCCAGGTCCATGGTCTCCAGAATGCATCCGTCCGTTGACAGTCGTGCTGCACTGCCACCATCCTGGTCCAGGTCCCCATTGTTTTTTTCCCTGGCCTCCTACCCGGGCCCCGTACTTCCACTCTTATCCTGCAGTCCACACTCCCTGGAGTGGGCTGATCTTTTCTAAAAATAGATCGATTGTGTCACTCCTCTGCTTAAAACTGTCCAGTGGTTTCCATGGCACCCATGGCACAGTCCATGTGTCCAAGTGACAGCTGCTGTCTGTCCATCCCAGGCACTGTGGAATTCTCAGGTGGTCAGGTGTGAAAAGTCCAGGATTCCAGCTTCATTAATGCTTTTCCTCTAAAGTCAGTCAATCCAGGTGGATGAAAAATGAGAGTTTTGTGTTTACCTCTTTATTGAGGGGCTGCCACTGCCAGCATGGGAGTGGCTGGAGCTGAATTTACACTGGCTGGTTTTTCCTGTCTACTCTGTTTTTTATCTTCTGGTGTGATAAGAATCATCCCAGATTTCACTCTTTCCCTCTATACGTTATCAGTCTTTTTACCTGATATTTCAACAGCGCCATCTCTCCTCATATGCATTTCTTTGTTTATTAATAAGTGTGTACATCCTTTCACAAGTATAACAGCCATTTGCATTTCTTCTGTGAAGTTCACATTCTTTTCTCCTTGCACGTTCATAAGAACATTATGAAGAAGAAGAATCTACCATATAGGTTGGAAGTGTTTTTCCTAGTTCGTCCTTTTTCAAAAAATCATTTCCTGGGCTTCCCTGGTGGCGCAGTGGTTGAGAGTCCGCCTGCCGATGCAGGGGACACGGGTTCCTGCCCCGGTCCGGGAAGATCCCACATGCCGCGGAGCGGCTGGGCTCATGAGCCATGGCCGCTGAGCCTGCGCGTCTGGAGCCTGTGCTCCGCAACGGGAGAGGCCACAACGGTGAGAGGCCCGCGTACCGCAAAAAAAAAAAAAAAAATCATTTCCCCCCTTTTTTTGGTCATTCTCCCTTTTTCAATGAATCATTTTGTCATCGTATTATCAGAGCCATAAACATATATTGAATTTTCAGTTCAAAGATGTGGGTTACTAACCTGCCATTGCTAGAGCACACAACTCGAGTTGTTTTTCCAAAATTTGTCATGGAATTGTACTTATGTATTTAAATGCATTACTAGTCTCTTGCCATGTAAAACTTCTTATTTTTATATGTATCCAATTATCTCATTCTTCCTTTGAGGCTTCTCAATTTCATATCATGATAAGGAAGGTCTTTCTCATTCCAAGATGAGAAACAGGTCTCTGCTTTTTCTTTGAGTATATTTATGGTTTTGTTTTAACTTATTTTCAATGGTTTTCATAGCTATGATTAGGGGTGTGCATATTATTAATGATCCAGTTTTAAAATTAAAACTTCCTACTATTTTTTTGGTAAGCCTCTCTATCAAATTTGAGGTCCTAATATTGGAAGGCAAATAATTTGTTTTAAACGATTAGACATTGGATTTTATTTTATTTATTTACTTATTTTGGCCATGCGGTGCTGCAGGCAGGATCTTAGTTCCCTGACCAGGGATTGAACCCCTGCCCCCTGCAGTGGAAGTACAGAGTCTTAACCACTGGACATCCAGGGAACTCCCTGGAAGGCAAATAATTTTTTTAAATCTTTGCTGTTTGCAACAGTTCACTTCTGTGATTCAGGGCTTCCCTCACTATTGCACAACCTATACAGGTACAGAGTATTGCTGAGGAATTTTTAGGACTACAGTTGTCATCTATAAGCAGTGATTTTATTTTTCATGTATCAAAACAACCTCATTAGGCTGTTTGACTTATTTTAAACTTATAAATTCGTGCTAAGAAAGCTGCATGTATATTTTGTCTTTCGAGGTTTTGCATGTGATTTCTCCTGAAAAATGGAGTTCCTTTGCTAAACATCTGGGAGCCACCGGGCTCGGTGATGGCTGAGGCCCCCTCCCGCCCTCTGCTGCAGGTGGAGGCTTCCTGGCTGGAAGGGCGAATCCGGCAGGAGTTTGACAAGCTTCGAGAGTTCTTGAGAGTGGAGGAGCAGGCCATCCTGGATGCCATGGCCGAGGAGGCCAGGCAGAAGCAGCTTCTGGCCGAGGAGAAGATGAAACGGCTGGCGGAAGACACGGAGGCCCTGGCCCATGAGATTGAGCGGCTGCAGTTGGAGATGAAGGAGGATGACGTTTCCTTTCTCATGGTGAGGAGCTCAACGTCCAGAGTCAGTGACAGGGACCAGACGTTCAGGGGCCAGCGGGGAGCCTGAGGCCAGCAGCCCTGGCCAACCCAGCCTTCCTGTAGCTTCTGGACCCCAGGTTGGAGGAGCTTCCAGATGAGGTGCTTGGCTTGTGTCAGGAGGCGTAGGAGCTTTTTTTTTTTCGTAGGAGCTTTTAATCAAGACCTTGAGGGCCTCTCCACTCCTCTCTGCCTCTCTCCTTCCCTCCTCCTCCCTCTCCCTTCCTCTCTTGCACTTATTCTTCCTCTCTCATTTTTTGTTTCTTCTCTCTTGACTCCTTCTTGATACAGTGGAGTGCTTTTTAAATAATTTTTTATGTGCGGCTTCTCTAGATTTATGGAAAGTTGCCATTCTGTAAGTTATCTTTTCACTTTCTTGATGACATCCTTTGAAGCACAAAAGTTTTCCATTTTGCTGAAGTCCTATTTATCTGTTTTCTTTTGCTGTTTGCGCTTTTGGTGTCATATCTAAGAAACCATAGCCTGATCCAAGGTCATGAGTTTTATAGTCTTGTCTCTGCATTTAAGTCTGATCCATTTTGAGTTAATTTTTGTATATGGTACAAGGTGGGAATCCAGCCTTTTGCATGTGGATACCCAATTGTCCCAGCACCATTTGTTAAAGACCTTTCTTTTCTCATTGAATGGTCTTGGCACCCTTGTTGATAACCAGCCGACAGTAAATATGAGAGTTTATTTCTAGACTTTCAGCGTCCATTGATCTATATGTCCTTATGTTAGTACCACACCATCTTGTTTAGTGTTCTTCTAATGAGGTTTTTTTTTTAATTGAGGTATAGTTGATATACAATATTAGTTTCAGGTGTTCAGCATAGTGATTCAAAATTTTTATAGATTTATATTCCATTTAAAGTTATTATAAAATATTGGCTATATTCCCTGTGCTGTAAATATATCCTTGTAGCCTGTTTATTTTGTACATAGGAGTTTGTGTCTCTTCATCCCCTCTCCTTATCTTGCCCCTCCCCTCTTCCCCTTCCCTACTGATAACCACTAGCTTGTTCTCTATATCTGTGAGTCTGTTTCTGTTTTATTATATTCATCTGTTTGTTTAATTTTTTTTATATCCCACATATAAGTAGTAACATACAGTATTTGTCTTTCCCTGACTTATTTCACTTAGCATAATATTGTTCTTGCAAATGCCAAAATTTTATTCTTTTTTTATAGCCGAGTAGTAACTTTTAATAAGTTTTGAAACCAGAAAGTGTGAGCCACCAACTTTGTCCTTCTTTTCCAAGATTGTTTTGGCTATTCTGAGTTCCTTGAATTTCATATCATTTGTAGTATCAGCTTATCAGTTTCTGCAAAGAAGCCAGCTGTATTTTGCTAGGAATTGCATTGAATCTGTAGATCAGTTTGGGGGGGTATTGCCATCTTAACAGTATTAAGTCTTCTGATCCATGAACATGGGACGTATGGCTCCTTTTGAGGTCAGAAACTCATGTTTTCTCTGCGTCTCTGTTTTTTTCTTTTTCAGAAACACAAGAGCCGAAAACGCCGGTAAGTTGCCAAGGCTGGTAGAGGGGAGGGGAGGAGTCAGCAGAAATACCAGGGGTGCAGACTCCCATGGCTCCAGGGCCAGACATGTAATGAGGCTGGCTGGGTGCAATACGGAGGGAGCAGGGGGACTGACCAGGTGGAGAGCCCTCTTTCAAGGCACCCACTTCCGATTTGCACTGGTGCAGTGTTGTTTTCCTGAGTGTGCAACGTGACCATTCCCTGTGTGGGGAGAGAGTGCCATCGTGCACGGGGACTGTAGTTCTCTGGGGGCCGGCCCCCTGCCTCTGAGAGCCTCGGGACATGCTGGTTTGTGTTGATGGTTGTAGAGTTCACAGGGATGAATACGGAAGAACTGTGTCCCCATCAGAGCTGTACAAAGATGGAAGAAAGTGCTTTGGGCAGTAGTGAGTTCCCTGTCACTGGAGGTGTTGAAGCAAAGGCCAGTGACACCTTCAAAATGTGGGACTAGAGGACCCTTAAGGTGCCTTCCAACTCATATACCCTGCGAGCTGATGTGTACGTGTGATTTCTGCCCACATGCATGTCTGAGAACCTCCTATTTATATTTATCCCAGTGGGGGCAGGATGGGCTCAAGTACTGAGTCCTGAAGGGGTGTGAGCTGCCCAGTTGGTTCCTCTTGTATTGAGTAAGATGGCCAGGGAGTCTAGGCCTGAGGCAAGGGATCCTATTTCCAGCTGACCCAGTTAGGCCCCAGGATGCATGGCCCTGGCCCAGCACACCAGGCCCAATTTTCCTTTCCCAGCCTCTTCTGCACGATGGAGCCGGAGCCTGTCCAGCCTGGTATGCTCATCGATGTTTGCAAGTACCTGGACTCCCTGCAGTACCGAGTCTGGAGGAAGATGCTCGTGTGTGTTGAATCTGGTGAGAGGGGCCCAGGCGGGTGTAAGAGTGGGGAGGTCATGCAAGGCAGAGAGCCAGCTGAACTCACTCCTTTCAGCTTCCCACCCCTCCTCCTCCTCCCCCCACTGGTCCCTTCTCCAGCCTCTTTCATTCAAGCCCCCGTGCCCTGCTCCCCTTCTTGCCCCACTGCTCAAACCCCTCCTGGCCGAACCCTACCTTTTTGGGTCCTGACTCTTGGCCACCTCTTCAGAAAGAGCAACTGACTTCCCTTTCTATTCTGAAACATATTGTATATATAATATAATGAAAGAGTTCCTCAGTTCAGGGGTGCCTCTCCAAGGTGATTCCAGCCCACATGAGTCACTATATCATGTGCTGTGGACTGAATGTTTATATGTCCCCCCCGCCCTCCAAATTCATATGTTGAAGCCCTAACCTCCATGTGATGGAATTTGCAAGCAGGGCCTTTGGGAGGTGATTAGGGTTAGAAGAGGTCATGAGGGTGGGGCCCTATGATGGGGTTAGTGCCCTTTTAAGAAGAGACACAAGAGAGTTGGCTTCCTCTCTCTCTCTCCCTCCCCCGTGTGAGGACACAGCAAGAAGGTAGCCATCTATAAACCAAAGAGGGCCCTCACCAGCAACTGAGCATGCTGGTACCCTGGTCTCTGAATTCCAGCCTCCAGAACTGTGAGAAATATAGTTCTGTTGTTTAAGCCACCCAGTCTCTTGATACTTTTGGAGTAGCAGTCTGAACGTGATTTTACAGGGAGAAATGTCAGTAACCCAGGGGCACGTTACGTGCTTTTGTTAGATGTCACAGGCATTGTGTCAGGGTCAGGATCCCTGCCTTCATTGGCTTCCTGTGGCTGTCCGAACAAGGGACAAAGACTAGACGCTTTAAAATGGCAGAAATTTATTCTTCTGGAGGCTTGAAGTCCAAAGCCAAGGTGTCAGCAGGGCCGTGCTCCCTCTGAAACCTGTAGGGGAGGATCCTTCTCTGCCGCTTCCTACCTTTGGTATTTGCTGTCAGACCTTGGCTGGTGGCTGCAGCACTTTGACCTGTGCCTCCAATATCACAGGGCTTTTCCCCATTATGTGTCTATGTCTCTTCTCCTCTTTTATAAGGACAACATTCATATTGGATTAAAGGCCCCCTCTACTCCAGTCTGATCTCATCTTAAATACTTATATCTGCAACAACCCCATTCTCAAATAAGGTCACCTCCTGAGATACTGGGGGTTAAGATTTGAACACAGCTCTTTTGCAGGGCACATTTCAACCCATAACACCACCCCTCAGCCCAGGGCAGCCGCCTCCATGCACTGGGCCCAATGGGACACAGTCTGTCAGTTTAGGGGGACTGGAGGCATCAGGCTGGCCTGACAGCAGGGCGGGCTGTAAGGTTTGCTGATTTCACCCACTCTCTTCCCACTGCCCACCCAGTGCCTTTCAGCTTTGATCCCAACACTGCGGCTGGCTGGCTGTCCGTGTCAGACGACCTCACCAGTGTCACCAACCACGGCTACCGGGTCCAGGTAGAGAATCCGGAGCGCTTCTCATCGGCACCCTGCCTGCTGGGCTCCTGCGTCTTGTCGCAGGGCTCACATGCCTGGGAGGTGGACCTGGGGGCACTGCCGAGCTGGCGCGTGGGCGTGGTGCGGACGCGCCAGGACGCGGGCGCCGAGGGCCACTCGCACAGCTGCTACCACGACACGCGCTCGGGCTTCTGGTACGTGTGCCGCACACAGGGCGTGGACGGCGACCACTGCGTGACCTCGGACCCTGCCACATCGCCCCTGGTCCCCGCCATCCCGCGCCGCCTGCGCGTGGAGTTGGAGTGCGAGGAGGGTGAGCTGTCCTTCTACGACGCGGAGCGCCACTGCCACCTGTACACCTTCCACGCCCGCTTCGGGGAGGTACGGCCCTACTTCTACCTGGGCGGCTCGCGGGGGGACGGGCCCCCCGAGCCGCTGCGCATCTGCCCCCTGCGCATCACCGTCAAGGAGGAGCTGGATGGCTGAAGCCTGCCCTGCCTGATGCCGCCGGGTCTCGCGCCCCGGTCCCGTTTTCTTTCTGTCTCTTCCCAAAGGCACACTTGCCTTGGTACCTCTCTGCCTCCCGCCTTCTTGCCAGGATCTTCCTACTGGCCATCGTGTCCTTTTCTGTGGCTCCAGGCCATGTACCTCCTCCCTCATTTTTGGTCCCTTCTCTACCTACCTTTGAAAGTTATCCAGGAGGCACCTCCCTGATTAGGCTTTTTCCAAAGTTGTGGCATCCTCTGGACGTGAATTTTCTGATTCACATTCTAAGATTGCTGGGGATAATGTTTGCTTCTAAGAATGGGTCTGTTTAAAAATGTAAGTTTCATCATTTTCCAAGAGTGGTGAGGCCAGCAGACTGGAAGAGGACTGCTGTTGAGAAGAGTTTGTTACTCACAGTCTCCAGGAGGAGAGTCCTGCCATGGTGGGGGTGGGGTGGGGTTTGGGAAGCACCAGGGTCCTTAGGAGGCAGGGGGCGTGAGGGGAAAGCTTGGGTGGGAGACTTATTGTGCTTTTCAAGGGAAGGAACAGGCCAGGCAGGGTAAGTGGGTTTATGATTGGCAAGTTGGAATACTTTTGACCGGTGCTAGGGCACAGGGGCTGCCCCTAGGGATGATTAGGACAGGGGGATATTGGCCTGGAGTGGAGGAGCCCTGTGAGAGCCTGATACAGGAGGTGGTTGGGGGGTATAGCTCTGCATGTAGAAGGTTGGCTGCATTTGAAAGGCGTGCTCATAGGGGAGTTGTTTGCTGTATCTAGGAATTGGCTAGCCGGAGAAGCCCCAGATGCCGAAGTGTCAAGATTACAGAAAAGAAGAAAATATAGTTAATACAGGACCATTGCCTTGGCTTTGGGGAGGACCCATGGCTAGGCTTGTCTGTCACTTTATACCAGTATTTAAAACTGCTCCAGGGGCCTCCCTGGGGCCCTTCAGGGTGAGGTTGGGGGCAAGGCTGCCCATCAGCTCGGCTCTGATTTATTGATTTACACTTCTTGGATGATTTCCTGTGAACAGAGGTTCCAGAGCACTTAAAAACACACAATTTAAAAACCATGGTTTAGACTTGTTCCCTCTGTGGGCCTCACTTTCCTCATCTGCCATGAGATTGTAGACCTGGAAAGTGGGGCCCTTCTGTAATTGTGTGGAGCATCTTCCTCTGATTCTTCTCACAAAGGTACAGAAGGGAGGGAAAGAGGGACCCTTTCAGTTAGGAAGGAAGGAAGGGGACGCGGTCCGGGGGAAGTACAAGGAGGGGGGGAGCTCCAGGACTCGTGTCTTTGCTGACCTCAGCCTGCTCCTCGTCCTTGTTCTCCTGGCTTTTGCATTCTCATCCTGACTTCTTCTCCCTCTGCCATGCCTACAGACTCCTACCTCCACCTTTCCTTCCTCATACCTGCCCGCAGAGAGTTTTTAATTGTCAATTCACCGTGTCCTGGGACAGTACTGTAAAAGGAAATGTTTTCCCACTGGAGCAGTGTTCTAATGGAGTGCTTTCCTGACCAAGGGCTCACAGACTTTCTCCTGCTTGTGTCCCCTGGTTCACAGAAATGGACATTTTAAGCAGAAATGATGATTCAAAACTAAAAATTGGTTATAAATGGGATGTGTACATCATTGGCGGCCATGGGGAGGGACGTGGTAGGAGATGCCACTGAGTGAAGAAAGAGTAGGCGTGGGCGAGGGGGTGAGGCAAACAGGTGTGAGCTGAGCAGGGCCCTGCTAAAGGCTCTCAGACTCAGCCAAGGTCAAGGCACTTTGCAGCCAACACATCTGAGTCCTGTGTGCACTTTCTACCATAAAGTATTTATCTAGCCCATCAAATATAATTTCTACATAATAATCTTGACCTGAAATTATTTTGTTAGTTGTAATAAACTTATAAAAAATGTTTTTCCTTTCCACCTTAGGTGTTGGAAGAGGTTTTCTTAGAGGATAATTTGCATAGCCTAGGGCCCTTTTTACCAAAATGAAAAACGATATTTGAGCTAAAGCCCACTTTGTCTTTTGACATTTTCCTTTCAGTGTTGTTGTAAACAAAAGTTCATTCACCTTGTATTCTACTTTTTTTGTTTTTATTATTGGATAATCTATTGTATGGATATTCTGCATTTTATTTATTCTTCAGTTGGTGGCAACATTTCGATTGTTTCCACTTTTTGCCGTTATGAATAACACTACTGTGTACTGAGTACAAGATTTTGTGTGGACATAGGTTTTTCATCCTCTTGGATATGTATCTAGGTGTAGACTTGCTGGATCATATGGTAACTCTGTTTAACCTTCTGAGGGATTGCCAGGGACTTTCCAGTGTGGCTGCACCATTTTATAGTCTTACCAGCAGGGTATGGGGGTTCCAATTGCTCTATATCCTCATCAACACTTGTTATTGTCTGTATTTTAACACAGTGGGTGTGAAGTGGTATCTCACTGTAGTTTTTTCTTGGATTTCCCTGATGCTTAATGGTATCAAGCCTCTTTTCATGTGCTTATTCTCCCATTTGTTTATCTTCTTAGGAGAACTGACTTCAGATCCTTTGCCCATTTTTAACTGAGTTTTTTGTCTTCTTACTATTGAGTTGCAAGACTTCTTTATATACATTCTAGATACAAGTCCCTTATCACATACATGATTTGCAGAAATTTTCTGCCACTCTGTGGGTTGTCTTTTCACTTGCTGGAAGATGTCCTTTGAAACACAAAAATTTTAATTTTGATGATGTCCAGTTTATTTTTCCTTTCGTTGCTTGTGTATCCTAGATCTCTTACCTTTGACACTGCCCTTAAGCTCAGAGACTCCAGATTCTGGATTTTGGCTCCGGCTTGGGCATTTGTCCTGCTGACAAGGAGCCCTAGTCCAAGAGCCCGTTCCTTCTTCCCTTGAGCCCTCCTACTGCCGCCTCCCTCTCTCACTAGCCCCCATTTCACTCTCCTGCTCAATGTGACATCAAGACTGGAGGTTGACTTAATGATTCATGAGCTACCTGAGCCTTTTGAGCCTCTGCTCCCTCATCTAAATGAGGATTAGGATACCTACCTCAGGCTGTTGTGGGGATTTTGGTGTACAAATGCCATGTGGTATATCCTAAACATAGTATAGATGTAATACCTGTTGGCTAATTCTTCTGAAAATGGGAGGTTTTGAATGTTGACCTTACGAATCATGTTAATGAAAAATCCCAAAGGAACCTGAGAAATGTAAGTTATCCAATACTGGGAGCGCTCAGATTTCTTGAGACTTTTAACAAGAATGTATACACAAAACTTATGTTTATGACAAATTTCAGTAACATGGGAAAATGGTTATGTTGTGATGACCGAGAAGACTAGGATTTATATGTATAGACATGCAACACACACAGAAAGACAGTTTGTCTCTAATTTGTGTGTGTTGTTTGATTAGATCATCCATTTATGTGGCTGTAAAATCCAAAGGTACAAAAGGTTCTAGAACAGTCTCCCACTTCTGCCCAAACACTCAGCTCCCTTCCTTATGGGCAGTCATTACCATTAAAAAAATCCTTCCACAGAGATTTTATGTACAGCAATACTCTTGTTTTATGAGTATATTCTGGTTCCCCCAATACACTGTAATTTAAAAGCAGATACTCTAGATCTGTATCTCTAAGCAACCCAACAAGAGGAGAACACTCAAAATAAAGGATGTTATTCAAATAATTTCCTCCCCTCCAGGGGGAGGTTTGTTATGGATGTTTTCATGCAGTCATTTCACTGGTGGATTCACCTTTTCATTGTTTATTTCACCCTAGGCTTTTAAAACAGGGAAAAACAAAGTGGAATTTAGTTGCTCCTGACATTGGAAGACAAAACTTACACTTGAGACCTCAACATATGTTTTTAAAATCTCAATCCTCACCAAGGTGTCCAGTGACCTACATAGCTAGTGGTTAAGAGGCTGGGCTATAGGATGGGCAACCTGGATTCAAACTCTGCCTCAGCCACTGTGTCACCTTGGGAGAGTTATTTAACTTCTCAGTGCCTTAGTTTCATCATGTGAAAGGATGGAGATAATATCTTAAGATTAATGGAGATAATAACCTACTCCATAAGGTGGTTATGAGATTAAGTGAGCAAATGTGTAAAGCACTTAGGATAGGGTCTGGCATATACTTTGCCATTGATAGTTTACCGTTGTTTCCCCTGGCTCTGCTACTCCATAGCTCTGTGACTTCAGATAAAGCCATTCGACTTCTCTTCTATAAACGGGGAAACGAAGATGCAGGCATGATTTTTTCAAGGTCTTTTCCAGTTCTAATGTCCTGTGATTCATAATTTGTGTCCCTAGCGAAGGCTGGGATCCTGCACGCAGTAGGGGCTGCTGATTTAGGGTGCTGCTGTCGACCAGTATCCAAGACCCTGCAAGTGGTACCAGAAGGCTTGCCTCATGTTTGAGTCTGGAGAAAAAGAAAACGAATGAGTCGTAATGTGTGAAGGATAGAAAAGTTATTCCAGAGAGCAGCAGGTCTTGAAACTTTGTTCCTAAGATTAGTAATCAATCATGCACAATAAAATTGTACTGTCATGTTCCACAGATGGCTCATGTGCTTGTTTGTGGGAGGTTAAAGATGATGTCAGTGGACTTCCCTGGCAGTCCAGTGGTTAAGACTCCACGCTTCCAATGCAGGGGGCACAGGTTGGATCCCTGGTTGGGGAACTAAGATCCCACATGCTGTGCAGCCAAAAATAATAAAATAAAATGATATCAAATATTGACTCGCATGCACTGTGCATATGATCTCTGTGGCGGCAGAGCTGTTGGACTGGGCAGAAGATGACTGTTGATTGTTCGTGGTGAGGACTGAAGCAGGTCACTTCAGTTTTCAAAAAGAAACTGCATCTTCTCACATGCGCCTGTGTCACCCATTCCTTCCCCAGCCACGACTGGTGGACTGAGCAAGATGGATCACTGGCTGTGAAAGCCTGATTCCTCAGCACAGGGGAAGTGCTCCTATGGGCGCTGTCAGTCCTCTTTTATGGGTGTCTCTTGGGTGGGTTTCTTTCGCTGGGGAACAGGCCGAGGAAGATGGGAGATTTTGGTTTCTATGGATACTGGGCTAGCTGGGATTTGCATAATGTATTTCAGAGACAGACAGTCTGGGGACACTGGGCCCAGGAGGAATGTAGAGGCACATGGAAACAGGTTGGAGGGTCTGGGTAGTCAGGCTCCATTTCAGCCGTCCTCTGGAGATGCGGGTCTGGGATCCTCCCCTACCTTCTGGAAAGCTGGCAACTTGGAGCCCCAAGGATCCAAGGATGTAGTGCGTGAATGGCGCCCCCTACAGGGCATGGCATGTACTGGGGGGCTCAACAAATACTCCCACTCTTTCGCTTCCCCTTTTATCTCAGCAATGGACTAAGAGGATCCATCAATAAATAGGTTTAGCGTGTGAATCCTCCCTTGTTTATTTACAAAGCATTCCATCATGCCCCTCGTTTTTCCCTTCTCCGTTAATCGTATTTTTTATTTTTATTGTGGTAAAAATACACATAACATAAAAATTACAATCGCCTGGGACAACATTAAACGCACCAACATTCGAATTATAGGGGTCCCAGAAGAAGAAGAGAAAAAGAAAGTGACTAGGAAATATTTGAAGAGATTATAGTTGAAAACTTCCCTAATATGGGAAAGGAAATAATCAAGTCCAGGAGGCACAGAGAGTCCCATACAGGATAAATCCATGGAAAAAAACGCCTAGACACATATTAATCAAACTATCAAAAATTAAACACAAACAAAAAATATTAAAAGCAGCAAAGGAAAAACAACAAATAACAAACAAAGGAATCCCCATAAGCTTAACAGCTGATCTTTCAGAGAAACTCTGCAAGCGAGAAGAGAGTGGCAGGACATATTTAAAGTGATGAAAGAGACAAACCTACAACAAAGATTACTCTACCCAGCAGGGATCTATTCAGATTCGAAGGAGAAATTAAAACCTTTACAGACAAGCAAAAGCTAAGAGACTTCAGCACCACCAAACCAGCTTTACAGCAAATGCTAAAGGAACTCCACTAGGCAGGAAACACAAGAGAAGGAAAACACCTACAATAACAAACCCAAAACAATTAAGAAAATTGTAATAGGAACATACATATCGATAACTACCTTAGATGTAAATGGATTAAGTGCTCAAACCAAAAGACACAGACTGGTTGAATGGATACAAAAACAAGGCCCGTATATATGGTGTCTACAAGAGACCCACTTCACACCTAGGGACACACACAGACTGAAAGTGAGCGGATGGAAAAAGATATTCCATGCAAATGGAAATCAAAGGAAAGCTGGAGTAGCAATTCTCATATCAGACAAAGTAGACTTTAAAATAAAGACTATTACAAGAGACAAAGAAGGACACTACATAATGATCAAGGGATCAATCCAAGAAGATTGATATTTATGCACCCAACATAGGAGCGCTTCAATATATAAGGCAAATGCTAACAGCCATAAAAGGGGAATGGACAGTAACACAATCATAGTAGGGGACTTTAACACCCCACTTTCACCAATGGACAGATCATCCAAAATGAAAATAAATGAGGAAACACAAGCTTTAAATGGTACATTAAACAAGATGGACTTAATTGATATTTATAGGACATTCCATCCAAAAACAACAGACTACACTTTCTTCTCAAGTGCTTATGGAACATTCTCCAGGATAGATCACATCTTGGGTCACAAATTAAGCCTTGGTAAATTTAAGAAAATTGAAATCGTATCAAGTATCATTTCCGACCACAATGCTATGAGACTAGATATCAATTACAGGAAAAAATGTGTAAAAAATACAAACACATGGAGGCTGAATAATACACTACTAAATAACGAAGAGATCACTGAAGAAATAAAAAATACTTAGAAACAAATGACAATGAAAACATAACGACCCAAAACCTATGGGATGCAGCAAAAGCAGTTCTAAGAGGGAAGTTTATAGCAATACAATCCTACCTCAAGAAACAAGAAACATCTCAAATAAACAACCTAACCTTACACCTAAAGCAATTAGAGAAAGAAGAACAAAAAAACCCCAAAGTTAGCAGAAGAAAAGAAATCATAAAGATCAGATCAGAAATTAATGAAAAAGAAATGAAGGAAATGATAGCAAAGATCAATAAAACTAAAAGCTGGTTCTCTGGAAAGGTAAACAAAATTGATAAACCATTAGCCAGACTCCTCAAGAAAAAAGGGAGAAGACTCAAATCCACAGAATTAGAAATGAAAAAGAAGTAACAAGTGACATTGCAGAAATACAAAGGATCATGAGAGACTAGTACAAGCAACTATATGCCAATAAAATGGACAACCTGGAAGAAATGGACAAATTCTTTGAAAAGCACAGCCTTCCGAGACTGAACGTGGAAGAAATAGAAAATATAAACAGATCAAACACAAGCACTGAAATTGAAACTGTGATTTAAAATCTTCCAACATACAAAAGCCCAGGACCAGATGGCTTCACAGGTGAATTCTATCAAACATTTAGAGAAGAGCTAACACCTATCCTTCTCAAACTCTTCCAAAATATAACAAGGGAGGAACACTCCCAAACTCATTCTGTGAGGCCACCATCATCCTGATACCAAAACCAGACAAGAATGTAAGAAAGAAAGAAAACTACAGGCCAATATCACTGATAAACATAGATGCAAAAATCCTCAACAACTAGCAAACAGAATCTTACAGCACATTAAAAGAATCATACACCATGATCAAGTGGGGTTTATCCCAGGAAGGCAAGCATTCTTAAATATATGCAAATCAATCAATGTGATAAACCATATTAACAAATTGAAGAATAAAAACCATATGATCGTATCAATAGATGCAGAAAAACCTTTTGAGAAAATTCAACACCCATTTTTATGATAAAAACCCTCCAGAAAGTAGGCATAGAGGGAACTTACCTCAATATAATTTAGGCCATATATGACAAACTCACAGCCAACATTGTTCTCAATGGTGAAAAACTGAAAGCATTTCCTCTAAGATCAGGAACAGGACAAGGTTGTCCACTCTCACCACTATTATTCAACATAGTTTTGGAAGTTTTAGCCACAGCAATCAGAGAAGAAAAAGAAATAAAAGGAATCCAAATCGGAAAAGAAGAAGTAAAGCTGTCACTGTTTGCAGATGACATGATGATACTACACATAGAGAATCCTAAAGATGCTACCAGAAAACTACTAGAGCTAATCAATGAATTCGGTAAAGTAGCAGGATACAAAATTAATGAACAGAAATCTCTTACATTCCTATACACTAATGATGAAAAATCTGAAAAAGAAATTAAGGAAACACTTCCATTTACCATTGCAACAAAAACAATAAAATACCTAGGAATAAACCTACCTAAGGAGACAAAAGACCTGTATGCAGAAAACTGTAAGACACTGATGAAAGAAATTAAAGATGATACCAACAGATGGAGAGATATACCATGTTCTTGGATAGGAAGAATCAACATTGTGAAAATGCCTGTACTACCCAAAGCAATCTACAGATCGAATGCAATCCCTATCAAACTACCAATGGCATTTTCCACAGAACTAGAACAAAAAATTTCACAATTTGTATGGAAACACAAAATACCCCCAATAGCCAAAGCAATCTTGAGAAAGAAAAACGGAGCTGGAGGAATCAGGCTTCTAGACTTCAGACTATACTACAAAGCTACAGTAATCAAGACAGTATGGTACTGGCACAAAAACAGAAATATAGACCAATGGACCAAGATAGAAAGCCCAGAGATAAACCCATGCACATATGGTCACCTTATTGTTGGTAAAGGAGGCAAGAATATACAATGGACAGCCTCTTCAATAAGTGGTGCTGGGAAAACTGGACAGCTACATGTAAAAGAATGAACTTAGAACACTCCCTAAAACCATACACAAAAATAAACTCAAAATGGATTAAAGACCTAAATGTAAGACCGGACACTTTAAAACTCTTAGAGGAAAACATAGGCAGAACACTCTGTGACATAAATTACAGCAAGATCCTTATCCTTTTTGACCCATCTCCTAGGGAAATGGAAATAAAAACAAAAAGAAACAAATGGGACCTAATGAAACCTAAAAGCTTTTGCACAGCAAAGGAAGACATAAACAGGACAAAAAGACAACCCTCCGAATGGGAGAAAATATTTGCAAATGAAGCAACTGACAAAGGATTAATCTCCAAAATTTATAAGCAGCTCATGCAGCTCAATATCAATAAAACAAACAACCCAATCCAAAAATGGGCAGAAAACTTAATAGACTTTTCTCCAAAGAAGATATACAGATGGCAAACAAACACATGAAAGGATGCTCATCATCACTAATCATTAGAGAAATGCAAATCAAAACTACAATGAGGTATCACCTCACACCAGTCTGAATGGCCATCATTAAAAAATCTACAAATAACAAATGCTGGAGAGGGTGTGGAGAAAAGGGAACCCTCTTGCACTGTTGGTGGGAATGTAAATTGATACAGCCACTATGGAGAACAGTATGGAGGTTCCTTAAAACACTAAAAATAGAACTACCATACGACCCAGCAATCCCACTACTGGGCATATACCCTGAGAAAAACATAATTCAAAAAGAGTCACATACCACAATGTTCATTGCAGCTCTATTTACAATAGCCAGGACACAGAAGCAACCTAAGTGTCCATCGACAGATGAATGGATAAAGAAGATGTGGCACATATATACAATGGAATACTACTCAGCCATAAAAAGAAACGAAATTGAGTTATTTGTAGTGAGGTGGGTGGACCTAGAATCTGTCATACAGAGTGAAGTAATTCAGAAAGAAAAACAAATACTGTATGCTAGCACATATATATGGCATCTAAAAAAAAAAAAAAAGTGTTCCGAAGGAACTAGAGGCAGGACAGGAATAAAGACGCAGACATAGAGAATGGACTTGAGGACACGGGGAGGGGGAAGGGTAAGCTGGGACGAAGTGAGAGAGTAGCATTGACATATATACACTACCAAATGTAAACTAGATAGCTCGTGGGAAGCAACCACATAGCAAAGGGAGATCAGCTCGGTGCTTTGTGACCACCTAGAGGGGTGGGATAGAGAGGGTGGGAGGGAGACGCAAGAGGGAGGAGATATGGGGATATATGTATATGTATAGCCGATTCACTTTGTTATAAAGCAGAAACTAACACGCCATTGTAAAGCAATTATACTCCAATAAAGATGTTAAAAAAAATTACCATCTCACTTACTTTTAAGTGTACGGTTCGATAGTGTTAAGTGTATTCACATTGTTGTGTTTTCTTCCTTATCTTAACCTCAGTGTTAATCGCAGTTATATTCTTCTATGTCCTTTCAGAAAATTATATTGTGCCCTCTCATTTTAATCCCCACTCTCATTTGTCCAACCTATGAGACAGATTCACCAGGTCAGGAGACTTGTCCAATGGTCATGTGACTAATCTGTAGCAGAGCCAGACCTCAATCCCAGGTCCCCTAGAGTTACCATCCCCAAATCCCAAAACATCTCCTGGGGTTCCCAGCATCAAATGTGGCATAACTGAGGCAGTTCAGTTTGTGAGGCCTGAACTAAGGGATGGGGAGTGAGGATAAAGAGAAATGGGCATTAGATATACCGAAGGAGGTAAGATGGTCAGGAAGTGTCCTGGAGGAATATCCCAGGTGAGGAAAATCAGGAGTCTTATGGCTGCCGAGTTCCTGGCTCGAGTGATGTGCTGGTCACTGAGCTGTGAACCATAGGAGAGCAGGTGGCTTCAGTATTGTGTGTGGGGCACTGGGTGGAAGTATAGAGAAGGCTGCTGATACAGTTCTGTAGCCCAGGATCTGGATGGGATGGGAAATACAGAGTCAGGAGTCGTCGGCAGAGTTGTCTCATTGGAGCTATTGGAGTCTGAGCTCTCGCGTGGAGAGTGTCTGGAATAGAAGGAGGCAGGGACAGAGTCCTGGGGGTACTGACACACGTTAGAGGTGGGCCTAGGATTCCAGGTTCGAGACACGAGGGAATAGAGAAGCAGAAGCCGAACCAGGGCAAGGTAGTGTGGCAGAAGCAAACACAACATGTTAAAGGTAGAAGGGAGGGTGCAACAGCATCAAAAGGCCCAGAAAGTCAGGTGAAATGAAGATGGAAAACAATTCACCGACTCTAGTTTACTCATGGGCCCTGGCACAGCTTCTCCCAATATTAGTGAAGACAAAAGAAAAGATGAAAACGCACGTCATCCACAAGAAGTGATGGGTGACCAACCTGTTGGCAGACATTAGGAGGAACGCCCCCCAGGGGAGCTGCAGTTTTAGCACCCACTCAGACTTTGCCTCTTGAAATGCCCACCCAGGAGACATCAAAAGCTACTTTGTCTTCTCCCATCTCTCCTCTATCTGTATTGTGTGGACCAGATGCTACAGAGGTTCTGCTGTTGGTCCTTTGGGCTCTAATGAGGTAGAAAGCACAAAGTGGAATTTAAAGGGATATATCATACTGACAAAAGCATCAAAAAATATAAGGCAAGTTGTTAGACATACACTGCAATGTGGCTGCTGTAGTATTTGCCTACAAACCCAAGAAAATCAACCGAAAACAGAACAAGAGATTTGGTAAAGTGAATCCAAATGACATTAGTTTATAAAAATCAACATTTTTATGTCAGCAATATCCAGCTAGAAAATATGATAGAAATAAGATTCCATTCACAAAATAAACTAAAATATAAAACTACCTTGAATTAAATTCTAAAACTGAACTAGAAAACTTTACCGAAATAAAAAAAAAATTCACTAGACTAAGCAACCATAGATCAAAATAACTAAGGTTTGATTTTGAAATTAGACAAAGTGATTTAAATTTAATTTGGGATAACAAGAAAGGAAGATTAATCAAAATATTTGGGGGTAAAAAGTCTTTAAGATAATCCTATCACTAAGATTGCATCTGAAGTCTTGGGACTAGAAATTATGTACAAAGGCTCCTGTTCATCACAGATTTAAAACAGGGAATAGTTGGAAATCATCTAAATATTTAAGAATAGGGGTATAGTTACATTATTCCGTATGCTGCAAAACTATGAAGCCACTAAAAAAAACAAAACAAAACCACTAAGAATATTTAAGGACATGAGGAAATGCTCACATGAGAAAAGCCAAAGGGGAGGGGAGCATGAACATACTATAATCAGTGCATTTCCAAATTTGCAAATGTATCATATTTTTGACGTGAACATCTGATATTGTCAACCATGGCTATCTTTGGATGATGCTTTTACACAGGACTTGTTTTCTTCCTCCTCCACCTCCCTCATTCCTCTTCCTCCTTTGTTTTCTAAAAAGAGAAAGCATTACACTGAAAAAATCAGAAAAAAGTAACTTTAAGAAAATGAGAGTCTGTTAGATGCAGCTATTAGGTGGTTACTGGTGCCAGTGACGCCGGGTTTTATTTCCAGAACTATGACTGTAGGAGGGGGACGCCTGAACAGGCAAGGGAGAGGGGGCATCAACGCTGAACTGGGTCCTCCCAGAGAAGATGAGTGACAATATGCGGACAAACTGAAGCAGTCGCATTGACTCGTGAATCTTCTATTGTTTTCAGCCGTCTGCTGAAAAAGCAAGCAGCTGAGGTGTCCGGAAAAAAGTAGTGAAGCTCTGGACAGAGGGGCTGGGAGAGGAAGCCAGAGCCCTTCAAAGAGCTGCCGTGCAAGGGCCCGCACCACGGACTCATAGGAGACCCTAGGCTGGTGTGTGCCTGCAGAACAAGCCCCGTCAGGGCACTAGGTGGCGGGGGACGGGGGGCGGGGGGGCCTAGATCCGCAGGTCGGGTCCACAGTGCTCAGCGGGCCACGTCTAGGGTGGAAACGGCCAGCCACCAAGTGGGTCCAGAAGCCTCTGTAAAGCATCCGGGTCTTAAGGACGCTTCCTAAGCAGGGACGCAGCTGTTGGTTCCTGCTCCTGGCATGATGTCACCATCAGCCAATCTGAAGTCAGCAGCTCCTCCCAGGAGAAGGAGTTAATTAGGAATTAATTAACTCTTCCTAAACCATAGGGGCAGGCAAAAACAGTGCACGTCATCTTTTTTGGCTTCTCTTTGCCAGGAGAGTGAGCAGGTGGGGTTGGAAATAAACGGAAGACCAGATAGTGCCAGGTTTTGTAGATATAGGTATAGCTATGATCTTTTAACGTATAAAAGTAATGTATGTTCGTTCAGAAAACTGTAAAAAGAATCACTCGTATTCCACCACCTAGAGTTAATAATATTAAACATTTCAATGGAGTTTCTTCCTACATTTTTAAACTCAAAAGGGAGAGATTTTTACTGAAATTAACTCACACTATAATTTTTGTAGCATTTTTCATCCATTTACTGTGGATAATTAATAGTCTTCAAATGCGGTAGTACTTAATGGCTGCAAAACTTTTCAACTAAATGGGCACTCCGTAAGTGCCCCATTTTCCAGTATATAAATCAATGCTATCATTTTTACTGGCTGCAAGGAATTGTATTGTATGGATATATCACAATTTATTTTTAAAGTGCCCTGATCACGATTGAAAATAATACTGCAACGAACACCGTTTTATATACATTGTATATTTTGATATATACATTGTCCAATTAACTCCTTAGGATAAATTCCTGGAAGTGAAATTCCTGTGTCAAAGATTAAAATACATGTTCCCAAACTGCTTTACAGACAAGGTGCCAACAGTCCATGAGAGTGTTCAATTCTCAACATCCTAAACAAACATGGGTGTTTTCAATCTTTTACGTCACTGATAATCTAGTACAGAATGATAGGTAGCTCATGAATCTTTTTCGAAATTCATTTTCTCATTACTAGTGATGTTGACCATGTTTCCATGTATTCAATGGCCTCATATTTCTTTTCTGAGTTCTGTGTCTTCTTTGCCCATTTTTATATCAGGATGTTTGTTTGTTTCTAATCTATTTGCAAGACCTTTAATCCAACTTGACACTGTTTTCTTGACTCCTATTTATTTATTTACTTATTGGCTGAGCCACATGGCATGCGGGATCTTAGTTACTTGACCAGGGAGGGATTAAACCTGCATCCTCTGCTGTGGAAGTACGGAATTTTAACCCCTGGACTGCCAGGGAAGCCCCTTGACTCTTTTTAATAGATACATAAGTGGGTGTATGGTTTTCTTCTAATATGCTATTTTTTGTTGAGCTTTTGTTTCAGTGTTCAGTTACTTTTGTAGTGTAATTGGACAGCTTTTCTATTTTTTTTTCTGTGCCATGGAATAGTTTATGTGGTATGTTCCTGGAAAGTTTAAAGAACCAGAGTCACTATTGGAGGTAATTCTTTGACTACTTTTAAAATATTTTACATAATTATTAGTCAATTCAATTCAATTAATCTATGCTTTACTAAGTATTAAAATTTTTAATTATTTTTAGTTCAAAAAGTTAAAGCTACAATTAAAATTTTATTACAATATCTTTATTAATTTTAAAATTATGCTGTATAAAAATTAAATTAAGTTAAATGAAAAATTAAAAAAATATTTTTAATTAATAATATTCACTTGGGAACAAATGCAACTTCAAAAGGAAGACATTACAAGTTAAATTTCTCTCTCTTCTCTGCCCCCAACCATCTACTTCCTATTCCCATAAAAAACCATTATTACTGGTTTATTATGGATCTTTCCATAGATATACTAAAAACAGGCACATTGCTTTACTTTTTTTAACCACAGAATAGTCACAGACTGTAAGTATCTTTATCTTGCTTTTTAAAAACATAATATACTTTGAAGATTATATCTTATATATACACATAGAGGTGCTCCATTCTTTTTTTTTTTTTTTTCCGGTACGCGGGCCTCTCACTGTTGTGGCCTCTCCCGTTGCGGAGCACAGGCTCCGGACGCGCAGGCTCAGTAGCCATGGCTCACGGGCCCAGCCGCTCCGCAGCATGTGGGATCTTCCCGGACCGGGGCACGAACCCGTGTCCCCTGCATCGGCAGGCGGACTCTCAACCATTGCGCCACCAGGGAAGCCCACTCCATTCTTTTTAAAAGCTGTGTGGTCTCATTGTATGAAACTTATAATTTACTTAGCCACCTCAATTTTGAGAGAAATTAAGGTTATCGCTAATATTTGATATTACAAATTATGCTACAATAACTACCCTTACACATAACTATCAAATCTGTGAGTTTTTTCCTTTTATTAAGCAAGGTTAGCTCATTTGTAATAATTAGTGTGATAGATGAGCTTAACTTAATCCTGTCATCAAATTAATAGTATGAATTCTGTTTTTACATTCTGAATTTTTTTATATACAGCAGGTTCTTACTAGTCATCAATTTTATACACATCAGTGTATACATGTCAAGCCCAATCGCCCAATTCAGCACACCACCATCCCCACACCCCCGTGGTTTTCCCCACTTGGTGTCCATACGTTTGTTCTCTACGTCTGTGTCTCAACTTCTGCCCTGCAAACCGGTTCATCTGTACCATTTTTCTAGGTTCCACATACATGTGTTAATATATGATATTTGTTTTTCTCTTTCTGACTTACTTCACTCTGTATGACAGTCTGTAGATCCATCCACGTCTCAACAAATTACTCAACTTCATTCCTTTTTATGGCTGAATAATATTCCATTGTATATATGCACCACAACTTCTTTATCTATTCGTCTGTCGATGGGCATTTAGGTTGCTTCCATGACCTGGCTATTGTAAATAGTGCTGCAATGAACATTGGGTGCATGTCTATTTGAATTCTGGTTTTCTCTGGGTATATGCCCAGAGTAGTGGGATTGCTAGATCATATGGTAATTCTATTTTTAGTTTTTTAAGGAACCTCCATACTGTTCTCCATAGTGGCTGTATCAGTTTACATTCCCACCAACAGTGCAAGAGGGTTCCCTTTTCTCCACACCCTCTCCAGCATTTGTTGTTTGTAGATTTTCTGATGATGCCCATTCTAACTGGTGTGAGGTGATACCTCATTTTGATTTGCATTTCTCTAATAATTAGTGATGTTGAGCAGCTTTTCATGTGCTTCTTCGCCATCTGTATGTCTTCTTTGGAGAAATGTCTATTTAGGTCTTCTGCCCATTTTTGGATTGGGTTGTTTGTTTTTTTAATATTGAGCTGCATGAGCTGTTTATATATTTTGGAGATTAATCCTTTGTCCGTTGATTCATTTGCAAATATTTTCTCCCATTCTGAGGGCTGTCTTTTCGTCTTGTTTATGGTTTCCTTTGCTGTGCAAAAGCTTTGAAGTTTCATTAGGTCCCATTTGTTTATTTTTGTTTTTATTTCCATTACTCTAGGAGGTGAATCAAAAAAGATCTTGCTGTGGTCTATGTAAAAGAGTGTTCTTCCTATGTTTTCCTCTAAGAGTTTTATAGTGTCCGGTCTTACATTTAGGTCTCAAATCCATTTTGAGTTTATTTTTGTGTATGGTGTTAGGGAGTGTTCAAATTTCATTCTTTTACATGTAGCTGTCCAGTTTTCCCAGCACCACTTATTGAAGAGACTGTCTTTTCTCCATTGTATATCTTTGCCTCCTTTGTCATAGATTAGTTGACCATAGGTGTGTGGGTTTATCTCTGGGCTTTCTATCTTGTTTCATTGATCTATGTTTCTCTTTTTGTGCCAGTACCATATTGTCTTGATTACTAGGAGTCTGATTCCTCGAGCTCCGTTTTTTTCCCTCAAGACTGCTTTGGCTATTCGGAGTCTTTTGTGTCTACATACAAATTTTAAGATTATTTGTTCTAGTTCTGTAAAAAATGCCATTGGTAATTTGGTAAGGATTGGATTGAATCTGTAGATTGCTTTAGGTAGTATAGTCATTTTCACAATATTGATTCTTCCAATCCAAGAACATGGTATATCTCTCCATCTGTTGGTATCATCTTTAATTTCTTTCATCAGTGTCTTATAGTTTTCTGCATACAGGTCTTTTGTCTCCTTAGGTAGGTTTATTCCTAGGTATTTTATTGTTGCAATGGTAAATGGGAGTGTTTCCTTAATTTCTCTTTCAGATTTTTCATCATTAGTGTATAGGAATACAAGAGATTTCTGTGCATTAATTTTGTATCCTGCTACTTTACCAAATTCATTGATTAGCTCTAGTAGTTTTCCGGTGGCATTTTTAGGATACTCTATGTATAGTATCATGTCATCTGCAAACAGTGACAGTTTTACTTCTTCTTTTCCAGTTTGTATTCCTTTTATTTCTTTTTCTTCTCTGATTGCCGTGGCTAGGACTTTCAAAGCTATGTTGAGTAATAGTGGTGAGAGTGGACAACCTTGTCTTGTTCCTGATCTTAGAGGAAATGCTTTCCGTTTTTCACCTTTGAGAATGATGTTTACTGTGGGTTTGTCATATATGGCCTTTATTATGTTGAGGTAGGTTCCCTCTATGCCCACTTTCTGGAGAGTTTTTACCATAAATGGGTGTTGAATTTTGTCACAAGGTTTTCCTGCATCTATTGAGATGATCATTTGGTTTTTATTCTTCAGTTTGTTACTATGGTGTATCACATTGATTGATTTGCATATATTGAAGAATCCTTGCAACTCTGGGATAAATCCCACTTGATCGTTGTGTATGATCCTTTTAATGTATTGTTGGATTCTGTTTGCTAGTATTTTGTTGAGAATTTTTGCATCTATATTCATCAGTGATATTGGTCTGTAATTTTCTTTTTTTGTAGTATCATTGTCTGGTTTTGGTATTGGGGTGATGGTGGCCTCAGAATGAGTTTGGGAGTGTTCCTTCTTCTGCAATTTTTTGCAAGAATTTGAGAAGGATGGGTGTTAGCTCTTCTCTAAATGTTTGATAGAATTCACCTGTGGAGCCATCTGGTCCTAGGCTTTTGTTTGTTGGATGATTTTTTTCTTTTTCTTTCCTTTGCGGTTCGCGGACCTGACACCCTGTATTCAAAGCATCACTTCTTAGCTCCGAGCTCTGATACCAGCCAGAGGAGGTATCTCTCTGGGGGGTTCAGCCCCCTTCTCCCTGGAATTCTGCCCTGGGGAAGGAGATAGCTCTAGTGCTAGAGGCCAAGATATGCAGAAGGCAAATATTCTTCTCATTCCCAGCATTTCTCTTTTTTTACCTATCCTGATTCAAGCGTTTTGCCATTGGCAATTGCCTATTTTTCAAAGACGTTTTTGCAGTGAGCACAATATTGCTGTTTTACTGTGAGTCACTAACCCTGGTGGGGTACCCATGTGGGATGTCTGCTCCGGTCTCCATGATGTCCCACTCTGAGAACAGAACCCTTACTTCCTGCAGCTTCACACTATTGCAGCCCAGCCCCTGGCCCCAATTCTTGACATCAGACACGCACACCTTAGTGAAATTGGGCCAGATGGATTCTCTTGCCTGGACATTTGAAATTAGGATTGAAAGAGGGCTAGTCTGTTTCTCTGTCACCACAAGAAACATGGGATGGCCACTGCTCAGAGAGCAGAGAGAGTTTCTCATGGAGATGGAAGGAAATCGCCTTTAGATGGTGCAGATGTGGACATGAGTGACCGCGTGATGATGTGGGAGGGAAGCACATCCACATCCAGAAAGAAGGAGAGAGGCTGGGAGAGAGGGAAAGAGGGGGAGAGGGAGAGAGAAATCCACTGCTCAGATTCTGTTGGTTTCCTAGTTCCAGCCCAGCTGTTCTTTTGTGTTAGCTTCTATACAATAGCCCGGTAAACGTGAATGAACTTCCTGTTTTTGCCTATGGTAATTTGGAGTAGTTTCCTGTTAATTTAAAGCCAAAAGACTCTGAATAAAATGCAATCTGGTATCAGGAAACGAAGTTGCACATAACCACAGAACTGGCCCATTTCAGGGCTTGGGAACGGTAAGGATTCCTCCATCCCGGGACACGGAGGAATGTTAGTGGAACAGAGACTAAAGCAGCCAGTGAAATTAGTGTCAGTTGTTTCAGGGACTTCAATAATTTTCCTTTTGAGGCTGAGACTTTAGGAGGCCACCTTGAAGGATGTCTGACCGTGCTGGCGACTCCTTGGGACTTCAGTATGGTGCATGGGAGACATGTACCAGTCTGAGGCTGCCTGGCTTAAAATGGATGGGGGAAAACAGGTCAGTTATGCAACTCTGCTCCTGGAAGTCCTTTCTGCTTATAGTATAGGAGCTGAGACCACTTTTGGTCCGTTTTCAAAATTCATCGTAGGACTTACTGAGCTGCAGCACTTCCACTCTGTGGGGCAACCTACATTGAGAGCTAAACGTGGTGAATCAGTTACGAAACAGTGATGTCCTAGCACTTGGAAAGAGGACATCTGGGATGTGCCAGGGCTGGTGGGGACTCCTGATCTTTCAACGCTTCTTCCAAGTCTGTCTGCTGCACCCTCTTGCAGGACAGAGGTGCTGACACCTGCCACTGTGAAGCACTCCTTAGGACAGGTTTTGGATGCTCTGTTGAGCTAGAGGTGAAACAGGCTCTCTGCTGCCCTCTTGCACCCTGAGGTGAAACCCATTAAGCAGAGAACTGGGCACAGCCCTTCTAAGAAACTGAAGCCCACCATGCATGGCCCACCTCTGACTGCCCAGCTGAACAAGACGTCTAGAAAAGGCATCCTACAAGTTGAATCTCTCTAACTTAACGGGCTGCCAGTTAAGGTCTTACAGGCATTACACTGCCAGGAAACCTCAAGCCTGGAGAACAGGGTCTTTGGAGGGACACAAATCCACACCACAGGGCTTTTTGATCCCTCAGGCAAACCCAGGCTCAAGCTCAGAGGCTGCCGGCTCCATTCAGAAGGTGTCACACGCCCCACAGCTAGCTCCTTCCCAGTCTCCTTCCAGGGGTGGCCCTGGAGGACCCAGGACAAAGACCAGGTCCTCGGGGGAGGAACCTGGAGTGGCTCTACTGGAGAACCAAGGAGCTCATCCTTCAGGATTCAACAGGTGATGGCCACGTACTTCATCAGATAACCAGCGACTGACTTGGGGCTGCTGTCTTGGAGGCCCCCTCCGTCTTCATTTTTAAGTGGAGGCTTTGTGGTTATTGTCTGGTCTCTCTTCCTGCATTCTGTATCAGATGGGATATAGATGGCAGGTTTTTGTCATGTCCTCTACAGACTGAACAGGCTTCGGGCTGACTTGGAGAAGGAGGCGTTGTCTGGGAATAGGGCCTCAGTGGGAGAGGTGAAGGTGTTGACATTGGCAGGCACATCAGTGCTGTGTGACCCCCTGCCATGGGATGAGGCAGGACTCCAGGCCCAGACAGGCCTGGTTCATTTCGTTTTCCTGGAAATTTTGAATTGCATCGAAGACAGCTAATGGATTTCTCTGTGTGGCCCAACTACAAAGTATACCAGCAAGGCCAGAAGGCAATGGGGTCCCTCATGGCCGTGAAGCAGCAACACGCACAGAGCAGCAGAGATAGTAGTCTACAAAGAGAGAAGGAAGCACCTCTGCAAAGAGGAGAGACAGAGACAGAGATAAAGATAGAGAGATACAGAAAGAGAGAGACAGGGAGACAGACTGATTCATGATTGCTTTCCTGCTGTTCGTTTCCTGGGGGGAGGTGTTGCACCCTGCTTTGGACTCCATCCCTGATACTCCCTCCGCCTTAAAAACAAACTTTTAGGGCTTCCCTGGTGGCGCAATGGTTGAGAGTCCGCCTGCCGATGCAGGGGACGCGGGTTCGTGCCCCGGTCCAGGAAGATCCCACATGCCGCGGAGCGGCTGGGCCCGTGAGCCATGGCCGCTGAGCCTGCGCGTCCGGAGCCTGTGCTCCGCAACGGGAGAGGCCACAACAGTGAGAGGCCCGTGTACCGCAAAAAAAAAACAAACAAAAAAACATAAAACCAAACTTAGTTGTGAAAGATCCAGAGGAAGTTGCAAGATAGGACAGGGAGGTCCCATGTGTCCATCAGTGTTCCGCCCACGGTTACAATTTACATAACTGTAATATAATATCAAAGCAGGAAGTTGACATCAGTATAATGTGTGCTATTTTATCATGTGTGGATTTGTGTAACCACCACTGCAGTCAAGATACAGAACTATGCATCCCATAAAGATCTTACTGCTACCTCGATATAGTCACCCCTCCTCCCACCATTCCTAATCCCCAGCAACTACCAATCTGTTTTTCATCTCTATAATTTCATTATTTTGAGAATATTCTATGAGTGGAATCACAGTTTGTGACTTTCTGAGACTGGCTTCTTTTCCTCAGCATAAATCCCTTGAGATCCGTCCAAGTTAGGGTGTGTATCACTAGTCCACTCACGTTATTGATGACTAGTAGCCCATGGCACGGATGGACCAGGGTTTTTTGAACCATTCACCCAGGGAGGGACATTTTGGTTGTTTCCAGTTTGGGGCTATTATAAATAAAGCTGCTGTGAGCATTTGTGTACAGGTTTTCGTGTGAACTTGTATTCATTTCTCTGGGAATAATGCCAGGAGTGCAATTATGGTGAGCGTACGTTTTGTTTTTTTTAAGAAACTGACTATTTTCTGGAGTGACTTACCATTTTATGTTCACAGCAGCTATGCACGAGAGTTCCAATTTCTCTGCATCCTTGCCAGCATTTGGTATCATCATTTTTTATTTTACCTGCTCTAATAGGTGTAGAGTGATATCTCCTGGTGGTCTTAAATTTTATTTCCTTTATTGCTAGTAATGTTGAACATTTTTTCACAGGTATGTTTGTTGTCTGCATGCCCTAATTGATGAAATGTCTCTTCATATCTTTTGCCCATTTTCTTTTTTTAAAAATGTATTTATTTTATTTATTTATTTTTGGCTGCATTGGGTCTTCATTGCTGTGCGCGGGCTTTCTCTAGTTGTAGCGAGCGGGGGCTACTCTTCATTGCGGTGCATGGGCTTCTCATTGCGGTGGCTTCTCTTGTTGCAGAGCACGGGCTCTAGGTGCGTGGGCTTCAGTAGATGTGGCACATGGGCTCAGTGGTTGTGGCTTACGGGCTCTAGAGCGCAGGCTCAGTAGGTGTGGCGCACAGGCTTAGTTGCTCCACTGCTTGTGGGATCTTCCCGACCAGGGATTGAACCCGTGACCCCCGCATTGGCAGGCGGATTCTTAACCACTGCGCCACCAGGGAAGCCCTGCCCATTTCTAACTGATATGTGTGTGTGTTTACTATCAAGTTTGTTTGTTTGTTTGTTTGTTTTGGATGGGGGTGCATCTCCTCCAACATCTTTTTATTTTTAGTATTTTATCATTGAATTTATTTATTTATTTTATTATTGGGGTATAGTTGTTTTACAATGTTGTGTTAGTTTCTACTGTACAGTGAAGTGGAGTTCCTTGTGCTATATAGCAGGTTCTTACTAGTTATCTACTTTACACATATTAGTGTATATATGTCAATCCCAGTACTATCAAGTTTTGATATAAATTATCTTGTTTTGTTAACAAGTTTGAAATGGGCTGTTGTTACTTGCAAACTTATAGGTAGTCTACTTTGTATTTAGTGACAATCATAATAACATCTAATATTTACTGAGCACACACTGTGTCAGGCATTGTCTCAGTGACTCCCAGGTTTTAGCTCACTGGATATTCGTTGTTTACAAACATCATATATTGTTGTTCTAAACATTACCCGCTGTTACAATTTAGTTTACAAATAACTGTCAGCCTCAACAAACAGCTCTGGCATTGCCTAAATTCAAATTGGCTGAGTTTATTTGTGTTCCAGTTGATTGAAAAAATTCTGAGCCACTGATACACAAGTCAGGATAGCCGCTCTTCAAGTGGAATAACAGTGCTCACAGTTAAAACATATCACATAGTACACACCTTTGTATTTGTTTTAAGTAAATATCTGACCATGTTCAGTTCAGCTCATTCTCCAAAAAAAAAATCCCCCAAACTTTAGTTTCCTTCTAAAACAAGGGCAGAAAATAAATGCCCATTTACATTACATAGTTTCTTTTTTTATGTTTTATTTTTATTTTTTAACGTCTTTATTGGATTATAATTGTTTTACAATGTTGTGTTAGTTTCTACTGTACAACAAAGTGAATCAGCTATATGTATACATGTATCCCCTCCCTCTTGAGCCTCCCTCCTACCCTCCCCCATTACACAGTTTTTAAAAACCCACATTGGTGTGAGTGAAGCAGATACACATGCAGTGATCAGATATTCTGAGTTCCTGGATGAGGTTGGGACCGTATTTCCTGAGGTTTGGAAAGAGATGGGAAGTTTGTTCAGGGTCCCCAAGACGACTGCACAGTTGGCCGAACAGTAGAACCACCCCGTGAGGGGCAGGGCCCCTTTGGGGACTGGACACGCTCCTCTGTGCCCCCGGGGCTGTCAGTGTGAGTTACTGGTGAGTCATTGAGCAGGATTGCCCTTGGGCACCTGGCTTCTGGGTGATCCATCATCTGTGCTGCTGCTTCTTTCCACACTTCCAATCAACAGGAGGGCGCAGAGCCCATTCCCACATGTTAGACAGTCACGTTTCACCCTTGGAAGAGGCAAATGAATGGGGTCCCCATGGCGCAGCCGGGCAGCACATGGGATTCAGGGAGTGGAGGGTGGTGTCAGCAGAGTGAAGCTGCAGATCTGCACATCGTGGACCCAAGTCACTTTGACCAACATCCAGCTGCTGTGTTTCGATGGATTGATCACAATCAGCTGTCCCAACCGCCAGCAGACCCAGCAGGTCCAGGAACATCCTCTTCCCTGCCCGTCTTTCTCAGCGAAGTTCACAGCAGCTTTGGACACTGAGGTGTGAGGTGCATGCAGCCCACCCTCCCTCCCCTCCATCTGTTCCCTGGGCACCCCCCCACACCAGCCCTCTGAGCCTCCCAGCTTTGACCTTGCTCTTTTCTCGCCTCACCCTTTGTCCTTTGGACTTGATGCTTGGTCCATTTTCTTACAAACCATGTTTCTTTCTTTGTTCCATCACCATGTTGCCTTATGCTACGTCAGGGGAGCAGCCCTGGGACTCTCCCTTCCAGTAAGGTTCCAGGGGTGGTTCTACCCACTCTCCCTCTTCCCAATATTCTTTTCTCTCCCCCTCCCCCCCAGTTCAACTCCAGGCCTCACCACTTACCAGCTAGGCTGTTTGCAAGTTACCTTTCCCATCTGACTCTGTTTCTTTTTTTTTTTTTTTTGCGGTACGCGGGCCTCTCACTGTTGTGGCCTCTCCCGTTGCGGAGCACAGGCTCCGGACGCACAGGCTCAGCGGCCATGACTCACGGGCCCAGCCGCTCCGCGGCATGTGGGATCTTCCCGGACCGGGGCACGAACCCGTGTTCCCTGCATCGGCAGGCGGACTCTCAACCACTGCACCACCAGAGAAGCCCCTGATTCTGTTTCTTTTATAAATGGGGTCCTTTTTTGTGAGTCCCTTTCTCACAAGGCTGTTGTGAGATTTATGGATTATGTTACACCAGGGGTTGTGAGGAGAGGGAAAGGGGAATTCTTGTTTAATGGGCACAAATGTTCAGTTTGGGAAGATGAAACGTTCTGGAGATGGATGGCAGCACATCATTGTAAATATATTTATATATCCCATCACATCTTAGTACTCAGATCGCAACTAGCTAATTCTAGAAATGGGCAGCCCTCCCCCTTTCTGTCCCCCATCTTGGTCTCTAATCGCAGGTCGTGACGACCTGTCCCCCACCCCCTTGTCCCAGCCCCACCCTCTTATCAGTCAGTCAGGGGGACTCACAGAGCACTCGGCTTCCCCAGCAGCGGAGGACCGCTCACTGGCTGCCATCACCATGGCAACTCACTGCCTCCTCCCCCCCCTCCCCTCACTTTCCAGAGCCGACAGATTTGTGGAGTTCCAGACTTCTCAGGGCTGGGAGGGAAGAAGAAAGAGACTGGGGGAGGGGAGAGAAGCTCCCTTGACTGCAGAGGTAGCCACAGGGTTCAGGTTGGCTTGGAAACCCGATCCCAGCCAGGTATGCAGTGTGGCCTCTGTTGTCCCCGCCTGTTGAGGAAACCTTTTAGGTATCCCTAGGCACTCCCGATTCCCTCTGAGATGGGCCAGTGTGGGGCCCGAGGGTGATGGGCTAGTGGCGTGTGGCATGCACGGTAGGTAAGCGTGATGTTCAAACAGAAGATGGGTCTCTTCTGCTGCTCTTGCAGCACTGCTGGTTCTATCTACGATTACACGATAGGACCAGTGGCGATGAGCTTTGCAAATGCCAAAGGCTGTCGGGGGGCGTTCGTTATTCTGGCCACTCCCAGTGTGGCTGGCCAGAGCGGAGCAGCCTAATGAAAGGTCTCCCCTCCTGAAGTGAAGTGGGGGGCTTGGTGATACATGTCCACATGGGACCTCCTGGAGGACAACACAGGGGCAGTGGGCACAAGATGCTAACCAGTGAGTCCCAGCTGTGGGGTGCAGCCCGGGGGTCAGCGCCAGATCTCGAGAACCTACCTTTTCCCCAGCTCACCTGCAGAATCAACACATCCATGTCTTATACATGCAGGACCTGCGACATGTAGATAAATGCTCATTGGTGCTATTGTAGTTAGAAAAAATAATTTCAAAGCATGGGCTGAATTCGAGGTAACTTTTTGTCATGATGTGCGTCCTCAGTCAGCAGGGCTGTGGTGGTAGAAGGTGAGGGTCGGTGAAATTGATGGCGGTTGAACAAACCCTCCTTTAAAAGGGTGAGGGCATGGAATTTGGACCCAGGCTACAAGGTGGATGGACCTTGAGGACATTCTGCTGAGTGAAGCAAGCCAGACACAAAAGGACAAATACCGTATGATTCCACCTACATGAGGTAATACATGAGGTAATGAGTTTGCTGGAATAGGCAGATTCACTGAGACAAAAAATAGATTAGAGCTTACTGGAGGTTGTGAGGAGAGGGAAAGGGGAGTTAGTGTTTAATGGAGACGGAGTTTCAGTTCGGGAAGATGAAAAAATTCCTAAGATGGGGGGCAGGGTGATGGTAGCACAGCACTGTGAATGTACTTAATGCCACTGAACGGCACACTTAAAAATGTGAAAAGGGATTTCCCTGGTGGCGCAGCGGTTGAGAGTCCGCCTGCCAATGCAGGGGACACGGGTTCGTGCCCCAGTCCGGGAAGATCCCACATGCCGTGGAGCAACTAAGCCCGTGCGCCACAACTACTGAGCCTGCGCTCTAGAGCCCGCGAGCCACAACTACGGAGCCCGCATGCCACAACTACTGAAGCCCCCGTGCCTAGAGCCCGTGCTCCACAACAAGAGAAGTCACCACAACGAGAGGCCCGCGCACTGCAACGAAGAGTGGCCCTTGCTCGCCACAACTAGAGAAAGCCTGCACGCAGCAATGAAGACCCAACACAGCCATAAATAAATTTATTTTAAAAAATGGTCGAAATGGTAAATTTTATGTTATGTGTATTTTACCACAATAACAAAAATCACCCCCCGCAAAAAAGGGGAGAGGCGAGGCTGGTTGGTGGCCAGGTGGCTGGCTATTCCTGCCGTGGAGGTGGGGGGACGCAGGGCCCCCTTAAGAAGGCTTTGATGGGGAGCAGTGTTCTGCAGCGCTCCACAGACCTCTACGCCCCTAACTGCCTCACTCTGCCACCTTCAGCCAACTGGCTGAGGGTGGGCAGGTTGAGAGGTTTGTGTCCTGGGCTCCCTGCCCCCGTTTGCTGAAGCCACAGCGGATGACCTGTCACCTCCCTGTAGGGTTCCATCTCATTTAGGAATCACCAGGGTGGTGATGACTTTGAGCTTCAGTCATGGTCTCCCTTCCTCTGGAAGATGCAGGTGGGCGAGGTGGGCTGTGAGGACCCACCAGTGCTGGCCAAGTGGCCACAGCAAATGTGTGGGCCATGTGCCAGCCAGGTGACGAGAAGGAAGCGTTGTTCTCGTGGGACCCCCGTGCCATGCCCACACCAGCTCCAGGGCCCAGGGTACCTGCAGCCCCTCCTTGCCTTCTGATTCACTGTTCAAACCCACCAGCCCTTCTGACAGAGCTAGAAGCAGACACCAAGCCCTCCAGGGAGCTATTTTTAGGGTTCATCTGTTCTTTCTGATTTCTCCTCTAGATTCCATATTCTCCCACCCCCAGATCCAAAAAAGCTAAAGAATCTGGCAATCATTCATCATTCCCTCTGTCTAGGTGCTCTTTCTTCACTGGGCAGCTCGGTTTGCAAGCTGGGCTCTCACCCTCACCTTCCCGTACCACTCCCTCTTTCTTTCTTCATCCCCACCCTCACCCTCTGGTTCACCAGCTCCAGAGGCAGCACAGAAAGCAAGCTATTTGTCTGACATCATCTTCTACTCCCCGGCCTGCTAAGAGTTACTCACTCAGGCAATCCCTGCTCCGCCAGAGGAGACTGTCCAATTGCCAAGCAACCCACTGTTGGCCAATCACGGAGCTTGGAGGTGATGTCATGGCAAGAGCTGAGCAGTGGTGCTGATGTGGAGAGAAGCCCAGGGTACCACTAATTGAGGGAGTGAAGAAGGGAGCAGCTCACTTCTAACTGGACTGCAGGTAAGTAGAAATAGAAGGCAAATTATTTGAGGCTTTTCAGACAAAAGAAAACAAAAACAACCCAGCAGCTGCAGAGAGGAGAAGCAAGGAGTCTGGCACCTATTGTGTTGCCTTTCGGTTTCACTCGATTAAACTTTGTCAAATCCTGGTGGAAACGGGGCGAGGTGAAAAGGATGGTGCCTGGCAGAGGGGCGAGGGTGGGCTCCAGGTGTTTCTTCTATCCTGGAGCTCAGGGGACAGAGGATGGGTGGGAATCAGATCGGATGTCCACGGTGAGTTCTTTCCGCATAAAAACGTTTTGTTGCTGAGGCAGAAAGGTTTTGTTCAGAGTCTGGCTTTCCCCAGAGCGGCTCAGGCCCACCAGAGCTCTTTCAAGCTGGAAGCTGCCCTGTGGTTTACGTTGCCTTTCTCAGCCACAGCTGTTCTGTCTCCTTTTCCCATTTGCATCATCCTTTGCTTTCTCCTCTGTCTGCACTGGGTTACTTTTTTCTCTTGGTTCTAAGGGTACAATGAGATCACCATCTCTTCTCGCTCCGCCCCACCCTGAGGCCAACCTGGTCCTACCTGGGCAGGGATGGCTGGCTGTAATGCTGCGAACTGCTGGAACCCACACCTGCCACACCCTGGTCCCTGCCTGTGACCCAGCCGCCCACCCCTGGCGCTCAGCCCGCCACCCTGGCCAGGAGTTTAGGCATTGTCCCCACCTCATCCCCAGGAACCAGGGATTTGACAGCCAGTGGCCAGCTCTGTCCCCACGTGGTGGTGCTGCCTTTGTTTTATTCCTCTTGGAAGGCACGGTCAGGTGTGAAGGAGTCTCATTGTCCTGAAAAGGGCAGGTCTCCAGGACCCTCTTGGGTGGCTCAGAAATATCCAGGCAGCACGTGTCGAAATACTTTGTGCAGGGACCCCCGTGTCTCAAGACCAAGAGAATAGTGGGGGCGGGGGAGGGACAGCCAGCAGGGTGGCCTTGCAGGAGTCCTGCGGGGTGGATGGGAGGTTGAGAGGGGATGTGGGGGAATCTGTCTCCACTGAGGCTGAGGCTCCCTCTAGGGGGAGGAAGCCTCTCCCACAGACAGGGAGTCAGGGTGCCGGGGTGGGGGGGGGGGGGCGGGGGGGGATGAGATCATCTTTCAGATAAGGAGATAATCTAAGCGCTAGAGCCAGCCGTGAGGGGGCAGAGGGGAAAGGTCTGATCCACAGCTCCACAGAACAGAGCTGGAGTTGCCCGGAAACCCTGCCCCACCCTCTAGGGTCAGCCAGACCCCCTCTCCTCAGCTGGCACCACACCCTCACCTTGCCACTGGGAATGATTCTTCCGCCCCTCCTTGAAGCCCACTTATCACTGCCAGAGCCAGAGCACCTGTCAGCAGGTCCCGGCCCTTCTGGGATCCCCAGCTTCACCTAGGCTGCTTGGGGAACAGGTTTGAAGTGGGCAAGGATCCTCAACTGCTGGATGGATCCGCCACAGAGCACTGTAGGGAGTGAGCTCCCCATCGCTGAAGCCGTCCAAGCAGAAGTTGGATGACCACCCAGCAGGGTAGCTGTAGAGGAGATTTCTGTGTTGTATTGGAGACTGGACTGGATTAGTGTTTTTCAAACTGCAGGTTGAGACCTGTTAGTGGATTGTGAAATCAATTTTGTGGGTTGTGACTGGTATTTTTTTTAGATAAAATGGGATAAAGTAGAGAAGAAAAAAGTCAAAATGCATCTCATATAGTAATGTTTCCTATACCATTTTTAGTTATATATTCTCAGTAATGTTAAATATAAATATATTATGTTTATAAATATATTTAATAAGTGTTATATTTATAAATAAATATGAATATATTTATGTTTATATTTCAGCTATATATAGGTGTATGTATATATATGTATATATATATGTACAGTTATATATGTGTGTATATATGTATGTACATATATATACACATATACATATATATGTCAGTATCGTGACATATACCTACTGGATCATGATATAAAATGTAGGTCTTTATTGCGGATTTCAGTAAGAAAAAGGATTGAGAGACATTGGGCTAAGTAACCTCTAATTACTTTTCCTAACTATAAGACTGTACGCCTATGGATAACTCTTATTAGACTGTGAAGTTCATTTAAAATTTAAAAAGATTTTTGTGGTAAAATACACATAATGTGAAATTTACCAGTTTAGCCACTTTTAAGTGTATCGTTCAGTGATATTAAGTGTTTCACATTGCTGTGCAACCATCACCACCATTCATCTCCAGAACTTTTTCACTTTCCCAAACTGAAACTCTGCCCCCACTAAACAATAACTCACCATTCTTCTCACCCCCGCAGTCCCTGGCTACCCCCATTCTACTTTCTGTCTATGAATCTTACTCTAGGTCCCTCATATAAGTGGAATCATAGTGTTTGTCTTTTTGTGACTGGCTCATTTCACTTAGCTGAATGTCCTCAAGGTTCATCCATGTCATAGACTGTGAACTTCTTACAAGGAGAACTGTTTTGTTCATAAGTGTCCCATGTACAAAATAAGTGCCCAGAGTCCAAGTGTTGTTTTAAATGGAAAACTGTGTCTCTTTAAGGAGAGACTTTGTTCTAAAGGACCCATCAAAGTCAGAGAAGTCTGGTCTAATATCGTCCCTCTTGAGCAGATTTTTGGACAGACATGTTATTGCTGGTGCGGTAGCGGGAGTGTCTTTGCATTTTTTGCTTCCTTATGTATATCTCATTATGGCTCAATCATAGAAATCCTAGGGCGAAGGGAGATTAGCTGCCTTCTCTCATACAACGAGGCCGCTTTAACCACATTTTCCCTGTGGGACGGAAGCAGGCTGACTGACAAGATTTAAAATAGAGCAATCAAGCCATAAACTGAGATGCAGAGAGCGAGGTCGTGGAACAGGAAACAAGGACATGGCAAAGAAGGAGGGTAAGAGAGAGCTAAAGCGAGACTGTCTACATGAAACCAACCATGTCGAATGGGAAAATTCAGATCTTTTGTGTTCTTGATTTTAAACAATTGGATATCTAAAAAATCAAGAGCATAACCAAAGAAAGGCTTCATTTTTCCTGAACCCCTAAGATCCTCTCTCCAGACCCCCTTGATATCTCCGTATTATTTCCTACTTACCTGGAGAGTATCATTTGGAGATCCAGAATTCCCAGAGATTTTGAAATCATGAGTAGGTAGACAGTTTGGGGGGTGGGGTGGGAAGGAGGATAGAAATTTGGAGGAAAATTCTAAAACATGCAATATGTAATTTTTATAATGCCGTGTAGGGAACCAAACTCTCTCCTTCCCCATCCCACACCCCTCCCCTTTTATTTTGGCTTGAGAAATAAACATACATCATGTATAATCTAATTTGCTTATTAAATTAGAACTTGCTATATTTAGAGATGTGATAGTCTTGGAAAAGTTTACTTTTTCTGCTTTTCTTTGGGGAAGTGTAAGGACCAAAGAAAAAAAAAATCCCCCCTGACATTTTAAAAAGCATTTTTCAGCGTTTTACATTTCTGGTCCCACAAGGAAGACAGGGAGACACACAGATAAAGGTACACCACCCCTGCCAGGAAGCAAGCACCTATCTTGCTTCCCCAGCAAAGCTCGCTGGTTTTTTCCATCAATCCAGACTGATCATTGTGTGTCTACTGTCTCAGGGTCCTGCTGTCCATGGTGGGTGGTGAGAGGCAAGAGGACAGAACAGAAGGGGCAGGCATCTGGCGGGGTGGCCTAATTTATGACAGGGCACAGGCAACCTGAGGGTTCAGAGAACAAACAAGTGAATGTGAGTACAGAGAAAAGAGCTGAGCGCAGACTCTGGGGTAAAAGACCTGGCGGGGAGGGGGATGGGCAGAGTGCAGAGTTAACAGTGGATCATTTGGGTGTCGGTGCCCAGAAATCCAGACCAGGTAGGGAGCAAGGTTCAGACTGAGTATGTGGAAATAGGTGGATAGACTCGGTCTGCTGATGGCCCAAACACAACTGGGCTATAGGTCCCAGGACAGGTCTGTCTGTTTCCTAAACCTGCCACGAAACCAGATATGTATGGACTCAACAAAGATTCCATGAGTCCCTCCTGGAAAAAAAACTACTTCATAAGTAGTCTAGCTAATCAAAAAGTTTTATCAAATTAAAGAACTCAAGTACAAAAAAGACAGGCTATTGATAATGATCACCAAGAAAGAAAACACTAGAATTTAGTCATTGTCTAATTATAATCAACACGTTCATAAAGCTGAATGCAAATGTCAAATATCTTGAGGCTGGGGAATAGATCTATTAAATTCATCATTGTATTTCTCCTTAGTACCTCGCCTAGTGCATATAGTAGGTTCTTCATAAATATTTGTTGAATGAATAATGCAAGAAAGAAATCAATAATGATACTCCAGAACTGAAAATCCAAGTCATTGTGACAAAATCATGTTTGTAGGGAAAGGAAGCAAAAGTATGCTAAAACTCTTATCTCATAAAGAAAATTATTAGATACTGTTTTATTCTTCATGTAATGAAATTTACAGGCATACCTCACTTTATTGTGCTTCAGAGATATTGCTTTTTTTTTACACACTGAAGGTTTGTGGCAAGCCTGTGTTGTCAGATGATGGATAATTATTACTTAACAATAAGTATTTTTTAGACATAATGCTGTTGCACATTTAATAGACTACAGGATAGTGTAAACATAACTTTTATATGTGCCGGGAAACCAAAAAATTCATGTGACTTGTTTTATTGCGACATTCACTTTGCTGTGGTGGTCTGGAACTGAACCCGCTATGTCTTCAAGGTCTGCCTGTAGACATAAATGATTTTAACTTAAAGATAAAAGCAAGATGTAAAACTTACAAAGCACTGGAGAAGAATGAAAGAACAAAGAAATAAGAGTAATATTGCAAAAGAGAAGGGTCTCGCTTTAAGGTAGCTAAATGTTGGGCCAGAAACAAGGCTTTGCTCCTTCGACTTAATCTTGGGAACGACACTGGACCTCTTGGGCCCTCTGAAAAAGGGTGTGAACCGGAAACGCTAAAGATCTCCATGGCTCCTCCCACTTATGGGCAGAGAGCTTGACCCCTGGAAATGATCACAAATCTATTGCTTTTTCTCTGCTGATGTGAAAATGATTTAATTTACTACACTTGGTAGGTCATGTGTGTGCATTTTAACAGGGACTTTCTGAGGCAATGCCTGACACAAAAGAGAGCTTAATGGTGAGACTGGGCCACCCATGGTTGGGAGGCCGATCTGGCACAGGCAAGCCTTTGTGTATCCTTCAGCCACATGCCCCAGGCAATCATTCATCTTGCTTACATTTACACTTGGCCTTGTGTCTGAAGAAGTACCATGGAACTTTGATATAAGAAGACTCTGGTTGAAATCCCATCTTTATCATTTTCTACTTATACAACTTTAAGCAAATCAAGTCACCTACCTGAACTGATCATCTGTAAAATGGGTATATTAGTATCTGTTTGATAGGATTTGGAGAGAATGAAATGATAAAATATATATGCCCAGATTACAACTATGTAAAAATAATAGACATAAAAAGAAAACTAGAAGGAAATGCCAATACCAAAAAGCAGTAAGATGACAGGGATTTGTTTCCTTTTCTCTGTCACATAGATGTTCTGAAATATGATATTAATATGTTTGTAATTAAAACATTATAGATAAAAGGAATAGATGCATATATATATATGCACTTGAAAGTACCTGGTAAACTGTAAAGCACTACAAAATATTCCTCTTGTGACTAGGAGTTAGATTACAGGGACGTGTTCTATATGTTGATGCTTCCAAGTGCTTTGACCCCAGGACCTCACACAGAGCTGGGTTCCAATCCCTTGCACTCCCTCCAGCAACCCTGCACAGAAGCCCATGCCCCTGACTTTTACTTCTAATATATTGACTCTTCTGCATCTATTGAATGGAAAATAAAATTAGCCCAGAAAGTGCCATCACTGTGGATTATTTGGGGTTGTCCATTCTGCAGACTTAATTTTCTTCCTCTGGCTTGCCTACAATTAGGAGGGGCTCCTCAGACTTACGCCACCAGAGCTCTGCACTTGCCAACAGGTGACACCTCCTTCTTTCCTGGAAACACCATTTCTAGGAAACGAAGCTGCATTTCTCAGCGTGTTAGGGACTGTCTGGGGCTCCCACCATTTCTTCCCTTTGAAGCCTCGGAAGCAAACCTAATGGTGGGGGAGCGGGGCGGTGATCAGACAAGCACCAGTTTCCCAAGGTCAGTTAATGCCAAATGACGGTCAACCCTCAGTATCTGAAGGTTCCACATCCACAGCCATGGAGGGCGGACTGTACCACGCCTGGGACTTGAGCATCCATGGATTCTGGTATCCGTGGGGGTCCTGGAACAGATCCCCTGCGGATCTGGAGGGATGACTATATTCTGCTTTGCCCAGTGTCCGTCTGTGAATCTCAATAGTCCCTTCTTGGCCTGTGCTCTAAAATCTACTCTTTCTCCCTGTAGAACATGGTCCTTGTTACTGCCAGAGAATTGCCAAAGGCTAGCAGAAACTTCCAGAGGCTCCAAATTCCCACCCAGGGGACCCATGTCATTCTTTCATTATTGAAAACCCCTGTGGTTATTTTAGGAAGTAGCTGAGGGCTTGGCACAGAATTAAATATTCAATAAATATTGTGTAAGGGATGAAAACCACAATCATGAAAAAATAATTTATCTCCTTTTTCTTTAAAAAACCCAAAGAAGACTGCCAATCAGTGCGAAATAACCAGGTTACTATGTGGACATGATACGTATGGATATGATTCTGACATTTAAGTAGCTCGTGCAGCTTACTTCCAGTGATTATAATTTCGACAGGACTTTTAAAAAGACTGATAATTGGCATGAACCTAAAGAGCCAGCTTCCTGTACTGCTTGTGGCTAAAGCACATGGGTCAGAGCTCAGCGCTTCCACGGCCTGACTCTGTACCACAGTTCTTTTACTGTCTCTGAACACTCTTGCCAAGGTCCACTCTATTCAAACCATTTAGATGTGCATTAGCTTATTTTCTCTCAAAAACAGTCCACATGAGATGTGCCACATCCTGATGGCATTATCTGGGCAGTGTTTGCAGTGACAAATAAAACGCTCACTTGGGTTGTGTTGGCGGTCAGAGATGCCTCTGGAGACCAGGTGTGCACACAGTAAAAGGCCACGTGGCATCTGAGAGCTGGATGCTCTTCTCTGTCAGCCACTTGCCACAAGAAGTGATAGCTATTATTGTTGAGATGATCCTCGGCATCACCATTTCCTCTCTTCCTTTTTTTTTTTTTTTTTTTTTTTTTTGCGGTACACGGGCCTCTCACTGTTGCGGTGAGCACTGGGAGCTGAAATGCAATGAACGAATCATGGATTTGAACCCTGGCTCTGTCACTTATTGAGTGTATTAGTTTCCTACGGCCGCTGTAACAAATTATCACAAACTTAAAGGCTTAAATCAACAACAAATCCTTCTCTTGACGTTCTGGTGTCCAGAAGTCCAAAAATGAAGGTGTCAGTAGGGCCTCACTCCCCCAAAAACTCTAGGGGAGGGTCCTTCCTGCTTCTGCCAGCTTCCAGTGTTCCAGGCATTCCTTGGCTTGTGGCAGCTCACTCCAACCTCTGTCTCCATCTTTACATGGTCTTCTTCTCTTTGTGTATCTCTCCCCTGCATGTTTCTTTCTTTATTTTTTTTTCTTTTTTCTTTTTCTTTTTCTTTTTTTTTTTTTTTGCGGTACACGGGCCTCTCACTGTTGTGGTCTCTCCCGTTGCGGAGCACAGGCTCCGGACGCACAGGCTCAGCGGCCACAGCTCATGGGCCCAGCTGCTCCGTGGCATGTGGGATCTCCCCGGACCGGGGCACGAACCCGGGCCCCTGCATAGGCAGGCGGACTCTCAACCACTGCGCCACCAGGGAAGCCCCTCCCCTGCATGTTTCTTAGAAGGACACTTGTCATTGGATTGAGGTGCCACCCAGATAATACAGAATGATCTCATCTTGAGATCCTTAACTTACTTAAACCTGCAAAGACCCTTTCCAAAGAAAGTCACATTCCCAAATTGCAGGGATTAGGATGTGGACATACCTTACTGGGGGACACCATTCAACCCATTACACTGAGTGACCCTAGAAATGCCACTTAGCCTCTCTGAGCCACAATTCGCACCTGTATAAAACAGGAATAGTAATTCCTACATCACAAGGTCATGATGAAAAAGTGAAATCATTTGTCACATAGTAGATGCTCTATAAATACACATGCTTAATGATGCAGATTCCAGCCCTGTGAAGCTGAGAGATCTCAGTTGCAAATCCCTTGGCCATGCATACCTCTGCTCATCTTTTTTTTTTTTTTAAATCTTCTTTTTTTTTTTTTAATTTATTTAACCTTATTTTTTGGTCACACTGCACGGCCTGTGAGATCTTAGTTCTCCAACCAGGGATCAAATCAATGCCCCCTGCATTGGAAGCGTGGAGTCTTAACCACTGGGCCGCCAGGGAAGTCCCCTCTGCCCATCTTTAGGATGTCTCCTCTTCCCAGCCCCATCTTCTTTCTCTGTCTCTCTGACCTGTGTTCTCTACTTGATTCCTCCTACACCTAAAATTCCTAGCATAACATCTTCCATTGACGTGTAGAGAGAGCACTTAATACGTATTTTTCATTCAATCATATCCTGAGGCTAGACTGTTTTTCCCCCGAGTCCCCAGGACCATGGAGGAGACAGCAGTTAGCATCCAGTCCTTCCACTGGCCACAAGAGAAGAGCTTGTAAGTCAGAAGACCTGGATCCTACAGCCAGCTCTACACCAGCTAGCTGTGTGACCTTAGCTAAGAGTCTTAACATCTCTGAGCCCCAGGTTCTTTATGAAAAGCAAAGCTGATGATGCCTGTCTTAACAGCCCAGACCAGCCTCCTGCAAAGATCAACTGGGATAATGTAAGCGACCAGAACCGTAATCAGTAAAGTGCTCCATGAGTGTAGGGTCTTAATTATCATTTCCAGCTCAAGCCAAAGGGTGAGGTCCCTGACTCCAGATACCCACACCTACAGAAAAAGCCCAGCTCAGTCCCCCTTCTTTCTCAGGGTGCCTTCTCTGCCTCCTCTTTCCTATTTGGACCCCCACTTCTGATTCATTACCCAGGTTAAGGTCCAAGGCCATGCCCTGCCCTGGCAACGGCTCACTCCCTCTGCCAGTCACCCCATCAATCAGCCTGGACATGAATGGGAGATGGTGTGGAACAGAGCTCATGACCAGGACTGTCGTATCCAGGCACTTAGCCCGCATCCCTGTTTGGGGACTCGCTGGTACTGCCAGGATCAACTTGACTCCGAGGAGAGAGGGCCCATTGTGCTGCATCGGGAGGGGCACGACAGGGGCCTCTGGCTCCAAAGCACAAGGAGAAGAACACAGAGACGCTGCAGGGAACAGAGCCCTTCAAGGTCAGCTGACCTGGTTTCAAATCTCTGCACTTTCACTTTTTAGCTGCGTGACCCTGAGCAAGCCATACAAACCCTCTGAGCCTCCGTTTCCTCACCTGCAAATGGGGACCACAGTCCTTACCTGCAGGGCTGGTGAGGCCTCGGAAGCAGGTGTGTGGTACCCGGTAGCGACCTTGTTGTAAAAAGCAGGGGAAAAGGAACTAATATTTATGAAACGTTCCCTTTTGCTGGACGCTTTTCTCATTTAATTTGTACAACTCTGTGCAGAATTAAGATGGGGCGAGCAAGGCTAGACATGTGAAGTAACCAGTAACATCTACGAGAGAGATGAAGTCTGTCTGACTCCACACTGGCCCAGCCCCACAGCCAGAGCTGAGCCTGCTGCCCCCATCCGCTCCCCTGCCCATCCCCAGCCAGGACAGACCCTGGTCCCCAGAGGGAAAACACCTCAGTAAGCAGGGAAAGGGCTTCTCAGTTAGTCTCAGAGTCCCTCTGGCTCACGGCGCGGCAGGCAGGGAAACTGTGGGCTCATGCCACCCTCTGCTGGCACAGCGACCACTGAGAGTGGCTGTGTTTGTCAGGGTTCTCCAGAGAAATGGACCAATAGGATACACATAGAAAGAGATTTATTATGAAGGATTGGCTCATGCAATTATGGAGGTTGAGAAGTCTCACCATCAGAGCTGGCTGCAAGCTGGAGGCCCAGGAAGGCCAGTGGTGTAAATCTAGTCCAAGTCTGAAGGCCACAGGGCCAGGAGCTCCCGTGCCTGAGGTCAGGAGAAGACAGACGTCCCAGCTTCAAGCAGACAGGGAAAATTCTCCCTTTCTCCGCCTTTTTGTTCTACTCCCTCAATGGATTGGGTGATGCCCACCCACACTGGGGAGGGTTATTTTCTTTACTCAGTCTGTCACGCAAACGTTCATCTCTTCCAGAGACAACCTCACAGACACACCCAAGGGTGATGCTGACCAGCTATCTGGGCATCTCTCAGCCCAGTCGAGTTGACACAAAAATTAACCATCACAGCGGCCAAGGATCAAGTGGTCCCCATGACGGCCACTCACAGCTGGCTATTCCTCACTCCATCAGATAGTAGCTTTCAGGAGATTCCTGTCACCTCCTGTCCCCAGACACTCCCCAATCTGCTCCCTCCCTGCCTCTCCTGTTACGCCTCCTTCACGCTTTCTGGTCCGGCATCAACCAGCTTGAGACCCCATAGACGCCAGGCTTTCTCAGCCTGATTTGCATGTGCTGTTCCCCCAGCAGAACGCCCTCCCTGCCATCTCCTGCTTCATTTCCACTCATCATTCAGAAGTTCCAGGGCTGGTAACATCAGGGGGCCCTTCCTAGCTCCCCAGGCCTTGTGCTGAGTCTGGAGCCCTGTCTCTGAGCTCCCACAGTAATCCCGAATGCGGATTTCCATCTCTGCACGAATCACACAATGATTACATTATTCCTTAGTATTTGTTTATTCTCATACTCCAGGGTTGTCTTAAAGGGGGTCAAGCAGTGCTTAGAACACTGGTTCGGAGCAGGCAGGGGGCAAGAGAGTGAGGGGGAACTGAAGAGGTATCTTGACATCCTCTGTCCAATGTCAGAATGCTCTGGGCAGGAAGGTCTGGGCTGGGTGTAGGGAGGAATTCAGGACACAGAGTTATTTTGCAAATACCTCCCAGGCGATTCTGACTTAGGGTTTGTTTCTCACCTTAACCTTTCCTTCGGACCAGGCCACTGAGCTGCACAGGGAGACAGATCAACATCCATTGATACATTCAGTTTGGGGAAACCCATGTTTGAGTCTCAGGGGGTCTTGCGATTGGGAAACCAATTATGAAATGATAAACTTCTCAATTATGAAATTTTCCAAGTTCAGTGCTTGGAAACTGAACTTGACTGAGTGACGTGGAAGGGGGGGTCGGTGTTTGGGGAAGGGAGAGTCAGCCTGGAGGTGGGGGCAGATGACGTACCTCCTGGGATTTCCTCCCCAGTTGTGTAACGACCTTCCTTATGCGAATAACCTGTCAGCTAAAACGATCTGCTTTTCGGATTTGTGACAGTGTCCTGAGCTGGTGGCAGACCTACCCTGACTTTCACTAGGACTCACCTCTCACATTCCAGAAAACATGACCCTCGCGGGTAGGTACAAAAACCGTTTACATAATGGGGCACTACAGCATAGGGTATTTCTGTACACACATAAATGTACTTACATGTGCATAGAAAAGATAAAAGGCTGACAGGAAATACACCTAAGGGTTAAAAGAGGTTATCTTTGGATGAGGCGTGGGGTCACAGCTGAGCTCTTCTTCCTTTTACTCATCAGCACTTGTTTTTAAAAAAGTCTTTACAATGCCCATGTATTATTTTTGCAGTTAATCCTGTTTTCAATTTGTAAAAGGAAATGAGGGGAGAGTTCAGGGCAGTAGGGATGGGGGAGGGGCCCAGAGGAGGTGGGTTGGACTGGACCCAACAAATCAACTCTAGAGAATTCCCTGGTGGTCCGGTGTTTAAGACTGGGCACTTGCACTGCTGAGGGCCTGGGTTCGATCCCTAGCCAGGAAACTAAGATCCCACAAGCTGTGCGACGTGGCAAAAAAAAAACCCAACAGTTATCAGCTCTAACTCATGACCTCGCAGTTTCCAAATCCTCCCCAAACACTGAGAGACCAAATGGGGGTGGGGGGACCCCTCCAGCCCTCATGGACACCAACCTCACTGGCTTTGACCACTGCACTGGGATGGTCAGGGAAAGCTCACAGCCTGACCTTGTCACCTAGGGAGAGGCAGGACCACAGGGATGGCAGTGGCCTTCTTTACCTTCAGGGAAGCACTGCCAAGTACTCTGAGAATGGAGTGTGGGTTTCCTCCGTCCTGGAGCAAAAGGAACAGAATATCCTGGGCACGTACGGGGACATAGAAATTGAGGTCCAGGGTGCCGGCGGGGGCGAGGGCACTGGTGCTTGAGGTCCATACCTGCAGGCATTTTGCGTTCAGTACCACAAAGGGAGATGATGTGCTGGAGAGAAGATGGGGGCCTCCGGGTGCCCCGGAAGGCGCAGGTAGACGGAAGTGGGTCCAAATCACACACAGGGATCCTGAACAGAGCTGCTCAGGGCAAAAGGGGCTGGGTCTCCAACCAAGGGGTGGATTTGGGTGGTTTGGGTGCCTCTGTGGAGCTCGGTGACCCCCCACTGCTCAGGCACCCACACTTGCATGGGTGCTGGCTTCTGAGCCTAGGAAGGGGGTTGCCCTCTTCACCTGTCGGGTGTTTCCACAGCCTACAAAGAGAAGATGAAGGAACTCCCGCTGGTGTCCCTGTTCTGCTCCTGTTTCCTGGCAGACCCCCTGAATAAGTCATCCTATAAATATGAAGGTACGTGAGGGTCACAGTCAGAAGAGTAAAGACGGAAGCTTCCCGTAGCTTGCATCCAGGAGGCCAGCACCTCCACCGCAGTTTCCTGAAAATCTCCCCCCTACACTGCATTCTCTTTCCCAGAGCCCGTAAAATCACCACAGCTGATTCTGAGGGTCTAAGTCCCACGCGAAGGTGGGCGTGGGGCTGCGGCCTGGGGGACCAGACAGCAGCTGGGGGTCTGAGTCAGACCCTCTGCAGAGTGCCCTCGATCTCAGCTTTTGTTCGTGCGCCGTGGAGGACGCAGAGGCCGAGTAGACAGGGGGTCTGCCCTCGGGGACACCTAGCCTAGAAGGGGGACAGTCATGGTGTAAATGAGCCGCCCACAGGTCTCCTCAGTGAAGGGTCGAGAATGCTCTGAGCAGGTCCAGATGTGGCAAGGGACTTCCGCCCTTCAGCCACCCAAGGAGGCTCTGGGACCGCTATGCCACCTGAGCGCTGTGACAGGTCCCAGGACACTGGCAGGGAGCACTGAATGGCCACGTCCTGATTGGAGGTGGTGGTCAGGGCATAGGTCACCTCTTAGTTTCCTGCGGCTTCAAAGGAAAGGATGGATTTGGTCTGGAAATGACAGGTGGGAGTGTTTGGGTCACCTGAGATTGTTTTTTCTGTTTAGGCTGGTGTGGGAGAGAGTGTAGGAGAAAAGATGAAAGCCAGCGGAGAGACAGTACTGACTGGAGAGAAAGAAGAGAGCAGGGTAGGACGGGGCAAGGGGAGAGGTGTCCGAAGCCTGAGCCGTTGGATTGGTAGCGGGGCAAGGAGCGGATGGGAGGTGGGTGGTAAGTAAACGCCTCAGTGTGTGCCAATATAAGCAAGAGCTCAGCCACTGGAGGAATCTTGTCAGAAGCAGAAGCAAAGGCAGTTGCTACAGCCATTATTAGAAATCCCTTATCCTGGGGCCCCTGCTCGCAGAGTCTGAGACCTTCCTGTGGCTACCAACTCCTTCAGCCCCATCAGGCCCAGCGACATTTGGTGCCATGTTTAGGACAGACCCAGAACCCTGGTCATTGGTCTGCCTTGGGGACCTCAGACCTCCCATGTATGTGTGCATGCTTTAGGGGGGGCCCCATATGGTCTTCAGGGGGTGAGCAGCCCCTTTTCTGCTCTCTGTAGCAGACACGGTGGACCTGAACTGGTGTGTAATTTCCGACATGGAAGTCATCGAGCTGAACAAATGCACCTCTGGCCAGTCCTTTGAAGTCATCCTGAAGCCACCCTCCTTTGATGGGGTGCCCGAGTTCAATGCCTCCCTCCCCCGGAGGCGAGACCCATCGCTGGAAGAAATCCAGAAGAAACTGGAAGCGGCTGAGGAGCGAAGGAAGGTCGGTGCTGTCCCTTTTTCCCCTCTGTCTGAGCACGAGGGGGAAGATGTTGAGGAAGACAGGTGGTGGCTCTGAGCTGGGGGTCAGGTCACCACCAACCTATAGGTATCTAGGCAGCTCTTCCAGGCACCAGGCAGAGAATGAGACACCATTGAGGGAAACAAAGAAGGAAAAGCCCCAGGTCTCTAGGAGTTTGGTTAGGGGGATAAGTCACTGAATTACATAACTCCCAGAGGTGACCTTATTGTGACAAGGTAAGACATTGACCAACACTAAGGAGTTAGGGAAAGCTAGACAATTAAGGAAAGGGGTCCTTAATTGGGGGAGGGGGAAGAAGGTCATGGCATGGTATACCTTCACCCCTTGGTGTGCCTTCCTCGCTTTCTACGGATTCTTATGGCCCAACTCTTATGCCATTTCTGTGTAAGCTTTCCTTCATATTTGAAGCTGAAAATTATCACTCTTGAATTCCTATAGCACTTCTTTTCTATCTCTCAAGGCATATGTCGCATGCTAGCCTGGGTTAGAGTTATTTATGCATTCTTGTCTCTAGTAGACTTTTTTCTTTCCCAAGTTGCTGGAATAGTGCCTGGTACTTAGTATCTGGTCACTCCATATTTGTGAATGAATGAAAAAGAGGACCGAGGGTCCAGTGGGAGAATCCAGGAAGTGTCCTTGCTTCCTGCCAATGGGCCAGGCAACCAGGCTCAGGGAGGCGTGTGTTCTGAGTGTGGAGCTCTTAAGTCATGATGCTAAAAACACACCCTGGCATGCTCACCTTCAAGGGCCTCTTTCTCCCTCCATGCTCCACTAGTACCAGGAAGCTGAGCTTCTGAAGCACCTGGCAGAGAAGCGAGAACATGAGCGGGAGGTGATCCAAAAAGCCATTGAGGAAAACAACAACTTCATCAAGATGGCAAAGGAAAAACTGGCTCAGAAGATGGAGTCCAACAAGGAGAACCGGGAGGCCCACCTTGCCGCCATGTTGGAACGGCTGCAAGAGAAGGTAAGTGGTCTTGGATCAGAGAGGAGACTCTTGGGACCTGTTCCTCCTTCCACGGCAAGTATAATGGACACGCAGACCATTTCAGGGAGCAGGCAGCCTCAAGCAAGAATTCTGTTAGGCTGGATCCTTAGAGAGTTCCAAGGGATGATTGGGGAAGTCATAGGCAAGAAAAATGAACCGAGATTTGGGGTTCCTTGGGTGACATGCTGCCCAGCTACACAACTGAAATTTCTTATTGTCTGAGGGAGATCAGACCTCTTATCTTCTAGAGAAAGCCTGCCTAATGCAGGGGAGTAGGGATGAACGAGCAGTTATACATTCCTGGCTTCATCCTTGAATGGACCGATTTGACTTAATGAAAGATGCTGACTTGAGCTCTTGGCTCTAAGCCAAGGGCATGATGAGCTGAGTTGCCCACTGAGCAGGAAACACAATCCTCTCCAAGTCTCTTGATATGGACTGAGTGAGTCACTGGTCTTTCCAATATTCTGCCTCTTGTCAATAAACCAAATGGTGTCGCCTGAAGATGAGAAACGTGAGAGACTGGGGTTGGTCCCACGTGTCAGTGGAATAACAGCCCGTTCTGCTGAGAACATGCTGGCCTCGTTTCCTGAGTCCCAAGGCTGCCCCAGTTTCTCCTGCGGCTCCTGGGAGAGCTCCAGCTCTGTGTTTTATTTCCAGGCGCCGCCTGCTGCGCGGTGACTCCCGGGACCCGATCGGTGGCCTCGTCCCATGGTGAGCTGCGTGGTCCCCGCTCCTTTCTGCCCAACCACCTAGAGTCTCAGACCCTTGGCAAAGCGACTAGAAAGATCTGGTTTCTTCACAGGGGATCTGGATGTTGTGTAGGCCCTGCAGCTGGCCAGCATGTGGCAGGTCCTCCGCTCTCTTTCTCCATCCTTCTAGGGGCAGCAAGGCCTCCATCAAGTATCACATGGGAGGGAAGTGTTCCGGGTCTGATTTCAGGCTTCCCCAGTTATTGAGGGATGGGTAGGAGCAAACTCTTGCAGGAAAAAAAAAAAAAATTAGGGATTGGGATAGGATGGGGCATGGGTTCTTAGGCTAAACCCAAGGGAAATATTGAGGCTAGAGCCACGATATGGCATTTGAAAAATTGCAAAACATTTTTATTTCATCATACCCCTATCCTCACAATGAGGTAGGCAGGATGGGTGTTATCCTTATTTTACTGATGAGAAAACCATGTTAGAGAAGGTCAAATGACTTGTCCAGGGTCACACAGCCACTAAGCAGTGCAGCTGGGACTACAGCCCAGTTCTTTGGATATGAGGCCAGGTGGCTCTTTTTTTCTTTCTTTTTTTTCAAAATTTGGCCATGCCATGTGGCATGTGGGATCTTAGTTCCCCGGCCAGGTATCAAACCTATGGTCCCTGCATTGGAAGCACGGAATCTTAACCACTGGACCACCAGGGAAGTCCCAGGTGGCTCTTTCAATGCTTGTTTCAGGGAGACCAGCCCACAATCATCCTGCCGGCTTTTTGTCAGACAGGGAGCCACTGGAGGCCAAGGAAAGGGAGTCCAGAAACCTAGGGTTCTGTTCAGTGAGCTCACTTGGGAATAGAGGTAGATTCTGAGCTAGAGAGATGGGGAAGGTCCACAGTCTGGAGGAAGCGCTTTGGAAGTGAGATAAGCCTTAAAGAAGCAAGATGTCAGAGCAGACATCTGTGTGAGCATCACTCCTCTGGAATCTTGACCACTCTTCACCTTTGCCCAACGATGAAGACAGGAGGTGGGATGAGAGACAGGTGTGTGCTCTGCCCCAGGCCAGGGACACCTATAAAGATGTCTCTTTGTCAGTACTTGTGTGAATCACTGGCCATCCGCACCAGACTCACTTGGTGTAAAGTTTAAAACTACAGATACCTGGACCCTACTCCAGACCTACCAATCCCGGCTCTCTAGGGATGGTGCCTAAGGACCTCAGTTTAACAAGCTTCTCAGGTCATGCTGACGAACAGCAAGGTTGAGAACCACTGCTAGACATACCACTCCTCACATTTTCCCCAGGGACGTGGAAAGTTCTAGGGCCTCTCCAGGGACAGATCTGTAGTTTAAGGTACATCCTGGGACCCTGGGCTGCCTCAGTGGGTCTCCCCCAGGCGGATCCATACCTGGATGTGATGATATCTGGGTGGATGCCAGGCTCTGGCAGAGAGAGGATTTACTGAGCACCTACCGTGCACAAGGTACCATATGAGGAACTGAGAGATACAAAGAGGAAAAGGCACGCTCCCTGCCCACAAGGAGGACCCAGACGTCTTCACCATGAGCAGGGATGTAAGGTAGACCGAGATAAGCCCTAAAAGTGAACACTAAAATCACAGAATTCTAGAGGTAAAAGAGCTTCCCATCCATGCCCCTCCCTTTTAATACAGAGAACTGAGCCTGACAGGTGAAGTGAGCTGGTCAAAGACACACAGCTGATGGGCGTTTGAAGTCAGATCCTATCATTTGGTTTCATGATGCTGACGCACAAAAGAGGATTCTTTTACCACACTTACAAAAAAGCCACTTTGTGGAGCTGGACATTTCCAGAAGTTCTTTAGTCGATTTATACTTTACAAGCCCTCACCTTTCGTCAGGGGGCTTAAGACAACCCTCACTAAGGAGATGGACAGGAAACACAAGGGGAGTCCAGTTGCCTATGTGCAGGGGCGACCGGCAGTGAGTTCTACCTGCTCTTCCGGCACAAGCTACATGGCGCTACTCCTTACATTAGGTCAAGCAGTGTAATCAGTGCAGCCCCCAGACGGCCAGGTAAGGGCGGTGGAGACCGGTGGTCCCTGCCAGGTGGGTTCCCCCAGGGAGGCTGTGTCTAGTCAACGAGCATCCAGGGGCCCCACCAGCAGGCTCGTTCACCTGCGACCTTCTGCCCCTTCTCAGGACGCCTTGGCAGACCCTGCTCGTCACTTCCTGTGGTGGCCAGTGGTGGCCACACTCTTTGCTTTGGCTCTCCTGCCCCTCGGCCTTCCTTTATCCTGGGAAAGCCCGTGTGACCTGTCCTTCTCCCTCCCTTCCTTCCCAGGACAAGCACGCGGAGGAGGTGCGGAAAAACAAGGAGCTGAAGGAGGAGGCCTCCCGGTAAAGCCCAGAGGCAAAGAAGTTTCCAGAACGGCCGGACAGCTCCAGCGGCTCCGCAGTTCCCGAGGCAGCCTCGCCCGCCGCTGGCTGCTCTCCCAGCACTGGGGTTTGGGGGGAGGGGGGTGGCCAGGGGCGTTTCCTCTGCTTTTGGTGTTTGTACGTGTTAAGAATTGACCTGTGAAGCCATCCTATTTGTTTCAGGGGAACAATGATGGGGTGGGAGAGGGGAGAAAAGGAGCGAGGTTTGGAATTGGAGATAGAGGAGGACTCGTGGGCATTTGCTACCCAGCCCAGGGCAAGTCCTCAGCTTCTCTTCACAGTGAGCATCCGGGCACCGCCTTGAGGGAAGTTAAAATCAGGCGGTAGAATTCCGACTGAAGGGCGGAGTCCTGGGTGGAGCGAGGGCTGCAGGGCGTGACCAGAGACGCCAGCAGGGGGTGGGGGTAGGGTCTGCGGCTGGGGGATGTCTGAGTGTGTGTGTGTGTGCGTGTGCGTGTGTGTGTTTTAACCATCATCTTTTGATCATCATGACCAATAATGAAACATTTACTCCAAGTCTCCGGTTTTTTATTTCTTGAATTTGTCCTTTGTGTAATTGATAGAATGTTCTTGAATTTGATTTCTACCCATCAGGTGCCAGATGCCCCTTTTATTCCTTAGTTGGACCATCAGAGTATCTGAGGTGCTGGGTGAGGAGGGTTGAAACACGCCAGCCTTCCTTTTACCACCCTGCCCCCCGCCCCCCATCCCCCGCTTGTGGGCTGCCCCGTGTTGGACTGAGTGCACTGAATTGGTAAGAAAACAAATCCAATTTCCTTTGCATGGATTGACATTCTAATGTGGTCCCCGAGATGCAGAGTAAGAAGGAAGTCCTCACTTTAGGGGTGTGGGATGCTAGGTGGTCACAAATAGCGAGCTAGTGAGGAAATAAAACGTTTGTTAGTGGAAAGCAGAGGGGATCATTTCAGATCCAGCAGTCATCCCTTTATCCAGAACGCCAAACCACGGTTGGGAAAGGAGTCTCCCTCCTCCTATCCCTGCAAACAGGAGTGGGGTGGGGGCAGCCTGTGTGAACAGGATCCCAGGGCACCTCCCCACCCTGCCCCTCACACTGTAGTTTCGTACAGCTTTGTAAATAAATCGTTTGGTATTGCTATCCCCTCTGCCCCCACTAGTGGTACTGCAATTTAGCTTCATTTTAGAATAGGATAACAGGAGGGATCAGAGATGATGATGATGATGATGGTGGTGGTGGCAGCTAACACATAGGCAACATTTACTAGATGCCTGACAATTTTCTGAGTCAGTATATATATATACTCACTTAATCCTCACAACAACTCTATTATCCCATTTTGCAGACAAGGCAACTGAGGCTTAGAAAGGTTAAGTAACTTGCCCAAGGCCACACAGGTTGTAAGTGAGAGAACAAAGACGTCAGTTCTGGTGTTTTGCTTCCAGAGTCCAAGTTCTTAGCTCCTGCACTGTGCTGCTTCTCAACACTCTCGAACTAGGATATGTCTTAGGACAGTGTTCCTCAGACTGCGAGTTGTAACTCATCGGACTGTGAAATCAACTTAGTGTGTGCCACCCAAAGTTAATTTTTTAAAAATAGGAACAGAAGAGAATTTAAATGGAAACGGAAATAGAAAATAACATATCAAAGTGATTCCAGGCAGTAATGGAGATACTGTTTTATGGAAATTGTATTTCAATTTTATATTTGTATGTAAGTTCCCGGTCATAGCATAAGATGTATTTTTTTTAACTTTTTATTTTATATTGGAGCACAGTCGATTAACAATGTCATGTTAGTTTCAGGTGTACAGCAAAGTGATTCAGTTATACATATACATGTTATCTATTCTTTTTCAAATTCTTTGCTTAATATTATGTAACAACCTAAGTGGGAAAAGAAGATGTATTTCTTACTAGAAGTTGCAGTCAAACCTTTGGAAAGTCACTGCCCTAGAATGAATAAGGAGCCCAAAGCTGTAACCCCAGGGGCTTCGGAAACCTGCTGTGCTTGAGAAAGTGAGAGGCTGTGACCATACCATCAGGAACTGTCTGCTTCTGGGGACTTCCCTGGTGGCGCAGTGGTTAAGAATCCGCCCGCCAATGCAGGGGACACAGGTTCGAGCCCTGCTGAGGGAAGATCCCACATGCCGCAGAGCAACTAAGCCCGTGCGCCACAACTACTGAGCCTGCGCTCTAGAGCTGCGAGCCACAACTACTGGGCCCATGTGCCACAACTACTGAAGCCGTGTGCTTAGAGCCCATGCTCTGCAACAAGAGAAGCCACCGCAATGAGAAACCTGCACACCGTAACAAAGAGTAGCCCCTGCTCACCGCAACTAGAGAAAGCCCACGTGCAGCAACGAAGACCCAATGCAGCCAAAAATAAATAAATAAACTAATTAATAAAAAAAAATTTTAAAAAAAGAACTGTCTGCTTCTGAGTAAAAGGAGACAAGAGTGACCTCAAGGGTCTATTCCCACAAATTTATCCCACCAGCTTCTTCATCTTTCCATTGGAATACCCAAGGTCAAGAGGAAGGTCCATTCCCACCACCCTCTTTCACCAAACTCCTGCACTTCCCATTCATTCCCTGAAACACCCTGTTGATCCACACCTCCATTGTTTGCACACTTCGGTTCCCTTGCTTAAGTTGTTCTTCCCTGCCTGGTTGAATTAATTCCTATGCATTCTTTTAAACTCAGTTTAGATATTAAGTTCCCTGATTCTGCCAATACTTCTCTACCTCTTAGATGTTTTGATTACTGTTTGATTATATTTACCTATTTTTCTCAGATGTTAGACTTGAAATTCCTTGAAAACAGAAACTAGTTTTATTAATCTTTGGGTCCCAGGCAATGGTTGCTCCAGCATGTCTGTAGAGGATGGGATTAGAGGCAGTAATCTGGTTGAAAGAAAGGCCAGGGTACTTGCCTTGAAGCTTCCTTTGTATTGAATTTCACTGAAGCACTGTATGTAGGACTCAGAAAACACTATCAATTGCACATATCAAGGAATAAAGGTGGTTGGTCCAGATTATGCAGGAGACTAAAACCCATCACCAAGACCCCCCTGGGTCCCATTAATCTCCAATTCCTGATGCTTAAAACTAAAAATTCCAATTATATGTCCAGCATGGAGCTCACTTCCAAGCATTAAAAAACAATTCTCACATTGAAAAGGTTTACAAAACCTTTCAATGGGGACAACCATGTGGGACATACATGAAACGCCCAAGGCAATTTTTCTTCCAATTTCAATTTGTATCAAAATCCCTGAGAGTTTGTTGAGATATACATTTCTTTGATGTGGGTGTTTGTAAATGAAAATAATTGACCAGGCTTATTGAAATTATTATCTTTTGAGGATGTTGCCTTGGCACTTCCATTTTAACAAGCCATTCTCCAGGTTTTTAGGGAGAGAATCAGGACTACAGCTTGAGGAGTTCTGCACAATTAAGAACTAAACCATTGGCAGCATCTCTGAGGGCGAGAGGAGGGACAGGTTACCGACAACTGGAGGCACTGGAGAAGACTTCATGGCATAGGTGGCACTTAAGCTGAGGTTTAATGAGTGAGCTGACTTTGAGCAGACAGGAAGAGGCAGGCACAGGAGGACGAGGCTTGGGATATAGGTGTGGGAGCCATGAACCTTGGGCAATAGCTGCAGCCACAGAAGTAAATGAATTCCTCATCCAGGAAGAGTATCTGAAGGAAAGGGCTTTTGGGAGGCCTGTCATGATGTGGCAAGCTGAGAAACTGGTGCCAATAAAGGGCAGAGTAAGGGCATATTTTAAATCCTGAGATCCCAAACCAGTGGTTTTCAACGGGGTCTGCAATGCCCCCTAGAGGTCATTTTGTAATTGTGTGGCAAGAATTTCGGTTAAGATGTGGAGCCGGCTCAGCTCTTCCTTTGAGTGGGTGGAGACAAAGTATGCTAGATGTTCACCAAGAGAATGTCCACATCACACTCAGCCTCTGAATGTAAGTGAGAAACTTGCTTATGATGATCCAAGCCCAGAACCTAACTCAGTGTTACATACGAACACAAACTCCCTCCCACTCCACCCCAGTGACTTTTGCAGGAATGTGACTCCTCTGCTGTGCCACTCTCAGCTCCTTGATCTATCCATTCCTCTGTGCTCTGTCCTTGGCTCCTGAGTCCTATTCCTCTCCATTCACTTTGTCCTTGGACTTGATTCTTTTCTCCTGATCAGCACCTTCTCACAGACAAAAAGCGAATTTGGACCCACTCTGACAAAACTTAAAAGCAAGCCTTGAAAGGATCATACTGCTCTCAAGTAAATTATAGGCATGCCAGAACAAAGTCCAAACCGGGTCCAACGATGTAAAATTAAAAATATCTGGCATCTAATAAGAATCTACATACAGGCATACAAAGAAGCACGATGATATTGCATATAATCAGGAGAAAAATCTATGGAAGCAAATATAGAAATGACAGCTATGATGGAATTAATAGACAAAGATTTAAAAACAGCCACTAGAAAAGGGACCCTCTGGCACCGTTGGTGGGAATGTAAATCGATAGAGTCACTATGGAGAACAGTATGGAGGTCCCTTAAAAAACGAAAAACAGGATTATTACATGACCCAGCAATCCCACTGCTGGGCACATATCCAGAGAAAACCATAATGCAAAAAGACACATGCACCCCAAAGTTCATTGCAGCACTATTTACAATAGCCAGGTCATGGAAGCAACCTAAATGTCCATCAACAGACAAATGGATAAAGAAGATGTAGTACACATATACAATGGAATATTACTCAGCCATAAAAAGGAATGAAATTGGGTCATTTGTAGAGACGTGGATGGACCTAGAGACTGTCATACAGAGTGAAGTAAGTCAGAAAGAGAAAAACAAATATTATATATTAACACATATATGTGGAATCTAGAAAAACGGTACAGATGAGCCAGTTTGAAAGGCAGAAATAGAGACACAGATGTAGAGAACAAACATATGGACACCAAGGGGGGAAAGAGGGGGTGGGATGAATTGGGAGATTGGGATTGACATATATACACTAATATGACTAATATGTATAAAATAGATAACTAATGAGGACCTGCTGTATAGCACAGGGAACGCTACTTCACTTCACTGTACAGTAGAAACTAGCCCGAGAGCTACAACTAAAACAGTGATGATGACAACAAAGAAGATGACAACCACAAAAACAAAGAGATAAAGCTAACGAGCCAAGACTGGTGATAAGGTGTAATATTAAAAAAAGTCCAATCCAATCCAAAACAAGATAGGAAGAAAGGAACAAAACTCTGGGACAATTGTTAAGCAAATAGCAAATGGTATATTTATATCTAACCATATAGATATTTTTCTTTACTTTTACAGTTTTATTGAGATATAATCAACCTATAGCACTGTATAAGTTTAAGGTGTACAGTCTAATGATTTTGACTTACATATATTGTGAAATGATTACCATGATAAATTTAGTTAACATTTATCATCTTGTATAGAAACACACACAAAATTGTTTTTTTTCCCCTAGTGATGAGAACGCATAAAATTTGCTCTCTTAACAACTTTCAAATATACCATGTTGATAATTACATTAAACTTAAATGGTCTAAACACTCCAATTACAAAGCATGGAGTGCTAGACACAAGTAACCCAGTTTCAATATAAATACAAAGATAGGTTACAAGTAAAAGGATAAAGATATATCATGTAAGCACTAATCAAAAGAAAGCTGGAGTGACCGTATTCTTATCAGACTAAGTAAGATTTCAGAATTACTACCAGGCATAAAAAGGGACAATATATAATGATAAAGGAGGCAATTTATCAAGAGAAAACAATTCTAAATATATGTGCATCTAATAACAGAGTTTCAGAATACATGGGGCAAAACTTAAAACTGAAAGGAGAAATAGTTGACCAACTAGCACGCTATATCCAACAAAAGCAGAGTATACATCCTTTTTTAAGTGCACATGGAATTCATCAAGATGGACTAAATTCTGGGCCATAAAACAAGTTTCAAAAAGTTCAATAGGGCTTCCCTGGTGGCGCAGTGGTTGGGGGTCCGCCTGACGATGCAGGGGACGCGGGTTCGTGCCCCGGTCCGGGAGGATCCTACATGCTGCGGAGCGGCTGGGCCCGTGAGCCGTGGCTGCTGGGCCTGCGCGTCTGGAGCCTGTGCTCCACGGCGGGAGAGGCCGCAGCAGTGGGAGGCCCGCGTACCGCCAAAAAAAAAAAAAGTTCAATAGGATGGAAATCATACAAAATAAATTTTCTGACTCTAGGGAATTAAAGCAGAAAATGAGTAACAGAAAGATCTTTGGAAAACTCTAAAATATTTGGGAATTAAACTACACACTCTAAATAACCCATGAGGGAAAGCATAAATCACAAGGAAAATTAGAAATACTTTGAACTAAATGAAAAAAGCACAATATATCATAAATTATGAGATGCAGCTAAAGAAACGCTTAAAGAGAAATTTATAACTTTAAATGCTTATATTAGAAAAGAGGGAAGATCTCAAATCAATCATCTAAGTTTTCACCTTAAGAATTTAGAAAAGCAAGAACAAAATAAACCCAAAGTAGCCAGAAGGAAAGCAAAAAGATAAGAGCAGAAATCAATAAAATTAGAAACAGAAAGACACAGATGGCCAACAGGCACATGAAAAATGCTCAATATTGCTAATTATTAGAGAAATGCAAATAAAAACTACAATGAGGTAACATCTCATACCTCACACCAGTCAGGATGGCCATCATTAAAAAGTCTACAAACAATAAATGCTGGAGAGGGTATCGAGAAAAGGGAACCCTCTTACACTGTTGGTGGGAATGTAAATTGGTGCAGCCACTATGAAGACCAGTACGGAGATTCCTTAAAAAGCTAAAAATAGAGTTATCATATGATCCTGCAATCCCACTCCTGGGCATATATCTGGACATAACTGTAATTCAAAAGGATACATGCACCCCAATATCATAGCAGTGCTATTTGCAATAGCCAAGACATGGAAGCAACCTAAATGTCCATCGACAGAGGAATGGACAAAGAAGATGTGGTATATATACACAATGGAATATTACTCAGCCAAAGAAAAGAACGTAATAATGCCATTTGCAGCAATGTGGATGGAACTGGAGATTATCATATTAAGTGAAGTTAGTCAAACAGAGAAAGACAAACTTCGTATGATATCACTTATATGTGGAATCTAAAAACATGAAAAAATGAACTGATTTACAAAACAGAAATAGACTCACAGACATAGAAAACAAACTTACGGTTACCAGAGGAGAGAGCATGGGGTGCGGGAAGATAAATTAGAAGTTTGGGATTGACATATACACACTACTATACATAAAATATGTAAACAACAAGGACCTACTGTATAGCACAGGGGACTATACTCAGTGTCTTGTAATAACCTATAATGGAAAAGAATCTGAAAAAGAATATATGTATATATATGTATAACTGAATCACTTTGCTGTATATTTGAAAGTAACACGACACTGTAAATTAACCATACTTCAGTACAAAATACTATCATATACAATATTCTCTTCCCTCTTAACCCTCCAAAAACAAACAAACAACCCTCCCCCTGCAAAAAAAAAAACCCAAAACAAAACAGAAAGACAATAGCTACTTGTTTCTCTGGGTGAAAATATGAAAACTACAATACCTCATGGATAATGTTGAGTTTGGATTCCTTGGAAGTGTGATGCAGAATGCTTCTCAAACTGGCACACGATATTCAGGGATATACAAAGCTACAAGACAAAAATGGTACATCTTCCTAGCAGATGGTTTTTATTGGAAAGTTGGGGGAAAATATTATGATGATAAAATACAAAAATCAAATACCAAACAAAAATGCACCTAGATATTTTTATTGTATTAAAAACACATAATGTAAAATTTACCATCCTCACCATTTTTCAGTGTACAGTTCAGTAATATTCATTATATTCACATTGTTGTGAAACAGATTTCCAGAACTTTGTAATCTCGCAAGGCTGAAGCTCTGCACCCATTAAACAACAACTTCCCTTTCCCCCCACCCTCCAGCCCCTGGTAACCACATTCTACTTTCTATTTCTACACGTTTGACTGCATTAGATACCCTCACATAAGTGGAATCAGACAGTATTTGTCTTTTTGTGACTGGCTTATTTCACTTAGCATGATGTCCTTAAGCTTCATCCATGTTGTAGCATGTAACAGGATTTCCTTCCTTTTTAAAGCTGAATAATATTCCATTGTACATATTTTGTTTATCCATTCATCCAGTGATGTATACTTGGGTCACTTCCACCACTTGGCTAATGGGAATAATGCTGATATGAATATGGGTGTACAGGTATCTCTTCAAGACTCTTCCTTCAATTCTTTTGGCTATACATCCAGAAATGGCATTGCTGGATCACATGGTAATTCTGTTTTTAATTTCTGGAAGAACTATCACACTGTTTTCCATAGCAGTTGCAAAAGTGTTAGGAAAAAACAAAGGATTCTAGAGATTCACTATACTCCACATACCCCAAGGATCGGCTTGCTCTCTTTACCATTAGGGTCATTTTGGTGGAAAAGTTTGGGAAGTCTTGGTGTAGTGGTTGAAAATGACCATTAGAATCATTTCAACCTGAGTTTATGAATACTGGATCTGCTGTTAATTAGCTCTGTGACTCTTGTTAAGTGATTAAACCTTTTGAAGTTTTAGTTATCTATCTCTAAAATAAAGATTCAATAACTACTATAGCTAAAATGCTTAGCACAGCGCCTGGCACACAGCTAATGTTCAGTGAATAGTAACTAGTGATATTCCATCATTGTTCTCTAAAATGACACCAAAGTTTACTTCCTCTTCCTCATGATACTGTTATCATAATATCTTCCTCGTGATAGATATTTTAAAATATCTAACATGTCCACCCTTCTCCTCAGGTAAACTTTCCATGTATCTCCAATGATTACTTGCATATAACGTTTATTTTCTCTAGAGGCTTTCTAGAGAGCCTATATCTCTCTTAAAGTGTGATGCTCCCTGTCATGTACTACTTTTGTGAATCCAAATGGGTTTGGCCATTTTAGCAAACCATTTGGTGATATATAACATGACCCTTAAAAAATGTCCATAACCATTGATTTACTTTCTTTCTAGGAAACTATTCTAAAGAAATATTCTGAAATACAAAGTTTATGGACAATAATGCTCATCAGGGTATTAAATATAATATTAAATTGCAACTAATGTTACTGTCTGTCAATAGGGAAATAATTTAAGAAGTATGGGACAGTTAGTTATACAATGAATGTCTGGAAAATTTTCAAATGTTATAGGGAGCTTGATTCAGCAGACCATGTGAAAAAAAATTATATAACTTTAAGTGGAAAAAGCATGACATCAAATTATATAATTTAGTAATTCTTAACCATATAAAATTATACATGCATAAACACACAGAATGCTAATTTATGTGTCTAGCTTTTCGTTCTGCTGAAATCCTATTATGATTTAGTTATTGCGCAAGTTTCTGAGGATATAAATAGATACAATAAAAATTCTTTTTCTGTAGAGACTTTCAAGATGGCGGAAGAGTAAGACGCGGAGATCACCTTCCTCCCCACAAATACATCAGAAATACATCTACACGTGGAACAACTCCTACAGAACACCTACTGAACGCTGGCAGAAGACCTCAGACCTCCCAAAAGGCAAGTAACTCCCCACGTACCTGTGTAGGGCAAAAGAAAAAAGAAAAAACAGAGACAAAAGAACAGGGACGGGGCCTGCACCAGTGGGAGGGAGCTGTGAAGGAGGAAAGGTCTCTACACACTAGGAAGCCCCTTCGCGGGCGCAGACTGAGGACGGGGGAAGCTTCGGAGACGAGGAGAGCACAGCAACAGGGGTGCGGAGGGCAAAGCGGAGAGATTCCCGCACAGAGGATCAGGGCCGACCGGCACTCACCAGTCCGAGAGGCTTGTCTGCTCCCCCGCCGGGGCAGGCGGGTCTGCGAGCTGAGGCTCGGGCTTCGGTCGGAGCGCCGGGAGAGGACTGGGGTTGGCGGCGTGAACACAGCCTGCAGGGGTTAGTGCGCCACGGCTGCCGGGAGGGAGTCCGGGGAAAAGTTTGGAGCTGCTTTAGAGGCAAGAGACTTTTTCTTCCCTCTTTGTTTCCTGGTGCGCGAGGAGAGGGGATTAAGAGCGCTGCTTAAAGGAGCCCCAGAGATGGGCGCGAGCCGCGGCTATCAGCGCCGACCCCAGAGACGGGCACGAGATGCTAAGGCCGCTGCTGCCGCCACCAAGAAGCCTGTGTGCGAGCACAGGTCACTATCCACACCCCCCTTCCTGGGAGCCTGTGCAGCCCGCCACTGCCAGGGTCCTGGGATCCAGGAACAACTTCGGCGAGAGAACGCACGGCGCGCCTCAGGCTGTGCAATGTCACGCCGGCCTCTGCCGCCGCAGGCCCGCCCCGCCCTCCATGCCCCCCCCCCCCCCCGCCCCCTGCGCGCCTGAGTGAGCCAGAGCCCCCGCATCAACGGCTCCTTTAACCCTGTCCTGTCTGAGCGAAGAACAGATGCCCTCCAGCAACCTACACACAGAGGCGGGGCCAAATCCAAAGCTGAGCCCCAGGAGCTGTGAGAACAAAGAAGAGAAAGGGAAATCTCTCCATGCAGCCTCAGGAAAAGCGGATTAAATCCCCACAATCAACTTTGATGCACCCTGCATTTGTGGAATACCTGATTGGACAACGAATCATCCCAAAATTGAGGTGGTGGACTTTGGGAGCAATGATATATATATATTTTTTTCCTTTTTCTCTTTTTGTGAGTGTGTATGTGTACGCTTCTTTGTGTGATTTTGTCTGTATACTTTTTCTTTTACCATTTGTACTAGGGTTCTGCCTGTCCATTTTTTTTTTAATATAGTTTTTAGCACTTGTTATCTTTGGTGGATTTGTTTTTTCGTTTGGTTGCTCTCTTCTTTCTATTTTTTAAATTACTTTTTAATTTTTTTATGTTTAATAATTTTTTATTTTAATAACTTTCTCTTTCTTTCTTTCTTTCTTTCTTTTTTTCTCACTTTTCTTCTGAGCTGTGTGGCTGACAGGGTCTTGCTGCTCCGGCTGGGTGTCAGGCCAGGGCCTCTGAGGTGGGAGAGCCGAGTTCAGGACATTGCTCCACCAGAGACCTCCCGGCTCCACGTAATATCAAATGGCAAAAGCTCTCCCAGAGATCTCCACCTCAATGCTAAGACCCAGCTCCACTCAATGACCAGCAAGCTACAGTGCTGGACACCCTATGCCAAGCAACTAGCAAGACAGGAACACAACCCCACCCATTAGCACATAGGCTGCCTAAAATCATAATAAGGTCACAGACACCCCAAAACACACCCCCAAAAAACACCTGGACATGGTCCTGCTCACCCATGGTCCTGCTCACCAGAAAGACAAGATCCAGCCTCATCCACCAGAACACAGGCACCAGGCTCCTCCACCAGGAAGCCTACACAACCGACTGAACCAACCATAGCCACTGGGGGCAGACACCAAAAACAACGGGAACTATGAACCTGCAGCCTGCAAAAAGGAGACCCCAAACACAGTAAGTTAAGCAAAATGAGAAGACAGAAAAAAACACAGCAGATGAAGGAGCAAGGTGAAAACCCATCAGACCAAACAAAGGAAGAGGAAGTAGGCAGTCTACCTGAAAAAGAATTCAGAGTAATGACAGTAAAAATGATCCAAAATCTTGGAAATAGAATGGAGAAAATACAAGAAACGTTTAACAAGGACCTAGAAGAACTAAAGAGCAAACAACAACGATGAACAACACAATAAATGAAATAAAAAATTCTCTAGGAGGAATCAATAGCAGAATAACTGAGGCAGAAGAACGGATAAGTGACATGGAAGATAAAATAGTGGAAATGACTACTGCAGAGCAGAATAAGGAAAAAAGAATGAAAAGAATTGAGGACAGTCTCAGAGACCTCTGGGACAACATTAAACGCACCAACATTCGAATTATAGGGGTCCCAGAAGAAGAAGAGAAAAAGAAAGGGACAGAAAATATTTGAAGAGATTGTAGTTGAAAACTTCCCTAATATGGGAAAGGAAATAGCCAAGTCCAGGAAGTGCAGAGAGTCCCATACAGGATAAATCCAAGGAGAAACATGCCAGGACACATATTAATGAAACTATCAAAAATTAAATACAAAGAACAAATATTAAAAGCAGCAAGGGAAAAATAACATACAAGGGAATCCCCATAAGCTTAACAGCTGATCTTTCAGCAGAAACTCTGCAGGCTAGAAGGGACTGGCAGGACATATTTAAAGTGATGAATAGGAAAAACCTACAACCAAGATTACTCTACCCAGAAAGGATCTCATTCAGATTCGACGGAGAAATTAAAACCTTTACAGACAAGCAAAAGCTAAGAGAAATCAGCACCACCAAACCAGCTTTACAACAAATGCTAAAGGAACTTCTCTAAGCAGGAAACAAGAAAAGGAAAAGACCTACAATAACAAACGCAAAACAATTAAGAAACTGGTAATAGGAACATACATGTCGATAACTGCCTTAAATATAAATGGATTAAATGCTCCAAACAAAGACATATACTGACTGAATGGATACAAAAACAAGTCTTTAAAATAAAGACTATTACAAGAGACAAAGAAGGACACTACATAATGATCAAGGGATCAATCCAAGAAGAAGATATAACAATTGTAAATATTTATGCACCCAAACATAGGAGCACCTCAATACATAAGACAAATGCTAACAGCCATAAAAGGGGAAATTGACAGTAACACAATCACAGTAGGGGACTTTAACACCCCACTTTCACCAATGGACAGATCATCCAAAATGAAAATAAGTAAGGAAACACAAGCTTTAAACGATACATTAAACAAGATGGACGTAATTGATATGAGACTAGATATCAATTACAGGAAAAAATCTGTAAAAAATACAAACACATGGAGGCTAAACAATACACTACTTAATAACCAAGAGATCACTGAAGAAATCAAAAAGGAAATCAAAAAATACCTAGAAACAAATGACAATGAAAACACGACAACCCCAAACCTGTGGGATGCAGCAAAAGCAGTTCTAAGGGGAAGTTTATAGCAATACAATCCTACCTCAAGAAACAAGAAACATCTCAAATAAACAACCTAACCTTACACCTAAAGCAATTAGAGAAAGAAGAACAAAAAGACCCCCAAAGTTAGCAGAAGAAAAGAAATCATAAAGATCAGATCAGAAATAAATGAAAAAGAAATGAAGGAAACGATAGCAAAGATCAATAACACTAAAGGCTGGTTATTTGAGAAGATAAACAAAATTGATAAACCATTAGCCAGACTCATCAAGAAAAAAAGGGAGAAGACTCAAATCAATAGAATTAGAAATGAAAAAGAAGTAACAACTGACATTGCAGAAATACAAAGGATCATGGGAGATTACTACAAGCAACTGTATGCCAATAAAATGGACAACCTGGAAGAAATGGACAAATTCTTTGAAAAGAACAACCTTCCAAGACTGAACCAGGAAGAAACAGAAAATATAAACAGACCAATCACAAGCACTGAGATTGAGACTGTGATTAAAAACTTCCAACAAACAAAAGCCCAGGACCAGATGGCTTCACAGGCGAATTCTATCAAACATTTAGAGAAGAGCTAACACCTATCCTTCTCAAACTCTTCCAAAATATAGCAGAGGGAGGAACACTCCCAAACTCATTCTGTGAGGCCACCATCACCCTGATACCAAAAGCAGACAAAGATGTCACAAAGAAAGAAAACTACAGGGCAATATCACTGATGAACATAGATGCAAAAATCCTCAACGAAATACTAGCAAACAGAATCCAGAAGCACACTAAAAGGATCATACACCATGATCAAGTGGGGTTTATCCCAGGAATGCAAGGATTCTTCAATATATGCAAATCAATCAATGTGATACACCATATTAACAAATTGAAGGATAAAAACCATGTGATCATCTCAATAGATGCAGAAGAAGCTTTCAACAAAATTAAACACCATTTATGGTAAAAACCCTCCAGAAAGTAGGCATAGAGGGAACTTACCTCAACATAATGCCATATATGACAAACACACAGCCAGCATGGTTCTCAATTGTGCAAAACTGAAAGCATTTCCTCTAAGATCAGGAACAAGACAAGGATGTCCACTCTCACCACTATTATTCAACATAGTTTTGGAAGTCCTAGCCACGACAGTCAGAGAAGAAAAAGAAATAAAAGGAATCCAAATCGGAAAAGAAGAAGTAAAGCTGTCACTGTTTGCAGATGACATGATACTATACATAGAGAATCCTAAAGATGCTACCAGAAAACTACTAGAGCTAATCAATGAATTTGGTAATGTTGCAGGATACAAAATTAATGCACAGAAATCTCTTGCATTCCTATACACTAATGATAAAAAATCTAAAAGAGAAATTTAAGGAAACACTCCCATTTACCATTGCAACAATAAAATACCTAGGAATAAACCTACCTAAGGAGACAAAAGACCTGTATGCAGAAAACTATAAGACACTGATGAAAGAAATTAAAGATGATACAAACAGATGGAGAGATATACCATGTTCTTGGATTGGAAGAATCAACATTGTGAAAATGACTCTACTAACCAAAGCAATCTACAGATTCAATGCAATCCCTGTCAAACTACCAATGGCATTTTTCACAGAACTAGAACAAAAAATTTCACAATTTGTATGGAAACACAAAAGACCCCAAATAGCCAAAGCAATCTTGCGAAAGAAAAACAGAGCTGGAGGAATCAAGCTACCACAAAGCTATAGTAATCAAGAAAATATGGTTCTGGCACAAAAACAGAAATATAGATCAATGGAACAGGATAGAGAGGGATAAACCCATGCACATATTGTCAGCTTATTTTTGATAAAGGAGGCAAGAATATACAATGGAGAAAAGGCAGCCTCTTCAATAATTGGTGCTGGGAAAACTGGACAGCTATATGTAAAAGAATGAACTTAGAACACTCCCTAACACCATACACAAAAATAAAGTCAAAATGGATTAAAGACTTAAATGTAAGGGCAGACACTATAACACTCTTAGAGGAAAACATAGGCTGAACACTCTATGACAAAAATCACAGCAAGATCCTTTTTGACCCACCTCCTAGAGAAATGGAAATAAAAACAAAAAGAAACAAATGGGATCTAATGAAACTTAAAAGCTGTTGCACAGCAAGGGAAACCATAAACAAGATGAAAAGACAACCCTCAGAATGCGAGAAAATATTTTCAAAATAAGCAACTGACAAAGGACTAATCTCCAAAATATACAAGCAGCTCATGCAGCTCATATGAAAAAAGCAAACAACCCAATCCAAAAATGGGCAGAACACTTAATAGACTTTCCAAAGAAGATATACAGATTGCCAACAAACACATGAAAGAATGCTCAACATCACTAATGATTAGAGAAATGCAAATCAAAACTACAATGAGGTATCACTTCATACTGGTCAGAATGGCCATCATCAAAAAATCTACCAACAATAAATGCTGGAGAGGGTGTGGAGAAAAGGGAACCCTCTTGCACTGTTGGTAGGAATGTAAATTGATGCAGCGACAATGGAGAACAGTATGGAGGTTCCTTAAAAAATTAGAAATAGAACTAACATACAACCCAGCAATCCCACTACTGGGCATATACCCTGAGAAAGCCATAATTCAAAAAGAATCATGTATCACAATGTTCATTGCAGCTCTATTTACAATAGCCAGGACATGGAAGCAACCTCAGTGTCCATCGACAGATGAATGGATAAAGAAGATGTGGTACATTTATACAATGGAATATTACTCAGCCATATAAAGAAAAGAAATTGAGTTATTTGTAGTGAGGTGGAAGGACCTAGAGACTGTCATACAGAGTGAAGGAGTCAGAAAGAGAAAAACAAATACTGTATGCTAATGCATATATATGGAATCTAAGAAAAATATAAAGAAAAGGTCATGAAGAACCTACGGGCAGGACAGGAATAAAGACGCAGACGTAGAGAATGGACTTGAGGACACTGGCAGAGGGAAGGGTAAGCTGGGACGAAGTGAGAGAGTGGCATGGACTTATAAATACTACCAAATGTAAAATAGATAGCTAGTGGGAAGCAGCCGCATAGCAAAGGGAGATCAGCTCGGTGCTTTGTGACCACCTAGAGGGGTGGGATAGGGAGGGTGGGAGGGAGACACAAGAGGGAAGAGATATGGGGATATATGTATATGTGTAACTGATTCACTTTGTTATAAAGCAGAAACTAACACACCATTGTAAAGCAATTATACTCCAATAAAGATTTTTTTAAAAAAATTCTTTCTCTGAAATGTCCTGTCATCTAGATGAGATAAAGTTTCAAAGTATTGAGAAAAGTCATATAATAAAAGTATGTTTTATAGGAAAGCCTCCCTCTTCAGTGGACTGGGAGGAGGGTGAGGGGACAGAGAAGTTTACACAGAGGAGAGATATCTGAGCTGATTTTTGGAGGAAAACCAGGAGAAGGTCAGGCAGGCAGAGGATGGGAAGCAGAGGGTAGGGGGAAGAGAACAGAGGGCCTTCCAAACTGAGAGAACAGCCCCTGCAAAGGTAGGAATGCTACATGGCATTCTGAAAGTGAAAAGTATTTCTCTAAAGCAAGGATTGGTAATAAGGGAAGTGCCAGGAGCAAGAGCTACGAGGATTGGCAGGATCCAGATTCTTCATGTAGCTGGAAGGGGTAGGAGTTTGAGAGTGTGGACTCTTTCCTGTTGAGTGTTCCAGAGGATTTAAAGTAGGAGAGCAATGCACTTGTAATTAGGAAAGTCATTCTGACAGCAGAAAGGAAGGGGCTCTGACCCGAAGCACCTCTGGAGTCTGGCGGGGAAAGTTGAGGAGGAGGAGGTCAGGGAGGGTGAGAGCCTGAACGAAGAGTGTCATGGGGAGGTGCTGGAGGGAAGGATTGAAACAGGAAGAATCAATGGAATTTAGTGACTTAACAGATTTCCAGGTTTCTGGCGTGAGCAGGTGGGCAGATTGTGATGCTACCATTAAGATGAAAATATGAATATCTGAGGATGGGGAAGGTTCCATAGGGAAGAATTCAGTTTGGGGGACGGTGAATTCAAGATGTGATTTCTTTTTTTTATACATTTATTTTATTTTTGGCTGCGTTGGATCTTCGTTGCTGCACGCGGGCTTTTCCCTGGTTACGGCGAGTGGGGGCTACTCTTCGTTGCGGTGCACAGGCTTCTCATTGTGGTGGCTTCTCTTGTTGAGAGCACAGGCTCTAGGCACGCAGGCTTAGTAGTTGTGGCTCACGGGCTTATTAATTGGGGCGCACGGGCTTAGTTGTTCCGCAGTATGTGGGATCTTCCCGGACCGGGGCTCGAACCCGTGTCTCAGGTATTGGCAGGCAGATTCTTAACCACCGCGCCACCAAGGAAGCCCCATGATTTCTTTAAATAATATAACTAAGCTGATTTCTTGATTACAATTAAGTTGTATAACTTGCTTATGAGCTGTTTTTCATTAACACCGTTAGGGATTAATGAGTCTCTGTGTTTAATGACCAAAGCTGGGGAGAGTAATCTTGCTAAGCGTTGACCCAGGCAATCTCAGAAGCAGTGACTGCAATAATATCCTAACACGTGATTGAGATAAAGTTAAGCTAGAGCTATAAATACGTATGAAAATGTATGCTTGAATATAGAGTAACTAATTAATGCTAAATACATTGCTCATGAACTTTTCTTGAGCATAACTTCACATTATCATAAGTCATTGCTGTTGCGGGGAATCTGTTTCATGAGTACATGTTTAATTTGCATAGTAAAACTTTAAAGACTTTACACTTCCCAACCTCCCCTATTCTAGGTGTTGTTGGTTTATTAATTTCTTTTTATTTAATAAATTTATTTATTTTTGGCTGCGTTGGGTCTTCGTTGCTGCACGCAGGCTTTCTCTAGTTGGAGCGAGCGGGGGCTACTCTTTGTTGCGGTGCATGGGCTTCTCATTGCGGTGGCTTCTCTTGTTGTGGAGCATGGGCTTGGTTGCTCCACGGCATGTGGGATCGTCCCGGCCCAGGGCCCAAACCCTTGTCCCCTGCATCGGCAGGCGGATTCTTAACCACTGCGCCACCAGGGAAGCCCCCAGTTTATTAATTTCTGACAAGGAAGTGAAAATAGTACATACAATTTCCAGGAAGCGTTTTTATTTTTTATTTTATTAAAAAATTTTTTTATTGACATAGAGTTGATTTACAATATTGTGTTAGTTTCAGGTGTACAGTAAAGTGATTCAGTTATACATATATATAAATACATATATTTTTTTACATTCTCTTCCATTATTGGTTATTACAAGTTACTGAGTATAGTTCCCTGTGCTATACAGTAGTTCCTTGTTGGTTATCTATTTTATATATATTAGTGTGTATATTTTAACCCCAAACTCCTAATTTAGCCCTCTCCTCCCTCCCCTTTGGTAACCGTAAGTTTGCTTTCAATGTCTGTGAGTCTATTTCTGTCTTGTAAATAAGTTCATTTGTACAGGAAGTGTTTTTAATTGGAGCAGTATGTCCTTTTTCTTCCCTTTCCTCTCCCCTGCTGGATTGAATGTGAGTGTGATAACTGGAACAGGAGCAACCACTTTGGATCCTGAGGTATGCATGGGTGTATAACAGGGTCACAGAAGCCTGGATCCCTAACACCATGGGCACCAAACTTCCTTCAGATGTATAAAAGAGAACTAAACCCTTTTTTGGAATTTTTTTTTCTGTCAGTCATAATTGGATCTAATCATATTGGATTTATTTTCTGGTTTCATTAGTAAAATTTATATAAAATTTTTGTCCTAGCCACATGCTGGTATTGTACTAATGCACTGAAAGCACTGGAATGATAGATATGAATAAAAGGACCCCAAAGCTTGTAGTATTCTATTGGGGAAGAATCATACACCACCAGTAGGTGATAGCTTCCACTGTCCACTGTTGTTTGCTGGGGACACAGAAGAGGGACTCCTTAGCCCAAGCCGAGTAAGAGCGACTTTGAGCTGAATCCTTAGCGTAAGGAGGCTATCGCCAGGTATCGCCAGGTAGTGTAAGGAGGCTATCGCCAGGTATGGAAGGTGTGGAGAGAGGGCATTTTAGGAATCATACAGCATGAATAAAGGCGATGGGCATGTACAACTTCTAGGCAGTGTTCTCTGGAAGGCTGGTGTGTTTAAGGAACAGTAAGTTATACAGAGTGATCAGAACCCCATATGCAATGGGGTTGGCAGAAGATAAACCTGGCATGATTGGGTCATTGGGAAGGGGCCTGAATGTCAAGTGAAGGAATTTGAGCTTAATCTACAGGTAATTAAGAGTCATCAAATGATCTGCAAAGAAAAGAAGTCTATTTACAGCCTGCCATGACAATAATCGCACGGTTCTATATTCAGAACATCAGCTTGTTGCCAAGCAAATAGTGAAGGAACTCCCTGTGGAAATACAATATAATTACAATTTTCTTCCAAGGGATTGTAATAACTTTTTGGGCAAGAGGTGCGAATTGGAGGAAGGAAAGGAGGAAGTGAGGGAGAGACACACATACACACAAACACAGACAGTGAGAGACGGAGACAGAGAGAAAGTTCGAGTGAGAGAGTGTGTACATGTATATGGGTGCATGTTTAATAGAGATGTGTATGTGTCCATGTTTAATAGAGGCTCCAGATAGGGGAGATAGGGGAGAGAAGAAAGCCTGAAGACTTGTATCAGAAAAGATTTCAAAGGAATGGAAGGAAGGATTGAGATGAATTTTGAAAAGTTTAATTAAAACCAAGGAACACATCTGCCTTAGGGAAGGAGAAAACTGTCTCTAAATTTATTTGTCATGAGATCTTCACACTTTCTTCCTTGGTCTATTTTTGTGGCTTCTCTGCAGGCTAATGGTAATAGATGCTAAATGTCTTTTTTGATGGAGTTTCTAGAAGTACTATATGTGGTATTTGTTTAATTTCAGATTTATTCTTTATAAGTACCAAAGGGAAATGTTAAACCCTTAAAACTATATTTCGTACTGGGGAAAGGAGAAGAAAACAGACGTGTAGCCCCTACAATGTGCCTTTTATCTCATGGGCACTTTGCCTGCATTACCTCATTTACTTTAATCATCACTATAACCCTACCGGATAGGCATTATTACATCTATTTTCCAGAAGGAACTGAGCATCTCGGAGATTGAGGCTACTGTCCAGATTGTTTCTAAATGGCAGAACCAGGATTTAAATTCTACTCAGCTTGACAACAGAACCCATGTTCTTTCTAAAACACTGAGAATATTCTGGCTCTCTTTCCTAGGCTAAGAGAACCTGGGCAAGTTGTATGGTCTTAATGAGATAAACTAAATTATGGTTTGAATTCCCAAAGGAGATGCTTCTGGGAACCTTGAAATGAGGCACACACGTTACTCTGGTCTAAATTTCTCATGGGAAGCAAATATAGCACTCATACATTTTTTTCTTGTTAGCAGTTTTCTTTGGAGCCCTTAAATCTATGCAGAAAAGACTCTTCTGGAGCCACTTGAAATGCTCTGACCCCAGTGAGGCAAGAGGAATAATGGAGAAATTCTGAGACACTTTAGGTCACTGCATCTCTTTATATATAAACCATATGATTCCATGAAAGGTCAGGAGTATCCATATGGGAAGCTTTAAGAACATGGGAATATCTTATTACTGCGCTATTTCAGGCATTTTGTTTCAGAAGTCTTGAATATCTCAAACAGGATATCACAGTCATGGTAATGTGCGTTTAGTTTTCTTACTTCTTTCTCTCCATTGTTATTTCATGGAATTGTCATTCACTTAGAAGTAGAAATAGAGTATTATGAGTATGAAGCTCTGTTGTCAGATGATGGGACCCTGAAGCAGAGAGAGGAAATAGTTGGAAAATGGGGTATCTGGGACTTCCCTGGCGGTCCAGTGGTTAAGACTCTGACCTTCCAGTGCAGGGAGCACAGGTTCCATCCCTGGTCGGGAAGATCCCGCATGCGTGTGGTACAGCCAAAAAAACAAAACAAAACAAAACAAAGGGTTATCGGGCTTCCCTGGTGGCGCAGTGGTTGAGAGTCCGCCTGCTGACGCAGGGGATGCGGGTTCGTGCCCCGGTCCGGGAAGATCCCACATGCTGCGGAGTGGCTGGGCCCGTGAGCCATGGCCGCTGAGCCTGCGTGTCCAGAGCCTGTGCTCCGTAACGGGAGAGGCCACAACAGTGAGAGGCCCACGTACCGCAAAAAAAAAAAAAAAGATCTTTGGACTTGCTTTCAAATCTTAGCTCTATAATGAATAACTGTATAATATCGTGCAAATTAATATTTCTGAGCTTTACTTATATGTAAAGTAGAAACATTATCTCAAGGAATTCTTGATACATCTAGGGCTACATCCAGTTTGAAGGTAGATGCTGAGGGCTGACTTGAAGCTCTTTTCCCAGGAAAGTGGCAGAATCTCAGGAAGAGAGCAGAGGAAATTCTAGAAGAAACTCACTAATATACCCTGTGTTTGTTTTCTATTGCTGTTGGATTTAGCAGCTTCAAACAGTGCCCACTTACTAGTTCATAGTTCTGTGTGTCAGAAGTACAGCCTGGGCTCTGCTGGGTTCTCTGTTTAGGGTCTCACAGTACTGAAATCAAGGTGTTGGCTAGGCTGGACTCCGATCGGGAGGTTATGGGGAAAAATCCACTTCTAAGCTTATTCAGGTTGTCAGAATCCAGTTGCTCCTTGTTGTATATCTGAGGTCCCCACTTCCTTGCTGGCTGCATCTGGGGTCTGCTCTCTGCTCCTAGAGGCTACCCACATTCCTGCTCACATGACCCCTCTATCTTCACGCTGATAAGAACACAGCAAATCCTTCTTATGCCTCAAGTCCCTCTGACTTCTTTTTTTTTTTTTTTCCCTTTAAAAGGCTCAGATCATTAGGTCAGACCTAGCTGGATCATCTCCATATCTTTTTTTTTTTTAACATCTTTATTGGGGTATAATTGCTTTACAATGGTGTATTAGTTTCTGCTTTATAACAAAGTGAATCAGTTATACATATACATATATTCCCGTATCTCTTCCCTCTTGTGTCTCCCTCCCTCCCACCCTCCCTATCCCACCCCTCCAGCTGGTCACAAAGCACCGAGCTGATAGCCCTGTGCTATGCGGCTGCTTCCCACTAGCTATCTACCTTACGTTTGGTAGTGTATATATGTCCGTGCCTCTCTCTCGCTTTGTCACAGCTCACCCTTCCCCCTCCCCATATCCTCAAGTCCATTCTCCAGTAGGTCTGTGTCTTTATTCCTGTCTTACCCCTAGGTTCTTCATGACATTTTTTTTTCTTAAATTCCATATATATGTGTTAGCATACGGTATTTGTCTTTCTCTTTCTGACTTACTTCACTCTGTATGACCGACTCTGGGTCTATCCACCTCATTACAAATAGCTCAATTTCATTTCGTTTTATGGCTGAGTAATATTCCATTGTATATATGTGCCACATCTTCTTTATGCATTCATCCGACGATGGGAACTTAGGTTGTTTCCATCTCCGGGCTATTGTAAATAGAGCTGCAATGAACATTTTGGTACATGACTCTTTTTGAATTATGGTTTTCTCAGGGTATATGCCCAGTAGTGGGATTGCTGGGTCATGTGGTAGTTCTATTTGTAGTTTTTTAAGGAACCTCCATACTGTTCTCCATAGTGGCTGTATCAATTTACATTCCCACCAGCAGTGCAAGAGGGTTCCCTTTTCTCCACACCCTCTCCAGCATTTATTGTTTCTAGATTTTTTTGATGATGGCCATTCTGACTGGTGTGAGATGATATCTCATTGTAGTTTTGATTTGCATTTCTCTAATGATTTTTGATTTGCATTTCTCTAATGATTAATGATGTTGAGCATTCTTTCATGTGTTTGTTGGCAGTCTGTATATCTTCTTTGGAGAAATGTCTATTTAGGTCTTCTGCCCATTTTTGGATTGGGTTGTTTGTTTTTTTGTTATTGAGCTGCATGAGCTGCTTGTAAATTTTGGACATCTCCATATCTTAAGGTCAATGGATCTGAGACTTTAAAAATATCTGCAAAATTCCTTTGTAGCAGCACCTACACAGTCTTTGAAGAACCCCATTCCCAGGGCATGGGAATATCAGGGTCCATCTTTAGAATTCTGCCTACCATCCGCACTAATTTAAAGGGTCAAGAGATAGATGAATCTTAGGATTCCTGTTGCTATGAAAAAACAATAGAGAACAGTGGGAGGAACTGGGAGGCCAGTGTCCCTGCCCTGTTCTACTAGGCAGAAAGCCAGAGGGGCCCTAGGGGTCCCTGACCCAGGGGACAAGTGCTCCAGGAAAAAAGCCAGGAGCAGCCAACTGGGAACCTTGGGGTGCTGTCAAACCAAAGATAAAATTCCCTGGAGAAAGCTGCTTCTTAATGCTGCAGCTTCACCATAGCAAGCAGAAGAACCTGCACAGGGATAATTTTGCCTCCTGGGGTCCCCTATGGATTTTTCTCTTCTGTCATCGTTAAGCTACTATATCCCTGAGTGGTAATGTAGATTATTGTCAACCTGTCTTTTAGTTTATGATCTGTGATAAGGACTCTACATAAATTAGAGGGACATGGAAGGGGCACAAATAGAATCTACTGATTCGGCCAGTTAGAATTGCCCTTGCTCAAGGATGTGTAAACAGGGAAAAACCAATCTGAGACTGTGAAAAGAGATGAAAGTGCAAAATAAGGCTTTGATAGCACTCAAGTTGTATAGGAATACTTGGTATTGTTTTGAGAAATATTTACTATCACGGAACAGAGAAAGAAATTTTAAATAGCACCTGCTTTGTCTTTCAATAAACTTCAAGAAGCTACAGGTCAAATCAAAGCTAAAAGATGATAAGGAAACACATTAATATGAAATGGACTGAGAAGAAAGAGAAAGAAATATGCGGATGCATACAATATTGAGAGATATTGAAGGAAAAGAAAGATGCGTGCCAGAATTAAGACATGTATTAGAACAGGAAAATAAATAAATAAATCACTCATCACAAACAGATTATTTAAGCCAAGTGTAATACAAGCTTAAAGATTTCTCCCAGAATACAGAGGGAAAAAGAGAAATAAAAAATTTAAAGTGAACAACAAATGAATAGAAGTTACACTGTATTAATATGCATTCTTTTGGTACAGATAATAGAAATTCATCTCAAACAAATTTTGGCATCAAAGGGAATTTGCGGGCTCACAGAACCAGGAGGTCTCAGAGGGTTTTTGGCTTCAAGAGTGTCTCTAGGCTACTGTTCCATAACTGTCTATCCTAAAATGTTCTAGAGTCACTTTCACCCTTTTTTTCTTTTTTCCTTTATGACATTGGGCTAACTGTTCATTTAAAAGGGAATATTTATTTACTTATTTATGCATTATTTACTGACAATAGTGAATGCTGTTACAGTAGATCTCAGAAAAGAGTCTATGGGGAGGCTTATTTTCTATAAATTAACTTAAAGACCAAACGTGATTCTATTTCCACATTCTAGTTCCTACTTTCCTATTACATTTTGAGAGTTTGCCCCTGGGTTTGGGACTTCTTTCTTCATTGACATAAGGATGGAAGTTTTTTGGTTTTTTAAATAAATTTATTTACTGATTGATTGATGGCTGCATTGGGTCTTCATTGCTTCGCACAGTCTTTCTCTAGTTGCGGCGAGCGGGGGCTCCTCTTTGTTGCGGTGTGCAGGTTTCTCATTGCAGTGGCTTCTCTTGTGAAGCTGGGGCTCTAGGCGCGCCGGCTTCAGTAATTGTGGCACATGGGCACAGTAGTTGTGGCTCGCGGGCGCTATAGCGCAGGCTCAGTAGTTGTGGCGCACGGGCTTAGTTGCTCCACGGCATGTGGGATCTTCCCGGAGCAGGGCTCGAACCTGTGTGCCCTGCAACGGCAGGCAGATTCTTAACCACTGCGCCACCAGGGAGGTCCCAAGAGTGGAAGTTTATTACTGTGCAAATTCTGTGTGATCATGATGCATTTCTTTCTGGAAATCAGGAGGATTCATGCAGTTGAGCAGACTTTGTCGTTCTGATTGGCTGGCCTTGCACCTCAAAACCGGCTGGAGCGTGCAGGAGAGAGTGGTAGCCACCAGGTGGTGCTCTTGGGTCTCACTGCTTTCATTCTGGGAGCTTGAGCAGTAGTTCTGCAAAAACATAGACTTGAACAAAAGAGGTTGCTACACCAGAGCTGGCACAATTGGTAATTAGGGATACGGTTGCTATGGTGATGGCGGGGGGCATCTTGGGATGTTTATGGCTTTGTATGAGCCAATGCCTATAAACAATCAGTTTGCTTCCTTTGATGATAATGGCTGTCATAGCAAGGTCATGAAAATCCTTTAAGATTGTGCACATGGCAATGGTCGCTATTCTATGTTCTTCTGTGATTTGTGGGCTATAACTGGGGTGTCAAGAGTGACAGAATGTACTTGTTTTAACATGTTTATCTTATTCCACTTTGGATTTTTGACATTTTCCGTATTTGTTTTTTCCCCATCACTAGCATTTCTCAATTTTTTTTTTCATAAAAACACTCCATGAAGGAACAGGTTCTGGAAAGACAGTACGTTAATTGCTCTTGGAGATCACAATACCTACCAGCATATTAAAATCAATGTGAAGTCCTGTTGCATTTCCAAAAGGTCACATGACAATTGAACCCATCTTAGTGGAATATTCATGAACACTTAGGGATTCTTCCCTCATTTTGTCCCTAAGATTTTAATAAATATTCCGTTAAAAATGGGTTCGACTGTAGTAATTTATTATGTTTATATGGGTCTCCCCAGGTTTAGTGTCTAGTGGATGCTCAATAAATGTACATTGGTGTTTACAGGCTCCTAAAAAATATTTTTGAATTGAATTATCTATCCATGGATACTATTGGTTGCAATTAGTCTTTATAAACGATCCTTTTTTAATTTTAAAATATATTTATTTATTTATTTTTGGCTGCATTGGGTCTTCATTGCACGGGCTTTCTCTCTTTCTCTCGTTGCGGCGAGCGGGGGCTACTTTTCATTGCAGTTCGCACGCTTCTCATTGCGGTGGCTTCTCTTGTTGCAGAGCATGGGCTCTAGGCACGTGGGCTTCAGTAGTTGTGGCTTGTGGGCTCTAGAGCATAGGCTCAGTAGTTGTGGCGGACGGGCTTAGTTGCTTTGCGGCATGTGGGATCTTCCTGGGGCAGGGCTCGAACCCGTGTCCCCTGCATTGGCAGGTGGATTCTTAACTACTGTGCCACCAGGGAAGTCCCTTAATTTTTTTTTTTTTTTTTTTTGCGGTACGTGGGCCTCTCACTGTTGTGGCCTCTCCCATTGCGGAGCACAGGCTCCGGACGCGCAGGCTCAGCGGCCATGGCTCACGGGCCCAGCCACTCCGCGGCATGTGGGATCTTCCCGGACCGGGGCACGAACCCATGTACCCTTCATCGGCAGGCGGACTCTCAACCACTACGCCACCAGGGAAGCCCCCTTAATTTTTAATTTAATTTTTATTTTATATTGGAGTATAGTTGACTTACAATGGTGTATTAGTTTCAGGTGTACGGCAAAGTGATTCAGTTATACATATACATATATCCATTCTTTTTCAGATTCTTTTCCCATCTAGGTTATTACGGAATATGAGTAGAGTTCCCTGTGCTCCACAGTAGGTCCTTGTTATTATTTATTTTATAATAGTAGTGTGTATATGTTAATCCCAAACTCCTAATTTATCCCTACCCCCCTTCCCTTTGGTAACCATAAATTTGTTTTTGAAGTCTTTGAGTCGGTGTCTGTTTCGTAAATAAATTCACTTGTATCATTTTTTTTAGATTTATCCATAAGTTTCAGTGGGATTCCAACATCAAGACATAGCCAACACCATTAGTGATAAGTCATTTGTAACTTAGTACCAAATCATTACCATGTCCTTGTGAAAGGACAAAGGATTGAAGCACTTTTGCCTCTACTCACCATTTGTTTTTCATCTTATTGAATTTTTCTCATCGTTTTAAGATCAGTATGTTTCTAGCAATTTTTCAGAGAGACACCATTTCCCCTGTGAATAATCATTTGTGATTGATCATAAAACATAACCCATAAAAAAACCCCACAAAAATGCAAAAACACTGAACATTTCCTCATACGTCCTTTGTCTCCCCAAGGAGTCATCCTCACTAACATTTTATTGTGTGCATGTCCCTGTGTCTCTTGCCTTTTTTGGAAGTGTTGTGCATGTCTAAACTCCCACTAGCATAAAAAGGTCAATAGCCCTGAGCACACAAGGGGGGATGCTCTTTGTTGAAACCTGTATCAGGACTCCAAACAGAAGGTTCCCTGACTCCTTTCCTTTGAGTAACTCTATGCTGCGTCCATTGAAAGAAGTTCTTTTGCAAATAGTGTAGCCTCTTCTTGACTCTGGATTTAAATGTATCCAGGCTCAATAAACTTTTCTATTCTTACAAGTTGTGCCAGACTGGGGAGAGGGGTACCTTGGAGGCTTCGTTTTCTTATCTCTGAAATGTGGGTAACAAACCCCACCAAATGGGTTACTTTGAGAATCAAATGTGATAATGTATGTAATGAAGCAGCCAAGTGTCTCATATAGGCAGGCACTCAGTAAATGTCACTTCTCCCATTGCCTACTTACTTTTTCCATTTCTTAGCACTGGCAATAAAAAATGATGGAATCTGAGGATACGGGGTGGGGATAGAGTAATGGCAGAAGATACAACAATGCTCTGAATGTTTGTGTACCCCCCCCAAATTTATATGTTGAAAATCTAATGCCAAGGTGACAGTATTAGGGGGTGAGACCTTCCCAGGTGATTAGGACATGGAGGCAGACATCTCATAAATGGGATTAGTACTCTTATAAATGAGGCCTCAGAGAGCTAGCTCACCCCTTCCTCCTTGCTGAGGACACAGCAAGAAGTCTAGTCAGCAGTCTGCAGCCCGGAAGTGGACTCTCACCAGAATCTGACCATGATGGCTGGCACCCTGGTCGTGGACTTCCAGCCTCCAGAACTGTGAGAAATAAATTTCTGTTTTTGATAAGGCACTCAGCCTGTGGTAGTTTATTATAGCAGTCTGAATGGACTAAGACAAAAAAAATTGGTGCCAAGAGTGGGATGTTGCTGCAATAAACACCTAAAAATGCGGAAGTGGCTTTGGAACTGGGTGATGGGGAGAGGCTAGAAGAGTCCAGGGGCGCATGTTGGGAAAAGCCTCCATTGCCATGAATTAACTGTAAAGGGTGAGTCTCTTGAGTGTTTGAAAGGAGAGGACAGAGCTCTCTCTGAGCGTCAGAGAAAGCCTCAGTCTTCTCAGAGTATGACTGAGCGGTAGTGAACAGAATGTTGGTAGAAATACGGATAGTAAAGGTCATTCTGATGAGGGCTCAGATGGAAATGAGGAGCGTATTACTGGAAACTAGAGAAAGGCGATCTTTGGTACAAAGTGGCAAGGAACTTGGCTGAATTGTGCTCCCATCTGAGTGTTTTGTGGGAGAACCTGTGAGCAATGACACAGGATTTAGCTGAGGAAATTTCTAAGCACAAGTGTTAAAGGAGAGGTCTGTTTTCTCTTGAATACTTATGGTAAAAGGCCAGGTGAGAGAAATGATGTAAAGGTGCAATTGTGGGGCTTCCCTGGTGGCGCAGTGGTTAAGAATCCGCCAGCCAATGCAGGGGACACGGGTTCGTGCCCTGGTCCGGGAAGATCCCACATGCCGTGGAGCAACTAAGCCAGCGCGCCACAACTCCTGAGCCTGCGCTCTTGAGCCCGTGAGCCACAACTACTGAGCCCACACACCACAACTACTGAGCCTGCATGCCAAAACTACTGAAGCCGGCGTGCCTAGAGCCCGTGCTCCGCAACAAGAGAAGCCACTGCCGTGAGAAGCCTGCGCACCGCAATGAAGAGTAGCCCCCGCTCGCCGCAACTAGAGAAAGACCGCACGCGGCAATGAAGACCCAACGCAGCCAAAAATAAATAAATAAATAAATAAATTTTACAAAATAAAAAGATAAAGGTGCAATTGTGAATCGAAAAGGAAGCAGAACTTAAAAGTTCGGAAAAGTGTTAGCCCAGCCATACTGAAAGAAGTAAAATGTGTTCCAGAGAGAAGGGTGAGGCCAAACCGCTGTTTGCTGAGTATAGTCAGCCATCCTGATGGAAGCCTGTTGTCTCTGACAACGGAAGAATAACCCCGGGTCATTTCAGAGACCATGGGTAAGGAAGGGCTGCCCTTCCTATCACAGGCCAGAGTGCAAGGGCCCGCGGAGCTGAACAATTTTGGAGGAGGGGGCTACGTTCCCTGGCCCTCAGGCTCTGCTCCTTAAATTCGGTATGCCATGCTCCTTGGCAGCCTCGTCTGCAGCTCTGGTGCCAAAGAGCTGTAAGGAGAATACTTTCCTGAGCTCATACGGAGCCGGGAATCATTCACATTCCCTTGAGATAGAGTGAACAGACCCCATTGAATTCACAGAGCATTTCAGAGAGACTCCAGGAGGGTCGCAGATCACATCTTGTACATCTCAAACATGCACCTCAAACTTAACCTACTACGAAATCAAATGTTCAATTCCCTCTCCATCGTCCTAAATCCCAGTTTTTCTCAATCTCCCTCATCTCAGTGAATAAAAAGAAACAACCTCAACAAGAGGTTCAAGTCACCTGTGCAGTGTGGCAAAAAGAAAGAAAGAAAGAAAGAAAGAAAAAGTAATAGATGAACCAAGTGTGGCAAAAATCTTAATAATGTCAATCCAAGTAAAATTTATATGGAGGTTCTTTACATTGTTTTCTAAACTTCTAAGTATGTTTTAAAAATACATAATATAATTTTAAAACCAAAAGATTACTTTGGAAAATAAAATATTAAAACAACTTCTGGGGAAAGCACTGAAGAGACATTTGAAAACTATCTTGAGATATTGGTCTTAGGACAAAGGAAAAACATTGAAAATAGCCTCATTTATGTGCAGAGATTTTCTGAAACTTTGCTGATTACTCACTGAACGGTAAAGGTAGCACCATTGGTTGACCTTGGGGGCTCTCTAATTCACTCCACTCGCAGGAGGATTTGGTTGTACCAGTCAGGAGTCTGGGGACACCATGCTCCTGGGTGGGTATTCCATGAGAGAAGCCAAGAGGTTAAATGTTCTTTCTTCCATGACTTTTTTTCTTGGCTTTTAGAATTTCTTTGCCCATTTGGATTGCTATTTCTTTTATTGAAATTCGTTTCATATGGTTAAGTAATAGGACAGTCTGGGACATTTTTCGTCATGGAGGAAGCATTTCACTTTCTCCATTTAAACCACTTGGGAACCAAGGTGGGACAAAAGTTAGGAGGGTCATTGGGAAGCCCTTAGATCTGCCTTTAAAATGTCAGTAGTTTTCAAAGTGGGGTCCACAGAACACCGGTCATCCCCAAATCATTTCAGGAGGTTCTGTCCGATCAAAACTATTTTCATTTTAATACCAAGATATTTTTTATCTTTTCCACTGTGTTGACATTTGCACAGATGTTACAAAAATAGTGGGGGGTAAAATTCTAGGGCTTTAACACAAATTGAAACAGTGGCACCAAACTGTACTCACAGATATGGATTCTCTACTACATATACTCCAGGAAAAAGAAAAGCCAGTTTTAATTAAGAATGTCCTTGATGAAGCAGCAAAAATTACGAATTTTATTAAAAATTGACTCGAATATACATCTTTTTAATGTTCTGTGTGGTGAAATGGGAAATACATATAAAGCACTTCTGCAGAATACTGAAGTATGATGATTGTATTGAGGAAAGGCACTTGTGCAGATCTTTGCATAATGAACTGACTGCTTTATTTCATGGGACGTCATTTATACTTGAAAGACTGACTGACAGACAAACTATGATTACCCAGATTTGGGTATTTACAGGCATTTTCTTGAAAATGAGTCATTCAGGTCACTTCAAGGAAAACGACTGAGTGGATTTTTGGCCTATGATTAAAACTTCAAACCCTTAAAAAATATTAGACATTAGGAAATTAGAATTTTGAAAAACTTGCATTCAACTTGTTAACTGGACAGTCTTCAACCTTAAAGGCATTTATAATGAGATGAGTGGTGATATTGATAAGTGTGATTTTTTGGTACTGTACTATTGAAACGTGTCAACATTTGGAAGATATGCAGACAATAGTGAACCAGTTTTTTCCGAACGACCATTTCATGATGTTACAAAATCACGCACGAGTAAAAGATCCATTGGCAACCTAAGAGAAACCCATGGATTTTAAATCATATCCATGAAGAAAATGTGCATTAACAAAATTTTAAGATCTTACTTTGCTTTAGGAAACTACCATTTGTTGAATTTTTGTGTAGCATTAAGGAGAATATCCACAATTATCTGAAGAGACCATTAAAATACTCCTTCCATTTCCAAGTAAACATCCGTTTGAGGTGAGAGTGTTTTTCATACAGTTTAACTAAACAACGTATTGCAACAGAAGTTGCAATTGAATGCAGAAGTAGATCATGAGAATCCAGCTGTCTTCTTGACAGATATTAAAGAGATTTGCAAGAATGTAAAATAATGGGCTTCCCTGGTGGCGCGGTGGTTGAGAGTCCGCCTGCTGATGCAGGGGACACGGGTTCGTTGCCCTGGTCGGGGAAGATCCCACATACCGCGGAGCGGCTGGGCCCCGTGAGCCATGGCCGCTGAGCCTGCGCGTCCGGAGCCTGTGCTCCGCGGCGGGAGAGGCCACGGCGGCGAGAGGCCCGCATACCGGAAAACAAACAAACAAACAAACAAAAAGAATGTAAAATAATGCCACTAGTTGTCTTTGTTTGAGAAACTATAGTCATATTTCCTCAAAATATGTTATATATGTTTATATGTGATAGGTTATTGTTATTCTTTCAAAATGAATTAATAAGTATGTTAGAATTTTCTCAGTCTCAGTTTCCAGTTTGGTAAATATCCTGGAAAGTAGCTCACATAAACAAAAAGCTTTTTGGAGCCATGAGTCATTTTAAAAAATATAAAGAAGTCTGGAGACGAAAAAGTTAGAGAACCATTGGTCTAGGCTGCATATATTGTGTGGGTCCAGTTTGGGTCCAAAGCTCTAACTAGTAATAAAATATTTCTTCATTTATAATGTCTCCTCTGTGTGTAAGAAGTGTCAATAAATGCCAATTTGGAGGCACCAAAATATTTCATGACCTTTCAAGCCTCTATTTAAGAGAGATGGGTCTTAAATTCAGAAGCATCTGTTGGTCACCAGATGAATCACAGTCTGCCACAGCTGTGTGGGAATTTAGCTGGCGCGCAATCACTTGCTCTTTTTATAATCAGGGTTACTGTCAATACCCTCGTGGGTGCCTGAACCAAAGGACCTGAAATAAAATGTATTTACAGGCTGAAGATGGTTCCTTCTGATGAAGAGCAGGAATTAGGGCTAAATTTGATATGTGAATTAGATTGAAACATTTAATTCCTGTATCTAATTGTTTTAGCAAGAGGAAAACTTCTGTTGCTGTGAAAGTGCCTTTAAAATATCAGATGGCAAGCTCCGAATTTAAACTTGACCCTCCATCTTGGCTTGACGATCTGTCTGTCAAATGTTCGTGAAATCCACTCACCCTAAGTCCAGAGGGCGCCTAAAAAACTTCCAAAGTACAGTATCCCCAGGCACTTACTGACATGCCTTTCTGTAGACTCTCACTTGTGAAGTTTGCAAAGAAGTATTTTCAGATTGTCCTGTCGCTTGAGAGGCCCCAAAGAGAAGTGTAATGTATCTCCTGAGGGCTGGAAAAAAAGCAGTCCTGCTTGCCCTGCTATGCAGTGGTAGCCAAGGTGACAAATGGAACTATGAGGGTGGAATCCTTTCTGGGAAATACCAAAGAGAGGGGGACTTGACCATGAAGCTCTCGGAGGCTCACTGCAGGCAGTGCTGCTCTGAGTATACATCTCTTTGTTGCTAGGTAGTCTCCCTTTCTTACATGCATTAGTGCTATTCTTGGAGTTGCTGGAGCTTTCCTAAAAACATGGGTGATGGGGTTCATTGGGCTTGCCCTGAACCCAGAGATGTACGTGTGTCCCCAAACTCACATCTTGGGAAGAAGCAGGCTACAGAGTCTTCTTGAGTCGTTCAGGTACCCAGTGATCGATGGGCCATTCCTGGAGATCTCGAGCTGATGAATGGACATATAGGGGGCGAACCAACCAGGCTGTAGAATAATCTGGTACTCCCTCAGACTGCACATCCTGCCCTCCAGCTTTGTGCCACAAGGCCTCTGTGTCGAAGGTCGAATCATCCAGATCTAGCCCTAGATCATGACGATAGGGTATTAAAGTAGTAGCTAGGTTCTTCCCCCATTTCTGCCCTAATAGCTGTGTGATTTTGGCCAACTCATTGAGTTGTACTCAACTCTGAGTACATTGTCCTCATCTGCAAATGAGTGACTTGGGCTCAGATCACTAACATCCCTCCTGACTTAGGCATTCATGAGACTGTCTCCCAGCTACAGCCAGAAATGGTCCTCAAGAGAACAAAGAAGCACAAGCAATCACTTTCATGCCTTCCTCAACAACCCTTGTCCTGGTGTATTTTCCTACAAAGAAGGAAAAGAGAGATTGTTTTCAATGGCACAGTGCCAATGCATTTTGAAAGGAACATCGTAAAAGAAAGTTGCTCTTATTTTTCCTGTTTTTGAATCTGATGTAGGTTAGCAAAAGGACAGAGAACACTTGGGTTGTTTGAGAAGACTTAGATTGCATGAGTATCTGTTGTCAAGAGCGTTGCAAATCTCCAGATTGAATGCTCAATTGCGTCCTCCAGCATTATTCTTTTCCAATGGTTCTCAATAGGTTGGGACGTTACGTTTCTCCCGTCAGGGGAAATTTAGACATTTCTGTGGGGATTTTGTAGTTTGTCACAATGACAGAAGATGTACGAGGTAGCGTTTAGAGCTGGAGGGGGGGGGGCGGTTGGCTGTGGAGCCAGTTCTGTAATGCCCAGGAAGCCTTTTATGTTTTTTTAAACTTTATTGAGAACATAATCCACATACTTTACATCATCTATTTACAGAGCTGTGAGACCACCACCACAATCAATTTTAGAACATTTTTATTACGAAGAAAAGATTCCCTGTACTCATTATCTGTCACTTCCCAACCACCCCCATGCCCCAGCTCTAGACCACCACAAACCTACTTTCTGTGTCTATAAATTTGCCTTATGTGTACATTTCATATAAATGGAGTCGTACACTACGTGGTCCTTTGTGACTGGCTTGTTTCCCTTAGCATAACGTTTTCAAAGTTCTTCCATGTTGCAGCATGTTCATTTCTTTTTATTGCAGAATAATATTTTATCGTATGTATATACCACATTTTTAAATCCATCCTTTGGGTAATGAACTTTTGGGCACTTTCTACTTTTTAGCTATCATAAAGATTATGTCTGCTATGAACATTTGTGTGCAAGTTTTTGTGTGGACGCATGGTTTTACTTCTCTTGGGCATATACTTAGGAGTACAATTGCTGGGTCATTTTGTAATTTTATGTTTGATATTTTGAGGAACTACTAGACTGTTTTCTCAAGTGGGTCCACCACTTCACATGCCCTCCAGCAGTGCATGAGGATTTCCAGTTTCTCCACCTTCTAGCCAACACTTGTCATTATCTGCCTATTTGACTATTGCTATACTAGTGTGTGTAAAGTAATATCTCATTGTGGGGTTTGATTTGCATTTCCCTGATGGCTAGTGATGTTAAACATCTTTTCATGTGCGTACTGGCCATTTGTATGTATTCTTTGGAGAAATGTCTGTTAAGGTCCTTTGCTCATTTTTAAAATTGGCTTCTTTGTCTTGTTATTGTTGAATTGTATATATTTTACACACAATTTTATATATTCTAGATACAAGTCCCTTATTAATTATATGGCTTACCATATATGGCTTATCATATGGCTTACCAAGTTGTTTCTCCCATTCTGTGGGTTGTTTGGTCACTTTCCAGATGACGTCCTTTAAAGCACAAATGTGTTTAATTTTGATGATGTGAAAGCTGTCTTTGCACGATAAATTATTCCACCAGCATGCCAATAACGTGAGCACTGCCAAAGGTCAGGCTAAAAGGCAGTTGGTTTATATTGGTCTCAAACCAAGAGTCTTGATGCTTACTAAAAATCTTTAAATCCACAAAAGCCTATTTTGTCCTTTCCTCTCCCCAAATCTCACTAATGTCCTATATAAGACTTTGCTTATATTCCTCAGCAGTGAATAGTTCAGATTTAAGTGAACTTCTTTTCCCTTCCTCATATTTCATTTCTTACTAAACCTCAGACTGGGGATTGATTGGATTGATGTTTAGCTGGTGAGCATCCCAGTGTGATCACATTTTAGCATTTTCAGAACATGTGGTGTGCTTGGCGACATCTGTGCAGGAGCCCATAGCCATGACAAGGCATGGTATTTTGTAGGAATAACAAGAAACGCAACCTCGTTCAGCATTGTCTATTTGAGTAGTGGGGGCAGGTAGTAAAACCGAGGTCTAATCAGGGGAGGAAAGGAAAGATGATAAGAAGAGACCAAAGAAAGTAAAAGAAGAGGTGGATGAAGATGGAGAAGAAAGGAAAAAAGAAGTGAGAGAAAGAAGGATGGTTGACTTGGGAGAAACAGAAAGAAAAAAGAGAGAAAATGCTCTCAGGCAAGGTTGGCTCTCCTTCAGTTCTCTGCTCACCCCTCCCTTCCCACCGCTGGGGAAGGATCCACAGCACACTGTGTACCTCTGTCTCTGCCCTTACCTCCAGCACAGCACAAAGAGGAGACCTCTGTCTTCTCCCCTTCAAGGGGTATCAGAAGGCACATCGTGTGGCTTTTATTTTTGTCTTCAATCCTAATCCAGCACACAGGGACAGTAGATCTGAGACATTCTATGTCTAACAGTTACTGCAGTGCGTGGTGCGTAGCATGACTTGTCATCATGCAGAGGTGGGGATCTAAATCCTGAGTGAGGTGGAGCTGGCCTGTGAGTGAGCCCAAACTGACCACACCCTAGTGTGAATTTTTTCTTCCCCAGTTATGTCTGCACTTCAAGTGGGAAGTGTTAGAGCGAACTTTTATAAATTGGAATTTAATTGAAGTAAAAAGTCTATTATATATGTTTAAAGGGAAGGTAGGAGCCCAAAAGATGGGTGTGGTAGAGTATCATTCACATTTTGTGTGTGTGGAATGCAATCATGGTATGATGGAGTGTAACCATGCCAACCTTTGGTCAACAGAATGAATAAATGAAAAATTAAAGAGGAAGTAATGAGAGGAGTGTGTTTCTCCTTAACGCCTTTACCTCTGTCATGTGCTTTAAGTTCGTTACTTTAATGATCATTCGACAATATTAAGTGCTACTAATACAGGCCACCTGACACTCCTGGTGGGTTTGTAGTGATCCTTCAGAGTCTTTCTTTAGACCTTTCTTATTGCGAAATGATGATGTGGAAATAGATTCAGCAACCCTGATCCCCCAGGCAAAGATTCCTGGGAAAGATGCTGTAGTCTCTGTTTAAAAGAAAGAATGTGGGAAGTTTATCCATGGAAATGTTCCTACAAGAGATTAGTCACTGGATATACATTTTTATATTTTATTTGTGCTAATATTTCCCGTCAATAACAAAATGTAGCTGCTTCTGTTTCTCGTTGCTGCTTTCAAATCTTGTTTCCTACAATGGAGTCTAATTTAGATGAAGCTAAGCAAGGCGTAAACACATCTGTCCAGGTGGGCCAGGGTGAAGGCTAGTGAAGTGACAGTCGATGCCTTGCAATGAAGTGTAATTACTTCCATTAAGCATTCACTGTGTAAACAGCACAGTCACCTTCAGATATGATCTTGTCAATAATTACGTGTCTAAATTCCCCTCCACTGATTCAGTGAGAAGCGGTTATCATCCCTCTCAGGATGGTCTCTTCCTGGTGGCTCATGTCCCTGCTTCATTGCTCTATTGATTGTATGACTGTTGATCAGTGTTCAGAATCACAGCTCCCTTTGACAGAGCTGCTTAGAAATCAATCAAGAGCATATTTCCAATTTAATTACACCTGCCCTTGCCTGAAGTGTAATAAAGGTGATGGGTTACTCTCTCATTTCCTTAAGTAAAGAACTTTTCACAAAAATGACGTCTGGATCATGGTTTTATGTATACATAAATCTTCACAGCCAGCAAGTAATGCTCCCATTATTATGCATATTTCATTAATTAATTTGTTCCTTTAAGCCCAAGTGGAGGGCAAAGCTCATGGAGAGCTTATAATAATCGGGATCCCTAAATTTAAGACATTTAACAGCTTTTCAGCATACGGAGATATGTGTGCTTTGTAGCTGGGTCGTCTTAGGTTAAGAGAATAGGTCCACATAGATGAGCGGGGTTCCCTCATAGATTCTCTATTTCCTTGTTAGTAAAAAACCTTTCATTGTTAAAAGAATGTAAGTGTGATTGCATGTTTAAGATATGTCATACTAACAGGTGCACAAACATGTTACTTCTTTTTCAACTCTTCATAGCCTTATTATGTGACTCTAAGGTTTCCCCCCATCTCTTGAGCAAATAGTGGTATAGCTAGTAACCTCTGTGCCCTGGCTAATTTAATTTGTGGACCATTATTTGTCCCTTAACTTAACCTCAAATATTTTCCTAACTTCTCCCATAATCTGTTATAATAAAATCACATAACATGAATGTTTAACTCATGGGAACGTAATTGTACACAGGTGGGGTGGGAGGGAGTGCTGTTGGTAATTGTCACAGTCATGCCTCCTTTATGACCTGATGCCCACTCGCCCCAAAAATATACACTGGAAGATGTGATCTACTCTTTCCTAGCAGATCTCAGTTCCCATTCGCTTCTTGCAGCGCCAATGTGATTTTAGTGTTTAATAAACATTTAAAAATATGATCTCTAAATAGAAACCAAATACTTTGTCAACTGAAGAAATACTTTTAGTGTTGAAGGGAAAACTGACTTTTTTTGGACCTATGGAAAGTTGGAATGTCAGTCCTCTGTGTGGCTCGAGATATGAATATATTTATTCTACTTTGTGGGCTACTTAAGAGTTTTTCAAGGATTTCTTTTCTTTTCTTCTTCTTCTTTTTTTTTTTTTTTTTTTTTACAACTTACCAACCTACAAGTCTTTTTTTTGCCTTAGACTTCAGAACCTAATCCTCTATAGCAGGTATGATTGGGTCAAGCTCCTCTCACTCTCTACTTTCAGTTGTGGCCCATAACTATCAGATAATAAACATTTATAGAATTTTTAAAAATCCTTTGAAAAACTATGAATCTGTTTGCTGATGCTAACCCTTTTATGCACTGTCCAATCTTAGTTATCACAACAAAACTGTCCTTTGGTGTGTACCATTAGGGTCAGGGAGCTATAAAATGCCTGAGCTAGAGGAAACCTAGCCCTTTTTTCAATCCCATAGTACAGTGATTTGCCCAGCATCCCACAGCAAAGTAGAGGCAGAAGATAGGTCTTTTTTGGTTAGAAGTTCAAAGTTTCTCTCGTAAAATATAGATATTTTAAAAATAAACTACATTCAGCCACTGAAATATTCATTTTTCAAAGTAAACTAACTTAACTACCCAAGAGAGAGCTTCTCATGAAGGATGGGCTGAAACAAATAGTTCTGACAAGGGCATTGAAGTCCAGGAAACAAAATGGTCAGAGAGGACAGGCCCAGGTGAAGGCCACACCCTGAAGGGTCTGGGCATCTATGGGAGAGTGGCATGGAGCCAGGGGTCTCCTCCCAAAAGGACAAGGACACTGAACATTCAGGACATGCCTAGGATGGGTTATGCCCCGGAAGTAGGGGCAAAGTGGAAAACAGATCAGCCTCACCAAAACTGAAAGCAGTCTTGAATCCTCTCAGTCCCTGACTGGATTAAGATGACACCTCCACCCCCTTACCCTACCTGCCCACCAGAAGAAAAGTAAATCTTCACTGAAGTAAGATAATATCATTCACAGTCTCTACGGTTTTTCACACACAATGCCCAGCATGCAGTAAAAAATTACTAGGCAGGCAAAGACACAGGACACAGGACAATGTATTGGAACTAGGAGAACAAAGACAGTAGATGCAAGCCCACCGATAACCCAAATATTGGAAAGATCATATATTGATCATTATAATGATCATGATTAATATATTCAAAAAAATAACAAGATCAAAAATTTCACCAGAGAACTGGAACTTATAAAAGAACCTAGAATTTAAAAATACTATAACCAGTAGAAAGTCATCAGTGAGTTTAAAAGCAGATTAGATATATCTAAAAAGAGATCTACAGAAATGGAAGGTAAATCAATAGAAAATATACAGACCAAAACCTTGACAGAAGCAAAAGGATAGAAAATAGGAAAAAGAGGTGTAAGGAACATATGGAACATGGAGAAGAGGTTAACATGTCATTTGATAACCAGATGGAGAGGAGAGAGAGAATATGGCAGAAGCAGTATTTGAAGATATGTTAGCAGAGATGTTCCCAAAATTGATTAAAGACTCAAATCACAGATTTGATGAGTGCAACAAATTCAAAGAGTTGTGAATAAAAGAAATCCACACCTGGGTCTCAAACAGTGAAACTGTTGAAGTCCAAAGATAGATGAAATCTTAAAAGAGACAGAGAAAAATGATACGTATACTTCAAAGGAGCAGGTGATTTTTCAATCCAAACAATTCAAGTCAAAAGACAATGAAATAACATGTTAAAGTGCTGAAAGAAATCAGTGACCTACGTGGAATTACGTATGCAGGAAAAATACCCTTCAAAAATGAAGGAAAAATAGACATTTCAAATGAGCAAAGACTAGAAGAATTTGTCACTAGCAGGATTGCATTGAAAGAAAAGCTAAAAGTTGTCTTAATGCTTTCCAGGAAGTGTGGAAATTAAGGAAGAAATAAATAAAATATGTGAGTATACATGTAAGTATATATAAATGAATATTTGCTTATAAGACAATGAAAATAATTCCTTGTGGGACTGAAATATATGTAAGATAAAAACATGACATCGAGAGCACAAAAAGTTGAGATGGTAGTAAATAGAGTATATTAGCCAGACTTATCCAGAGAAGCAGAACCAATACCAGTAAGATGTGTGTCTGTGTGTGTGTATATATATATATATATATATGACATTATATATGTGCATGTATATACACACATTATAAGACATCTATTTTAAGGAATTGGCTTATGTGATTATGGAGGCTGAGAAGTCCCACGATCTGCCATCTGCAAGCTGAAGACCCAGGAAAGTTGTTTGCAAACTTAGCTACATGTTAAAATCACCTGGGGGGAGGTTTTTTTAAATTAAACGTTGTATTTTGAGATAATTGTAGATTCACATACAATTGTTTGGAATAATACAGACAGATCCTGTGTACCCTTCACCCAGTTCCCCCCAGTGGTAACATCTTGCAAAACTGTAGTACAATATCACAACTAGGTTAACACCACTGATGCAGTTAAAATACAGGGCACTTTTATCACCTCAGAAGCCCCTCAAGTTGCCCTTTTATAGTCACACTCATGTCCTTGCTGCCTCCACCCCCTCCTTAACCCCTGGAAATCATTAATTTCCATTTCTATAATTCTGTCATTTCAATAATGCTCTATAAATAGACTAGTACAGCTTTGTGATTGGCTTTTTCACTCAGCATAATTCCCTGGAGAATCATCTGATTTGTCACATATATCAATAGTTTGTCCCCTTTTATCGCTAAGTAGTAGTCGTTATGGAGGTACCACAGTTTATTGACCCACTGAAGAACTTATGGGTTGTTTCCAGTTTGGGGCTATTTACAAATAAAACTGCTATAAACGTTCATGTACAGGTTTTTATGTGAACATAAGTTTTCATTTCTCTGAGAAAATGTCCAAGAGTGCAATTTCTGAGTCCATGGTCATGGCATGTTCAGTGTTTAAAGAAACTGTCAAAACTGTACAAAGTTGCTGCACAATTTTATGTTCCCATGAGTAATATTTCTTAAAGGTGCTCCACATTCTAGGAAGTAATTATTATGCTCAAGTGGATGGTGCTTTAATTGGTCAGTCCTGCTGCTGGAAGAGGCAAGTTCAGTTCCATCCCAGACACAGAGCCTAAGAGTAGCTCCCTAAAGAGTCTTAGGAAGCCATTAGAAAAAGCCAATATTTGGAGGTGGCGATCTGTCTGCAAGGGGTGCAAGGTTCATCCAGAAACTTGAATGGGATGTTGATACCACTGCATGAGAGAAGCACAGTCAAATCTCCCTGAGCCGAGCTGTTGGCATCTGCGAAAAGGTGGGGAGAGAAGGGAGTGGACTCCCTCCTGGAGTGACTCAAGGATTCAAACACCACGAGCTTCATTCGGGAAGGCTTCAGGAGGGGTTGCTTTCCCGTTGCATCTTTGACGTAGTTTCCTAGACTCTGCTCCATGATTTAACTTGAAAGTCTGACATGAAGATGGAGGAAGCAGTGGGAAAAGTTGAAGAACTCATTGTGTCTGAAGTCCCACCAAAAACATCTGAACAAGAGTCAGCTAAGGAGGAAGAGGGATCTGTGGAACTGGAATCTCAGTTTCTGAAAGATGGTGTGGTGGATTCTACAGTTCTTTCTTCAATGCCCTGCTTGTTGATGGAACTGAGAAGGGACTCTTTGGAGTCTCAGCATCCACGGAGGGTGACAAACCGACAACTGGCCGAGTCTATGAGGGAGACTCCTCTAACCACTGCATGCTTTCCACTTCCTCTACTGGTCACCTGGCCGATTCAGATACACTGTCTTCTGCAGAGGAGAATGAACCAGAAACAGCGGTAGAAGGAGATCCTTCCGGAGTGTCTGGTGCCACAGTTGGGCGCAAGTCTCACCGGTCCTGATCTGAAAGTGAAACATCCACCATGGCTGCCAAGAAAACCGGACAATCCAGTGATAAACAGAATGGCCCAGTTGCCAAGGTTAAAGGTCATCGGACCCAAAAGCACAAGGAGAGAATCAGGCTACTGAGGCAGAAACGGGAGGCTGCTGCACGAAAGAAATATAACCTGTTGCAGGACAGTAGTACCAGTGATAGTGACCTGACTTGTGACTCAAGCACGAGCTCATCGGACGATGCTGAAGAGGTTTCAGGGATCGCTGCAGAGATACCAGGTCATTTGGAGCCAAGATTCCTAGCAAGTGACAGAACATCTGCTGGCAATGCACCACTCAATGAAGAAATTAATATCGCCTCTTCACATAGTGAAGTGGAGATCGTGAGAGTCCAGCAACATGCAAGGTGGGTTCATCCTCAAGGAGGTGTGACTCAGAGTGTTTCTTCATGGAAGCACGGCTCTGGCATGCAGTATGTTAGCACCCGGCAAACACAGTCATGCATGGACTCCCCAGCAGACTTGGGCGTCACCTGCAGAAGTTGTTGACCTTACACTGGATGAGGATAGCAGATGTAAATGCCTACTGTAATGCAGTGTCACTGTGTTTCCTCTGCACTGTTCTCTTCCACTTACTTCTCTTCCTCTTTGTGACATGGAAGCTCATTGTCATAGCTTCAGCCTCAGAAGCTGTTTGTGGCATTTGTATAATCAAAACTCATGGAAAATTGCTCCCTTCCCCCCCTCTTTTTTTTAAGTTAGAAGAAGTCACTTAGGAAAGTAACATCACAGAGAAAAGAATTTCTTCTTTCCCTCAGTAGGAATCTGAGAATGATGAATTTTATTAGACGACTTCATTTTACTTGGTGACTTTCAATCTTAGGAAACTGCCTTCCTTCTAGAATGATATTTTAATTACCAGGTGAAATGGATTTCAGTTTTTGAATCTTGTATTTATTTTTCTGTGTAATAAAATTAATATGTAGACTTGAAAAAAAAAAGCCAATATTTGATTACCTACCATTACACTACCAGGCAGCGTTCTAAGCATTTACAGTATTAGCTCATAAATCCTTTCAACCCACAGGTACTTCATCTGTAAAATGTACTCCATTTTACAGATGAAGCACCTGAGGCCCCAAGATTTAATAACTTGCCTAAAGTCACACAGCTAGTAAGTAGGGAGCCCAAATCCCACCTCAGCCTGCCTGGCTCCAGAGCCTGTGCTCTTCTCCATTCTGCCATGCTTCCCCCAAAAGAGGGGAGAGGTGTCCGGGCAGGCAAATTGAATAGATCATATAGGAAGGCTCTTCCCTGTCTGGGACTTGTCCTCTTCCCTCAGGGTCAGCTATTTCCACTCTTCCTTCCAATCATTTCTCCTACCCCCGCCCCCCAAGATTTCACAGAATCTCCCTCTGTGTGGTGTCCTCACACTCCTCTTACTAACTCACTGTTATAGATTAAAAGAAGAAAATCAGCAACAACAATGCCAACAGAAACACAAACAACCCAAGCAGAAGGCCAGCTCTCCAGTGTCTCTGGATTAATGCAGCTTCTCAGGTTTCAGCGGGGACAAATATCTGATGGGCAAACACCTGTCTGGCAGGTGACGACATCTCTCTCCCAGGGTGTGCTGGCTCCGGCTGGGATGGAATGCTGCTATTTTCTTCTTGACCTTGAGGTAACCCATGCAAAGCACAGTCAGCACCTCATGAAAGGCTGGTGAAATCTCTCTGTCTCTCCCCACTGACTTTGCTTAGCTTGGGTGCCAGCACAGTGCAGTTTCAAAATCAGCATTAAGCATTTGCCAAGCATTGCCTGGGGTCAACTGTTTGTTGAAAGCAGTGAAGGTATTCACCTTCACGTAAGAGTCACAAAATTTTCTTCCAGGAGCCCTATAGGTAGAGGAAGGAGGGAGAAGGAAGGAGTCCAGAATGACCTTTAGCCTTCTCAGAGCTCCCTTGCCGGAGGATTGGAGCTGGGAGGAGGCTGTAAGAGGGGGAAGAGGATGGACAGCCAAGGAGGAAGGAAAGAACGGTATAGGGGAGCATTCAGTCAGGGCAGGACTGGCTGAAGATACCATCAAAGCCCTACTAATTCTGATTTTTCTATTCTCCCCTTTCTCTGCCATAGGCTCTTCATTGCCATGTTTCCTCAGCTGACAATTTGGCCACAAAGTCAAATCCATAGTCTGACAGTGGAAGAGAATAGAATACTTTTGTTTGGGCATCTTTTGGAAATAGGGGGTATATTCTTGCCATGCTTCTGACTCTCCTGTTCATGCTTCCTCTACTCTCTTCACACGCGGGATGAGGTGTGTGTAGATTATTTATGGTTTTCACTATAGATGTGGACTTGGCATCAGCTAAAATGTGCCCACTGAAGAGGTCCTTATAGAAAGAGGTTTCTCATACCTCAAAATATAGGCTGAAATAAGCATCACATTGTTGCATCACAGACCCATCTAGTTGCTCGATATTATAACTGAAGCATTATTTCCCTGACAAGAATGCATGCTGTTAGACTCTAAATCCCATCTTAAATGATTTTAGCCAACATTTAGCCAATAATCCCTTTTTATTATATTGGCAGTATTTCCTTTTTAAGGAAAGAATAAAAAGTCCTCAAGAATCATTTGACTATGCGAAAGGCAATGTGAGGGCACATTGATTTTTATTCCCTGCCATCAAGGTAAATTTATCTCTGTCCTGATTATAAGCCATTTAAAAAGTGTGGTACAGCCAGGCTGAAGGTTAGAAATGCCTGATGTAAGCAGATTTTTTAAAATATATATATTCATGTTTATCAAAGTGATATATGTACATACTTTCAGTCAAATGTGGTATAATATTTATAATGACAAATAGCTACCCTTTTCCATCCCAGATTTTTACTTCCTAGAGGTAACCACTGTACATTCTTTTCTCTTGCTATTTACTTTGATTATTCTACATAGGTACTTAAATTACTGTTTCTTGACTTTTTGGTTTTGTATCTTATCAGTATTACCTGGTGGCTTCTCACTATGGAAGCCAAGAATTTAGCATTCTTACTTTGTTTCACATATGTATCATCACAGAATTCTCTTTTCTTGGTTATATTCCTACCAAGTGTGTGCAGCATTGGCTGTATGCAAATAAATATTGTTCCCTGATGAGCCAAGTAGTTTATTATGTTTGCATTTCTGTTTCAACCTCTAATTTCCCAAAGTACATTTCCTCAGATGTTTCTTTTCTGGGGCTTCCTTAGAATTTCTTGTTGTTTGCACATCAAAATACCCACCAATCAATTTTCCACATAATCAAACTAATCCCCCACCATCCCTCCTGGATCCCTCTGTGCCTGTTTCTAATCTCGACCAGGTTTGCACTCTCAGCCACTGACCAGCTGTAATTCTGGGAACACTCTTTGCAATTCCCCTGGACATTCCCATTGCCCCGTCCCCTGCGTTGGATCCCTTACTGTCTCTATTCCTTGTTTTATCATTTAAGATGATGCTTGCTGCTCTAATAAACATACCTCAAAAGTTGTTGGCTTAAAGTAATAGAAGTTTATTTTGAGGACTTCGCTGGTGGTCCAGTGGTTAAGACTCTGTGCTTCCAATGCGGGGGGCATGGGTTTGATCCCTGGTTGGGGAACTAAGATCCCACATGCTGTGTGGTGTGGCCAGAATAAATAAATGAAGTCTTTCATGTAAAATAATAATTTAAAAAAAGATGGTAAATTAAAAAAAAAAAGAGTACACAGACTCTCTTTGTCTTGTGATTTTGCTGTCCTTTAGGGTCTTTACGTATTTTGCTTCCAGCCTGTAGGCAGAGGAGAGAGGATTGCCTGTAGGAGATTTTGTTCCTTTGGCCAGAGCCCAGTCATATACCAGCACCTAATGGCAAGCAAGGCTTAGAGATGTAGTCTGTGTGTCCAGGAGAAAGAAGTGGTGGTGAAGAAGCGATATTTGAAGAGATATTAGCTGAGAATTTTCCACAATTAATGAAAGACGTGAATCTTCAAATTGAAAATGTTTGGAATTCTGAATCCTACACAAAACAAATAAAAATAAATCCACACTTAGACTCATTATAGTGAAAATGAAGGTCGTTTTTATTAGTTTTATGACTCACAGCCTCCCTTTTCTTTTTTCTATGCTTGATATTCAATTTTGGTTCATGACTCAGTTGCCTGTAATATATCCTTAAGTCATTTTCTTTTTCTTTCAAGAGTGGTATCCTTTATATGACTTGGAGTCTGAAAATGGCAGTTGCCTTCACATATTAAGTGGCAACTTGGTTGATGGTATCATTTTTGTTCTCAAATCTATAGACCAGTGGTTCCCTACAGGGGACGAGTACCCTTCCCCTACTCCTGGGGACACTTGACAATGTTTGGAGACAGTTTTGGTTGTTATAATTGGGAGGCAATGTTCCTGATATCTAGAGGGTAGAGACCAGGTGCGCTGCTAAACATCCCAGGATGTACAGGACACCCCCTCCCCATTGGCCCCAAATGCCCATAGTGCTGAAGTCGAGAAACACTGCTCTAGACATTGCCTCATTGCTGTCACTGTCTTAATGACAGTTAACAATGTGGAGATGTCTGAGGTCAATCTGGCTTTTAAAAAACAATTATAGCGGTGTTGATAGAATTTGTGAGATTTTAGAAAGTTTACACTCGAAATGTAACAATTTCATAAGGTTAAGTCTAAATGTAGTTTTTTTTGTTTTTTTTTTTTTTCGGTACGCGGGCCTCTCACTGCTGTGGCCTCTCCCGTTGCGGAGCACAGGCACCGGACACGCAGGCTCAGCGGCCATGGCTCACGGGCCCAGCCGCTCCACGGCATGTGGGATCTTCCCGGACCGGGGCACGAACCCGCGTCCCTTGCACCGGCAGGCAGACTCTCAACCACTGCGCCACCAGGGAAGCCCTAAATGTAGTCTTTTAACCTGGCAGATTCAAGGTTTTCCTTGGCACAGGAGAGATTCAGTGGTTGATTCCCACCACTGATGAAGAAGATCCCTGATGAAAACCTGCAAATTGGTCTGATGCTTAATCATCGGCCTACAGCACTCTTTCATCAGTGTTGTTCTCACACATCTCATTGGACACCCCAGTCTTGTTTGCTTCCAGAATTAGAACTTTAATTCATGTAACAAACATTAACAAATGACTACTGTGTGTCAGGAACAGTTCTAGACTTTGAGGATGCAGCAGTGAAGGAAAGAGGAGAAAAAAAGCCCTGCTATCACAGCGTTTATATCCTTTGGTTTTGGGAAAATGTGCCTGGACTAAGTGACTTTTCCGAGCCAACCTCGAAGCTAGACCATTTTCCACCACTATTGCTCCATTTGGTTCAGATTTTTTCATCTCTCTGTTAGTCCAGAGTTGCTGAGATCTCAGCCTGCCTTGCCAAAGTAAATAAGTAAAACGCAACACACATATAAAGAGAGGCATTATTGGAAATTATTTGTCTAAAGCTGGGCTGGGGCTGCGTGGATTAGGACCGCGGTTAGAACTCTAGTGCAGACATGTCTACCTCGTGTCCTCAAATAGGGATGTCGGGGTCTTGATCAATGGGTTGCAAGATGATGATAAGCCCCCAGGAGGGTTGCAGTTTCACAGTTTAGGACACAGTTCGTGGTTTCTGGTTTTAGTCTACTTAGTTCAGAAAACATAGTGAGGCAGCATGGAGGTTTTAGCAAAGTTCTTCATTCTCTCTTGGTTCTTCAGGGCCAGAAAATCCCCTTCCAGGTACTCTGTCCTCTTATTTCCAGGTATCCTTAGCCACCCAAAAATTCGACCTTCTAGCCAACAGCAGTCCTAATAAGCCTAAAAGGACATAGGTAAACACGTTTATCAGACTAGAATACATATATAGCATATTCAACAAATTTATATTTGGGTGGCTGACTTTCAGAGTCTCAAGCTGTGAGCTTATCTTCTAGGTGAGTTTCTGCACATACACAAACTTTATAAAGTTACCGGTGAATACGTCACCCAGCTCAGCCGGGTTTCCCTTCCCTACACTTCTCAGCTGCCCTTCTATGGGAGGGAATTATCTTCGTAAAATAAATACTATCTCTCGAGGACACATGGCAAAGCAATACATTTTAAATGGTGCTTGACCAAGTCCCTAAAACCTACCTTTATAGGTTTATAGACCACATACCGTCTCTTTATGAAGTACAAGGCCAATACTTTGAATTCGGCATGATGAACTGAAATCCCCTGCTTTCAGAGGAAAAATTCATAGAGAAAGCAAAAGTACACACTGGTGATGTCATCTGTCTGTATGGCTCAGAAAGGTTCATTTAATGTTAATACGGGGGTCTCTTGCTATAAGAACAGGTCCAGGAAGAAGGTGAATGAGTTATTAGCACAACAGGGAAATTTAGGAACAAACTAAAGATCAAAGATCTTCTCGTGCTTTTCTTATTCCCAGCACCCGACCTTGGGACCAGATGTTACCAATCCCGCCACCCAGCTAGTAGGAGCCTTTCTAGGGAAGACTCTTGGGGTGATAAGGTAAGGTACAGGAAGGGATAAAAAGGTAAATATCTTATTTAAGATTTTGCATCTATGAATATAACTGAGATTTCTGTAAAATTTACTTTTCTATAATCATGCCTTTTGGGCATAGAACTACCTTATCAATTAGCGCTTAAAATTAATTGGGTAGATGTTTTTTTCTTGTGTCTGAAGCAGTTTAATAAGAGATGGATTATTTATCTGTTCCTTGAAGGGTTTGGATAAAATAATTTATAAGCCCATCTGGGCCTGATGTCTGGTGGGTGGATGAGTGTGGGGCAGACTTCAGCAATGATTGAATTTTTTAAAAGGTTGTTGATTTACTCATGTTTCCTATCCATCACTGAGTCAATTTAAATTTTTTTATATTTCAGAAAAAATCCATTCCATCTAACTTTAAAATTTCGTGGTATAAATTTATTGTTAATATCTCAAACTATGATCTCATTTTCATTCTTGATATATTTTTGTGTCTTTTCTCTGCTTTTCTTGACTAGTCTTATCTATTTTATTAGTTTGTTCTCTATGTACTGACTTTTGGTCTTGGTGACTGCCCTGCAAGGTGAATCCCCTGTAGATTCCATACTGTCAGACCAGGTGGGTCCCTATCTGGGTTTCCACCTGTCATCACCAGGGTGTGGGATGAATCCACAGCACCGCTAGAAGACACGGATTCAGGAATAGGCTTCACTGAGAAAACTTACAGAGGTCAAGGTGCATCAACAGGAGAAAAGGCAAGGGTTCCCCTCCATGAACCAGAGAGAGAGGCCTGTGGGTGAGCTGCTCCTGGCCTGCAGCGAGTGTCTTCCTCTCCAGTGGACGGACCTCCTCCAGCCATGGCCTCCCCAGTTATCAGGCGAAGGAGGGAAAGCAGCTTTTTGGTGGGGAAACAAACAGGTAGCTGGATGCCAGGCTGTCTGGATTTGGGGCAGTGCCGTCAGCAGTGTTAGCGGCCAGGCACCTGGAGAGCTTGTCACTGACCCCCGCTCATGGCAGGCCATGAGAAAGCCATTAGTTCCCAAGGAAATTGAGTTCAGGTGCAGACCCCATCTGGCTTCAGCTAGCTCATTTCCAGAGAGTTCGGCACGAGCATTCAGGTCACTCCATCTGCCCACTGTCTCTGTTTCTGCTTGAGATGCAGTGTAATCACCCACTTGCGTTTGGATCGTGTCAATATTTCCTTGCAGCTGGGTGGGATTTTGCTATGTGTGTTTCAGAGTTATGTACATGATCACAAAACTTCATGTTTATCTTTCTGACGGCGTGTTCTCTTATTATGATGTAGTGTCCCTCTTATCATTTTAATATTTTTCTGGGAAGTTTTTAAAAATAAACGTTTTGTTTTTCAACAGTCTCAGATTTATGAAAAAATGGGGAAGACAGTACAGAATTCTCATACATATCCCCTACACCTAGCAGATGTCTCTACTAATAACATCTTACATTTTTACGGTACATTTGTTATGACTAGTGAACTGATAGTAATAAATTACTTTTAACTAAAGTTCCACACTTAATTCAGACTTCCCTAATTTTTACTTAATGTCCTTTTTCTGGTCCAGGATCCCCTTCAGGACACCACATCACATTTAGTCACCATATCTCCCGAGGCTCCTCTTGGCTGTGGCAGTTTCTCAGATGTTCCTTGTTTTGATGACCTTGACAGTTTTTTAAAAAAATTTATTTATTTGGCTGCATCGGGTCTTAGTTGCAGCACGCGGGATTTTTCATAGTGGCACGCAGGCTCTTCCTTGCGGTGCGCGGGCTTCTCTCTAGTTGTGGCACATGGGCTCCAGAGCATGCGGCCTTAGTTGCCCTGTGGCATGTGGGATGTTAGTTCCCAGACCAGGGACTGAACCCGTGTCCCCTGCATTGGAAGGTGGATTCTTAACTACTGGAGTCCCAATGACCTTGACAATTTTGAGGAGCATTGGTCAGGTGTTTTATAGAAGATCCCTCAACTGGAATGTGTCTGATGTTTTTCTCATGATTAGACTGGGGCTGTGGGTTTTGGGGAGGAAAATCACAGAGGTAAAATGCCATTCTCATCATATCACGGCTTCATACTATGAGTGTGACTTAACCACATTGATGTGAAGTTTGATCACCTGGCTGAGGTAGTGTTGTCGGTTTTCTTTTTAAAGTTACTCTTTTTCTCCTCTTTTGATACTGGACTCTCTGAGAGGAAGTCATTATGTGCAGCTCACACTTAAGGAGAGTTATGCTGCATCCCCTTGAGGGCAAAGTATCTACATAAATTATTTGAAATTCTTCTACACGGGAAGGTTGTCTATTCATCCCCATTTATTTATTTATTCAATTATTTGTATTTATATCTGTATGGACTCATTATTTTATACATTGGATTAAAGTGTAACTCTAGGGACTTCCCTGCCTGTCTAGTGGTTAAGACTCCGTGCTTCCAATGCAGGGGGTGTGGGTTTGATCCCTGGTCAGGGAACTAAGAACCCACGTGCCAGGTGACGTGACCAAAAGAAAAAAGAAATAACTCTATGTTACTCAAAATGTCCCACCTCTGGTGCTTGGGAGCCCTTTGACGTACCCCCTTCAGTGTAGGCTTTTGTTTGTTTGTTTATTTTAGCACTTCCTCACTTTCCTCCATTACAAGACGCTCCAGGCTTATCATGGATATCTTCTGCTACAGCCATAGGATTAATCATTTCATGGAATCCTGGTTCCTTTTATTGGAGGATATTAGAAACCAAAATCTGGACACTATACCGAGCGTCATTCCTTCTAGTTGCTCTCAGCTGATAGAGCAAGAAAATATATGTGTGTACACTAGCCATATACATGCACATATCTATGAGTATTTCTACGTGCAACCGTCTGTAATTACATTAAGCTAAACATGAATTCCTACTGATGTCACCAGCTTTAATCCATTATCACGTAGATCATTCTAGCCTTTTATCCTAGCTTACCTGTAACCTTCCATTCCAACAGTGAGAAAGCCAGCTCCAACCGTCATTCATTTATTTAAATGTTCATTTCTGGTATACATGTATAGCAGTAGTAGAAATATTAACCCATACCCTTGTGAGAAATAACTTTACCGACTAGACTGCAGTGCTAGTTGGTATGTCAGTTTCTTTTACCTTTAGTCTTATTAAGTACACTCATTTTCAAAGTTACTTAAATCAGCACTTTTCCCCCCATCCCTTTCAGTGAGGTTGTTTCATACATTTGTAATGTAGTTAGATTGTTTTGTCACATTCTGCATTCCTTCCCTCCTACGAATATTTCAGAAATCAACTTTATTGAGCTATGATTTACGTACAATAAACTTTATCGATTTAAAATGTAATTCAGTGAGCTCTGACAGATGAACGCACTCGGAAAACCACTGCCACGATCAAGACAGAATATACCTGTTACCCTCAAAAGCCCCCCTAGGTCTCTCTGCCATATGTTATTTCTCCACACCTGGCCCCAGGCATCTACTGATATGCTTTTTGGTCACTATATGTCAGATTACATTTTTAAAAAATGATTTTGAGATTCATTCATGGTTTTGTATATATCAATAGTTTTTTATCCTTTTGCCTATTGAGGAATATTTGGTTAGACTCAAGTTTTTAGCTATTGTGAATGAATACATCTGCTATGTACATTTTTAAATAAACATTTTTATGAAAATAATAGTTATTTTCTCTTGGGTGAGTAACATGAAGTGGAATGTCTGGGTCATATGGTAGGTGTGGATCTAACTTTAAGAAAGGTCCAAACACTTTTCCAAATTGGCTGGACCATTTTCATTCCCACTGGAGGTGTATGAGGGTTGTCACATTTTCTTCTCTCACTCTGACTTGCATCCCTCTTATAAGGACCCCTGTGATTACATTGGACCCACTGGGGTAATCCTGAATATTCTCTCCATCTCAAGATCGTAATTACATCTGGAAAATCCCTTTTGCCGTGGAGGATAATATTCATTCGTAGACTAGGATGTGGAAATCTTTCAGGGGCCATTTCAGAACAGTCTGAAAGAATTTGTGGCCATATTTTATCACCCACATCAGCATTTCTAAGAGCAATTTCTAAGTACACGGGGACTGGTACTGCCGGAGCCCAGCGTGCATGTGTGAAGCATAGTCGGAGATGAGATCTGGAAGGTTAATTGGGTGACTCAATCATGTAGAGAATTTGCTGCCAATGTGACACCCTAGGCTTTTACTTAATGTAAGACAGGAAGAAATTGGAGCATTTTTGAGCAAGCTAAAAAAAAAAAAAAGGTCTCACAGAGTTTAACAAACTCACTCTGGCTATTGTGTCAAGAGCAGACTATAGGAGGACAAGGTTGGACGTGGGAAATGAGTTAGGAAGTTTTTACAGCAATCCAGGCAAGGACGAAGGTGGCTTAGATCAAGGTGGAAGCTGTGGTGGTGATAAGAGGAGGCCAGCTTTTGCATATAATTTGAAGGTAAGCCCAAAGATTTGCTGGAGGGCTGAATGTGGGATGTGAGCAAAAGAGAGGAAGGAAGGATAACTCCAAGTTCTTTTTGGCCAGAGCCATTAGAAGGTTGCAGTTATAATTTATGAGATGGGGAAAGCTGCTGGTAGTTTAGAGAAGAAAGATTAGACTTCAATTTTGTACGTGTTGAGATGCCTATTCGATAATTTTATAGTAAGTTTGAGGAAGCAGTGGCATATACAAAAGAGTTTTGGGAAGAGGTCTAAGCTGAGGATACAAATTTTGGAGCTGTCAGCATATAGTTCATGAGAGTAGATGCAAACATCGAAATAGGGAGTATACAGAGATGATGACCAAGAACTGGTTCCTAGAATTCTCCAACATTGAAAGGTCAGGGAGATGAAAAGGAGCCAAAAAAAAAGCTAAGTATTCATGACTATTGAAGTAGAAAGAAACCAGGAGTGTGTATTGTCTTGGAAGCCAAGTGAAGAAAGTGTTTCAAAGGGTTGGAAGTGATGAATTCTGTCAAATAAGGTGCAGATTGAGAATTGATTACTGAATGCAGCAGCATGAAGTTCATCCATGAACTTGATAACAGCAATTTTGATAGAGTTGAGTGGAGTGCAAAAATCTGATGAGAATAGTTTCAAGAGAGAATGGAAAGAGAAAAATTGGAGATAGCAGTCACTTTCAAGGTGTTAAGCGCTAAGAGAAGGTGATAAATAGAGTGGTACCCAAAGGGTGAAGGGAAGTGAAAGTTAGGATGGTTTTTAAGATAGAACAAATAGAAGTTTAGAGAAGATTCAGAGGATTCCACATAGAGGGGAATATGATGGCAAAGAAAGAAGGAATAACTGCTGGAAAGATCCTTGAGAAGCCTAAAGTGATGGTCCTAGATTGGTCTTAGCTAGGAACGAGGTCCTAATTCCACAGGGTTGGTTCCAGCGAGGAGCAGGTAGAACATTCACATTTTGATCCCGTCTGCCCAGAAAAGCCAGTTATAGATTAAGAAAAGCCATAACATTTAGGCAGCAATCCTTTGCTCATAGGAAATCCAGCCCCTTATTTTAGAAAACTAGAGCAGTCTCTCTAGAACCTAAAGAAATAAAGTGACTTGCTTATATTTAACCCATGATTTTTATGGCTTCATCTTTTCCATTTTATCTTTTAATTTTTAAATGACTTCTATAAAAGAGTTTATCGAAGAACTGATTTGAGAAACAATAATTAAGCATAACTAGAAGACAAGTTTCTTAAGTAAGAACTTTATAGGGAAATAAAGAAAGCTCCATTTTGTCCACAATCTGTCACTGAGAGAATGAAATTTCCCCCCCAAACCTGTGAACAGCATTTCACAGAGAACATTCAAAAAAGCTCTTTTTAGTAGCGCTCTCTAGAAAAATATCAAATAAATACTAGAAAGCTATGAAGCTGGTTTTGCTATAAAAGCCCAAGTACTTCCAAATTTCCATAAATAACTAAACATTCTCAGAGGCTGCTTGGGTTCAACTAGGAACAACATACAGTTTCATCGCTTTTTATCCCCCGTGAGATAATCTCTTATTGGAATTAAACACAGTGGCAGGACAGACATTTCCTGGAGTTAGTTAAGCAGGAACTTTGAGGGATGGCTATTCCCTACATAGACATGAGGGTTCATAGCAGCACTATGCACAATAACCAGTAGGTGGAAACAACCCAGATGTCATCAATGGATGAATGGATAAACCATATACATTATGTCCTCACAATGGAATATTATTCAGCCTTAAAAAGGAATGAAGTACTGATACGTACTATAACCTCGATGAACTTTGAAAGATTTATGCTCACATCTTACTGGGCATCTCTCCTTCAAGCTTCAGTCTACATGGGACCCCCAAAAAGACACCTTCCTCTAAAACTGAATCACTTTCTGTACACCTGAAACATTTTAAATCAACTATACTTCAACAAAAAAATTTTAATTAAAATAAAAAATAAGAGAGACACCTTCCCTGACCTAGCTGTAATAGGCACCGTTCACTCAGTTTCTCTCTGTCATCTGATTCTACTTATTTCTTTCATGACAATTACCATACCCTATAATTATCTGTTTTCTTATTTAAAATTCGTTTCCTCTTCTAGAGTGTATGATTTTTTTCCTCTTTAACAATTATTTTTTAATTGAAGCATAGTTGATTTATAATGTGTTAATATCTGCTGTACAGCAAAGTGACTCCGGTATATCTATTTAAATATTCTTTTCCATTAAGGTTTATCATAGGATACTGAATATAGTTCTTTGTGCTATACAGGAGGACCTTGTTGTTTATCCATTCTATATATAATAGCTTACATCTGCTCACCCCAACCTCTCACTCCATCCCTCCCCCAAGCCCCTCCCCCTTGGCAACTGCCAGTCTGTTCTCTATGTCCGTGAGTTTGTTCCTATTTTGTAGATAGGTTCATTCGTGTCATCTTTCAGATTCCACATATAAGTGATATCATATGATATTTGTCTCTCTTTCTGACTTACTTCATTTAGTATGATAATCTCTAGTTGCATCCATGCTACTGCAAGTGGCGTTGTTTCTTTTTTTTTTTATAGCTGAGTAATATTCCGTTGTATATAGGTACTACATCTTCTTTATCCATTCATCTGTCGATGGACATTTAGGTTGTTTCCGTGCTGGGCTATTGTGAATAGTACTGCTAGGAACATAGGGGTGCGTGTATCTTTTTGGATTAGAGTTATGTCTGGATATATGCCCAGGAGTGAGATTGCTGAATCATATAGTAATTCTTTTTTTGTTGTTATCATTGGTTTATGTAATAATTATTTATTTTTTATTTTTATTGGAGTATAGTTGCTTTACAATGTTGTGTTAGTTTCTACTGTACATCAAAGTGAATCAGCTATACATGTACATCTATCCCCTCTTTTTTGGATTTCCTTCCCATTAAGGTTACCACAGAGCCCTGAGTAGAGTTCCCTGTGCTATACAGTAGGTTCTCATTAGTTGCCTATTTTATACAGAGTATCAATAGGGTATATATGTCAATCCCAATCTCCCAATTCATCCCACCCCCTCTTTCCCCCTTGGTATCCATACGTTTGTTCCCCACATTTGTGTCTCTATTTCTGCTTTGTGAGTAGTGGTGGGAATATAACGGTTTACTATGGAAAACAGTATGGAGGTTCCTCATACAGTAATTCTATTTTTAGTTTTCTGAGGAACCTCCATACGGTTTTCCGTAGTAGCTGCATCAACTTATATTCCCACCAATAGTGTATGAGGGTTTAGGGTGTATGATCTTGAAGGCAGATCCTTTTCTACCTTGTTCAGTGAATCTTCTATTCCTGATGCATAGTGCTTGACAAAATAGGTTTTCAGCGTGGTCTGCTAAATAAATGAAGGACAGTGGTACCGTGGCACTGTGAGCTGTGAGAAAGTGTTGAAACCCGTGCTGGGCAAAGCAGAGACAAGAGGCAGAATGTGAGGACTCCAGTTCCCACTGAAGATGAGGTCTTACACCCTCATCCTTCCTGGGGTAGGGCTAGTAGCACCCTCTTTGGATTCTGTGATCCAGTGTGCTCCCACTTTGCACAAGCCACTGTCAAAGATGAATAAAACTAGATGTTAGTTAGAGAGGCGATCAAAAATGATTTCATTCTGTAACTGCTGCAGTAGGGGAAGAGCTGAGCTCCACCCTGATTTGCAGGAGGTGACTGGGCATTTTAAAGGGAGAATGAGGGAGAAGGGAGGAGAAATGATAGGGGGAGGAGCCTTGAGCAGTCAAGAAAGTGAAAAACGGGCTTCCCTGGTGGCACAGTGGTTGAGAGTCCGCCTGCCGATGCAGGGGACGCGGGTTCGTGCCCCGGTCCGGGATGATCCCACATGCTGCGGAGCTGCTGGGCCCATGAGCCATGGCCGCTGAGCCTGCGCGTCCGGAGCCTGTGCTCCGCAACGGGAGAGGCCATAACAGTGAGAGGCCCGCGTACCACAAAAAAAAAAAAAAAAAGAAAGAAAGTGAAAGTTACAAAAAATGAGTAAGAGGGCTGGCCACCGTGGATGTGAGTAGGTAGTGTGTGTGTGTCTGCTAACTGACATTTATGGAAGTTAGGCTTCTACCTTCCCATAGAGACTGGGAGGCAGAGGCCCCTTCCTTTCTAAAGACTACATTTCAAAGGAATGGCTTTCAGGTCCTTGAGGCAGACTTTCCTGTGTCATAGGAGATGCCTACACATCTCGAAGGGACGGTGGAAGGGTTTACACCTTGAGCTTTTCCTGACCTGGCTCAAGGGGGAGGAGGCTAGGTCATCCCAGGGACATGGTCCTAGGCTACTGAAAGCCGTGGGAAGTTTGGTCAAGTCTTTCAGTGCAAGGATTTGAAAGAAGTCACTCATGAGGAACTTTTGCAGTTGTCTCTACTATAGCTAATCTCACGTCACTTGAAACCTAGAGTTCTGATTTATAAGAGGTAACATTACTAAAGGACACTACATCGTATGCACTTGACAGGTGGGTCATCTGTCTGTCTGTCATTCAGCAGGATGCTACGGGTGATGATGACCCTTGTGGGTGATGGGTTGGTGAACTGGAGCAGATCACCAATTAATCTGCTTCTTGTCTTGGCCAAAAAGGTCAATGAAAAGGAAAGTCTGTGGCTCAGCTGTGTTCACAGGGGTGGGAGGTTTATATTCGTCAGGCCTGTACTTTATCCCTGTGCTGTTCGTTTGTTGCTCAGTGTGCCTTCTTGGTGGGGAACAAGCCATCTCTTTCTATAATATGACATGATTAATAGTCTCTCTTCCTTGCTATGCCCCTGATGTCTCTTGTAACATTGAATGATCATACGGCTTTCTCCCTGGGGGCTCAGCAGCAGGACATACAGTAAAACTGGGTGATAAAATCGAGTACAATCATAAAACCTAATTTTTTGCCTGTAAGTGAATCTAGAATGGGATTATCTTTTAAATAAAATATTTATGGTTGTTCTTTTTTTAATTTCATAGAGCCAGCGTGAGGTGGAAATAAAGACATCCCCACACACTAAAACAGAGCATCCCTCTGACATAAAAGTAATTATGGCTATTACTTTTGCAGAAGTATATTTTTTTTTGCAGAAGTAAATTCTCAGTGCAATGCATGGCATGCGAGCCTTCAAGATGCAGAGGCATCTTGAAGGCTCGCATGCCATGCATTGCACTGAGAATTTTCCCAGTTTGTTAAGTAAATACTCAACTATCTAAGACTACAATCCTTAACATTTTTAGAGATGGGCCGTTTTGGAAATTTGATGAAAGCTATGGGCCTCCTTTATAGCTTACACTCATAGACACAAACTTTTTATTATTTTAGCCTTTACAAATGAGGAAACTGTGACACAAATAATTACATAATTTGTTAAAGTCACATGGGCTTAGGACCAGGGCTTAGAATAAGGATTGTCTGCCTCTGAAGTCCATGCTCTTTCCAGTAAGTGATGAGTAAATAATTATACTATTTGGAGACTAAAGAAACTGAGAAACAGAGACTTGAGCAGTTTGGTTAACATTTACCATTTCTATGAATTGTTGCCCAATTTTTCTAAGGCAGAATAAATTATTTTCCTTCACACGGTTCCTCCTTCTTGCATATATCTCCCTTTGTATGTGTGCAAGAGTGTCTCAGTATTTACATAGGGATGGAATTTTGGGTAATATGCAAATTCAACTTTACAAGATAATGCCCAATTTTTCTACAAACTGATGGTACCTACTTATAGCCTCACATGAGAACATTAGTAACTGTTGCTCAGTGATACGTGATATTGTCAGACTTAAAGTTTTCACGTACTTACTATTTGTGTTTCCTGTTCTATGAATTACCTGTTCATCTCTTTTATCGATTGTCCACATTTGGGATTGTTTGCCTTTTTTTTTGCCTGACGTATAGAAGTTCCTAGTTGATTCTGGATATAAATACTTTGCTATGTTTGTGACATTTGTCTTTTTTTAGTGTGAGACTTGTCTGTGGATCTTTAATTAGAGTAAGGAAGCTTTTGACCCAGAAGCTACCAGGATACCTCTTCTCAACTCTCATGAGCCTCCAATGGCTTAGGACTTCTTGTCCCTAAACCAGTCACTGGCAAGAGGAATGATGGGATTATCACTACTGAGTCAGCTTAATGAGGACCATCTTTGGAGATGGGCGAGGAGTATAGTCCTCAGCAAAACCAGAATTGTGTTAGAAAGGAGGAAAGAGATGAAGGCGAATACTGTGTATTTTCTTCTCCCCACATACCTTTCCAGCTACCATACATTTTCTAGACTCTTCTTCCAGCAAACTCTAAAAAAAAAGTTGCCCATAATCACAGCTACAATTCCTCAATAAGGCTGCCTTCATTTGAGGTTTCCCCCACTGCTATCCCACCAACAATGTTCTTGTCAGTGTCACCACTGACCTCACTTTGCTAAGTCCAATATGAAATGTTTAACATTCAGATGGCCTGGCAAGATTAACAGCTCTACACAGAATTCCACGTCAATATTGCCAATGTCAGCACTTATTTTGCTTCTAAAATTTTTTGTTTCTTGGAACACCACTAATAGGATTTGTAAAATATTCTATGAATGTACATTTACTTATGTTTATTTAATTTACAAAGATGCAGACAGGGTCACAAACACACACTTTAACATGGCAATAACTACAAGCCTGAAGGATTGATTAAATTATGACAGATTTCCTGCTGCATACTACTGTAGTAGTTCCAGGAAAGGATGCCCTTAACTTCTGACTCCTGTTCTTGCCTGTTTCTGTTCTTGTTGTAGACCTGATTCAGTGAATCCCTTCCAATCAGCAATGTGTTTATGTTTATTGTGAAGCTTTAATTTTTGCAGGAGAATTATAATATATTGCCCTATTTTTCTTGACTAATTTTTTTCAAGCTTTATTATGATATGATTAACATATAATATTGTGAAATTGGGGGGGGACTTATGAGCTTCATGAACTTGGATATCCAAATCTCTCCCCTGCTTTGTGACGTTCTTATTCGTTATTTCTTTAAATAAGCTTTCTATCCTTTTCTCCCTCTCTTTCCCTTCTGGTTCTCCAATAATTCTGTAGATTGTTTCTCTAATGGTGTCCTGTAATTCACATAGGCTTACTTCACTAGTTTTTATTGACTTTTCCTTTGTTCTCCTCAAACTGGGTAATTTCAAATGATCTGTCTTCAGCTTCACATATTTTTTTTTCTGCTTGATTCAGTCTGTTGTTGATGTTCCTGTATTACATTTTTTTAAATTAATTAATTTATTTTATTTTTGGCTGCATTGGGTCTTCATTGTCGAGGTGAGCAGGGGCTACTCTTCATTGTGGTGCATGGGCTTCTCATTGCGGTGACTTCTCTTGGTGCAGAGCACAGGCTCTAGGAGCACAGGCTTCAGTAGTTTTGTGGCTCACGGGCTTTGTTGTTCTGCGGCATGTGGGATCTTCCCGGACCAGCGCTCGAACCCTTGTCCCCTGCCTTGGCAGGCAGATTCTAAACCACTGCGCCACCAGGGAAGTCCTGTATTACATTTTTGTATCCATTCAGCCAGTCTATGTTTTTTGGTTGGAGCATTTAATCCATTTACATTTAAGGTAGTTATCAATATGTATATTCCTATTACCATTTTCTTAACTGTTCGGGTTTTGTTATTGTAGGTCTTTTCCTTCTCTTGTGTTTCCTGCTAGAGAAGTTCCTTTAGCATTTGTTGTAAAGCTGGTTTGGTAGTGCTGAATTCTCTTAGCTTTCCTTGCCTGTAAAGGTTATAATTTCTCCCATCGTATCTGAATGAGATCCTTTTTGATAGTTTGATTAAATGTGTCTTGGCGTGTTTCTCCTAGGATTGATCCTGTATGGGACCTCTCTGCACTTCCTGGACTTGACTATTTCCTTTCCCATATTAGGGAAGTTTTTAACTATAATCTTCAAATATTTTCTCAGTCCCTTTCTTTTTCTCTTCTTCCAGGACCCCTATAATTTGAATGTTGGGTGCATTTAATGTTACATTTTTCATTTCAGTTATTGTATTCTTCAGCTCTAGAATTTCTGTTTGGTTCTTTAATGATTTTTATCTCTCTGTTAAACTCATTTTATTTGAGTATAGTTTTCCTGATTCCTTTGAGTTATCTTTCTGTGTTTTCTTCTAGCTCACAGCTTCCTTCAAACAACTATTTTGAATTCCTTATCAGGTAGATTCCAGATCTCCATTTCTTTGGGGTCAGTTATTGAAAAATTATTATGTTGCTTTGTTGGTGTCATGTTTCTTTGATTTTTCATGTTCTTTAGCAGTCTCACATTGCTGTCTTTGCATTTGAAGAAACACTCACCTCCTCCAGTCTTCATTGATTTGCTTCAGGAGAGAAATACCTTCTGTTATCCCTGTTAGGGATTCAGATACCTTCTCAGAACTTTTCCATGGATACACCTGTCCCACACTTCTTGTTCCCTCTTGAGGGGGAATTCTTTTTTTTTTTTTTTTTTGCGGTACGCGGGCCTCTCACTGTTGTGGCCTCTCCCGTTGCGGAGCATAGGCTCCAGACGCGCAGGCTCAGCGGCCACGGCTCACGGGCCCAGCCGCTCCGCGGCACGTGGGATCTTCCCGGACTGGGGCACGAACCCGTGTCCCCTGCACCGGCAGGCGGACTCTCAACCACTGCGCCACCAGGGAAGCCCTCTCTTCCTTTTAATTTCTGCTCACATTTGTTTCTTTCTTTCTTTTCCTTGACTTTGTTCTTTCATACAGCAAGAATTGTTTTATTATGGAACTCAGTTATGAGTATTCAGTTATTGAGAAAGCAAGCTAATTTGCTGTAAAAAAAAATATTAAAGAAAACCCACAACGCTTTTTTTCTGCAGAAGGAAATAAAGGATGGGAACGGAGATAGTCTTATAGGAACTCCCTGCAGGAGTTCTGAAGCAGGCTACCATTATAGAAAAATACAATTTTTGGTGGATCTGACAAGTGATTACTAATTGATGTGATAGGCGTTTAATTTTGGTTGCTGTTCGTGGGAAAGCTTGCGAAAACTAAAATAGTGCACATTAAGTACTGCACATCTCATGCTTTTATAGCAAATATAATTAAATATGTTAAGATAGCTATTATCTATTAGCAGAAACTTATTAGAATAGTTCTGAAGCCTCTAGCAAATGTGCATCCTGTGTTCTCAGCAGGGAGCAGAACCATCTTCACATTAATTACTAGTCAGATATGGAGACAAGGAATTGATGAGCAACAGGAAGTTATCAGCATCTTATGTTATTGGCAGAGGATTCCACTGCATAAGTCATTGGATTTTCATCAAGGCTCATTTGAACTGGGTGCCATTGGTGTCATGTTTGCCGTGGATGAATCAAATTATATATATGCATAGTGGAACAGTAAAATGATGTTTCTCTCGCGGAGATAATGTCCTCATGGCAGTTTTTAGTCCATTGATCCTCAGCATGGCAGATACTGATGGCTGACAGCCAGGGTACGAAGGCCAAGTGACAAGCATAAGAAGAATGACTCTTTTTAGTCCTGCTTATTAACCAACTGGTACAGACTTTATGTCCCCCCCTCCCCCAATTCATATGTTGAAATCTCATCCTCAGTGTGATAGTATTTGGAAGAGGGGTCTTTGGGAGGTGATTACACCATGAAGGTGGAGTCCTGATGGATGGGAGTAGTGCTCTTATAAAAGAGACCCCAGGGCTTCCCTGGTGGCGCAGTGGTTGAGAATCCGCCTGCCGATGCAGGGAACAAGGGTTCGAGCCCCGGTCCGGGAAGATCCCACATGCCTCAGAACGGCTAGGCCCGTGAGCCATGGCCGCTGAGCCTGCGCATCCGGAGCCTGTGCTCCGCAACGGGAGAGGCCACAACAGTGAGAGGCCCGCGTACCGCAAAAAAAAAAAAAAAAAAGAAAGAAAGAAAGAAAAAGAAGAGAGGTTTGCATTATGAAGAATTTTAATTGGAGTTGGAGGCAGAAGCTAGTCTGGGCTAAATATGATCGATTGCTGAAGCTACCACTAGAGGGAGGTAAAAAAAAGTCTGTTGCTGTGACAAGTTGCAGGTGTTCTTGCAGAGTCCTTGGAATATTTGTGGTTTGGTCCAGTTCAGAGGACGTGTGTAAGGTCCACTCTTTGATATCCTTCCAGGTCCACTTTAAAACCACTCGACATAAGTGACTCCATTTTATTTCACATTTCACAAGGCCCTTCAGATATGGTCTCAACCTGTGTTTTTAGTCTTACAATTCTACAATATCATTCCACCCTCCAGAGGTACAGTTGTATGAAGGGCTTAAGCTCCAGAGCTGAATTGTTCCCTCATCACTTACTGGTGTAATCTTGGATATATAATCTTGAGCAAGTTTCTAAGTTTGTTTTCTCATCTCTAAAATAAGTATAGGGCTTCCCTGGTGGCTCAGTGGTTAAGAATCCACCTGCCAATGCAGGGTACACGGGTTCGAGCCCTGGTCCAGGAAGATCCCACATGCCGTGGAGCAGCTAAGCCCGTGCACCACAACTACTGAGCCCGCGCGCCTAGAGTCCATGCTCTGCAACAAGAGAAGTCACCGCAACGAAAAGCCAGTGCACCGCAGCAAAAAGCAGGCCCCGCTCACCACAACTAGATAAAGCCCGTTTGCAGCAAGGAAGACGCAATGCAGCCAAAAATAAATAAAATAAAACAAATAAATTTATTTTTTAAATAAATAAATTAAATAAGTATAATAATAGCTAAATCTCCCCTGTACTTTTTCTTCTATTATCCTTCCTTGCTATGAACTCACCATACTGGGATTTCCGCCTCTGATATTATATTAAGAAATATATATTTAGTCTTCCTCCCTTTGCTTCTGGAACACAGCTCTTAGAATGCTTTTAATTTCTTAAGTGATGAGATTGTAGCAAAGTCTAAAAGACCATCTTCTGTTATTCGCAGCAAGCCCCTTTCAACCACACCAGAGTTGGTTTATGAGATGATTTTTGGAAAGGCCCCAGATAACCACCCAAGTAGGAGGGGAAGCTGGTTGCCAGAGGGGAACCAAACATGATTAGAGAGTTGGAACTTCTAGCCTCTGGGGAGGGGAAAGAGGCAGTAGATTGAGTTTAATCAATGATGTCCAATGATTCAATCAATCACTCCTATGTAACGAAGCCTCCATAAAAAATTCCTGAAGCAGGAGGTTCAGAGACCTTCCAGGTTGGTGAACATGGGGAGGTGCTGGGAGGGTGATACACTTGAAGAAGTCCTGGAAGCTCTGCCCCCCCATTTCTTGTATCTCTTCCATCTGGCTGTTCCTGAGATATATCCTTTTATAATAAACAAGGAATGTCATAAGCAAACTGTTTTCCTGAGTTCTATAAGTCATTCTAGCAAATGATTGAACCTGAGGAGAGGGTCGTGGGAACCTCCGATTTATAGCTGTTGACCAGAAGTACAGGCGACAACCTGGACTCACGATTGGCATTTGAAGGGGGGTGGGGCAGTCTTGTGGGACTGAGCCCTTAACCTGTGGAATCTGATGTATATGGTGTCAGAATTGAGTTGAATTGTAGCACACCCAGCTGGTGTCACTGATTGCTTGGTGTAGAAAACCCACACCTTTGGTGTCAGAATATTGTGAGTGTGGTAGGGTAGTACAGTACAAAAGAGAAGTAGTTTTTCCTTCAAAAGCCAGGGATGACTAAATCTCCCTGGGAATGACTTATGTGTTTTTCATGGCGGTCTTGGCCATCCAGTGACCATGGAGCCCTGATATTTGGAGAGAGAGGGGCCCACGGAAAACTTGCTTGGGTGGGATTGACTTTTACTTATTACGGGAAGTTGTCAGCTGCTTCCCAGCTAAGAATTGGATTATTTGGAATGAAGAGAAATCATCTCAATCTTGAATAAAATGAAAGCAAAGGGGGGGTCATAGAAGGTAGGAGTTGGTTTTGACATTGGAAGGACTTACAGACTGAATATAAGAAAAGTGAACAGAATCATTTTAGTGCAAGAGCTGAAATGGGAACAACCATAGCCACACGCCGAAGGGGATTTGCTTGGGTTGGGGTTTTCCAATGTGTGTTTTTTCCCACACCACCAAGCGATTCACTCAGTTCTGCACGAACCTTTGCAAGGTGTCCCGCAGATTTAACTCAATTCTGCCACTAATCTGGAGTTAGCATTAGATCCCACAGGTTAAGGGCTCAATCCCACAAGACTGCCCCACTTCAGACAACACTCATAAGTCCAGGTTGTTACCTTGTTTCTGACCCAGCAGCTATAAATGAGAGGCTCCCAAGACCCCATCTTGGGTTTGATTAACTTGCTAGAGAGGCTCACGGAGCTCAGGGAACCAGTTTACTCACTAGATTACTGGTTTATTACAAAGAATATTAAAGGATACGAATGAACAGCCAAATGAGGAGATACACGGGGTGAGACTCTGAATGCAGGAGCTTCTGTCTCCATGGAGTTTGGGGTCTGACGTGCGAATGCATTCTGGTTCACCAGCCTGAAAACTCTCTGAACCCTGTCTTTTGGAATTTTTATGGAAGCTCCATTATGTAGGCACAATTGATTAAATCATTGACCACTGGTGATTGATTCACCCTCCAGTGGAAGTTAGGGGTGGAACTGAAAGTTCCAGTCCTCTAACCACATGGTTGATTCCCCTGGCAACCATCCCTCCAACTTGAGGGGATTTCCAAAACCCATCTCATTAACATAAACTCAGCTGTGATCGAAAGGGACTTGAATAATAAGACACTCATTTCATCTTTGAGTCCCTGAAGCGATTTTAGGGCAAAAAATACATATACATATATTGTAACAAAAGATGCTCCCATTGCTCTTACTGCCTAGGCAATTCCAAGGGTTTTGGGAGCTGTGAGTCAGGAACCACGGCTGAAGACCAAAATATATATATTTATTATAAATCACTATATCACAGGTTACTGTGCAACTGTTATCATTTTCTTTGTGTTCTATGACCTAAAAAAATTGGCAAGCATTTATTTAAATATCACTTGTAAATCTAGCAAGTTCAATTTATGAGAACCCTTAATTCCTCTTAAATATTCCAATGCTGTTTATAGGCTTAATAAACTACTTGCGGTACGCCGGCCTCTCACTGTTGTGGCCTCTCCCGTTGCGGAACACAGGCTCCGGACGTGCAGGCTCAGTGGCCACGGCTCACGGGCCCAGCCGCTCCACGGCATCAACCCGTGTCCCCTGCATTAGTAGGCGGACTCTCAACCACAGCGCCGCCAGGGAAGCCCATAAATTACTCTTATACCTTCCAGTTAAACTAACTATTCAGTGTGGTAGGCTGAGTAATGGCATCCCAAAGATGCACCACATCCTAACCCCTGGAACCTGTGAACATGGCAAAGAGGCTTTGCAGATGTCATTAAGGTTATAGGCCTTAAAATGGGAACGTTATCTTGGATTGTCTGGGTGGACCCAATCTAATCACTGGAACCCTTGGAAGATAGAGAAATCTCCAGCTGGAATTGGAGCAATGCAGCAAAGATGTTATGTAGTGGTTTGATATGATTTCAAACCCACTTGTTTACGAAGAAAACAAAGTCACTTTGTTAAGAATGAAGAATGTTTTCAAGAATGGAGTTATTGTTTTGATATAAAAGTGAAATTGGGTGTCAGTATGTCATCATCCACATATGTGGTTGTTGATACGCACTCAGTAGGCCAGCTGCTGAGGGTCCCCACTGGGAGCTTATCAATAAGATCATACGAAGAAGCAACTATGGTGAGGGGATGCTTAAGACTATAAACACCCGAAGTTTGTGAGGACTGTCCGAGAGCGTTGCGTCTAGGCAAGGCTGCCCTTTGCTGATCTAAATAGCTCTCTGGAGACCTTGGGCATTAGCTCCTGCCATGGCAGTGGTGAAAACCATGAGGTGGCTGGAGAGCAGGAAAATCTTGCCTGTCAACCCAGCACTGTCGTTTCTTAGCAACATGCCCTAGCAACAAGGGAATTTTACTTTTGTACTGGCAGCTGGACTGTCAGGTGGCTAAGCCATCTCTCCTGAGTACCAGTTTGCACTAGAATACACCTCAACAAAATGTGGACTTTTTCCCTTTCATCTCCCCTTGCCTGGAAGAACAGTAAGCCCCTAAATTTATTGTAATTTGTTGAGACAGCAGTAGAAAGCTTACACACTCCAAATATTTTAAAAATTAAATCCAAAGGTTAAAATTATGCCAAATTTCATATCTATACTATATTGTAAGTTACTTTAGGACTTCCCTGATGGCACAGTGGTTAAGAATCTGCCTGCCAATGCAGGGGACACGGGTTCGAGCTCTGGTCCGGGAAGATCCCACATGCTGGGAAGATCCCACAAGCCCGCGCGAGCCACAACTACTGAGCCCGTGTGCCACAACTACTGGAGCCCGTTCTCCACAACAAGAGAAGCCACCACAATGAGAAGCCTGCACACCGCAATGAAGAGTAGCCCCGACTCACCACAACTAGGGAAAGCCCGCATGCAGCAACGAAGACCCAGCTCAGCCAAAAATAAATAAATAAAAATTTTTAATGTTACTTTAAAATCAAACATATGAAGTCTATGAACTTTACTTATTTCATTATCTCAGTGGTTAATTCTAAATCTTCCTGGATGCTTGTGTACTCAGCAGTAACGGTCTTTGCCATTCAGAGCTACTCTAGACCATCTTCCCAAGTAAATTTGGAGTAACCTTCTCAGCTGGATGAGGTGGTAGGGACCAGAGATTTTGATCCATTCATGAGATATGAAGTTATAAACCCTGAGAACATTTTCCCCACAGCCCAGGTGTCTAGTCTGAACTCCTTTCATTAGTGTTGGGGCATTTGGGGATGCCAAGTCCACGCCCTGTAAATGGGATTGATTTCACGACTGGTGTCCTCAAAATTCTAGATAAGCTCTTGCCTAACTAACCTTTGTCTCTAGATCAGAGCTGGTGAAATTCTGAACTGTCAGCCCAGCTACTTCACCACTAGATTTCATTCAACCAATCTATATACTGCTCCATTCTGAGTTATTTCCCGATTCTCCCTCTCTTGCAGGACCATAGCACTTGTATTTAAATGACATCTAATTGGATTTTGGGTGTCTGTCAAGGCTGTGGCATTGTGCGGTTACAGGACTAAAGTCGTACTGGTGACAGAAATCAGCACATTTATAATTGGCACATAACAATTGTTATGGTTTGTGACTTCTAAAAATAATCACCTGACACTGATGTGCAGAAGAAAATTTGACATTTCACAAGAAAATTTAGATAGCAAAAGAATATACCTGTCTTATTTTCTTAATATAAGAAGCATTTTATGTTTTGAAAAATAAAATACACTATAAATTCATCTGGAACATTCAAGTTTTCATTTTAAAAGGAAGTAAACTTGGGAATCTTTCTTGAAGAAAAACACTTGCACTCAACAAGAATTAACCAGGCCCTGGTTGAAACAGTACTGCTCAGTGCTGTAACAAACACAATAGAATTTTAAGAAAAGGTCACAGCACACAAATAGTTTAAGACCTAGAAAAATATATAAGGAAAACATGCACAAAACAACCAGAGCATATGTGGAGAATTTTAGAAACTATATCTAGATGTCAAAGGAAGACCAAAAAAGTGAGAATCTGTGCCCAAGATGATTAGTTAAGGGAAAGTGGGACATCTTGGAGATTTATAAAGGATTTAATGCGTATAAAATGACATAGGAAAAGAGGAAGGACATTCTAGATTTTTCTGGAAATACATGCATTTATTAATGACATTTTGTATTTCAGAATCTACTAGTATTTTTATCAACCATAGGTCTTGAAAAATGAATAATGCTGTTCAGAACAGTTATGATTCATCCAGCTCTCACATCTTCAATCTTCTCGTCAAAATGTCAGTATTCATAAATAAAATAAATTATGAGTGTATGCTAATGTGGTTAATAAATAATGAATACACAGGTGCACACAGTGGAAACAAAAATAGGTCTGCAAGAATAAGGCAAGAGGAGTAAAAAGGATTAATTTGATAAATAGTGTGTGAAATTCCTCAGTTTTGCTAGGAATTTATTGCCAGGAACCTAACATTTGGGAGAAAGAGCCTTTAGAGAGGCAAAAAAGTCCATAAAAACCACATCATAGAGAAAGGGATACCCCAAAGGACAATAGCAATCCCATCTTTCAAGAAATTAGATAACAGTTCTTAGAAGTGCCAAGTAAGTCCAGATGTGCTTTCAAAAATGGCTTAAAATTACTAAATTTGAATACAAAATTTTAGGCAAAGTGGCCATTAGTCAATTTGATCATTAGACATTCTGTGTTTAATGGATGTGTTACCACTCCAGACAGGTAGATGAGAGTGAGTGAGCCTCAGGAGAGGGTCAGTGCGCTCAGGACCCTTGCTATAAACTAAGATATTTGACTGTGGGATTTTGAGAAGGGAGAGGGAGATATGCACGTGTGTGGGGGTGTGTGTTGGAATCAATTGATAAAGGGCTTGTCCAAAAGGATGACGATGGCAACAGAGTTGGCTTGATCTTTCTAAATTCAAAGTCACAAATAAACCATAATGGAAAAGAATATAAAAAAGAATGTATACATGCGTATAAACTGAGTTACTTTGCTGTACAGCAGAAATTAACATTGTAAATCAACTATACTTCAATTTAAAAAATTTAAAAAAATAAATAAATCCACAATAGTGCTTATGAGAAGTGTCCTGAAGGACTTCAAGGGCATAATTTGGAATATACTGTTTGGAGGCTGTTTAAATTACTGTCACCTGGAGAAGCATCTGCCGTGTTGGAGACTGCAGCTCTGTACTGTATGCGTCAATACAGGCTCATCAGTTTCAGAATGAGCCTGGTGGCTTTCATCTTTTTCACCACCCAGGCTCTGAGGATTTAGATCTATCATCAATGAGTCCCTGTTTTTCTTGACACTGAAAATCGATTTTTAAAAAATGTGCAAGTAATACATGTTAAGTAATGAAAAATTTAAAAATTGGAGGGTCTTGAAAAACAGACTAAAAATCATGTTATTGCCCCTCCAGAGGTGACTGTTACAGTTTTCATCCTTCCACCTTTCCTCTCTGTATATATTTAACCAGTGTGTAGAGGGAGACATCGCATCTCAGTGGCTGAATAAACAGTAGTTCTGTAGTTCTGTCTAAACTCTTTTTTGTCCCTTACCACCATCTTTGGCAGATTCCATCTTTCTTGTGAAAACTGACTATTCAAAGTCCTGTCTGGGATGAGATGTTAAGTTCAAATTTAATTGAGGACATTTCCTGTCTCTCACTACAGGTCAGACTCATGTCTCTGGAGGAACATGATACCCTTTCCCCTTCCAGGCCTCCCCTTTGTAGCTGATCCTAGTTGATCCTAGTTAAAGCTAGACTGATCCTGCCTACCTGGGGCAAGCACTGTAGAATGTGTCTGGCTCCACTTGCAGGGGCTATTTCTAAAATACTGGGGACTGAGCATCACTTTGTCTTTAGCATTGCCCTCAGCAATAATTCTGGGCAACAAGAGTCTCACTCTGTGTTCCATTACATGTATAGATTTATTTTTCTTACAAAATGCAAACACATGTACATATTAATTTGTTATATGCTGTTTTTTTTAATTAAAAGAATATTATATGACCAAGATGGAGCGGCCACACTTCCCTCTATGCTTCCTGCTAAGTACAGCTGAAAACTCTGCACGCTGTGTATAAAACAGAGTCTTTACTGGACTCTGAAAAACGGAGAGAAGGCAGACTGGCCAGGGACCTGGAGACCCAAAGATCAATGTGACAGTGAGTTTGCTGGGTTTTCTTTTTAATCTCATATATTTCAGACTAAAGCAGGCAACCTGGAAACTCCAATGGACACAACAACAAAAAAAGACCCCAAGAAAAGTCTGCTCTTGCGAGGGAAAAACCAGTAAAGGAGCAGCAGGTTGGAAACCTTTTAGACAATAACTAGGAGAACTACCATATGATCCAGCAATCCCACTCCTGGGCATATACCCAGAGAAAACCATAATTCAAAAAGATACATGCACCCCAATTTTCATTGCAGCACTATTTACAATAGCCAGGACATGGAAGCAACCTAAATGTCCATCAACAGAGGAGTGAATAAAGAAGATGTGGTACATATATACAATGGAATATTACTCAGCCATAAAAAAGAACAAAATAATGCCATTTGCAGCAACATGGATGGACCTAGAGATTGTCATACTGAGTTAAGTAAGTCAGACACAGGAAGACAAATATCATATGATTTCACTTATATGTAGAGTCTTAAAAAAAGGGTACAAATGAACTTATTTACAAAACAGAAGTAGAGTCACAGATGTAGAAAACAAACTTGTGGTTACCAGGGGATAAGGGCTGGAGGGATAAATTGGGAGATTGGGACTAACATATACACACTACTATATATACAATAGATAACTAATAAGGACCTGCTATATAGCACAGGGAACTCTACTCAATACTCTGTAATGGACTGTATGGGAAAAGAATCTTGAAAAAAAAAGAGTGGATATAAGTATAATGTATAACTGATTCACTTTGCTTTCTGTATACCTGAAACTAATATACCATTGTAAATCAACTATACTCCAATAAAAATTTTTTAAAAAACAAACTAGCCCACCCAAGTCAAACACAGTGGGAAAAACTGCACCCCCTACCCAACTCCCCAGCCTGTCAGCAAAGACCAGGCGCAGAGAACAGATTTTCACCCTTTGCTTGGCTGTAATGAAGCTCCCCCTCTGCACTTCCCCTCCGCTCCCATTGGAGTGGTACCAGTGGAGGCCTAGTGGTGGAGACATAGTGGGTAGTAGAAAATCTCACCTCTGCTCAGCAACAGCAAGGCACTTCCGCTCCCTGGGGCATCAAAGGAGGCTAACTGGGCTTTCACCCCCATGTGGTAGTAATGAAGTGTTTCTCCCCTTTCCTTACCAGCTTGATGCCAGAGAAGACACTCCAAAAGAGATTATCTAAATAAAATCCAGAACCCCATGATTTAATACCCCAAATGCCCAGGATACAATTGAAAATCACTCATCATATAAAGAACCAGGGAAATCTCAAATTGAGTGAGAAAAGAATCAACAGATATCAACAATGAGATCACACAGATGTTGGAATGATCTGACAAGGATTCTAAAACAGTCATCATAAAAACGCTTACACAACCAATTATAAACATACCTGAAACAAATAGAAAACAGAAGCCCTCGCCAAAAATGTAGAAAATCTCAGCAAATAAATAGAAGATATGAAGATGTCCCAAATGAAAATCTTATAACTGAAAAATACAGTAACTGAAAAAAAAAAATTCAGTGGATGGGCTAAATAGCAAAGTGGCACAATGGAATGACAGAGGAAAGAAATAGTGAACAAAGATGGAACCATAAAAATTAAACAATGTGAACACCAGAGAGAAAAAGAGAACTCAAAAAAATTTTATAATTCTTCCTTTGCCTCAATATTTTTATTGAACTTTGCTAAAGTGAAGTTTTAAATTCTTTGATTTTTTTTCTTTACAATTTTTGCCTTTGATTGGCTTTCTCAGCTCAAGATTCTGAAAATATTCACCAAAATGTTTTAAATACTTCTTTTATGTTTATTTAATTTTTCATAATTGACTCTTCTTTGGGGTCCATTTATTAACCAAGACATGTACATGAAATATTCATAACTGCCTTATTTGTAATAGCCTAAGCCTGGAAATAACCAATTCTCCATCCACAGATGTGTGGTGTATCCATACAGTGGAATACTTACTCGGCAATCAAGAGAAATAAATATTAATACACGCAACATTATAAATCTCACAATAATTATACTGAATGAAAGAAGCCAGACAAAAAAAGAGTGCATGGGGTGTGATCCCATACATATAAAATTCTACGGTGATTCTATCGCTAGTGATAGAAAGCATACCAGTCATTGCTGGGAGATGGGGAAGGCTGGGTGGGAGGAGCAAAAGGTAACTTTTGGGGGTGATTGATGCATTCATTATTTTGATTATGGTGGTGGTTTCACAAGTATACACATATGTTAGTACTTATCAGATTTTATACTTCAAATATGTACAGTTCATTGTATGTCAATTATACCTCCATAGAAGTCTTAGAAAAGAATATGATCACCTTTACATGTCACTAGATATCCTTCTATAACAGTTTTAAATAACTATTTGATACTCATTAGATGGATACACCATAATTTATCTAATGACTTATCCATAATTGGACTTTTAACTTGTTACTAATTTTCAGCTGTGATAAACAATGCTGCAATTAAAACCTATATACATACATGTGGAGCGGATATGAAATACACTCTAAAGTCTACGGTTTGAAAGTACTTGTTTTTTCATGACAAATTAAATCTAATTGTAATTCCCCATTGAGCCTAGTAATAAAGTTAGGTGTTTTTCATATTAGATTATCCCAGGGTCACTACTTCGTGCCTAGAAAATGGGGGGAAGCCTACTGATTGGATTAGTTTCCACTAATGCTTCTATGCCACGCATGGCCACTTGACCATTCCCAACTTCACCAAGTGTTGTCACAGGGTCAGGCATGGATCCTTGCTGCCAGCAACATTCACAGACACTTAACCCCTTCTCAGCTCAGATGAATCTCTCCATTCTCTCTCCTTGCCCTAAATCAGCACTGTCCAACAGAAAATAAAGTGAGCCATCAGTGTAACCAAAACTTTTCTGGTAGCATATTTAAAAAAAGGAAAAATAAACAGGTAAAATTATTTTATTTAACCTAATATATCCAAAATATTATCTTACAACGTGTAACCATGAACTATATTAAATGGGGAATATTATATTCTTTTCTTTTTTTTTTTTAAGTAAGTCTTGAAAATCTCGAGTGTATTCTATTTTACTTACAATTTGAGCTAGTCACATTCCAAGATTTCAATAGCTACACGGGGCCAATGACTTCCAAAAAGGACTGAACAGCCCTAACTGGTACCATTTTCAGACTTTCTTCTCTTAGATCACAGCAAAACCTTTTATGAAAATTAGGAAGAGCAGTGCCTACTTACAGTTTCTACTTTCCAAACCTGACAAGGGAAAACAGTATCTCGTCACTGTTTTAGTTTCTATTTCTTTGGTTACAAGTGAAAGTGAACATTTTCTTATCCTTGTTGATCAAAAGATTGTATCCAATCTATTTGAAATGCTAGTTTATGTCATTTGCTTGTTTTTCTCCTGTGGCATGCATCTTTTCCTTTTGGATTTGTAAGAGCTCTTTACATATTACATCTCTTTTGCCTACAAAATATGAATGTTTTCCAGTTCTTCCTTTGCCTCAATTTTTTTACTGAACTTTTGCTCAAGTGAAGTTTTCAATTTTGTGCATTTAAATCTCTTGATTTATTTTTCTTTACAATTTTTGCCTTTGATTGGCTTTCTCACCTCAAGATTCTGAAAATATTCACCTAAGTGTTTTAAATAGTTCTTTTATGCTTATTTAATTTTTCATAGTTGACTCTTCAGTTCCTTGGAATTCATTGTGGTGAGTTGTTGTAAAATAAAGATCTATGTTTTAAAAAGAGGTAACTAATAATAAAGGTCTGTTAATTTAGCAGTTCATCCTTATGCTACTGATCTGAAGTCCATCTTTATCATGCACTAAATTCTTCTACATGTTTAGATTTGTTTCCAGGTTTTCTTTTCTGTTCCTTTGATTTGTCTATTTTGATGCCAGAAATCCATTGTTTTAATTATCATTGATTTAAAATATGTTTACACATCTCCTAGTGCAAGTCTTCTTTCATTATTCTTTTTTCTCCCTGATGTTTTCTAGGCTATTCTTACTCATTTCTATTTCTAAATTAACTTTAAAATTCCTTTGAGAACTTAATTAGGATTGCATTAACTTTATGAACTAATTTAGAAAGAATTCTTAAATTTTAAATGCAGAATCCTCCAGTGCAGGGGGATGATCCTTCTCTCTTTCTGCCCCTCTCTCTCATTTTCTTCCTACTGATGCAGCATATTCCTTGTTCAATTTACTCTTGGTTACTTCGTACTTGTTATTGCCATTGTGAATGACTTCTTTGTATTTTCCAACAGGTAAGTATCATACTGGAAAACTTTTTTGTGAGTGTATTTTGTAATTGCAAACTATTCAGATTTCATTTTCTTTTTACAGCTTTCCAGTAGATTTTTTTGGAAGTTCTGGAATTTAACAGCATTGTCATTTACAGCTAACGATAGTTGTCTTCTATCGAAGAGCTTTTCCTCTTATATATTCATCTCCTCACTGTAAAGTATAGAATTTCCAGAGCAATGGTAAGTAATGGAGGCTATAATGCTCTTGTTGCTTAATGTTTTTTTTTTAATGAGAAATTTATTTATTTATTTATTTATGGCTGCATTGGATCTTCATTTCTGAGTGTGGGCTTTCTCTAATTGTGGCGAGCAGGGGCTACTCTTCATTGCGGTGTGTGGGCTTCTCATTGCGGTGGCTTCTCTTGTTGCGGAGCACGGACTCTAGGCGTGTGGGCTTCAGTAGTTGTGGTGCACGGGCTTAGTTGCTCCACCACCTGTGGGATCTTCCTGGACCAGGGCTCGAATGCGTGTCCCCTGCATTGACAGGTGGATTCTTTTTTTTTTTTTTTTTTAAATTTATTTATTCATTTATTTATTTTTGGCTGTGTTGGGTCTTCGTTTCTGTGCGAGGGCTTTTCTCTAGTTGTGGCAAGCGGGGGCCACTCTTCATCGCGGTGCGCGGGCCTCTCACTGTCGCGGCCTCTCTTTGCTGCGGAGCACAGGCTCCAGACGCGCAGAGCTCAGTATTTGTAGCTCACGGGCCCAGCTGCTCCGTGGCACGTGGGATCTTCCCAGACCAGGGCTTGAACCCGTGTCCCCTGCATTGGCAGGCAGACTGTCAACCACTGCGCCACCAGGGAAGCCCTGACAGGTGGATTCTTAACCACTGCACCACAAGGGAAGCCCTGCTTAATGGTTTGATTTACTTTCACTCTTTCACTATTTGCAGCATGCTGGCTTCTCTCTAGTTGTGGCCTGTGGGTTTTTCTCTTCTCCAGTTGTGGTGCGTGGGCTCCAGGGCTCATGGGCTCTGCAGTTTGTGGCACTCAGGCTCTCTAGTTGAGGCACGCGAGCTCAGTAGTTGTGGCTCGCGGCCTTAGTTGCCCCGCGGCACGTGGGATCTTCTTTCCCTGACCAGGGATCGAACCCACGTCCCCTGCATTGTAAGGCAGATTCTCTGCCACTGAACCACCAGGGAAGTCCCCGTAAGTTTGTTTACTATGTCTTTGAGTCTGTTCCTGTTTTGTAAATAAGTTCATTTGTATCATATTTAGATTCCAAATATAAGCAATATCACGTTATTTGTCTTTCTCTGACCACTTCAGACAGTTCTATGATGAATCAACAAGTGAACCTATTATCAGTTGAGAACACATCAGTAGCTGCACTTGTGCAAAAGCTGTCTATGTCTGATACACCCGGAAAAGCAAACAGGGTAATTCTCCCCCCATCCCAGACTCTGGAAGAGCGATGGTTAACGGCATGAGCGAGTGGTACAGTATTGGGAGAATTGCTTAACCTCTCTTTTACTTCAAGTTTTCACATCTGTAATACGCAATGATATAAATAGTACCTACATCATAGACTTGTTGAATGGAGTAAAGAGATCATATGTGAGAAAGTGAAAAATGGTGCTGGCAGCTGGCGGCCAGGCTGTGATGTTCCCAACGGAACATAAACTTGCTCACAGAAGATAAGCAATGCTCGGATAAAGCCACCTGAGGACCATGGTGGAAACAAGCTGAGACGAGGTCATTCTGCAACCACAAAATGACTGCACATCCCCCTCTTCAAACTTGGGCAGTGACTACTGCTTCTTTGTTTGTTTCTTAAAGTAAAAATCTTCCTTGCTGTCTGAGCTGAAAATGTGCTCAAAAATACTTATTCTTGCCTTGACTCAGGGCTTCCTAAAGCACCATGGAATGTGTGTTCCTACTACCGTGTCAGTGACAACTGGTTCTAATCCACCTGCCTCCAAGATAGCAACTATGAAGACATCCCATCACCAAATTTTCCGCACTTGTAGATAAAATCCATTTCTGGACTGACCCCTCACTACCGTCAACCCTCTTGAAGATCACCCAGAGTAGACCCAAATCTACCAGAAGCTCCCACTCGCTCCCTTTTACTGAGATGTCCTACAGTTCCTCTGCGGTATATTTTCTCTTGCTGCAACAAGCCGAACAAAGGTAACTTTCTCCCAATGGGTAAAGTGTACATGTTGTGCAGTGCCCTTTAGTCTACTAAGAGTCTGCTTTGTTTCTTATAACACATTTAATTTGGCAGACTCCTATTGTCAGCCACCCAGACCCTCTATCTCATTAGGCTTTCACAATCCCCAATAAAGTTATTTGGAGAATTTCCATAGTAAGCCAAAGAGACCTCTGGTTCTAAACAGTGCCTGGCTAACAGCCTCCATGCAGCCTTTTCCAACTCCTCATTGACAGCCCACAAAGTCATAGAAGAGCCAGCTACAAACTGAGAGTGGCAACTCAATTCCAGAATCTTGGAACAAGTGACACTAATTATGAAGCATATGGAGCAGGGCTGAATAACTCACCATGCTTTAACTCATGGCACACCCTGGCTTGGCTCACAAATTAGACAACATCTGATACACAGAGCTGAAGATAGTCTGTAACCCTGGCTCACAGACCCAGGCTCAGGTCAACCAAAAAACAGAGGAAGTGTTCGTTATTCCATGTGTGCTTTTCAGGGAGTTCTGTTTCTCATCTCCACCTGTCCCCAACCCACCATCTTTCTACATTCAGGCAAAGATGGAAAATCCCAGAAACCATTGGAGATGAATGGGGGAGAATATGAGGAAAGACTAAGTGAGGCAAGAGAGACTGGGGATAATGCACCAACCACAAGTCAGGAAGGAGAGGGGGCTTAGTAGCAGTGAATTCTGGGAGTTATAGCTTCTGTGTATTACATCAGCTGTAAGCAAGAAAATCCTTTGGGACACAGGCAGAAAATGTTGAAAATTTATTTCTATTTCTTTTGTTTAAAAATTTGAAAAGAAATTAAGCTAGTCAATAATAATATTAATATTAGGCCATTAATTGTAACAAATGTACCATGCTAATATACAATGTTAATAACAGAGGAAACCAGGTGTGGAGGATATAGGAATTCTGTTTTATCTTAATTTTTCTCTGAATCCAAAGCTGTCATAAAGATAAAATCTATTAAAATACTTGAAAATAAAGAAATTAAGATTTATTAATATTTAATGTACAATAAGACTTGTGCCCTAATTTGTTCTATATGTTAGACGGTCCTTGTCACCTCCTATAAATAAGGGAAAAGTGGAAGTTCTATAGAATGGAGGGTTGACAGAGGTACTTTCACTAGGTCATTCCTTTCTAGCATTTGACAACATATTGTGGTTTATACATGCTTAATTAAGTGGGTATGTGGATTACGACATTAGGTTTTATGAAAGCCAATCTTCCCAAGATGATAAATGGGTTTGAAATATTCCCACAAAGAAAATGTGTATTATAAATAATAGTAGTAATGTTTGCATTGAATAACAAAATGGTGGAACTGACTCTGGTCTTATTCCTGGTTGGGCTCTTTTTTTTGTCACATTACTAAAAACAGTGACCTTCTTGGGGCTTCCCTGGTGGCGCAGTGGTTGAGAGTCCGCCAGCCGATGCGGGGGACACGGGTTCGTGCCCCGGTCCGGGAAGATCCCACATGCTGCGCAGCGGCTGGGCCCGTGAGCCATGGCCGCTGAGCCTGCGCATCCAGAGCCTGTGCTCTGCAACAGGAGAGGCCACAACAGTGAGAGGCCCGCGTTCCGCACAAAAAAAAAAAAGAATAGTACCCCCAAATAAGGGCAATAACCACTCCACCAGTTGTAGTGAGAATTAAATGACATCATGGAGAGGGAGTGTTTTCGCTTTGAAATTGTTAGTCATTTGGAGGGAAAGCTTGTGCTCTGCACTTGGGTCATTTTCTGAAGCAATTTTCTGTCTCCCCAACACTACCCCAAAGGAGAAAGGGGCCCTGGGAGGACAAGAGATGGCAGAGAAATAACTGTGGCCCGGGCTTGCTGGTTGCAGGGTTTTGGCCTGGAGGATGATGACACAGCTTGGTGTGTCTGTGGAAAGGGGAGCAAGGTCCATGTGAGCTCCAGTGAAGACAGCCACAGCCTCCTTCCCAGAGCCCAGGTGATGGGCACAGCAAGAGGGGGGTCCTGGCTGCCCGCACCCTCCACTCCACATGGGGCCGCTTCCTTCACCCGCAAGCTCCAGCTCTCATTCCCAAGCTTATGCCTTACTCTGCTGTCTGTGTCCAATCAGGAATGACCTTTGGGGGGATAAATTATTTTGCGTTCTCTTAGTTTAGCTCGTGAAAATATTTCAGCTAACATAGCATTCTCCAAAGCATTATTTTTTTAAAGGTGTCAGAAGGATTTTTTAGTACAAAATGCATGTGCATTGTAGAATAATTTGGACAACGGAAATAGTTAAAGGAGAAAATTAAAACCACCCATAGCTCCAGGAAGCCCAGGTGAAACAAGACCCTCTTACAGGTCAGCTTCCAGAGCTCAGCTGATGGAAGGACAGAGGGCTCTGGTGAGGGATTCTTCTCCCAGCTCTCATTCGGGCACCTCCTGGTTTTGTATGTCTGCTCCTGTCTGTGCACCGATGCATTCTATCCACTTAGAGATTTAGTTGTTATCTTCTTTTCAAGGCTGTTCCCACCCAGAAGAAGGACCCTCCACCTAGATCCCTCCGCCTCTCGGTCTCGTTGTCTCCTGCCTATTTGGCCCAGTGGCTCAGGCACCTATAACTGGAATGGGGATGGGGTCTGCTGTACTCCAGGAACATGGATGAGGTGAGTTCTCTTAAGATGCAAACCAGAGCTGGAGCACACCCTAAACGGTATCCACTATGAATGTGAGAGAGAGACAAGAGGGAGCAGATAAAATCAGCGTTTCCAAGAGAACCGCTTCCCTCCAGACATCACCAGTTTGTTGCAGTGTCTGACTCCCTCAGGGCAGCTAATACCTGTTCCCACCTTGAACTTTATTGCCCCAGCATTTACCGCGTTGTATTTTAATTCTCTACTTGCATTCCATACTTTCCGTTATTGATGATGAACTCCCACAAGGCAGAAAATATTCGATTTATCTTTGCACTGCCACTCATATTCCAGGATCTAGCACATGATGGGTTCAGAATAAATGTTTGTGGAATTAATGCTGAAAGAGTAGGACATGAGGAAGGAAATAAGAGGAATACAAGCCGTAAGGGATTTCTAGCTAGATGGCGTATTTTCTCAAATAAACAGGAACTCACCTCATCAAATGAATAGTGGTTAGTGTGGTTCGAAGCAATAAATGATTTCTCTCTGATTAAAAGGGAAAACAGTTCTTTTGTTGCCTGGCTTTGCTATGATCCTTTCTGAAGGCTTTGAGCATGATGTACACTGAGAGAATGTGAGGGTTTTGAGTCCTACGTGCTGTTTTCCAAAAGGCATGACCCTGAACTTGAAGGGCTTTGTGATGGTTCCAAGGCTGCCTGGGAAAATTGGTTGGGTTGAGGATCTGATTAGAGTGGACTGTCTTTTTTCATTTGTGGTTAGGTGCTGTGGATACTTGGCAAGCTGTAGAGCAAAGAAAACTAAAAATGTCCCCAGTCAGTGAGCGGGAAAGCTTGAGAACTTAGCGGAATTTGCATCCCTGCAGGTTCTATAGATACAGGCTTTAAATTTTTAATGTTATTTTCCCAAATGACCACAGCGGTTTGGCAAAGAGTCATGCCTCCAAGAATGATAATTAGAGAATTGGGTCATGTAAAATGCTGGAGAGGGTTAGAGGAGGGACCTTATTCACTTTTATGGGCTGTGTAGTGTTAGGGAGAGAGCCTCAGAAATCAAGATACCTGCACCCCATTTCAACTCTATTAGTCAATTAGTCATGGCATTTCATGTCAGACACCTAAGTAAACAACACTATGTTGTAATATTAAGGTTAAAACTAGGGGAAGAAATTGCCTAAGAGATTTGTACCATCCGTTGCTGACTGGTTCCCTAGATGTACTAACACTTTTCTCCAACAATGCTCTCATGGTCTGTTCTTTAAATAAGACTAAACCTGCCAAACAGCAATTTCCTTGCTAATTAGCAAATTCATTTTCAGTTTAAATATACTATTTATGTATAGCTCTGTCCTAGCCCCCCCACGTCCTGTTAATTTATTGTTTTTGACCCGATTCTCCCCTCTCAACATTTCGAATATCAACAGAACTCTCAATGAGCTTCTCAAAATTCACAGATGAATGTTTTTTTCTGTGTGAAGAGATAATTGCCTTTCAAAAATCTAGATGTGTTCTTTCTATTTCTTCACATACAGTTTAAATAACGAAGGTCTCCGAGAAAGGATCAAGTTGGCCACCAAAGAGTCAGAAAGAGCTTTTTAATACTTAAATCTTGCCAGACCTCTGTAATATGTTACTGAACGCCCAGAGGCCAGTTTTATTCACTAGCTCTTCAGAATCCTGAAGCCCCAGAGAGTTGTTTTTATAACCGTATCCAACAAATTAGACAATTATTATTCAGTTCTGCATTTCCTGTCAAGGTGCCTAGCAAATGTTTTACAGCTGATGTTTCAATTGGGTTGATCCACAGTCTGGAAGTGGCGTGCCATTCACAGACATTTTTTAGCTACTTATTTGCTAGAGCTGTCATTAAATGCTCTCACTCAGACGTATTTTGAGGAGACATTTCAGCTGCAAAAATTGGAGGTTGCTGGTCTCCTTGAAGCTGGTGCTATCAGAGCTCCAAGGGGAGCTGTCGATGGGCCTAAATGACATTTTCTCATTATTGATTTGATGTGAACACCTGGCCCATGTCTACAAGGTGTAGAAATAGGTCATAATTGGTTTCCGAAGTGCCATATAAGTCTGGCAAATTGTTGCATGTATTTAGGTTCATTAACTCTTTCCTTCTCAGTGAATTAATTTTTATTATTAGCATTGCCCAGACATGAAATTTTTATCTGAACTCACATAGACTTTAACACTTTGAATAACAAAGCAGGTTCTTGGTTCTGTTCTCTATTATTGCCATGTTGCTAGGTGACAATACATGTTTTCATAAATTCTCTGTTTATATGAAGTAACATGGCAGACACATGAAACAACTTCCAGAAATCTTAGAAGAGCATACTTCTCAAATCACATCATCTGGGATTCAGAAGAAAATCAATCAAACAATTTTCGGCTTCCTAAGAACAGGCCATCAGGGATACATCTGACATGTGTCACGCTAAGCACTTTACATGTAGCATTCCATTTAATTCCTCCATCCTTACGAGGAAAGCGATAATGCTGTCGTCCGCTTTAGAGATTGGGGTATTAAAGCGCAGAGATGTTAAATGGCTCGCCAAAGAAACCGACAGAGGAGCCCAGATCTGAGCAGAGAGTTCAGGTTGACAACCTGGGCTCCTAATCATTACACGACCTGGTCCGTGTACAAGGTGCAGGGGTAGAGTCATAGGAAGAGACACCAGCTGTGACGAAAAGATGTAGGATGTCTTTAAAAAGGCAACAGGGGAATGAAACTGTGGTACATCCAGACAATGGAAGATTATTCAGAGGTTAAAAAAAAAAAAAAAGGTCCGTGAAAAGATGTGGAAGAACATTAAATGCATATAACTAAGTGAAAGAAGGCAGTCTGAAAAGATTATACACTGTATGATTCCAACTCTATGACACTCTGGAAAAGGCAAAACTATTGGAGACAGGAACAAGACCAGGGGTTGGGGGGAGGGATGAATCACTGGAGCACAGAGGATATTTAAGGCAGTGAAACTACTTTGTATGAAACAATAACGGTGGATACACATCATTAGATATTTGTCAAAATGCGTAGAACGTGCCTCAAGAATGAAGCCTAAAATGTAAACTATAGATCCTGTGTGATAAAGACGCGCCACTGTAGGTTCCTCGACTTTAACGAATGTACCATTTGGTGTGAATGTTGAAGTGTGCAGGTGTGGGGTAGGGGGATATATGGGAACCCTGTATTTTCTGATTAATTTTGCTGTGAACTTAACAGTGCTGTGAAAATGAAGGGAGTTCAGTACAATGCCTGGTACTTAGCAAGGATTCTATAAAAGTGTGTTAAATAAAATAAATTTCTATATGTAACAGCAAAAAAAAAGGCAGTGGGAGGAGGCAAAAAAATGCAAGGATGAGATGAACAAGAAGAGGTATAAATCTGAGGATGTATGTATAGCATAGGGAATATATATAGTCAATAATATTATAATAACTTTGTGTGGTGACCAACGGTAAGTAGACTCATCGTGGAGATTATTTTATAACGTATAAAAGTATTGAATCACTATGTTGTACACCTGAAACTAGTCTAAAATCGTAAGTCAATTATACACCAGTTTAAAAAAAAAAAAAAAAGGAGAGCCGGGAGTATAATCTGGAAGAGCAGGGGAACTAATTCCATGTATTACTTTCCTAGGGCTGCCACAACAAAGTACCAAATTGGGTGACTTAAAACAACAGAAATCTATTCTCTCACAGTTCTGGAGGCTGGAAGTCCAAAACTGGTATCAGTAGGGCTATGCTCCCTCTGAAGGTTTTAGGAAAGAATCCTTTCTCGCCTCTTCCTGAGTTCTCATGGTTGCCAACAATCCTTCGTGTTCCTTGGTTTGTAGATGCATGACCCCAATCTCTGTGCTACAGTGTTGGGTTCAGTAGGTTTATATTTCATTTAGAGTTATTGTTTAGTCTTAGTTTTATTTTATGAATTATTCTTGTTGGGGTTTAAAATCAATGGTAAGCTGAATTCTTAAAAGAAGAGGACAGTCTTTTCTTTTATGTTTGGGAACAATTTAATTGTATTCAATTGTTCTTTAAATGTTTGAAAGAAGTTCTTTGAAAAATTGCTTAGAACTAGTGCTCTTCTGGGCAGTAGCTTTTTAAAACCTCTTTCTAGGGCTTCCCTGGTGGCGCAGTGGTTAAGAATCCGCCTGCTGAGGCAGGGGACACGAGTTCGAGCCCTGGTCCGGGAAGATCCCACTTGCTGTGGAGCAACTAAGCCCGCGTGCCAGAGTAAACCCCGCTCACCACAACTAGAGAAAGCCCGTGCACAGCAACGAAGAGCCAACGCAGCCAAAAATAAATACATTTAAAAAATTAAAATTAAAAAAAAACCTCTTTCTCTTTTTCTCTTTAATTGGTATGCTTAGATATATAGTTTCATTAATTTACATTACTTCCCCCAAAAGTCATCAGTTTTTTTCCATTTCTCAAATGTATTTGCCTGGAGGTGACAGAAGTTGTCTGATGATTTTCTAAAATTTCTCCAATCCAATCTTTATGGTTGCCACACTCTCTTATATTATGTATTTGGGGTTATTTTTTCACATTGTTTCTTTATTAGGTGCACTAATGATTTATATTTTGTTCTTCTTTCTTTCCTAGATAACCAGATCTCGGATTTATTTGTTGGATTTTAGAATTTTTCCATTTTTAAATGTGCATTAATTTCTACTTAAAATTTTTTCTTCATTATGTTTCCTTAGGTTTATCTTATTATTCTTTTTAGAACCCTTAAGTTAGATGACTACTTTGTTTTTAGTCATTCTAATTTTCATCCAGTTGGTTGGGTGTCTGAGACTGAAATATTTCCATTAATCAAAATGTAGTGCTCTCTCCACCATGAAAAAAAGAAGGTATCAAATTATGGTAGTCCAACAATCAGTGGTATCCTACCATCAAGGAAACCTAATAATTAACCAATAAGATAAAAATGATGCAAGCAGTAGCCATTACAAGATCTTCTGTTTTACAAGGGGCCAACCTACCCTTGAAAAGAATAAAGGGTATAATGAGTGTTTGGTCTCAATTAAGGGTATTGTGTAGGGAACTGAGCAGCTGGAAGAAAGCAGGCTTCCTCAGGAAGAACCAACAACAATCTTCTTGTTGAAGTCGAAAAAGTATATTTAGCGTAACATGAAGGAGAGCAAAAGAAGATGTAGGAGAGTGAGGAGAAGTACCAAGTTCAGTGGCATCAAAGGTAAGGATTAAGATTAGAGTCATAGAGTCAAGAATTCAGAAACTGAGATATAATACCAAGCAAAGGAACACAAGAGATGTAGAGAGTGGAGGGTCTGGGGCGATTTTCTCAAATGCCAGTTAGCACTTGACACTGCTTTCCATGGATGTCCTTAGCAATGAGAAAGGGTTGCCCCAGCCCTCAGTGGCTTACCTGTGTTAGGGAGTAGCCATGAAGGGCTGACCCTCTGTCCCATCCTTCTTAGCCTTTTCTGGTCCCCATAAAATATTTCTGAAGAATCCCCTCTGTTCTGTATAGGAATTATTCCAGACCTGTTTCCTGACCTGCATTCTGAACTTTCTCTCTCTGGTTGGTAGCCAGTTTTACAATCTTTATTCTTTCTCTTGGATAGAGACTAGCCCTACAAATTGACCACGTAGGTCACACTGCCTTCCCCCCAACCCCAAGGGTCTGCATGTGCAGTGAGTCTAGTATTTTTTAAACCAAGAGTTATTTAGTTAAACATATTAATCTTATACACAGTGTAAATTCAATCCTTGGTATACAGAAATAAATATTGTGTTCCAAGAATCTCCAATTGTGAAACTTAGGTAAAACTCTTTATTCAAGTTCATGCTATCGCTGTTTTTTAATGGCAACAAGTGAAATACTAGCCTTATACTATCTAGAAATTGAAGAAAAGGAAACAATTTACTTATGAAATTTCCTATAAAATAAACTATATTTATAAATACTATCCTAAGACTTATAGTTCTATCTCATTTCCATCTGAACAAGTATACGATCACTTAACCATAGTAGTGAAACTAAATGAAAGAAGATTCAGGAATGCAGAACAAAGAAATAGTAAACTGAAGAAAGCATAGACTCTAGGACAATAACAGTGATAATTAGCATAGTGATGACAATGAATAACGTGGAGCTATAAAACCATATTAATAAAATATTTCACAGTACTCTGTAGAATGATGGGATGGGGTGGGGTGGAGAAGTGAAACTAAAGTATTCTAAAATCCTCATGCTCTTCAGAAAGGTAAAGATATTGATGAAAATGAGGTAGAAAGGGAAAAAATTAAATAACCAGTAAAAGAATAGAAATAGAATGTCTAACTTCCAAACCTGGTGGGGGGAAACAGTGGATTAATCAACTGGAAAGAAGAAAATGAGAAAAGATACAGCTTACAAAAATAACGGTTAATAGAAAGCCAAAATAAGATGATAGAAATAAATCGAAATATAGAGGAAGTAACACTATGCATATCCTCTTATAGAAATATTGCTTTTGATAATACTTTAGTGCTTAGCTTTCATCTGCATTGTTGGACCACTGCATGATCATGAAATCATTGATGTCTAATAATTCCATCTCAGATAACACACACGGTACCACAAGTTAGCAAGTTAACCATGGACCAAGTACATCTCTAAGAATCTTCCCAATCCTTTATTTTCTTTGTTTCTTACAGTTCCGCACAAAACAGGGTATTAGATTAGAGTGTTGTGTCTTAGACAGTTTGGGTTATGTGATTTAAATCAAGATTGGTTGACTCAGCGCTCTCTCTAGTATCCACAGCTGCAGTGCTTTGATTCTCCTGTTCCTCATATTTTCTATTCTTGTCATCATTCGTGTGGGACGATTTTATTCTGGCTTAGGTTTTTAAAAGAAAAGAGCATAGAGAAATTAGGAGGCTAGGGAGAATGGTAATACTGAGAAGCTTTTTTAAAAAGGAGTATCACAAATACGGAATAAAAATTGAAGATAGAGTGACCTCAAGGCACTCTACCCTTCCTCACTCTTTGCCTTTGATACCAGGTGTTTGGGTAGCCACTTCTTTGGAGAGACAAAGAAAATATACAAGTATATTACTCCAGTATCTGGGTAATAAGTTTTCAAAATAGCTGTTAGTTTTCTGCTAATTTCCAAACTCCCATCTCTGTTCTTTCAACACTACTGGGACAGGAAATTTATTTGGTATAGAACTTCCAAGAACTCTTGCAGGGAGCTTAGAATTGTTCATTGGCTCTGTATCATCAGAGACAGGCAACAACTACTTGTCCTCGGTTTATTCTTGATCATATCCATTTGAAGGCTGAACCTCAAATATGGTTCATGGCTAGGGTGAGTACATGTCCTGCTTTGTTCGGGAGAACCCTAGTTTATATGACATTTTAGGGTCATCCTATTGATGGCATGTTGGTGGAGAGTTCCCTTAAAGGACTCAAATTGTTTTAAAATACAACTTCTCTTCTCCATTTTTAAAGGCAAAGAGCTCTCAATTCCAACTCTGAATTGCGAGAGATTCTGTTTTGATTGGGCTGGGGTCATAATTTTAAAAACATTCCTAGTGATTCTAATGAGTAGCCATAATTGCGAATGATCGTACCAAGAAGTCCAGTGGCAAGCAACACTTAACATCAAGAAGCTCTTCCAGGGCTTCCCTGGTGGCGCGGTGGTTGAGAGTCCGCCTGCCGTGCAGGGGACACGGGTTCGTGCCCCGGTCTGGGAAGATCCCACATGCCGCGGAGCGGCTGGGCCCGTGAGCCGTGGCCGCTGAGCCTGCGCGTCCGGAGCCTGTGCTCCGCAACGGGAGAGGCCACGACAGTGAGAGGCCCGCGTACGGCAAAAAAAAAAAAAAAAAAAGAAGCTCTTCCAGCACACACGTGCACAAATATAGGTGGAATTCTTTCAATTTAGGACAAAGATGCTTTGCAAATGAGAATATTGTTTTGATAGATCATGGTTTTTAGTTGCTACTATCTTGCTTTTTCATTTAGAAATTACTGTCAGGTTATCCCCAATGTTACTAATTGAGTTTGTTGTCTCTACTTTGGTTAACCCTACAAAGCCCATTGATGATTATAATTTTGGCCTAAAATTGCCCAATAACTAGACATTATGATGGGCAGGCATTGAAACCAATTACCCTAAAGATATGAAAGAAGATTCAGATGAAGCGATTAATTTACTTAATCAACATTTATTGAGCACATATTATGTGTCAGTCACTTTGCTAGATATTAAGATAAAGAGGTGCATGAGGGGAAGGTGGTGTGTGAATAAATCAGTGCAGTCAAGTGCTGTAGCTTTTCCCACAGACTAATCTACATGATCCTGAGGGAATGGGCAGAAGTCTGCCAGGAAATGTATGGAAAGGCTTCGCAGATGAGGAAAAATTAGATTGAATCCTGGGTAATAGTAGATGCTCTCCTGCTTGGCATGTGATAAGAGAGGGTCAGGGCAGAAGGCAGAGGAGAAAGAATTCTGGGCAGAAGGAGTAGTGTAAGCAAAGGCACTGAGGCAGGACACAAGGTGGTTTAGGGACATTACAGGATACTGAATATGCTATTTATTCAACATCGTTGCTACAGGTTTGGCGACCCCTATATCTATTTACATTAACATTTTATTTTTTAATTTTATTTATTTATTTTTTTGGCCACACCCCACCACATATGGGATCTTAGTTCCCTGACCAGGAATCGAACCTGTGCCCCCTGCATTGGGAGCATGGAGCCTTAACCACAGGACCACCAGGGAAGTCCATTAACATTTTATTTATGTGCATAATGTTTGTTTCCTATCAGCAATGTCTGTTCACCTTTTGCATGCTTTTAAAATAATTTACTTGTATTTTTTCCCTTTTCAGAACTTGTAGAACTAATATAAAAATGAGGAAAATGTGACATCAAAAAGAAGAAAATTAAAACCACCTATAATTTCTCCACACAGAGACGACCACTGTAAGGGTTTTATCCTACCTCTTCCCTGTAGCTTCTATGTGTTATCTACACATACTATAGTGTGGTGTTTTATATATCCAAGCCTTTGTTCACAACAATATATTTTGAACATTTTCTAGACTATTAATATTCTTCTACAGCCTCAGTTCTCTTTACTTTCTTATTATATTAGCAATACATGTTCATCGTTGAAAAATGAGAGAATATAGGTAACTATAAATGAAGCAATAAAAATCGCCTTTAAACTTTATGAACCAGAAGTAATCGACATCTTGGGGTTCATCCTTCAATATATTTTAAATGCATATATACTTTTTATTCATTATTTTAACATGTGTTATATAAATATACCATAAGCAGACACGTTTTCTAGGAAGCTATCATTTAATATCATCTTTCCCATTAATGAAAAGAATAACCAGTTGGGCACCTTTTATGTTTTATTAACTCTATGGGGTGTTCACATCCATTATCATACTTTCTTCCCACAAAATCATGGGCTCTGTTTCACAGACAAGGAAACTGAAGCCCGGCAAAGGTCAGTGGCTTCTCCAGGGTATCACAGCCCCTAAATAACAAGGCAGAATTCAAACCCATGCCTCCTTGTGCCGTGCTCTTTTTCAAAAGGCAAAGGTGAAGGCAGAGGAGTTAGGGACACACAGAGGGTGCCAACGCTCTGAGGGCTTGCCCATCCCTCCCTACAAGACCGCAGAGCAAATTGAGTCCTTGTTCTCCCTCCCTGGGTGGCTTCCCAGGAGTCTGGTGTTTTCTTCTAGTTCTTTTGCAGCTTTGCCTCTATGTGCTTTGTGCACCAGCGTTCGGTTGGCATCTGCTTTGGAACAGTTCCTGCAACTGAAAGCAGAAGAGACATCTGTTGTGAAAGGTAAGCCACTGGTAGAGAAATACAGAGAAGAGTGGGCTTGTCATTTGTGTTTGGCCTTTTCCTACCTTTCCTGCATGGGGGAGTGCAAGGAAACACCCTCAAGTATGGCTGCACCCAGAAGAGAGTGGCTCACTCACAGGGGGAAAGAGAAGAACAGGTGGCAGCCAGCCCAGAATGCCCTAGGCAGGGGCCCTTGATGAAGAGCACACCATAAACACTTCCCTTCACATTTGGGGTCATCTCTCTCTCTGAAAGAGCCCAGAACCTAACCCACTCTCACAGATTTCTTTACCTGTTTTTGGTTTTCCTGGGAAGGTACTGTTCCCTTAGGCTTGGGGAGGGCTTGGAAATGAAGCAACATTTATTTTGATCTGAGAGTGTTTAATGAAATAATTCTGTGTTTAGAGCAAAGGAGAGGAGAAGGAAAAGAGCTAAAACTTATTACTCACTGCGGTGAGCTGGCTGCCTTCACATGTATCGTCCATCTAACCTCCAGAGCATCTCAGGCAGTAGGGGCTGTTGGTCCCAGTTACAGATGAAGAAACTGAGATGCAGACAGATTAACTCATCTAAGAGCAGCCAAGTGGCAGAGTGAGCGGTACTTTCATTCTGACCCCTCTGATGCCAAAGTCTCTCACCGTGTGTTTCTGTTAGAAGCACTCAGAGATCACTAATATTTAAGAAGCACATTTCCATTATCCATTTACATTCTTAACGTGACAGGAAGCAGAAAAGACAGACAAGAAGAAAACCAAGAGTTGGCCACTCTTTTTTTTTTTTTTTTTTCCCGGTACGCGGGCCTCTCTCTGTTGTGGCCTCTCCCACTGCAGAGCACAGGCTCCGGACGCGCAGGCTCAGCGGCCATGGCTCACGGGCCCAGCCGCTCCGCGGCATGTGGGATCTTCCCGGACTGGGGCACGAACCCGCGTCCCCTGCGTCGGCAGGCGGACTCTCAACCACTGCGCCACCAGGGAAGCCCCATTGGCCACTCTTTTAGAGCAGCTCAGCAACGTGTTTTAATGCATTTTAATGGTCCTTGGAATGCTTTAGTTGGTGGCCACAGAGAGGTGCCCGAGAGCACCAAGGCTGCTTTCCCAGAAAGTTCTAATCTCTGACGTTCAAAAAAAAAAAAAAAAAACCATTGAGTGTGTAAATGAACAATGTTGCCTGCCAGCTCAGTAAACAAAGAGTGCTGCAGCCATCAAGCCATCACATTACAGCCACCCCATGACAGTGAGCCCTGAGGGAACTCAGGATAAAAACAGGATGCCCACCATCAAACCATCAGCCGGTGCAGCCACCCTCAATGGTGCACCCTCAGGAGACTCAGGGATGAGAAAACACAGGACACTGGCCCCAGATAGCTGAGGTATATACCAAAGGGATGATTTCAATGAGCCCAGGCTTTTGCATCTTCCCATACATAGAAAAGCACTAAACTCATTAACTTGAGATGTCTGTTTTCCTTTAATTAACAGTAATCTTTTGATGTTCCACTGATCTAGTTTTTGTTACAAAACTCCTATATATCCTGGCTCCTCCCTTATCTCTTTGGGGCAGTCCCTTAGAGCTATCTGAGAGGCTGTATCCCGGGCTTGAGATCCTCAGAAAGTCCACTGAATAAAACATAACCCTCGACTTTTAAGTTGCGCATTTTTTTTCATTCGACGAGTGGCTGTTCAAGTTAGTATCTGAGACCTTCCGTGGACCAGTAGGCCTTAGATGGCTGGGTAATCAGTGTGACACCGGAGGTTAAAGCTCATGGGTGGAGGATTTTATGGAGAGTTCATCGTGTAAAGATCCTGGCACCGTATCCAGGATGTAGTATGAGCTCCATAAATGTGAGCTTTCCTTTTCTTCTTCTTTCCCCTTCCTTGTCCCTCCCCACCTCCACCCCCACTATCTCTCACTCTCTCCCCACCTATCTGTGTTTTCAAAGAGTCAAGGGAGTTCTTAGGCATCAAATTACAGCAATTTCAAGCAAAATTCCACCAACAAAAGCAAGAATCAAACTGTGCTGAGCCTTTGTGGGGAGGGAAGCCGAGCACACTCGTGAACCCAGACAAGGCCCTCAAGAAGGTTGTGCAGGGTGCTGAAGCAAAAAGAAGTGGATGTGAGTGTGAGATCTCAAGTCAGCTCCCAGCTCAAACAGGAAGTAATCAGCTGTGTGACCAGAGGTGTTTTGCAGACCTTCCCTGGGATTCAATTTCCTCTTCTATAAGGACAATACCTACCTCACAGGATTGCTGCAAGGATTAAATGAGAGTCAATTCCATAAGGGTTACTGTCTCAGTCTGTTTGGGCTGCTATAACGAAGTATCCTGGGCTGGGTGGCTTATAAGCAAGAGATATTTCTTTCTTATAGTTCTGTAGGTTAGGAAGTCCAAGATCAAGGTGCCAGCAGATTCAGTGTCTGGTGAGAGCCTGCTTCCTTGTTCATAGATGCTGTCATCTTGCTGTGTCCTCACATGATGGAAGGGGCAAGGAAGCTCTTTGGGGTCTCTTTTATAAAGGCACTAATCTCATTCAAGAGGGCACCACCCTCATGACCTAATCACCTACCAAAGGACTCACCTCCTAATACCATCACGTTGGGGATTAGGATGTCAACGTACAAATTTTGGGAGGACACATTCAGTCTATGGCAGTTACCTAGTGGGAGCCTGCAGGCCAACAGACTCCCTGTAGAGGAAGAAGATGGTCTTCTGTTCCATGGACAAGCCACGTTTTTTACCACCTTGGGCTCTCCTTCCAGCCTCTCTGCCTGGACGGCTGTTTCCCCGAGTCCAGAAGTTGACTCCTGTGGCTCATTCAGATTTCAGATTAAATGTCACCTCCTTAGTCTGCCCTTCCCTGACAGCCCATTCTAGAGAAGCTCAATACACCCTGTCTATCACTCCTTTATCTTGAGAACATTGACCATGTCCTGACATTTTATTGTTTGTTTTCTTATTGCTTGTTTCCCCTTCACTAGAATTTAAGCTCAATGAGAGCTACAATTTTGTCCATCTTTCCATCTCTCTTATTACCTCCAGAAGTGTCTTGTAATAATAGGAACTCAACAAATATTTGCAAAATGTTGAAGTAAATATGTGTTCTTATACCGTAAGTCCAAAGCACTCTAGACTTAACCTTTAAAGAGGAAATGGAAGCCATTCCAAAAAAAAAAAAAAAGAGGGGGGAGGAGGAATAAAAAGAAAAAAAAAACTGCTAAAGAAAAGAATATGCTTAAAAATTCTGGTTTGTGTTTTAAATTTTTCTGCAAAGGAGACATAAAGTGTTTCACTCTCCTCCTGGACCTCTGACAGCAAAATTAGCGTGAAGGAAAACAGTGCATAATAGAAAGTAAAGGTAGGCATTAAAATGTTGTTCATCTCATGCAGATTGCACAATTCAGTTCTGATTCATGATGAACAAAATCTTTTTTCAGGAGTCTTAGAATTGATAGATGTCAGTTTGAATACTTCAGAAACACACAGCCTTCACATTGAGTGCAGAGCTTTGTGTAGTATGTATTTACTAAATGCTTCTGAAATGCTGTCTACCATGCTAGGCACTGGGGTGACAAGGATAAACAAGAATTAGTCCTCTCCCCTATCTAAGGGTAGTAGAGATAAGGAACGGATTAACAGCATAGTGTAATAAATGGTATAACTACAACTGCTATAAAAGCACAGGGGGTGGTACTTGCGGCTTCGTGAAAAATTTGGCTATGAAATAATGAAGTGGAGGAACATTTAATGGTCTTCAAATATATGCCTGAAGTAATGAAGGCTTCTTATGGATACATACATAAGAAGCACGCAGAAATCAAATGTAACAACAGCAGATGTGACACATTTGTCAATCACGAAGTGTTTACTGAGGATCTCCTTGGTTTCCGGAACTTTTCTAGGTGCTGTGACTCAAGAAGCTCTCAGCTGACCATCATGCTAGGTCTGTGAAGCCACCCCAAAGAAAAGTCAAGTCTTGCTTTCTGCTTTCAGAAAGCATTGGGTTTAAACCTCAATAACCCACAAGAAGGTCTTTGGCGCTTACGGAAACAATCAGATTGCTCTACTTTACCCCGTTAGCATGCCAACATTCTGACCAAACCCGAAAAGGATGTTGACATGGGAAGAGAGAGTCTGTCGGATAACTCAAAGGCCATCCCTAGCCTCTGGGGACTTATGCCAAATCCCTTGGGAAAATCTGTGCCCTCGTTGGTTCCTGTTACACAGAATCTTCCCTTTTCAAAAGCTATTCAATGCTCTCTGTTTTGCATGCAACACTTGAATAGGATCCAAGTTTTACTGAGATTGGTGGGGTGATTCGATTTATGACAGCAGAGAAATAGGCTTTCAGTGAGTTTTTGAGCCAGAAACATTAACTCCAAAATAAATTGTGACAGGAAGTGCAGTCCCTGTCAAACGCCCTGCATTGTGTTGAATTTAAGCGTCAAATTTAAAGAGAATGTTAATAGCCTTTGCTCGCTAAGCAATCTGCAGCTTCCTTGTGCAGGAAGCCATGATATTGAATTCCCCAAAACGCCCATCCTCTTCCCCTTTCTGGTTTCTTGCTCAAATCTGATTTTTCCTGGATTTCTCCTTTCTGTTCATATGGGTTTTGGGTCAAGTGATTTCTGGGAGATAGACACAGTCAGAATTAGGTGCTGCAGTTGCCAAGCTGGTACAGCCTGTCTGACTGGTATTTGAGAGCACGAGGGGGTGACTGCGGCAACCCTTTCTAGCAGTGCCTTGTAGTGGGGAGAGGGGGGTGAGAGCAAGGCCACCAGTGCCCCTGGTAGGTATGAGGAAACCCAACTGCTGCTTGGTAGACCCCATGTGGCACAAATCCTCGCACAAGCACCCAGCAGTAAGGATGCTCCCTCTCTGCCTTGGCATTCCTTGAGAGACTTTTGATTGTAGCTCATCCAGTCACCAAGAGAGAGAGCTTCAAGTTCATAGTCCCAGAGCTGAAAACCAATGTCTCATATATGCTTCCAGGCAGAAAACATTAAGAACGCCTTACCCCGACAAGCAGAAAATATCAATGGATTCAGAGAAGGTTTAAATATAGTGCCTAACCTTATAAAGAAGAGATTGGAGATATTTGGACCATATCTCCAAAGCCTTTAAATCAACATTATGGGAAGCAACTCCCACAAGTCTTGCCAAAGACAGATATATGGGTTGGCATTTTGACATACAGGGGCATTTGAGAATGCACTTATGTCTAAGGGTTCCCAGATTATTAATTACTTTTTTAGTTAGAGTGAATTATTATACTTATTTAAATAGAGAGATGAAGACAACTGCAGCGGAAATAAATAGTAAAGAAACACCCCCTCCTTCCATGTACGTCCCACCTTCCCCACCACCATAGCCACCGCGAGTGGGGATAGCTGGCATTATCATGAATCCAGCACTGGGAAGTCTATTCACAGGCAAGATCTCATTTCATATTATAGAAAAACCTACGAAAGAGATGCTGTTATCGCTTCCATTTTACAGATGAAAACAATTTAAGATTTCAAAGGTTAAAGAACTGACCCAAGATTACACAGCTAGTAAATCACAGAGGCAGTCCTAACAGCCTTTGTGATTTCAAAGACCTTGCTTCATGACACTGTACTGCCCCTCCTTAATGAAAAGTAGCTCTAAAAAGCGGGGCCTTCCACTTTCCCTCCAACTGGTGTTTCCCAGGCTGGGTTTGACCTCCGGCTGGGCTAGTGTATTTCCAGCTTTCTCCATTCCACTCATGGACTCATATGGATCGTACAGTCTCATATGGATTGCATGTGCATTGCATAAACCATGCACAAAAAAAAATGCCACTAAAGAAGTACCAGACCAAGATAGAACCTTTAATTTTGCCCTTAAAAATTTTCTCTAGAAGAACGATAAATTACACTACTTAGTGTAATGCTAAATTTTCTCTGCTTTACTTATTTGCTTACGTGGTCCCTTCTTCTCTATTCTGGTCCTCTCTGTAGAGCCTAATGAAGGTACTTGAAACCTAGCAGTTTTGTGGCCTATCCTTTTATTTATCCCTTAGGAACATCTGGCAGCTAATTATTCCCTACCTGTGAGCCGCTTTTAGACCACACTTTTCTGTGGCAGCCTCAGGAGTCAGGGGTCAGTCTTGACTTAGGCTCGGACACATCTTTTTCTAATTTGTTCGTGAACTCAGTTCGTTTCCTGCCGGCCTCTGACTTTTTCCTGCCAGCATTATCTGCATTGAGGTTTACCAGATGCTTCCATTTAGTCTTGTTTATTTAGGTTAAATTGTTAATGCTGTTGGTCCCTCTGCTCTTCCCACTAGACTGTGATCCTGTGGCGGGTCCTGGTTTTTAGTCAGCTTTGTGGTTCTGGTATAGGCCTGACATGGTGTGAGCTGTTGCTACGTAAAACTTGGAAGGAAGGCAGGCAGGCAGGAAGGAAGGAAGGAAAGAGGGAAGATAGAGAGTCCTTCCCCTCCTCTCCTTCTTCCCCTTCTCGTTCCTCTCCTTCTCCTCCTCCTTATTCTTGTTATTATTATTATTTGGGTTTGTTTTCATATGGTATGGTTTCTGGTGAAGATACTTGAAGTAGAGAGAGGATAGAGAAGAGGGGGTTGGACTCCTCCACCTGACCTCTTGGACTCTTTTGAAAGAAGTAATTCAACGGGAAGTTAAGAACTCTGAAAGCATACTGTTGATGTTCAGAATCCCAGTTCTGCTGTCCCAGGCTCAGAGCCAAAGTCGTTTGCTGTTCACGCTACCATGTCCTCACTTGTACTCAAAGACTGGTGATGTCCAGGGCATTTGGGTCACTCGCCAAAAATGAGAGTTCTGCAATTTTTTCTATTGACTGTGGCCGTTTTTAGAAGAACTGCAATTCCTTCCCTATAGGTCTAAGAACTACAGAGAGTTAAGCTATAAAGTGGTCTCCTGTACTCTTCATTTTTTTTTAATTTGGAGTGTGTATATCTGACAATTATTTTTTTCCTCTTAGGATATTATTAAAAATTGATTTGTGTGCTCCTTCCTTTTCAGCACATGTTTCTGACCTAAAATTACTATGTTATTGTATATTTCTTGAGTAGGATTCATTTTTTTATCTTTTTAACTTCTGGCAATAGTGAGACTCCTTTGGTATTTCTGAATTTTTACAAGAACAAGATGTCAAATTCCTGATTCCATTAAATCATTTAAGGACTGGGAATGACTGCCTTTGTGAGTAATAATAAAGATCTGGTTTTCTTTAAAAAAAAAAAAGATCAAAAAGAAACAGAAATTATTCATCTACACTTTACATGAGACTTCTGTTTTATTCTATATTTGAAATTTGTCAGATACAGTATTCTTGTAAAGAACAAGCTCTATTTAAGACAACTGGGGGGAATTCCCTGGTGGTGCTGGGGTTAGGACTCGGCACTTTCCCTGCCGTGGGCCCAGGTTCCATCCCTGGTGGGGGAACTAAGATCACGAAAGCCTCAAGGCGTGGCCAAAAAGAAAACAAAAATGGGCTGATGAACTTGGAAAATAATGCTACATTACTTATAGAAGTTAGCACTGTTTGCATCAGTTTTACTGACAAGTATATATATATATATATATATATATGTGTGTGTGTGTATATATATACACATATATACACTTATGTAATATATAATATGTGCATATTATATATTATTTCAGGAAGGAAACCCTCCATTTCATTCAATATACATATTATATTATGATATATGAAATATAATTTATTATGTTATTTTTATAATATTTTATATTAATTACTATATACAGAATAAATGTAAGTTATGTACTATATAATAATAATTATATAATAATTATATATGAGGTTTCCTTCCTATAAACCATTAGCTGGATACTCTGAATTAGTGATTTCCCATTTGCTTCTCAATTCCTGGACAGTTGATATGAGTACCCACGTGAAAGTGACTGAGTGATGGACTAAATCTAAGCAAACAATATGATTTGTGGAAGAGATGCATTGTAGAAATAGTGTTTCCAGAACCGAACAAATGGATACAAGCATAGCCAACGTTCAGCATCCTCCCCAAATACCACTTTATTGCCAACTGACGGCTCTCTCTCTCTCTCCTCTTCTTCCCCCCACCTGCCACCATCTTATAACTTGCTCTCCTGGCAACTGCTTCTGCCTCTGGAAAGCTGCTCCTACCCTTTGTCACCTGCTACTGATGGCATGAACCCTGCTCCAAAGCAGACCCTCTATGAAGCCAACTTTTAAGAACAATCAGAAATGACCTTGCGGAACAATGGCTCAGACGCAGATCATTCTTTCAAGGTAGATTTCCAGTGTGTCCTCTTCTGTGTAAACATTCTTCTTCGCTGCAGCTAGAAATGAGAGACTTCTCTTCCACAGCCCTGTGGCAAGTCGCTTTTATTTTTCCTATGGTATTTAGGATTGGTGAGGTCTTGAAGACCAGAGAGTAATCGTCTCTGACTACCACTTCCTGTGCCTCCCCGCCCCCCGCCCCCCATCCCAGCAAATAAAAAAAATGGTTTTGAATGAATTAATGAATCAGAATGAAACAAAGTATCAAGTATGATCAGTTTTATTTATCATGGGCTACCGGAGTACCACTTTGGTAAAAAAAAGAATTTCTCTTCTGGGTCTCCTTGTCAGTGGACAAGTCACAGTGCAAGGAACTGGCCTTGCAATCCGATACTGTTGTTTTCTCTCTGGAGAATACATTACAATCACTGAATTTTGCTCTCCCGCTCATCCGCCTTCTCCTCGCCTCCCCCTTTCCCCTTCTCCATAGGAATGCCAGAAAAAACACAGGTCAGTCAATTACATTTTAATGTCAGACGACAAATTTTTGGTATAAGCCAAATATTGCATGAGATATACTAAAAATTATTTATCGTTTATCTGAAATTCAATTTAACTAGGCATCCTTTGTTTTTATTTGCTAAATCTGGCAAATCTACCTCTTTTGATTTTTCTCAGTATCCTTAAGAATAGGAAAAAGTGAAATTCTATGGAAACCCTCCAGCCTTTGGCCCTATTATCAAAGTTCCAAACCTACCATATTCTAAAAGTTTCTGAAAAAAGAAAGCACACATTTTAAATAAAATTGGGCAATAGAAACAGAGGTCATCTTTTCCTAATATTGGGACCATAGTGCATTTGCTGATCATACATCCGTATTTTAAAAGGAGGAAATGTGGTACAGGTGGAGGAGAAGCGAGAGCACATTATCCATTCTAAGGAGAGCTATGTATCACTCCGTTTAGAGAAATGGTCAGTAAGAGAAATTCAATAGGGGCACATTTTCCTCACAGTTTTTTCCCAGGCTCTGTGAGTCAGCATCCTTGATAACTAGGAGGAAAGATTTTGAGTTACGGTATGAGGGCCACCTTGAGGACGGTATTGAATTTTTTCTTTTTTCTTTCCCATTGCAATAACAGCCTCATTTTTTTTTAAACTTTTTATTTTGTATTGGAGCAAAGTTGATTAACAATGTTGTGTTATTTTCAGGCGTATAACAGAGTAATTCAGTTATACATATATATGTATCTATTCTTTTTCAAATTCTTTTCCCAATTAGCTTGTTATAAAATATTGAGCAGAGCTCCCCGTGCTATACAGTAGGTCCTTGTTGGTTATCCATTTTAAATGTAGCAGTGGGTACATGTCAATCCCAAACTCCCTAACTATCCCACCTTCCCGTCCTTCCCTCCTGGTAGCCGTAAGTTCATTCTCTAAATCTGTGAGTCCATCTCAATAGCGGCCTCGTCTTAACAGGAGGAAAAGTGAAATTATCAACAGCACCAGGTTTTCATATTTGTCATTTAGATTTTAAAAAGATGTGCATTTCTAGAATGCTATCTAACTTTGATCAGATGGAGAGCTGCATTTTAGCTTTTTATGGAGCAGAGAGAGCAAAAAGGAGCCAGGAGTCCAAAACCCCCCGCTCGCCACTGCTGCTAACTGGCTGTGTGATCCAGAACAGACCGGTCAGCATCTCTGATCCCTAAAATCTAGTGGGCATGAAATCTCTAAGGTCCTTTCCTGGTTGCAGTCCTATGAGTCCATAATGATCCAAAAACATTAGCAGTAGGTCTTTGTGAAATTCTCCCTTCCAAAATGCTAGACTTACGGTTTGTCCTATCTCATTCTTAGTCTCTCCCCTTTGCTCTGTTTAGTCAACAGTAGGGCAGAGGTCTGTGGAAAGCCCTAAAATAGCAACAGCCAAAAAGCCGACACGGAGCCCGCTTGTCTCCACTGTGCCCAGATCCTGCCAAATACTTGTCATCAAGTCACCAGCAGGACATGGGAAGGAACCAATGCTCGGGCAGCAGTGGCTCAGATTTGTGACTTGTGTCATTAACCTCCCCAGAGAACCTGAGCCAATGAGGAAATTGCTCAAAGAGCCCCTAGAAAGCCAAAATCCCTGCTAAAGCAAAAATGCCCGCAGGGACAGCAGCCAATTAACTGCCTGGGTCCTGGCTGGGCTGAGAGCTGAATCAGTGCCTGGCCATGGACTCTCCAGCTTGCCCCCAGAAACCCTTAGTTCCTACGGTAACCCGGAGGGTTCTTTGAAAGAACTCTGAGACTGGGCAGTTTTATCAATTGTGTGCCGGGGACTCAGTCCTGGGCGCCACCTGAAATCTACAGGGAAGAGGGCTTCTGGTGCCCACAGGCTCCAAACTTTCGAAAACCACTGTAATATGTTCCACATTTTGGCCCTTGACATCATTTACTAAACATGGAATGAACTGAATGCTTACTAGAGAACTAGCTCAAGATGAAAGTGGTATCTGGTTATTGGTACCTAGCAACTGGATTTCTATAGTAATCATGCCCAGCTTTATCAATAGTTAGACTTAATCCCCTGGAAATAAAGGTGGCTTTAGCACTATGGGATGGTGGTTTGTACCTTCTTCTGAATTCAGTTTGATCAAAGTTGTCATGGAATAGTTATCCTTTGAAATGCTGATTTATATATTACCCTAAATTCATTTTATTGTATATCTTTTTTTTTTTTTTTTTTTTTTTTCGGTACGCAGGCCTCTCACCACTGCGGCCTCTCCCGCTGCAGAGCACAGGCTCCGGACGCGCAGGCTCAGCAGCCATGGCTCACGGGCCCAGCCGCTCCATGGCATGTGGGATCTTCCCGGACCGGGGCACGAACCCGCGTCCCCTGCATCGGCAGGCGGACTCTCAACCGCTGCGCCACCAGAGAGGCCCTTTTGTATATCTTTAAACTGATCTTACACATACAGATCTCTCCCGGGACTGAAAAGCAGAATGTGAAATGCTCTGAAGTGTGGGTTGTAATTTCCATTAAAAGATTTTTAAAAATTCAAGTCCTGGAAGATAAGCCATCTGCAATGTAAATTGCAAGGTTGCTACATTTGGAATGCAACGCTGTGTAATTTCAGGGAAAGGAGGAAAATAATGCAGTTCTTTTTCTCATGAAACTTGCAGTTAACAGTGGATTTTCACTTACCAGTTCAAGTCTCCTAACATATACTAAGTACCTATGATCTGCTAACCTTCACACCAGGCGTTGGAGGTATACACATAAACAGATCATTAAAATGCAGTGCTGGGCGGGTGGTGGTGGTGTGATGAATTGGGAGATTGGGACTGATATATATACACTAATAAGTATAAAATAGATAACTAATACGAACCATCTGTATAAAAAAATTAATAAAATAAAATAAAATGCAGTGCATTAAATAAAGAAATCCATGCTGTACTGTAAGAACAGTAGCAGTACTTAATCCAGGAGGTGATTCTACTGAGAACTTAATCCTTTGAGGAAATGTTAAAAGTTCTGTTTAAAAGAGAAGACTGAAGCTGTGAAAATGCACATGGAGGCCAAGTCCATGCTCTTGGCAATGTCTCAGTACCAGACCTTTTTCACTTTCCCTTTTCACCAAAAAAATGCTAATCATTTATGCAATCATTTATGCAAAATGCTAATCATTTATGCAAAAAAATGCAATCATTTTTTAACAGATCTCCTATGATCTATTTTTATATCTCTTTACTCTTTCTATATGTTATCGTTCTCTTTTCTCGATTAGATTTCTCAAGAACCAGGTTTTGAACTTGTTTTATTTGAAATCAATTTTATCTTTTCCTTTTATATTCATTATCATGAGTCTTTCTTCCTGCTTAACTAGGTCCTTGTTTCATTTATTTTGATATCTTAACAGTGAAGATAAATTTCTTTTCTCCTAAGCTTCTCTTCCATAAGTTTTCTCATCTTGACAGGATACTCCAGAATGAAAAATCTCGCTCATCAAGAAAATGTGGTCTGAATATCTAACAACGTTAGTTTTCTCTGTAGTCCATCAGCATATGAAATCCTCTAATATTTTTTTTCCCTTTGGAAATAGCAGGCTTGGATCTGAACACAAGAAAGGACTTAATGTTAAATTCTGATCTGTGAGATCTGCGAGAAAGCAGACCACTGATGCAACGTAAGAAACAAGGTGTCACATTGAAGTCATACATTGTGTCAGATATTAGACTCTTGGAAAAAGATCCTTCACAGCGGAAAACAAGCTGAATAAGAAGATTTTAGTGAGTTGGCATAATCTAAATTTTTGTGGCCAAGAATATGAGTGTGATAGGTGGGGGAAAAGTGGAGAAGTTCCTCCCGTGTATTGGTGAACTGGGAGATTAATGAGAAGGATTGCAAACAAAAGCCCAGAAAGGGATGAGTGCCTTGGAGCAACAGTGTATCTTGGTCTATAGTACTGAGCAAAGAATAAGGCTTGTAAGGATCAGAAACCTGTGCTACATGCAGGCTAGTTGTTTATACACATAGCTGCTCTGAGATTCACTAGGGAAATAGCACATAAATTACAAACAGTAGACTGAATTTATGTGTGAATGGTGATTTAAGTACTAGTGTTGGAAACACACCACATTTTGGGGGGGGGGGTGGATTTCTAATTGCATGTAGAACAACTGTGTCTAAACTAAGAAAAACACTCTCAGTAACTCTGCCAGCTATCAAATGTTTCAAATTTTGCTAGTGTTGAAGGGAGACTTGGTGTCTAGTAGTTTTAACCGGCAAACCCTTGGATTGCAAATGAGGTTATTAACTTCGGGCAATCACTGATCTTTTTACTATAGTTTTGGTTTTCTAGAATTTCATATAGTTGGAATCATACAGTACGTAGCCCTTTCACACTGGCTTCTTTCACTAAGAAGTATACATTTGAGGATCCTCCAGGTCTTCTGCTGGCTTTATAGCTTATTTCTTTCCTAGCACTGAATAACATTTCATTGCCTGGATGTACCACAGTTTGTTTATCCATTCACCTATTGAAGGACATCTTGGTTGCCTCCAAGTTTTGGCAATTATGAATAAAGCTGCTCTAAACATTTGTACGCAGGTTTTTGTGGGGACATAAGTTTTCAACTCATTTGAGTACATACGAAGGAGTGCAATTGCTGGATTGTGTGGTAGGAGTATGTTTAGTTTTGTAAGAAACTGTCAAGCTGTTTTCCCAAGGGACTGTACCATTTTTCATCCCTACTACCAACAAATGAGAGTTCCTGCGTTTTCATATTCACTGCAGCATTTAGTGTTGTCAGTGTTTTAGATCTCAGCCATTCTGATATGTGTGCAGTGGTATCTTATTAGTGTTTGAATTTGCAATTCCCTAATGACATATGACGTTGAGCATCTTTTCAAATGCTTATTTGCCATCTATATATATTCTTCGGTGATGTGTCTCTTCAGATTTTTTAGGCATTTTTAACTGGTTGTTTGTTTTCTTATTTTGAGTTTTAAGAGTTTTTAATATATTTTGGATACAAACCTTTTATCAGATAAATGTTTTGCAAATATTTTCTCCAGTCTGTGGCTTGTCTTTTCATTCTCTTAAACGTGTCCTCTGCAGAGCAAGAGTTTTTAATTTTAATGAAGTTCATATTAATCAATTTTTTCTTTCATAGATTGTCCTGATGGTGTTATATAAAAGGGTCAAAGATAGCTCTTGCTTTTGGCATAAAATAGCCCATGTTGTTACTTTTTCACATCAGGTTAGGACCATTAGCCCAAAGCCCACTCGTACCAAACTCAGATTCTTGCAAGTCCAATTGCTTTACCTATGATGCAAAGAAACATTCTTAGCCATTTAGAACTTACCCATTTTGCATACCCTGTGAAACTGCATTTAACATCTGCTAACCATAAATAAGACAAACCCTGTAGCCATAAAAGACCAGACACTGCTGCTACCCTTCAGAGCTCTCTGACTCAAAGACTCTTCACCTTGCTGCTGACCAACATCACCCAGACTCGTAGCCCCCTTCTCGGATATCCCCCTCTTCCCCAAGAGATCCCCTGCCCTACTCCCTTTTTGGGTGATGGGCTTGTTCCAATGTCTCTGGAAAGTCCCTTCTTGGGAAAGACTTCCCCTTTCCTGCAACCCTGTTCAATAAGTTTGTTGTGTGTTACTGCATCTCATGTCCATGTCTCTTCCTTAATCAACCCCAAATCTTGAAATTTACCACAGTGTTTAGACCAAAACTCATTGCTAAAGCCAAAGTCACCTAGACTGTCTGCTACATTATCTTCTAGAAGTTTGTAAGTTTGTACTGTGCAAAATTTAGGTGCTTGATCTATTTTGAGTTAACTTTTGTAAAAGTTGTAAGTAGGCTCTGTGTGTAGACCAATTTTTTTGTATGTAGATGTCCAGTTCCAGCACTATTTGTTGAAAAGACTACCCTTTCTCCATTGAATTCTGTTCATGTCTTTGTCAAAGATCAGTTGACTATGATTGCGTGGGGTTTTTTTCTGGGCTCTCTCTTCTGTTCCATTGATCCATTTGTCTGTTCTTTCACCAATACCACACAGCCTTGTTTATTGTAGCTTTATTGTAAGTCTTGAAGTCCAGTAGTGTCAGTGCTGTGACTTTGTTCTTTAGTATTTTGTTGGTTCTTCTGGGTCTCTTGTCTCTCCATATAAACTTTACAATCCGTTTGTCAGCATCCACAAAATAAATTGTTGGGATTGAAGTACACTTTTATCAACACATCTCTCATTACATTCTTAACCAACCAATCTAGTTAGATCTAATAGTTTTCCAGTTAATTCTCTTAGGTTTTCCTCTTTCCTTTCTACAGCTCTTTTTTTTTTTTTTTTTTTCAGTTTCTTTGTATTGGCTAGTTCTCCCAAAACAATATTAAATACCAATTGCATTTGTAGGTGTCTCTACCTTGTTTCTCTATTTGATAATAATGTATTTATTATTTTACCTGTGAGTTTGACATTGCTTTTAGTTTTAGACAGACTTTTATCCTATTTTGTCAGTAAGACTTTGCTTGTTTTTTCTTGATCTCATCTAATTGATGTTTCCTTTTATGGAGTGTTTTTGTATACTTCGAAATGACTGTTTGATTTATTTATGTTGTCATGTTAATATAATCATATGTATCAACTTATTTCTCAATCTCAAATTCCCCTTGAATTCTTAGTTTAAGCCTTTCTTGAATTTATCTGGGGAATTCTTTACTTCATTATACCCAGATTTAACTTGTTAATGTTTTATTTAATATTTTTGCACTTACAGTCATAAGTGAAATTGATATAATTTTATTTTTTTAAATAATCTTTGCTCTTCTCTATGCTCTCCAGCAGTTTAAATAGCATATGAATTATCTGGTTTTTGAAAAACGTTGTCTATAAAACTGTCCAGACTTGATGCTTTTGTAGGGAGCCATTCTTTGATAAAACGCCTTCAATTTATTCTCTGATGAATGTCTATTCAGGATTTTAAAACATGGGTTGGTATTCAACTTTGGGCATTTGTATTTTCTGAGAAGATTACCCATTTCAACGTCATTTTCAAATATTTGAATACGGAGTTGTATATAGATTATGTCACAGCTTAGAAAATCTCCTATGATCTATTTTTATATCTCTTTACTCTTTCTATATGTTATTGTTCTCTTTTCTTGATTAGATTTCTCAAGAACCAGGTTTTGAACTTGTTTTATTTGAAATCAATTTTATCTTTTCCTTTTATATTCATTATCATGAGTCTTTCTTCCTGCTTAACTAGGTCCTTGTTTCATTTATTTTGATACCTTAAGTTAGATGCCTAGTTTACTGACATTCATTAATGTTCAATAAGAAAAGTACCAAAAGCTATTAAGTTTCTTCTAATACAGCTCATCCCTTGCACTTAATTTTTCACATATAGTATTCTTATTGGTATCAATTTTTTTTTCAAAGCACACGGAGGAAGTGTATTCTTTGCAGAAAAATGAGAAAAGTAAAAAAATCACTCGTAGTTCCACCCGATCTAACATCTTTTATTTAGTTTTGACAACAAAATTTGTTTAATTGCCTAAATGTCAAAACCCATAATGAACAAGGTTAAGAGGGCCAACTGGGAGAAAATGTCTGCAAGGAAGTTTAATATTCTTAGTATAAAATCAGCTTCTGTAAAGTTTTACGAAAACATGGAAGGATAGGCATAGTGTCTGATCAGGCACCTCAAAAAGGAAAAGGTGGGGCTTCCCTGGTGGCGCAGTGGTTGAGAGTCCGCCTGCCGATGCAGGGGACACGGGTTCGTGCCCCGGTCCGGAAAGATCCCACATGCCGCAGAGCGGCCGGGCCTGTGAGCCATGGCCGCTGAGCCTGCGCGTCCGGAGCCTGTGCTCCGCAGCGGGAGAGACCACAACAGTGAGAGGCCCGCGTATAGAAAAAAAAAAAAAAAGGAAAAGGTGTGTTGGCCTGAAGCGCATTTTTAAAAAATCAATTTCATCTATTAAAGAAGTGCAAATTAAAGCCACAGTAAAAAGCCTTTTCTGCTTATAAATTAGCTTTTTTTTTCCTTTAGTTATAATCTTCAAATTTGACAGAGTGGTGGAGAAGTTGGCTCTCTCATCATCTTTTGGCAAAAGCTGAAATAAGTGTAAACAGCCTTCAAAATGGATATATCCTAAAAAAAAAAATAACCACCAGTGTGCCAAAGATTTAGCTACAAAGATGCTTAGTGCACCTGAAAATCATAAACAACGTGAATGCTAAACAAATGGGGACTGGCTGAATTAACTATGGTAAAGTAAATTATCTAATCAGATAGCTACTACAAATGACATTACAGACAATATTTATGGAAAGAAAGGATTGTCATAATATACTGATATATAAAAAGGCAGGTTATAGTTGTATCTATTGCATGATCTCATTTTGGAAATATAAAGGTAGGTGACTTGTACAATTTTATCATATATTTAGGTTTGTATATCCACAACCACAGTCAAAATACTGAAACTTCACCATGAAGATCCCTCATGTGACTCTTTTATGACAAGACCTCCCTCCCTCCCTCCTGCCACCCTTCAGATGCCCCCTGAGAACCACTACTCTGTTTTACATTTCAAAAACGTTATCTAAATGGAATCATACAGTATGTAACGTTTTTGGACCGATATTTTTTTCCCCCTCAGCATAATTCCCTGGAGATTTTCTCAGATGCTCTGTATATCCACAGTTCATTCTTTCTATTGCTCGGTAGTATTTCATGTTATTGGTGTACCATGGTTTGTTTAAAAATTTACCTGTGGAAGGACATCTGGGCTGATTCCAGTTTGGCACCATTATGAATAAGCTGCTATAAATATTTGTGTATGGAATATTTGGGTAAACATAATTTTTCATTTCTCTGGGATAAATGCCCAAGACTGCCATTGCTGGGTCATATGTTAATTGCATTGTTAGTCTTGTAAGAAACTGCTGAACTGTTTTTCAGATCGGCTGTACCATTGTACATTCCCACCAGCAATCTATGAGTGATCCGGCTTCTCTATATCCTCAGAAGTATTTGGTGTTGTCGCTATTTTTTATTGTTGCCATTCTGATATTTATATAATGATAGCTCATTGTAGCCTTTTTTTCTTTCAGTTTTATTGAGATATAATTGACATACAGCACTAATAAGTTGTACAGCATAATGATTTGACTTACATACATCATGCAGTGATTACCCTAATAATTTTTTTAATTTTATATTTTTAACATCTTTATTGGAGTATAATTGCTTTACAATGGTGTGTTAGTTTCTGTTTTATAACAAAGTGAATCAGTTATACATATATCCCCATATACCCTCCCTCTTGCGTCTCCCTCCCACCCTCCCTATCCCACCCATCTAGGTGGTCACAAAGCACCAAGCTGATCTCCCTGTGCTATGTGGCTGCTTCCCACTAGCTATCTATTTTATGTTTGGTAGTGTATATATGTCCATGCCACTCTCTCACTTCGTCCCAGCTTACCCTTACCCCTCCCCATACCCTCAAGCCCATTCTCTAGTAGGTCTGCATCTTTATTCCCGTCTTGCCCCTAGGTTCTTCGCGACCTTTTTTTTGGTTTGTTTTTTAGGTTCCATATATATGTGTTAGCATATGGTACTTGCTTTTCTCTTTCTGACTTACTTCACTCTGTATGACAGACTCTAGGTCCATCCACCTCACTGCAAATAACTCAATTTCGTTTCTTTTTATGGCTGAGTAATATTCCATTGTATATATGTGCCACATCGTCTTTATCCATTCATCCGTCGATGGACACTTAGGTTGCTTCCATGTCCTGGCTATTGTAAATAGAGCTGCAGTGAACATTGTGGTACATGTACCCTAATAATTTTAATACACATTTGTCATGTCGTATAGATATAAAATTAAAGAAATAGAAAAATTTTTCCTTGTGATGAGAGCTCGTAATTTACTCTGTTAACTAGTTTCATATACATCCTACAGCAGTGTTAGTTATATTTATCATGTTGTATGTTACATCCGTGTACTTATTATCTTTTAAGCTGTGCTTGACAGGAGGAGCAGGGAAAAACAGGTGCCATCTTGTCAGGACTGGAAGTCCTGTTTTGCTAAAAACTTAGAACTTGATTTCTGAAGAGATTTCACAAATGCAATGAGTCCGTTTCTGTGCATTGCCATGCCAAATAACCCCTAAATAATCTGAGAAATGAATATAGTGTAGAGATATGTATCAATTTAATGTGATTAATTCTCCATAGGTTTAGGTGTACCTATGACTAGTACTGGTTTGAGAAGCAAACCTGATTAGATAGAAGAAAAGCATTTTGCTCTATAGCTATGGCATGTGAGGTGTCCTTCCTGATGAACACAAGAAAAATTATGCTAAATAATAATATAAGCATATGTCTGTCCTCTAAAAGCAATATGTTTAAAAGAACTTGCATAATTACTATAAGGTTTTAGACTAAAGAATTTCATTGTTAAAATGACATCCACTTACTAAAAATACACAAACCAATGATGTGATGCTGTATCAGGTTCCCCTGATCCCTCTCAACTGAAGTTTACAACTGGAATTAATTGCAGGTGACTTCAACTCATGACTGTGTAATTTATTCCAGGCTAGAGGTTTCAGAAACAAAGCATCTCCTCCTGTCTCTGTCTTCAGCTCACATGAGGTCCCCATTTATCAGCCTTCTTTTTTTTTTTTTTTTTTTTTTTTTTTTTTTTTTTTTTGCGGTACGCGGGCCTCTCACTGCTGTGGCCTCTCCCGTTGCGGAGCACAGGCTCCGGACGCGCAGGCCCAGCGGCCATGGCTCACAGGCCTATCCTCTCCGCGGCATGTGGGATCTTCCCGGACCGGGGCACGAACCCGTGTCCCCCGCATCGGCAGGCGGACTCTCAACCACCGCGCCACCAGGGAAGCCCTATCAGCCTTCTTTATTGACTTTTTATTTGTAGAAGTGATGCAATATGTACTAGACATCCAAATAAACTGCTGATCATCCTTCTTTGCATGGTTCTGAATCTCAAAAAACTGTGTGCATATATGGCCTGTATCATTCTGTTATATATGAATAATTGATAATACTAGCAAGTGCTCACCCTTTAATTCATACATGCACAAATATGCATATACAACCTAACTGGCTTTTTGTTTTGTTTTGTTTAGAAATGAGAATTCTATCGACAGGCTATTTTTGATATCTCTAAAGGGATCATTTCATTTACATTAGCTATTATTACGATCTACAGTTGTATTTGTGCGTAGACTGTTTAGGTATTTTTTATTTGTGTCTATTACAATTTTTTCAGCACTTTTACATTCCTGGTCTTTAAAAAGACACTGCTTTATAAAGTGTCTTCATTTTGCAGATGTGCAACTTGAAGAGAGGTGTTGAACTTATTTTTTTGTCAAGTCAAATCGTTATCTTCTAGCAGCCCTGAGACCAGAATACAGATCTTCTGACTCCAAGCTCTTTGCGGTAAACATCAATCCCTCTGTGACTAAAGTCTAAACACAGAATGAAAGAAAACACGGAGCAGAATACAAAAGGAGTTATTTTGAGCTGCATCTAGAGGTGTCATCCATAACCAGGGAACATTGCTAATTACCAACCCGGTGTTAATTTACTGATCTGTGTCTTGTCTGTGACTAAACATTACTCCGCCTATGTTGATTAATTCTGATATAAATCAGATAATTTCATCAGTGGGTAAAATTCATTCTTTAGCTGTACCTCTGTGAGCAGTCTCTTACCCCATATAGCCATATACAGAGACTATTTGTGGTTATTTTTAAAATGTGATTCATAGAATTAAAATTTATAAATTTCCAAAAATGCATAGAAGATCATTATATTGAAAATGATGTTAGACTCATTAGATGCCAGTTAATCTAACTTGCATTCAGGATTCTGTGTAGAACAGGAAACTAAGTTTAGGACTCAGTTCTTTGTATGCTCATGGATTTAACCAGAGAATGCATCTCTGCCTTACATGAACAATATAATTTTCTTTGTTTATTCAGTACATTGCATTCTTCTTTTTATCATAAAAATTGCCTGCTCACAAGGTTTTAAAGTAATTGAGTCCATTTGTTTCATTTCCCCTGATGTATTAATATTTTCTTTGCATGGTGCTTTAGAAAATATATGACCTAGAAAGCAGTCTAATTCTTGTCACAGCTGCAGCCTCACTGAGGCAGAAAATCTGGCATTTATATAAAATGAAACCGTCTCTAATGCTTTGTTTGCCCTTCCAGAATCCCATTTGTTTAATCACCATGCTTGGAGTCTCTAAAAAGGGACTGCTTTCAGGAATAAGTGGATAGGAATGAGGGGATGCTGATGTGTGAATAAAATGATGATATAAAAGAAAATGGATTTTCCCCCGTTCCAGGTGAAGTCTGTGGAGGTTGCCCTGATGGTCACTGAGAGCTGTATGAGTCAAGTCTCTAATTCGTGAATTTCAGTCCTTACCCCGTCCCAGACCGGGATTGCCCTGCTACACGTTTCCATGGTGCCGACTTCCCCATCATAGCACATTATTGTCGTCGCTTATTGTGTCTTCTGTATTCTCTGATAGGTGTATGGGTCAGGGAGAGGGTCTGCCTTGCTTTCATTGTCGCACCAGCATCCAACACAATGCTGGCACGGGGAGCCCTTAATAAATGTTTGTTCAATAAAAGAATAAAAACAGTTTCAGGGCTTCCCTGGTGGCGCAGTGGTTGAGAGTCCGCCTACCGATGCAGGGGGCACGGGTTCGTGCCCCGGTCCGGGAGGATCCCACGTGCCGCGGAGCAGCTGGGCCCGTGAGCCATGGCCGCTGAGCCTGCGCGTCCGGAGCCTGTGCTCCGCAACGGGAGAGGCCACAACAGTGAGAGGCCCGCGTAATGCAAAAAAAAAAAAAAAAAAAAAAAACAGTTTCAAATCTGAGCTCAGTTCCAACTCCTATAATTCTTTAAAAATTTTAAAATTGAAATATAGTTGATTTACAATATCGTGTAATTTTCAGCTGTACAGCACAGTGATTCAGTTATATAATTCTTTTTAAAAAACAGCTTTATTGAGGTATAACTGATATACTAAAAACTGCACGTATTTAATGCACAATATGATGAGTTTGGACGTATGCATACACCTAGGAAACTATTACCAAAATCAACTAATAAACATATTCATCACTCTAAATGTTTCCTTCTGCCCTGGCTTTTTTTTTTTTTTTGTGGTAAGTATACCATAGACAATTCAAAGCCAAACTTTACTACATTACCCTTCGTCGTTACATTTTTAAGCTGCTTGTTACTGTTTCTTTCTGCCCATCTTCCACCCTCTTACAAACGTTGTACAAAATAAACCATACTTGAAACAAATAAAATGAGTATGGGGACTTTCCTGGTGGTCCAGTGGCTAAGACTCCCTGCTCCCAATTCAGGGGACCCGGGTTTGATCTCTGATCAGGGAACTAGATCCTGCATGCCGCAACTAAGGTTCGCATGCCGCAAGTAAGTTTCGCATGCCACAACTAAGTGTTTGCATGCCAAAACTAAAAGATCCTACGTGCTGCAACAAAGACCTGGCACAACCAAATAAATAAATAATTTTTTTTTTTTTTTTTTTTTTTTTTTTTTTTGCGGTACGCGGGCCTCTCACTGTTGTGCCCTCTCCCGCTGCGGAGCACAGACTCCGGACGCGCAGGCTCAGTGGCCATGGCTCACGGGTCCAGCCGCTCCACGGCATGTGGGATCTTCCCGGACCGGGGCACGATCCCGTGTCCCCTGCATCGGAAGACGGACTCTCAACCACTGCGCCACCAGGGAAGTCCAATAATTTTTTTTTTTTAAAGAGAGTCATTTAAAATTTTTTTAATTAAAAAAATAAAAATGAATGTGGAAAAATAAAAATAATAAAATTGAATAAATACAGGGAAAACACTGACTGGAGCAGCCTTCTCTCATTCTCCAAAAATAACAGGCATGAACTCTGATATTCATATTTTCATCATTTACCTGGCTCCTCTTTATTCTGAGTGACAGTTTTGGAGCAAGGAGTTGGAAATTGAGTATTCATGACAGCGTCATAATGCTTGTTTGATTAGCTTAAAAATAATTCTGACCATCTATAGAAACTGTGCCCTAAACTAACTGCCTGTTTGGTCTTAATCTTCTAAACATAACAACAGGTGCTCTACATTATGGCAAGGGGTTCTTTATCTCATGGGAGCGGGTGGATGAGAAGGGGAGGCATGAATTCTGCAGAGTCTGGGTCTCCCTTTGACAATGCTGGTGGGAGAGGAAAGGACTAATTAGAGGAGAGAGCAGATGCTGAAACTGAAGGAATAAGTTTAATATTTAATATAATAATAATATCAGCCCCATGAGGTCAGAGAGTTGTTTCTCACTGTAGTGCTGAAGACTAGAAGAATTGTTAGCCTGCTCTAGAGGTTCAAATGTCTTGGAATGGACTATTTCTTTCCCTCCATGGGCTAACCAAATCGGCCTTTGAGAGCCTCTCAAATGGGAAGCTCTTCTTGTTCACAAGAGGTGATCCTCAGACCACCTGTACCAGAACCACCTGGCGTGGTGTGAACATGGAGACCTCAGAGGTGAGACGTGGAATCAGCATCCTCCTTCTTCCCAGTATCTCTTCTGAACTCCTGCTCCTTTGAACGCCATGCCATTTCTCTCCACCCACCCAGACCACTCTACTTACTATTTCTATGAACCTCCTGGTCACTCTCCCTCATACGTTGAAGACTTTGCCTCAATATCCAGTGGGTATCGCCCTTCAGAAACAACATCCTTGGGCTTCCCTGGTGGCGCAGTGGTTGAGAGTCCGCCTGCCGATGCAGGGGACACGGGTTCGTGCCCCGGTCTGGGAAGATCCCATATGCTGCGGAGCGGCTGGGCCCGTAAGCCATGGCCGCTTATGTTCCCTTTGGTAGTATTAACATCTAAGTCAACGTCTGGCCCATATTAAGTGCTTGATAAATGTTCCTTAAGTAGTTGAATTAATGAGTCATACTATGAATTGCTAAAAAAAAAAAAAAAGAAAAAGTAATGGACTAGATTTCTGGTTGGATTTTGGGTAAAATGTGCTTAAGGTCAGAGCTCTTCCATGTAGTTAAATTTTTTCAACTTAAAAAAAAAATACAGATAGGTGTTACATTTATATCTGCCTGTTTAAATTCTGTCATATTTCACTTCTAACCTTCTCATGTGGCAAATCATGTTTTACTTTCAATTAAGCATTGGTAATGGAGTATCTGGTAATACTAGGAAATAATTCTGCAATTGAGTTTTGTACTCACCGTATATGGATCTTTCCTCATCTGTAATGTGCCCCAAATGCAGCTTCATTTTCCAGATACCTTGATGCAGAATAAAGTATTTCATTATTAGGTGCAAAAAGAAAAACTGTTCTCACCTTGGCAGGGGGCCAGTTTATCTGTGGCTCAGGTCTTGCTACCCTCCGGTGATTGCATCAGCTAAGTGTTGTCTTCTGGACTGTGTAAGTGTAGGGAACAGGCACATTTACCTGTCAGTGGCATTTCCTTGACGCATAAGTTAAACAAAGTTTGTATCCCAATACAATTTCAAACCTAATATAAGCTAGACACCCAAATAAATTCAACAGTTCAATTCTGATTTTTCTGGCACTCTGACTTTGCATTTTGATAGTACCAGCGAAGAATGCAGTCCCAAGTCAATTTCTGACCATTCTTCATTTTGATTCTGAAAATTGTCACACAGTGATGAGCAGCAGCCCTTCGGGTGTGCTGGGTTTCATGCCTCTGACCTGGCATTTTTTCTGGGTCTTTTTCCCCCCTAAATTCAAATACTCTCACGTGGCATTTGGAAGACTGACAACATTTTCAGCATCCCTGAATCAATAAAGATTTAAGTTAATTATAAAAGGCAAACAGATCTGGTCCCTGAAAAATAGAGCACCTAAGAATGCCAATAAACAGAATTTTATGTTTCTATTACTACAGAGCTTTGCAAGCTATGCAATAGTCTTGTGTGTTGGGTTAGCCAGCTTATCACAGAAAGGACCTAGGATACAGTAATTTTTTGCTGAACTGGTGAACACAGGTTTATAAAACATTCTACTCAATGGGAAAAATTTGGAGACATAGAAAATGTGGTATAGTCTCTTTAGCTGTTGCAAAATGAAAATGGGGAACAGAAAATACAAAAATGAAAAAAAGGATAGGAGGGATCTTGGTGGAATATTGATATTCTCAGTGAGGAGTAGGGAAAATTAATTTGCATAGCTGGTGAGGGAAATCTGGATGGGGTAAAAGAGATCTTTCCGAGAGAGAAAAGGGAAAGAAAGGCAGAGGGGTCTCATCCTCTGCATGGTAAAAGGAGGAACGCATTCCTTCTCAGACCAGGGGTTAACACTGGCCTCCTACAGATACCTCCTGGCGCCAGATCAGCACAGAGGAGAGCCGATGAGCCGCAGGGCAGGTCGGTCTGCCATGCGTCAACTGTGCAACCGTCCACAGCTTGAGGCTGAGCCAATCCGCTGGCCTGAATCAGTCTGGGATGGCGGTGCTGGCCAGGCAGCATAAACAGGTGAACAAACAGCCTAGAGTGAGGGAGCAGTGACCCAACCTCAAGGCCAGAGGAGACTCGGCTCAGGTGCAGCCTCAAAGCAGAGAGTGATGGGCCACCAGGGAATGAGTTGTATTAACGGGGAGGGAGCCACCGAGAAGATACTAGCCGGATGCCTGGGTGAGTGGTGTGTTTAGCAGTTGGTAGCGGGAAGGAGGTTTCCTGAGTCTCCCCAGGCGCTTCACACAAGGTGGAGTGATCTGGGGATTTTCTTGGTCAGTTTGTGTGGCTGTAAAACAATACCGTGGACTGGGTGGCTTATCATAAACATTTATTTCTCACAGTTCTGGAAGCTGGGAAGTCCAAGATCAGGGTGCTGGTGAGGACCCTCTTCCTGGTTTGGGATGGCTACCTTCTTGCTGTGTCCTCACCTGGGAGGGAAAGAGCAGTCTCTTCTCTCTTCCTCTTCATATAAGGTCACTAATCCCATTATGAGGGCTCCACCCTCGTGACCTCATGGAAATCTAATTATCATACTTTCCAAGGCCCCACCTCCAAATATTGGGGATTAAGGTTTCAACATAAGAATTTGGCGGGGGGTGGGGGAAGTGCAGAAACATTACTCCACGGCATCGATTAAATGAATTAGTATACCCCAGTGTTCAGAGAAAGAGGTATTTTTATTTCCTGTTACATGATCTACAGCCCCTCTTGATATTTCCTGTGGAGACTTTCAGGTGTCAGTACCATATATCAGATGACATGTGATGTGGTGACTCTGAAGGTGCTGTTCTGACCCTCATGTCCCCTTCAGGGAAAGCACTGCATCCATCAGCAGAGCCTGGTGCTGAAGAGGGGAGACCTTGGGATATAGGTCCACTCACACAGCATCCGTTAATTAGGTGGAAGTCACTCTTCAAGGTTATAGCGATACAGATGCAAAGAAGAGAGATCTACTTCCTTCTCTCAGGAAGCTTACACTCTAGAGGGGAGGCAGAGATCATGCCGGTCAATTAACACATTAACAAGATAATGTTGAAAAGTGACACATGCCATGAGAAAAATAAAATAGGAGAAACTGACTGGGAGGGGTGGAGGGATGTACTTCAGATTTAGAAGTAAAGAACGGATTTGGAGGGAAGAAGTGACATTGGAACTGGATCCAACATAAGGATTCAGGCATCTGTCTATTTTCAGGAAGTCTCAGCCTCAGATTTGTCATTGCACCTTGTGTCCCCTCGAATCACATGTTGAAACCTAATCCTCAATGTGATGGTTTTAGGAGGTGGGGCCTTTAGGAGATGATTAGGTCATGAGGGTGAAGTCCTCATGGATGGAATTAGTGCCCTTATGAAAGAGACCCCAGAGAGCTCCCTCGCCCCTTCCACCATGTGAGGAAACAACGAGAAATTGGCCATCTATGAACCAAGAAGCTGATCCTCACCAGACACCAAATATTCTGGTGCCTTAATCTCAGACTTCCCAGCCTCCAGAACTGTCAGAAATAAATTTCTGTTGCTTTTAAACCACTCCGTCTATGGTAATTTGTTACAGCAACCCCAGTGGACTGAGACACACTTTGTTTTTCAAATGTGTTTCTTTTCACTAGACATTTGCAACTGGAATGCCCTTTACCTACCTTCCTGCCCTCTTAGAAACTTTATCTTGTTAATATATTTACACATATACTTTTGCATAAGCTCATTAATATGATTATATCAAATAAGGTTTTTAGTGCATTTTAATAACAAATTTAATTTCTTCCATAGGTTTTTTCATGCATACATACATATATAGTGTCACATACACATCCACACATAAATATATGTGTAGGAGCTTTGTCAGCACTTTTTTTACCAAAAAAATGTGATCATATCATACACATTTTACTGAATATGCATTTCTTTCTCATCAATAACTGGAAATATCTCCAAATTAAATTAGTATAATTCTAAGTCATTTTTTTTTTTCAAAATTGCACAGCAATCCCACTACTGGGCCTAGAGCCTGAGAAAACCATAATTCAAAAAGAATCATGTATCACAATGTTCATTGCAGCTCTATTTACAATAGCCAGGACTTGGAAGCAACCTAAGTGTCCATCGACAGATGAATGGATAAAGAAGATGTGGTACATATATACAATGGAATATTACTCAGCCATAAAAAGAAATGAAACTGAACTATTTGTAGTAAGGTGGATGGACCTAGAGTCTGTCATACAGAGTAAAGTAAGTCAGAAAGAGAAAAAGAAATACCGTATGCTAACACATATATACGGAATCTAAAAAAAAAAAAAAAAGGTTGTGAAGAACCTAGGGGCAGGACAGGAATAAAGATGCAGATGTAGAGAATGGACTTGAGGACATGGGGAGGGGGAAGGGTAAACTGAGACAAAGTGAGAGACATTGAGATTCACATATATACACTACCAAACGTAAAATAGATAGCTAGTGGGAAGCAACCACATGGCACAGGGAGATCAGCTCGGTGCCTTGTGACCACCTAGAGGGGTGGGATAGGGAGGGTGGGAGGGAGGGAGATGCAAGAGGGAGGGTATATGGGGATATATGTATAACTGATTCACTTTGTTATAAAGCAGAAACTAACACACCATTGTAAAGCAATTATACTCCAATAAAGATGTTAAAAAAAAAGTCGATACAGTTTATATGTTTTTTGAGACAGAGGGCTGTACATTAAATGACATAATACTGACAGCTTATACAATCCAGATACATACGACCTTCGCGGTGGATCATGTGACCCCTTACAGGATCAAGAAGGAACATTATCTTTTAAGGAGTTGTCTTTTGATGCTAGGAGAACGTTGCTCTTTATGGTTGAGCAGGTGGTCCTGCCAATGGGAGAGGTTTGGTCCAGCATGATGTGGATACACAAGGCACAGCTGGGGGAGAAAGGAGGCCAAAGGGCAGAGAAGAATTTTTATGTTTAAATTTTTCTTGTCTTGCCATAAAATATGAATTTTATTTTACAATATGAAGTAAAGGTATACACATGAGAATAACACAGCAACCTTAAGATAGCAGAAACCTCCTGGAAAAGAAGGAAAGAAGGGAATGAGCTGGTAGTTTTGATTTCACTTTAAAATGTGTACCATTCTAATGCTGTACAAAAAGTGAAGTTTGCTGGATTGCAAGGCAATTAATTAGTTAGTGGCTCATTCCCAGAGCCCAATCTGGAAATGCTCCAGAGTGAAAGTGAAATTGATAGACCTGACTAATTAACTTAAACGCTGTCAGAAACCTCTGGTGACATCTGAAGTGGGTGAGTTGTGAGGAATCACAGGCCAGAATGTAGGAGGACGGGGAGCCGTAGCAAGGGAGAAGCAGAGAGAGAGCTGGAGGAAGAAAATCTGAATTACAGTCTAGTACTGGAGCCAGAGCCTAGCAGGTATGAGAGACAAGATTGCAATAGGTCCTGGTTACCACCTGAGGGAGGTGATAGCCCTCCGTTAACATGAGCTCATAGAGAAATATAATGACTGTCCAAAATTTAGCTGGAGACCCAACACAAGGCAAAGCACAGTCAGTCAATTTAATGTAAACAAAAGAACGATTTTTCAGGAGGATATTGGTAATTTGAAGTAGGAACAAACGGTTACAAGAAAGAGGCAATTGCAAGTTAGCATTACAATAAGAAACTGTAGATGGATTGAATATTAGAATGGATATAACGAAAGAATGAGCTAGTAAACTAAAAAAATGTAAAGGAATCCTCCTAAAAGACATCAAGTATGTACAAAAAGAGCAAAATATAAAAGAAATGTTGGGACTTCCCTGGCAGTCCAGTGGTTAAGACTCTGTGCTTCCACTGCAGGGGGCACGGGTTTGATCCCTGGTCGGGGAACTAAGATCCCGCATACTGCAGGACCAAAAGAAAAAAAAAAAAGTTAAGAGAAAGAGGATAGAATGACCTTCAGAAGACGAGGATACAGTAAATGAAGAGGAGAAAATATCTGAAGAAATAATGATTGAGAATTTCCTGTAATTAAAGAAGGAAGACCACAGATTGAAAGAGTTTAGAAAACATCAAGAGAATAGATAAGAAAAACCCACTCTTGGTTATACTATAGTAACATGTAAGACCATCATAGTAGAAAAAAGATTCTTGAGACAAAGGAGCAAAAACCAAATTGATATTAGACGTTTTAGCAATGGTATTAGATGAGACGAGACTAACATTTTCAACGTGTTGAAGGAAAAAGTAATTTGAACCCAGAATGTTTTCATCCAGCTGTTTTTGTTTAAGTGCAACAAAGATATTCTCAAGCATACAATTGTCTCAGAAGGATTAGCACAAAGACTCTTTGGTATCACTCTTAGAGGAAGTATTCCAGCAAAAGAGATCACATTCAGAAGGTGCAAAGAGATCTAGTCAGGAAGTAAAGATGAGTAAACCTGAACTTGGATTTCATACACAGGATTCATACTATATGTACCTTTTTTTTCTTTTTTTTTTTTTTCCCGGTACGTGGGTCTCTCACTGCTGTGGCCTCTCTCGCTGCGGAGCACAGGCTCCGGACGCGCAGGCTCAGCGGCCATGGCTCACGGGCCCAGCCGCTCCGCGGAATGTGGGATCTTCCCGGATCGGGGCACGAACCCGTGTCTCCTGCATCGGCAGGCGGACTCTCAACCACTGCGCCACCAGGGAAGCCCTGTATGTACTTTTTTGTTTCTGGATTCTTTTGCTTAGTATTGTGTCTTTGAGATCCATCCACACTATTACACATGTCCTCTGTGATAGTTTCAATTATTCACAATTTTAGGGATCAGAGGGAAGAGAGTCAAAAGGGCAAACATCATACATTTGGAAGACCTGAGTTGAAATCCTGACTCTTTTTAATGTGTGACTTTGCACAAATGACTAATCTCAGTGCTGGCTGTTTGGACAAATCTCTCTAAACTTCAACTTCCTGCATTTAAAACGACTGTGAAAATACTCCGCTCATAACGTGACTGTCAAGATTGAGATAAAATAATTGAGAATGTGGTGCTAGACACATAATAGCTGTTTCCAAAAAAAATGTTTTATTCAATCTGAATATAGCAGGCCAGTCACAGATATTGACTAATTACACTCTTTAATGACCAGCTACAGAGATGAAAGTGAGCAGAAACTGTTCTTTTTCCATCAAACATGACAATATAAACTTTATTCATCCCCTGGAATATGATTTCAGGGTTTAAAAGGTATCCTACATAAGAATATATAATCTCCGATTTAAAACAAACGAGCAAGCAATTAAACCTACAAAGCTAGCAACGAGGCTTCAGACTGGGAATGCTTTTGTCAGTCTTTTCTGTGTACTTCAGAGAGTGGAACCTGGCCATTCCATTTGTCTTTCCTCAGGGAGGATGGAATTAATTTTAGAGATTTAAAAGTAGACATTCTTGCTATGTTAACATATCATGATGTTCTTCAGCAAATTTGCTATTACTCAAGCAAAAATCTTTTTCATGAGAATAAAGCAGAGCCAGTATACCTGGTGGCAATAAAATGAAATGATTGATTTAAAAGAAAAACATTTTTCTGCCTGTGTTTCCATCAGCTTAGAGAAATTCTTCACATGCACATTAATTATTCCAAGATGTGAGAAACTTAAAATGTAACCATCATTTTCAACTGTTTGTTCTGTTCTTTAAGAACTATGGGGCCATGGACTTTACTGTAAAGAGCTATATTGTGAATGAAGGCAGTCTTTTAACACATTGAACATTTAGACAACTTGGAGTCACACCGACACTTTGTTATTATCTGCTTTGATGCGACAGTTGACATTGTCATTCAGCTGAGACTTTTCTCCATTAATACTTCTTGGACTGGGCAGCTGATGGTGAAAAAAAAAAAATACTAAAGCAATTGTTTTTCTTCTTGTGATTTTTACATGTATAGAAAGACATAATACAAGTTGGTTCCTTTCCTAATATTTATGAATAGGGTTGTCCTTGTAGAAATCTAATTATAAAATACATTTATGAACCATAATGAACCTAATTAGGTGGCTGTAGCATAGATAGAGACATGAAAGTAATTTCTCTCAAATAAGACCTACAAAGTTAAGAAAAATAAATATGCCATTGATTAAAAGAATACATCTTATAGTGTTTTTAGGTTTCGTATATATTTATTCACTTACCTATAAATACTCTTCCTATAAAATAGGTAAGGTGAGAGAGGATGCATTTTCCCAGATGTTACCACTGCCTTAAATTTTTATAGCTCCCGTATCATTTATGAAACACTTAGACAGACATGACTTGCTAAAGCAGAAACTCAAACCAGTTTAATCCAGAAAGAAGGGAATTCATGGCTTTCCATGACTAGGAACCCAGCATGACTGAATGCGGATAGGCTTCTTGCTTCTTCCCTTGCCTCAGCCTTCCTCTGCGTGCTGTCCTCCTTCCTTCCCTCTGCAGACGGGCTTCCTCCATGAGACTGGGAAGGTAAGTGCCAAAAGCCCTCATATGGGCTGTAGCCCAGCACCCAGATTACAAATGCCAGGGGCACTCTTCTTCATTTCCTCCAGTTGAAAACCCCACAGCCCAGCTTGAGTCACATGCCAGCTTTTGAAGCCCAGAGACTAACTTCTAAGACCAGATGTGTAGGGAGTTCTGATTGGCCCATGCAGGACTCCTATCCCTCTTGTGTCAGGTGAGGACAGAGGACAAGATTGACCACATGTGGTGGGAGGGGTGATGCCCCAATGAAAGTGATGTTGGCAAATAATAAGTGTCTCCTATATACTGGCATAGAAATAAACAGGTAGGCAGCTGCATGGGCCAATTAGAATATCTAGAAACAGATACATGTGTATATAAGGATTTATTACAGGGTTTTTCTGGAAATGCAAATAGGTGGGGAAAGGGTGAACTATTTAATAGTAAATGATATGAAAACTGAGTTGATGATCTGAAAGCATCAACTTAATATTTGTTGAATACAATGAAATGAATAAATAAAATGAAGAATGAATGAATGAATGAAGAGGTCTGCATTAGAGTCTCAGTTCTGCTATTTATAGCTCTGGGATCATGGGACAGTTACTTAATAACTTCCACCTTCATTCCACTTCTTCATTGTTGGAGGATTAAATGAGCTCTTAAAACCACAGAAGCTCCAGTGGAAGTATTGGCAGAGGACACGAATACATAATAAAAATTTACAACCCTATATAAATAAATGCAAAAAGTACATTGGGAAACATTAACACTAATGCTCCATTTTGGTGGAGAGGCAGGCATACTCACACATCACCGATTCAGGTTTAAATTGGTGCAATCTCTTTGGAAAGTGATTTGGCGACACTTTGTCAAAATTCTACAAACTTTGTTATGTCCTTTCATGCTGGCATATCACATCTATGAATTATAACTCTATAAGTTATAGATGTGAAATTATCATTTTTGAATTACAGATTCCTTTCTAGCATCGTTTGTTAGCGCAATTAGAACTGACCAAAATATCTAACGATATGGAATCACTAAATAAATTATGGTATTTCAATAAACGGAAACACTATAGTCATTGAAAGTGAATCTGTAAAAGAATATTTAATGGATTTTTAAATTAAAACAGAGAATTTACAAATAGTAATGGAAATAATTCCATTTCAATAAATAACATGTATTTAGGTGATTTAAAAAAGGAGCTGAAAGCTGCTCCATTGTAGCATGGACTGTCAGATAAGAACAAAGGCTTTTCAGTCTCACTGACCTTGCTCATTCCTGAGCCTGATATTTTCAAACTTCAGAAATAACCATACATACCTCACTGCAAAACTGTACACTTTAAATGTGTTAGTGCATGACCAGCACTTAGAAGACTGGCCTGAAGCACATAAGTACTCAATATATCGTATGGAAAAATTGATATACCCTCAAATGTTAACTGCTGGACAATGGTTTGTTTCCATTCTGTTTCTTTGTTTTCTATAAATTCTTTATGATTCACATGTTAGTTTTGAAACAAACACAAAGATAAAAGTGATTTTATAAAATCTATCAAAAATGTGAAGAACATTGTAAAATGACTGGTAGGAAAGAACTAACATGAAAATCGCAGTTATCTTTGGGAGGTGAATTTTTGGCAATGTTTTTCTTTGTATTTTTCTCCATTTTCAAAACTTTTCATAATGAGCATATATTTCTTTAAGTGCTGGTTTTCTATTCTAGACTCCTTGCTGTTTCATCCTCGGCATCCTTTCCTCTTACAAGGGAAAGGTGGAGAATGCAAGTATGAAGTAATGGAAACGGCTTTCTTTGCCAGCAAGGAGATTCTGTTCCACTTTCTACACATGCTTCAAGCACAGCAAAGTCAGTGATAACTGTGGACTTTTTTTTTAATCCAAAAATTGGTCATGCCAATTTTTATGTCATCTGAAATAGTATTGCTATGGAACTTAATGTCCGAATTTAAGACTTTCCAGAAAATCAGAAAGGAAATCTCTCAGAAGTCAAGCCCCCTCTTCTTTCCTCGTGGCACACACATGGACAATGTTCAGGAACCAAGCATGTTACTGTGTCCTAACAATGTTCAGGAACCAAGCATGTTACTGTGTCCTAACAGAAGAATGACTATTCTTTCACCTGTTTTCCCACTACTCCTCTCATGTAAGAAGGATCCAGATACTTTTTGCACACCATTGTTTCCATACTTAAGGAGGAAAAGAGTTTGCCATTACAGTCATCGTTACATTAAAGTGTATGTGTCAGTTCACTGTTATTTCATTGGATAGAATTTCTTCTGTAAGGTGATCTTTCACTTATCTACAAAGGCTTAATTTTTAATTTAACATTCTTAGAGGGAATCGTAAAAGTTACCCCAAAATACAAAGAAATATCTACATGTATATAGTACTAAGATGGCAACCTAAGAATAATGGAAGAATGTATTGTACCCCAAGTCTCTCAATTTTCTTGCTGCTAAAGAAAGTGAGTGGGCTTGAGCCCAATGTAAGCTCAATCTTTTTCGTTTAAAAATGTATTTTTGGTCTTATTAACTTAAGAGTCACAAGTTTTCACCCATTTTTAATTTTATGTTGAATTTCTCTGCTCTTTTTTGGCTTCCTAAAGCAGGAAGACAGCCTAGAGAAAATCAGAATAGATCCAAACAAAACCCACTAGCACCTTGCACAGAATCCATGAACATATTGTTTCTTTTTGCTTGCCTTGCCTTCTCTCTCATAGTTTGCAAATGGACCAAATGATGCCATGGGACAAACACGCTTGCCCAGCGGTAGGTGTAAGAGTGATCTGTATTTATATGGATGATCTCCAGTCCCAAGAAATGGACTTAAAGGGAATTTTCCTAGCTTGACCTGTTAAGATTGCTTCACGGTGTATGACTTTTGGCACCAATGACTCCGCTAGCTCTCACTTGTACGATACTAGGTTGTGTAGGAGCTAAAATAATATTTTGTGATGTAGTTTTGTTACCCACCGGGGTTCTTGGCCTTCCCCAATCAATAGAAATTGACTAGAGGCCAGACAAGAAATTCAGACAAGGCTTTACTGGGGCCCCGGCTGCAGCAGAGGGGAGTGAGAACAACAGGTTCCCTGGCTTGCTGGCTCTCTGAGGGGGGCGCAAGCTTGTTTTGTATATGGAGTGAGGGTAGGGGTGTGTCCAGGGGTCTGACCGGAGGGGTGGCTTAGGAGTTTTGCCCACCCCTTAGGTGGTGTTGCGTGCAGGGGGCATGCACAGTACCCTGCTTTTGCTCCAGGCTCTTCAAAAGTGGCAGCTGGGTTTTTTTGGTTACTTTGTATCTCTTGTCCAGAATGTGTCCCAACTGCTTATGCACGCAGTTATTTTTAGTCCCATACAGTTTCTTTGTATTTTGTTGCTGGAGGAGAGGTGAGTCCAGGTGCAAGCACTGTGGCAAAGGGTCCCAGGTCCCAGCCTGTCTCGGTTTGACTTTCTAAAGTAATATTTAAAAGGCAGAGTATTTCAGGGTGAGAAGCATAGGCTTTGGGGTTAGACAGACATCATCAACTCAGTCTTTACTGAATGTGATGAAAGGAATGACAAGCAAGGTGAATAAGTTCTAGAGATCTATTATATTGTATATTGTACCTATGATCAGCAATAATATATTGTACACTTAAAATGTGTTAAGAGGGCAGATCTCATGTTGTGTTCTTTCCACAATTAAAAAAAAAAGAAAAGAAAAGGAAGGAACAAAGAGGTCTGACATAGACTCTCAGTTTTGCCACTTATAGCTCTGGATCTTGGGATAATAGTAATCTCTTATAGCTTCCATCTTCATTGGATTGCTGGAGAATTAAGTGAGGTAAAATGTATAAAGCACTTGGTGAACTATATATGTGTTCAGTAATTGCTTTGAGATGATGTCGCAGGCTTCATAAGCACTGCGAGAAAAAGTAGTTACTCCACCGTCATGTCAGCCAAGATACAAAAATTTCTCCCTGGCTGGTGTTTTTTTCCTTAGACTTGTGGCAAATCTTCTCACACGTGAGGGGGCGTGGCCCTGAGACTGTTGCAATAGCTAAACGACACCAGCAAAGGGAAAACATTTCCCCCAGAACAAAAGACAAGCCTCCCTAAAGTTGGAATTGCACCTTTGCTACAAATCAATACAAACAAAGAAAGGTTATTCGTTCTGTGTCGCGTGCCAAGAGTAGAAAAGAAATCTTGGACTTGGAAAATAAAAAAACATGTTCACATTCTTTTCGCTTTAAAACTGTTGCTTCCTGCATTTATGTGCATATACTCTAATAAACATCCCTTTTATTTACTTTGAAAAGAGGGTTGATATGCCTCTAGAAAGATGATTATTCTCAGAATTTCTGACTGGAGATTCCGGCAGTTCTAAAGGCACTTGTTTTCTCCTAGGTTCTCCCTTCCCCCATTTTGTGGTTTTAGATCTTCCAGCGTCACCGGTCAAAAGTGAGCATTCATCTGAAACGTAACCCACGTAAATGTTCTATTTTGAATTCATAGCCTGTTGCACTGCAGCAAGCAACAAGCTCGTGTTTAGGAAAGGAAATGAACAAACAACAAATATCCTGGCTTCCTTCTAAGCTGCAGAGTTGGACAGGGCAGCCAGCTCAGTCTCAGCTGCATAAGAACTCGGCCTCTATCACTTACGCCGCAGGGTATACACGAGACTGGAAAACAGATGCAATGATGTCGGCAATGCCTAAAGAAAGAGTGTGGCAATCCATTTCCCAAAGAGTAGTGATTCCACAGACCTGAAGCAATGTCTAGGAGCAGAAAAAAAAAAAAAAATGCACACTCAGGATTTTACTGCCACAGGACCAAGCAGATGACCTGCCTATGTAAAGGAGCCTGGGTCTGAGCAGTTCCAGTGGTTTGTTTCCTAATGAGTACTTAAGTTTTATTCTTTGACAAAGTTGCGTTCAGTTTGCCTATAAACATGTAAGAATACTTCCACCAAAATATGTTATCTCCCATTTGCTTGAAACTCTTACCTCTCTCAGTCTCTCTTGCATTTTCTCACTTTTGAAAGAGACCTATACATAATGACTAGTTCATTTCCTCTTATATTTGGTAGAAGAAATACACCAGCCCATGTGTGATGACAAATGGAAACTGATACTCCTCAGTGTTGGGGGAACCATAAAGAATAGTGGAGACGGTGGCCAGCTGGAGAGTATATGCCTTGTGCTCTGTACTGAATTGTGTCCCCCTGCCCCCAAATTTGTAATTTTAAGTCCTAACACCCAATGTGACTGTATTTGGAAGTAAGATCTTTAGGAGGTAATTAAGTTTAAATGAGGTCATAAGGGTAGTGTCCTTATCCAATAGGATTATCATCCTTAGAAGAGGCACCAGAGGGAGCTGTCTCTCTCTCCTCTTCCCAATTACACAAAGAAAAGGTCGTGTGAGCACACAGTGAGATGGCCTACACCCATAGAAGAGGCCTAAGAATGAAACCTACCTTGCTGGCACCTTGATCTTGGACTTTCTAGTCTCCAGAACTGGGAGAAATAAATTTCTGTTATCTAAGCCACCCAGTTTGTTATGACAGCTCCATCAGACTAATATACCTTGTCAAAAGTAGGCAGCTACTTCTTAGTTACAGATTATTATCACCAGGTAGGAAAGAGCCCAGGATGACTATATATTACTTTTTTTTTTTGCGGTATGCGGGCCTCTCACTGTTGTGGCCTCTCCCGTTGCGCAGCACAGGCTCCGGACGCGCAGGCTCAGCGGCCATGGCTCACGGGCCCAGCCGCTCCGCGGCATGTGGGCTCTTCCCGGACCAGGGCACGAACCCGTGTCCCCTGCATCGGCAGGCGGACTCTCAACCACTGCGCCATCAGGGAAGCCCTATATTACATTTTTATAATAAGACAGAAACCTAGATTTTTACATGAAAGTTTTCTAGATTTTTAAAATTAGTAATTAATAAAAATTTTAAACCCTGTAAAGATATGAAATGATGGATACAAGCTTTTTCATAGCAACATTATTTGTAAAAGTAAAATGTTAGAAATAACCTAAATCAGTAAGGGACTTATTAAATAAATGGTGGAACATTCATGAATGGATGTAGAACTAGTATACACTTTATTAACAAATGTTTTGCAATGTCCTCTTGCAGTGAAACTGTTAATAATAAAATTGATCTCCAGACACAGTTAAAAAACTGATCAAGTGTCTTAATTCTAATATGAAAACTATATAATTTATAATTAATTACAAAATATTTATTTCAGAGGCAACTACTCTAGATAATATAACAACACTGTCAGGGATACCTATCCATAGAACCATTGTAAATGCAACAGCTACAAATGCAGACCAACAGATCAAGTTGCATTGAAGAAATTTGTGAAGAAAGCAAAGTATATTCTCAGTTTCCGTAATCTGGCAATTTCAGTGTAAAATACATTTTCTGTTTCTAGGTAAACTAGAATCAATCCTATGAATATATAATTATAAACAATCCTATGCATGTCCACTAATGCATTTGAAAAAGCTGCATAGCTCTTTCCCTTCGGCGTGCCACTGAAGATCCTGGTGTTGCCATGGGCTACCGCCCAGCTGGTGTTAACGGTATTATAAGAACAAGCCGTGCCCAAAGTCCTGCTTCTGCGGAGGGGTACCTGATGCTACGAGCCGTATCTTCTTAACCTGGGGCGGAAGAAGGCAAAAGTGGATGAGTTCCCACTCTGTGGCCACACGGTGTCAGATGTAGGGCTAAGGGTTCATGGGCTGCATTCTGAAGGAAGACCAACCAGAGGATCAGGTACACTGGCATAGGTAGACATTGCTTATTGTGACGGCCACGTCACGTGGATCTCTGCTATGGAAGCAAGAATGAAACCAACTCTGGATATCAGAACTCAGAGTAGTCTGATTTCCAGTGCATTTTGCACCCAGTTTTCCATAAGTAAGTCTCCCTTTACTTCTGAAAATTATAACCTGGATCTAGTTTTGCAGAGGCAAAAAACAACCTGTCTCTGATGAGTCTGAAGAGGATTTGAAGAATCTTCAAACTAGGAGCTTTATTTACCTGCCTCTATGTGAAGTCAACAACTTGGAAGAGTCTGTTTTCCCTGATTCATATAATTAAGTTGGCTTTAGGCTTAGAAATTACTTTTTTTTAAAAAAAAACAGAAGATTTTTTTGAGCTTGTGAGAGCATAGAAAACTTTGAAGACTGACATCATTGGTGGAATTACTGGAGTGACCTTGTTCCTAAATAAGGTATCTGTTTTGAGATGATCTTTTCTGAGGAATGTTTTAAAAATATGATCGAATAGCTTAAGCATAATCCTGCTTTCTCTTAGCCGAAAAAATCATAGAAAGTTCTTAACTAAAACTATAAAGTCTAACTAAATTAAACCGATAAAACTCTTACCATAGGCAAAAGATACATCATTATCTTGCTATAATACTGTATTAGGGTTCTTGTGGAGGCTAAGTGCCCTGATCTGTTGTCTACAAGCTTAAGACCTAGGAAAACCGGTAGTATACTTCCGGTGCAAATCTGAAGGCCTGAGAACCAGGAGAAATGATGGTGTAGCTTCTGGTCCCAGTCTGATGACCTGAGCCAGGAGCACTAATGATGTAAGTTTCAGTTTGAAAGCAGAAGATTGATGTCCCAGCTCCATCAGGGAGAGAAAGAGAGAGAGAGAGAGAGAGACAGAGAGATGAGCAAATTCTTTTTCTCCACATTTTTGTTGTATTCAGGCCCTCAGTGGATTGGAATATGCCCACCAACACTGAGGAGAGCCATTGGCTTTACTGAGTCTACTGATTCAAATGCTATTCTCATCTAGCAAGACTTCCACAGACATAGCCAGAAATAGTGTTTAGTCAAATATGTGTGCGCTCCGGGAACCAGTCAAGATAATACATAAAATTAACCATCACAAATACCTTCAGACGTTGTTTTCCAAACACCTTTCTTTCTTTTTGAATCAATTATGTGTGCCCACAGCTAAAATTGTCATATAGTTTTATGAAACTTACTCCAAAGGACTTCCCTTGCTGTCCAGTGGTTAAGACTCGGTGCTTCCATTGCAGGGGGCACAGGTTCAACCCCTGGCTGGAGAACTAAGATCCTGCATTCCAGGTGCCGCAGCCAAAAAAAAAAAAAACTTCAAAAACCAAACAAAAACGCTTCTCCCTTTCCTCTACCCACATAAATACCACCTCATACTTGCAAGAAGCAACCACTCTCAACTTTTTTTTTTTTTTTTTTGCGGTACGCGGGCCTCTCACTGTTGTGGCCTCTCCCGTTGCGGAGCACAGGCTCCGGACGCGCAGGCTCAGCGGCCATGGCTCACGGGCCCAGCTGCTCCACGGCATGTGGTATCTTCCCGGACCGGGGCACAAACCCTTGTCCCCTGCATCGGCAGGCAGACTCTCAACACTGCACCACCAGGGAAGCCCCACTCTCAACTTTTTTAGCTATTTCCCTTGGTTTCTATCTTGATATTTCTAAATAACATGGTTTTATTGCTACTTCTTGGTTTTTCCATCTTACCCATTATCTAATGTATGTCCACGATGGAAAATGATAATTTAACTTTCATTTACATACTCAATCCATACATATTTACACTTTTCATATCCTCACCTTCCCAGGAGATTTATATCATAACTTTGGTTAGATCAATATGTATGACTATGTACATTGTTAATCATATGCTCTGGCATAAGTCATGCTACATATTAAAACCTCTTTTCCTTTCTTGCACAACTGAGTTCTTTTTGGAGATAATGATTCCTTTGTTTTATTGTTGTCACAGTTTCCTCTGTACTTATAAATGCATCCCCAATTACTACTACCCAAACTGTCTATCAGTTTTCCCTACTTTACGATGACTTCCTCATATCAAGATCAATGGCATCTTAGGGCTCCTCTACAGTTGTCACTGCAGGATCTGTTTTCATTATCACGCTGGGATTCTCTCTCCCTCTCTATTCTATTGTATCTCCCTTTTCTTGGTTCACCCATATTTCTATCTTTTCATTTATTACATTGTTTTAATAAAAAGTACCGCCTCCGGGCTTCCCTGGTGGCGCAGCGGTTGGGAGTCCGCCTGCCGATGCGGGAGACGCAGGTTCGTGCCCCGGTCCGGGAGGGTCCCACGTGCCGCGGAGCGGCTGGGCCCGTGAGCCACGGCCGCTGGGCCTGCGCGTCCGGAGCCTGTGCTCCGCGACGGGAGAGGCCACGGCAGTGAGAGGCCCGCGTACCGCAAAAAAAAAAAAAAAAAAAAAAAAAAAAAAAAGTACCGCCTCCAGTAACTTACTGAGAAAGGAAATATAGGAGATACATTTTTTGAGACATATTTGAAAATGTCTTTATTATCAAATATCATAATTCATTAATGATGGGTTTGGACTTTTTGGGTAGGAATCCATTTTCCCTCAGAATTTGGAAAGCACGACCCCCATTCTCTTTTTGCTCCAAGTATTGCCATTTAGGAAGTCTGATGCCATTGTGTTTCTTCTTATTTTGTGTGGAGCTTGAAATTCTTTCCCTCCCCCTGTTTTTGGATCTTGCTTTTTGTCCCCATTGTTCTGATATTTCACAATGATGTGCCTTAATGTGGGTCTATTTTTAACCATTGTTCTTAATACCCAGTGGGCTCTTTCAATCTGGAAACTCTTGTACTTCCCTTCTAGGACATTTTCTTGAATTATTTCTTGGATCACTTCTTCCATTCTGTTTTATCTATTCTCTCTTTCTGAAACTTCTACTGTTCAAATGTTGGGACCTCCTCTAATTGTCTTGTATTTTCATCTTTTCTGTTTTCCTTTTTTGCCTTTTTCTTCTACCTTCTGGTATATTTCCTCAAATCTATTTCCCAAATCCTCTATTGAGGTTTTCCTTTTCTGTTCTCATGTTTCTTTTTTATGATTTCCAAGAACTTTTAAAATTTTATATTATTTACCATTCTGTCTACACACACACATACATACACACGGGATGTATATATAAAATCATCCTGTGCTTGTTTCATGAATGCAATGTCATTTAAAAAATCTCTTGGAAGATATTGGTAATTGTTTTAAAGTTATCATCTCCTTAGATAATCTGTATTTCTTCCAAGTGGCTTTTTTCTGCTTATTTGTTTTTGTCTCTAATATTCTTATCAGAATCTTTCACCAGAAATCTGCAGATATCTGGCTTTCTCTTTATATTTTTAAGCATGGGTACTTTAAAAAGCTGTTGCAAAATTTTATTGCATGAATAGGGCTTGTGGGCGTCACTGTGAAGCGACCAAGCTGAGATTTTCACTGTGGAACTCTTGATATCATTCTGTTTAGCTTTTATTTTGTTGTTGTTGTTTAGTTTTTTATTTCTTTGGCCTAGTCAGATTTCCCAGAGAAAAATCTTCCAACATCTTACCTGAGGGATATAAACGTAACTGCCAGTGTTCCAAGAACCAAGATAGGAAAAAATCTTGGAAATATCAACAAGGAGTAGTAGATTCTGCTTAAACTCTGGTCCAGTTTGTACCCCCTCCTTCCCCTGTGTCTACTGCCCCTCCCCCAAAATCCAGAGAACAAATCTCAATTTTTTTCCTGGGGTGTGGAAGGTCCTGAATGCTTCTTAAACAGATTTTGAAACATTCCTCTAGTTTTGGGAGAGCACTCACCCTTCGATGGAACCTGGTGCCTCTAAATCCTGAGATTTGGGAATTCTGTGGTGGACATTGGATTAGTTCTCCACTGTTCCTCCTGCCAACTTGGCATCAGCTTTGTTATGTCTAGTTAGTTATTCACCATTTCTCCTCTGCTTTTCAGTTTCCAAAATTTTGTCCTAATGGTCTCCAAACATTGTGCAGGTTTATTCCTTTTGTCACAAATATAATCCCTTTTCTGTTATTTTCTGGTTTGGGAGGGAGCAGAAATAAAGGCTTGAGTTCAATCTGCAAGCTTTAAACACCATCTCCACCATCAATTTCTAAAGATAGAATTTTTCTTTCCTTATTTTCTTCAGCAAAATTATGGGTTTTTTTCCCACAATGCTGCAGGTAAAGGAGAAACTTTTGTTTGACATTTTCCCTCAGTTAACTATTAATAGGTTTTCTTTTTATTTAAAAATGTCCTAAAAAAAAAAAAAATGTCCTTAATTCTTTTAAGGCATTGCTGGGGGTTTTTTTGTTTTGTTCTTTTTTTTTTTTTTTTTTTTTAGCTACTACAGTCTCAGATTAAAAAATGCAGTTTCGGGCTTCCCTGGTGGCGCAGTGGTTGAGAGTCTGCTTGCCAATGCAGGGGACACGGGTTCGTGCCCCGGTCCGGGAAGATCCCACATGCCACGGAGCACCTAGGCCCGTGAGCCATGGCCGCTGAGCCTGCGCGTCCGGAGCCTGTGCTCCGCAACGAGAGAGGCCACAACAGTGAGAGGCCCGCGTACTGCAAAAAAAAATAAATAAATAAAAGAAAAGAAAAGGGCAAATTTGGACACAGAGATATGCACACAGGGAGAACCCCATGTGAAAATGAAGACGAAGATCGGGGCCATGTGTCAACAAGCCAAGGAATGCCAAAGATTGTCCACAAACCACCAGAAACTAGGAGAGAAACGCGGAACAGATCCTTCTCTCCCATCTCTCAGAAGAAACCAACCCTGAAAAGACTTGATCTTAGACTTCCAGCCTCCAGAACTGTGAGACAATACATTTCTGTTGTTTAAGCTTCCCAGTGTCTGGTACTTTGCTACAGCAAGCTAATACATTACCCTTTCTGGCGTGGCACCTGGATCATTGCCTATTTGCCTGATCCTTCATTTGCTTTTAACTTAAGCTTAACAATGGGCTCTTAAAGCTGTGTACTCAAGTTATTCAACCTCCTGACCATCAGTGTCTTCATCTATATAATTAGGATAATAATCATATCTACATTGTAGGAGTATTGTCAGAATTTTAAAAAACCTGTATATAGGGCTTCCCTGGTGGCGCCTGTATATAAACCTGTATATAAAGAACTTCTTAAAATGTCTTAGAAGTGTAAGTTTTTCATAAATATTTACTATCATTATTATATACTAAGTCACAACCTCAATAAATTCCCAAAAGCAGAACTTGTATAAGCCTCATCCTCTGGAACACAGAAACATGCACAAAATAAATAAAAATAAATTCTCCTTAATAAAAAAACATGAAAAAGGAAATAAAAACTGTAGTTACAGACTATTTGAAGATAAGGCAATCATGACATTAAATCTTAGGGATATAGACACAATATAGTTCTTGGATAAAAATGTAAAGCTTTAAGTGCTTTTATTTTTCATCAAGGAAAATTTTAAAGAATAAAAAAGTGAGTGGCACAATGAACTAGAAAAAGCAAGATGAAGAAACTGATAATGACAAGAGCAGAAAAAAAAATAACAGTAACCAAAAATGTCATTCTGGGAGCTAAAAATTATAAAGCATTTTCTACATACCAACCCTGTGGTAAATGTTCTACCCAGACGGTCATTGAATTCTCAGTATTATGGGATAAGTGCTATGATTATTCCCATTTTACAAGTGAGGAGACTGAGGTTTTGAAAGGTAAGACGATTTGCCCAAGGTCACAAAAATGAGAGGCAAATTTTGCTCCAAGAAGTGACTACAGACCCTAAGTTCTTAATCACTGTAGACTACATGGTCTTCAGCCACCGTACAACTAGTCACATTCTAGAGAATACCTTACTGCTGTTCATACACTGTTTCTACTGCATATCCTGTGCTTTTGAATTTAGTCATGTCTTATAACCCAACCCACAGCATCCCTGGCTACACACATACACACACACACACACACAGCTGACACTTGCTTGAACTCTCTCCATTAGACATGAATGACAAAACAAAGATGAACAATTTCTCATTCCTAGGGTGGACCTCTGAACAGTTGATGAATAACCGGACTTCCTACCATTCAAATATGGGAAGGTTCTCACGGCACAGCCCTACTGTGTCCACCTTGCCTGTGGCCATGTCCAGTCTCTGCTTCTTTGTGCGCATGTGTAGCTCTTGGAGCCCACCCCTGCTCACGCTTTGCTGCTGGTTCTCCTGTCTTATTCTGTCCTTCCAAAGACTTTTGAAATTTGCCGTTCATGGCTTCTTTTCCCTGCAAATGATTTAAAGTCAAGTTGAGAATAGATTTTTTTTTTCACTTAAAATCCTCAGATAAGAACAAGTTCCAAGGACAGAATTTTTTAAAATATCAACATTTGTAAATCTCTGGTCCCTATCAGTCTGGCACACAGTGATTATTTTTTAAAAATTTAAATCTCCACTTTCATGTCATGCTCTCACAAAAACACATGCAGTTAGCTGCAATATATCTTTATTCGACTGCAGTATTTTTTTCAGATATGACAAAGGTAAATCTTTTTCAAAAAAATTTTTATACAACATAAGCAGTCAGTTGGCATACACTAAGACAAGCCCCACAAGTAGAACAAAGGTATATTGCAATTAGTTGTTTTGTAGACATTGTGTTCAGAAAGCCCCTTGTTTATTGCAGCTTTGCACATACTGTATAATGATATAGTATATCTGGAACCGTACACATTTAGAGACTATAATTATAGCAATGCTGCACTTTGCTCCCTTATTTGCTAAGCTTAGTTGAAAACTGAAGCTAAGTGGAATGAGTCTACTAATTTATTCTACAAATTTATCTCAATTAGAAATAAAATTCCAAAACAATAACTCTTTTAAAAAGAAATGAAATTGCTGTATTTTTCATCCATTTAGAGTTTGATGTAGGTGGAAAGCAGAAAAATGGAATTTTTCATTGGATTTTTATTGCCATTCAAGGAAGCAGGTTGGGTTATGTCTTTTGGCTTCTATTAATGTGACTCTGTTATAATTAAAGATGGATGGACCTCAGTTTGGCTCTCTTTGCACATTTCATACCCTTTGTAAAAATGTTTTGGGTCCAGAGAAATTCAGAGTGTACTTTGTCCTAAACAATTTTTCTTTTTGTTTTTAAGTGGCTGTGTAAACATTTACATCAGTTTCAGATTCATTTACACTTATCTCATCAAAACTTTTCACAGCATAACTCTGGATGGACTAAAATAAAACCAAACTCTCTTACTTATAAAGGACACTGGATTCCAGAATCTCACTGCAGATTCTACCAGATACTTTCTCCTTAGAAGCACAAAATCATATTTTGCCAAATATAATTGGATTAAAATATCCACTGGGCTTTCATTCCATCTGAAATTCTCTGTCCCATGTGAGCACTGGGGAGCTGCTGGGCCTAGGACTTTCCATCCTACCTGATTCTTGGTTTCATGATAATTCCACAGTTGAAGCCCAGTGTACTCAAAACTCATCATCTTCCCTCCCAACCCCCCTTTTTTCCCCTTTCAAGTCCATTTTCTTAGGAAGTGGCACAACCTGTAATCTCACCCAGAACCTGGAATCATCCTTGACTCTTCTCCCTCACCTCCTGCCTTCCTACCAAATCCTGATCATTTCACCTCCTAACTTTCTAATTTTTGTGTGTGCTTTAACTCCTTCAATCTATGCAACACTATTTCTTGTCCATATTTATGCAACAATCTCCTTATACTAGTTGATCTTGAAACTGAGTAGGACCCTGTGGGGCGCCTGGGCACAAAAGCCTTTCTGTGTCCCTCATTTCTTGATTACAGGAAATAGGCTTCATTCAGCCTCCAAGACCTTTTCTGAGTTCCAACCAGCAGGTTCAAACTGTTGTTAATCAGGGAAGGGAGGGGTTGGGAGACAAGGGAGGAACAGTCAAGAGAAACAATAGTGCAGCCTCGGGGCAGGGTCCTGGTTCCCCGTCAAGGGATACACATAATATCTTTGAGCTGTTTTGCAGATACTGAAACACCAACTAAGTGGGAGAAGTTAACGGTTGACAATGGCATGCTGCCCACAAGCATGTAGACCCCAGACCCTGTTGGAGCCAGAAGGTTTATGATGCCGACTCCCATTTACCTCCCCACCAACCAGTCAGAAAATTGTCCATGAGCTGATCACGCCCTCTTTGAACCATTACTGTAAATCTCCTCACTACCCCCTCCACGTCGGGACACACAGTTTTGAGGTCATTAGCTCGCTGTGGCCCCGTTTGCCTGGCAAAGCAATAAAGCTATTCTTTTCTACTTCATTCCAAACTCTGTCTCCAAGATTTAACTCAGTGTCAGGCTACAGAGGCTGGATTCGGCTTCCATCTGCCTCTAGACCTGTCTCTCCCCAACCTATTGTTCATGTAAAACCAGAGGGGTCTTTCTAAAGGGAAAATTTGATCATCTGAATCCCCTTCTCAAAACTTTTCAATGGTCTCCCATTACTTTCAGAATAAAGTTTAAACCTCTTAGATTTTACCAGGCCCTTCTTTTCTTGCTTCTATCTTCCTCTTCACTCCTCCCTGCCTGCCTCTCAAAAAGAACTTCTTCAGTCCCTCAAATGTGTGCTGGTATTTCTTCTCCCAGGCCTTCAATCGGTTTATGTAATGAAGTCACCATAAATACCGTAAATGATGGGGTTCAGAGAGCTTCTGGGTTGGGGAGGCCCTAGTAAGGGATGGTGCATCCAGGGAGGTCATGGAAGCTCTGCATCTCATCCCTATATCTTGCCCTGGGCATCTCTTCTATTTTGCTGTTTCTGAGTTATATCCTATATAATACACTGATAATAGTAAGTAGAGCAGTTTCCTGAGTTTTGTGAGCAGTTCTAGTAAAGTATTGAACCGGAGGAGGGGGTCATGGGAGCCCCCAATTTATAGTTGGTCAGTTAGAAGTATAGGTGGCCCAGACTTGCAATTGGCATCTGAAATGAGAGCCATCTTGTGGGACTGAGCCCTTAACCTGTGGGGTCTGAATCAACTCGAGGTAGTTAGTGTCAGAATTGAGCTGAAGTGTAAGCTGCTCAGTTGGAATCTGGAGAGTTGGAGAATTAGTTGGGTGTAAGAAAAGAAAACCCATATGCTTGGTGTCAGAAGTGTTGATAGGAAGAGACAGCTCAAATATCACCGTATCTTCCAATAGTCTTTATTAGAACTTCTGTTTTTAATTGTATCAAACAGCAATTTTCAGGAGCCAAACATGGCCTGAACACCCACTGTTATCATGGTATGTAGGGGAAGAAAATAGGTTTTGAGTCAGACAGATATCAAATTTCACATCCAGTCTTGGCGAGTCAACTTCAACGGGTCCTTTTCCTTATCTCATAGTGTTTGCATATAATAAAAGAGATATCTAGGAAAATAATAAGATATCCCCAGTTCTTCCTGTTAATAGCTGAAATTTCACAACTAAAGATTCATTTTTCAGGTTAACTTTTGCCTTCTTCATAAAGTAAACATAATCCACTGAGTCCCTAGAAGCTTCCTCCAAATAAATTTTTCAGATTGCTTTCTTCCAAGAGAGGGTAGTATAAAAGCACTAACTTCCTTGAAGAGAATGCAATCAATGAGGAGAATTAATGTAGAAAAGTGACCAAGTTTTCTTACTTCACAACTTTGCCTGGAGGTGGTTATATTTGTAGCATCAACATGGTGACAAAGCATCTTCTCTCCAGCCTTAGCTTTTCACACTGTGGTAGTTTCCAGTTCACACAAAACCCAAAGGAATATAGAGGGAGCGAGCATAATGCCAACAAAATTATCTTCTATATATACAGTATTCATAACTTTTTCAACAAAATTATATGTCTGGTGAATGGATTGTATTATATTGAACAGTTAAAGAATCTTAAGCACAGAGCTTAGGTTAATGGATTTTTAAAGAACTTAGAACTAGTTAGTGGCAAGGCAGGACTGGACTGGATCTCCCGTTTCTCTACTTCTGTGTCTCTATGTCTGCTTTGCAAATAAGATCATCTATACCATTTTTCTAGATTCCACATATATGCGTTAATATACGATATTTGTTTTTCTCTTTCTGACTTACTTCACTCTGTATGACAGTCTCTAGGTCCCTTCACATCTCTACACTTGACCCAATTTTGTTATTTTTTATGGCTGAGTAATATTTGGATCTCCTGTTTCTGATTCTAATAGCAATTTCAATTATTCTGCAGTTTTTTCATAAAAGAAGAATATATTATTAAGTCCCTCATTCGTTCAAAGTCTTCTGTAATCTAAAAGGTACAAGCACTGTGGGAACTCAAAGATGAGTACAAGGTAGCATAAACTCTCAGCAAGGCCAGCTCTGTAAAGTCTGAGGGAAAGGGCTCTTCCTTTCTGGATCACGGAGAATGGAGAAGCCTGGGCAGGAACTGAAGAATGTGTTGGATTAGTGATGGATCTGTTCAGAGTTTTGTTTTCTGGGAAAACTGAGAAGCAGGACAATAGCCCAGATCAGAAGAGGTTAGGTTCTGGGGAGATTGTTACTCTTACCGAGTCCAAGCTCGCTCTGCTTCCTGCACGACAGGCCAATAAATTGGGAGATGAAGTGCTGAGGCAAGGGATACGACTTTATTCAGAAAGCCAGCAGACCAAGAAGATGACAGACTCGTGTCTCCAAAAAACCATCTTATCGGGGTTTGGATGCCAGTTTCTTTTACAGCACAGAGGGAGAGGAGATGAGGAAGTAAAGTAAAAAGGCCATAAGTTTTGCAAATATCCCCTGGAATGACCAGCCTCCAGGAGGGGATGTATTAATTTCTTCTTCCTTGCAGACATCCACAGGTGGACAGGTTCAGCATGCTTCCCTGAACAAAGGTACTTTCGTTTAACATTCAGGCAGAGGGTCAGGGTTCCCCGAGGCAGGCCACTGTGTATAGACAGTATCCTTTTAGTGAACAAAAGCAGTGGGAAGCAAAGGTTAAAGTAAAAGAAACGGATCCAACATGTAGTCCAATTTGGCCCTTCCCTGTTACATTACTATATGGAGTCAGGTCTCGGGAGGATTATTGGGTTTCAGGTAGAAAGTGCAACCCAAGTCACAGAAATAAGGCAGTAGACAGAGTACTAGAAGTTGGACACAAGATTAAGATCAAAAGCAAGTGGGCTGGATGTTGAGTTCCACAAATCGGAGCACCTTTGAGGTTGCTAATTTCCTCTGATGATATAGTAAACGGACTCTCTAGCTCATGGTTCTCTGTGTTGAAAAATGACCTGCATTCAGCTAGGAAACTTTAAAACATAAAAACTTAACGTTCAATCTCCACCTCCCTGGGGTTCTGATTTCACTACAGCAGCCCGACGACGTTTGTTGTTGTTTTTTTTAGTTTCTCAAGTGATTTGAATGTGCGGCCAGGGTTAGGATCCACTTAGAGCAAAGCTGAACCTCCAGGTGGGAGACACCTGGTGGCAGAGTGTTATGGGAGCCAGGAAGGTCCTTAGCACCCACATCAGCATTTGGGCTGGTTGTCATTGAATCCTCTACTGGTCCCAGAAGCCTCCGAACCTGGGATCAATAAGACTTTATCGAGCAGAGAAAGAGTCAAAGCCCCACCACATTAAACTGGGTTTGAAAGTATTTTTATGGCCTCCTCAAGCTAGATTTTACATTATGAATTGCCTTAAGTACTGTGCCCCAAATTAATTTCTGCAAATTCTGAAGTAATCTTGTCTCAGAACAAGAAAATCAGCTTTAGAAAACCTATTAAGTAGGTGAAGAAGTGTCAGATGCGTGGAAAAACTTTAAGAATTGTGACAATGATACTTTCGGGTGATGAGTATAAAATAGAAAAATGGACCAAAACAGCATTATTTTCCATGAAGGTCTAAAAGATTAAGAATCAAAGTAAGCTCCTGACACCAGGTTAATGGGGCAGGTTAACGGTCAAAGAATGTGTCATAAACTACTAAAGTTTTCTATTCAGCAGGATGAAGAGCACAGAGAACAGTGTTTTCCAGTGTCTATTTCATTAGATACTGATTTCTTAAAATTTTATAGGAAATGTTAAGTAAAATAAAATGAGATAGGTTTCGTTACTGTTAGATTGTTTTCAGTCTTTATTATGAAGGTGTATGTGGTGAACCTCTAAGAAGGAGATGACAGTAAACCATGTTTCCAAAATCTCTCTACTCGTTTTCCTGTCTCTTTCTCTGTAGATTTGTGTCAAAACACATACCTTTAGTAGTCCCAGCATAGAGGATTTGGGAAAATGAAAACCAATTAATTCCATCTTCCTCAAAACTGCTTCTACCCAGTTCAAATGTTGGGTTATACTCTATGCCTTAGGTTCTTTCCCTTCTACTGACTTGTGGACCCTGTCAGGCTACAGGCATCAAGGCCATGCTCCGCAGCATCAAGGAGGAAACCTGGAGAAGAAGGAACAGAAGACGCAGGAGAAAGTGAGAGCTAGAAGCCAGGGTGGGCACCTGATGTCAGGTCTCTTTAACAAGCTGGTCATGAGGTACAAAGTTATTTCCAGGAAAGGACCTGGGACAAGGGCCAGCGAGGCGCCAGAAGGAGCCTTGCCCCAAATGTCAGGCTCTATCCCGCCTCTGTCTGCCTCATAGCAGCCGCTTGGAGAGGAGGACAACTAGGATGACTGAGAATCCTAGAGGCTCAGCCACTCCTTCCTCTACAACCCAGACTTAGGCTACTGCCCTCACATGGAAACATGTGGGGAGCTCCTCAGCTTGCCAAGTCTCTGTTGCCCTTGGAAGGAGAGGGATTGTAAAGGACTGTCCCAGTGTAACCAAGCAGGACCCCGTGGGGCCTTCCGGGGGGGGGGGGGGGGGGGCGGGGCGGGGCGGGGCGGGGAGGGAGAACAGACCTTCCCCCACATCCTCTGCTTTAGCGCCTCTCTGAAGTACCTAGATAATAGTATTTGATGCACATTTCCTGAGTTGTTTTGCAGATGTAAACCACCTCCCCTCTCCAACAAATGGAAGATGTTAACTACTTGACCACCATGAGCACAGAGCCCCAGGCCTCCTGGAGCCTAAGGACTGATAATGTTAACCCCTGTGACACCACCCACTACCTCACCATCAGCCAATCAGAGAACTGTGCACAAGCAGATCGCATACCCTGTGACCGCCCCCCTCCCCCTCAACCTGGCTTTTAAAAGTGCTTTGCCAAAACCCTTCTGGGAGCTTGTGGCCTTTTAGGGCATGAGCCACCTCGTCTCCTTCCATGGCTTTGCAATAAACCTTTCTCTGCTCCAAACTCCAGCGGTTCCGTTTGTTTGGCCTCACTGTGCATCAGGCCCACGAACTTCCGGGTCTGAGCCTGGACCTCCTTCAAGGGAAGGGGAGGCTGGCTTCTGGAGAGGCGGGGGGAGTGGGCGACCCTTGTTCTCTGCCAGTGCTCTACCCACCCCTTTCACCAGCAGGCTCTCCTCTTCCCTAAAGAGACTTTGAGATAAAAGACTACATGAATCCATGAAGAAGTATAATGCAGGAACTGAAAAAAAAACCTTTCATCTGCATCTCAAATTAACAAACTAATATATAATCTAATATAAATGAATCAGCTATGTATTCATGTGCAGAAAAACAACTCTGCCCATTGATGAAAATAATCCAAGACCCTGTTCCGCAGTAATAGTGCACCCTTGGTCTTTAGCCTCGGCTGTATCTGGGTTCATTGTGGCTCTCTGATGGGTGATTTTTAGGGCTGTCTCTCATTTTCCTGTGATGTGTGATATTTCTCATGTCTAATATGTGGTCTCTGTGCTTCCTCTCAGCTTCTGAATAGGTGCTATACAATTTAAAAATCACCCTGAATAGTAATACGGACAAATGAGTTTTCTGTGAGCATAAAAGACAAATTCAGTAAATGGACCAGCCTAGTCTGGGAGCCAGAACTTCAATGAATTTTCCAGCTTCCGAAAGAAATAATGCTGTTTTACAGCAAGTTATTCTTCTCCATTCCATTTTAGTAGTATGAATCCTGAATTTAAAATTAGCATGAAAAAGCACTTCCTTGTAGATAGATCCCTGCTTCAGGCTGCATTAAAGTTGCAAGGGTTTTGGTTCAGCAAGTGCCAACCACATAAAAGTACCACCTTCAGGCTCAAAGAATGTTTTTTCTTCCTTGCAATCTTGGGATTGCTGGATCCTCCCAAAACTGTCAGGAAAGAGAAATCTTTTTTCTCTTCTTTCCAGGGAAAGGGAAATTCTAGAGTGGAGAGTAACCATTTCAATAATGACCTGTAAATCCTTTCACTAAAGTTGGAGAGCAGAGTCCTTTGAGTGAGGGAGTACAGACTACAGCCACTGTTCAATTTGCTGTTTCCTGAAGCCCTGCAGGAAAATGTGTCTTCTCTAAGCCAAGGGAATAATAATCACTGCCAACCTGGCCAAAGATGGAATCAAGCTCTCTCATTCATACGCGCTATCCACAATGCTCCAGGGCCTCCCCAGAAGCTACAGAATAAGAACTAAATAAATACACAAACAGAAATTAATAAATAAAAAGTAGAAAGCCCATAGAATTGATAAATAAATCCAAGGGCTCATTGTTTTATAAGACTAATAAAACACAAATGCTGTAACTAATCACAGTCCTGATCCAATGTTGCCATCTCAGAGAAGCCTTCTTTTTTTTTTTTTGCTGTACGCAGGCCTCTCACTGTTGTGGCCTCTCCCGTTGCGAACAGGCTCCGGACGCGCAGGCCCAGCGGCCATGGCTCATGGGCCCAGCCACTCCGCGGCATGTGGGATCTTCCTGGACCGGGGCACAGACCCCGTGTCCCCTGCATGGGCAGGCGAACTCTCAACCACTGCGCCACCAGGGAAGCCCCTCAGAGAAGCCTTCTTTGATTTCCCTAAAGTAATTCTACGTGTCCTTATCACCTCATCACTCTCATCCCCTTATCTTCCTTTATTTTCTTCAGACCACTAACATTCCGTTGCATATTGTTGGGGCAGAAAATTTTTCCTTCTACCCTTCTAGATTCTTTGGCTGGTCAGATAATTAAATTGACCGAAGACAGAATAACAGGAGAAAAATAAATTTCATTTTGTACGTACAGGAGTCCCATAAAAATCTGAGACCCAAAGGCAGCCAGGCAATTAAAGCTTATGTGCCATCCTGAGCTAAGGAATAGGATGGACCTGGGGCTTCCAAGGGGAAGAGGGAAATTACCAGGAAGACAAGAAGAGCTGTTTGGTAATCAGATGTTTGCCCTGCCATGCAGGTAAGTCTTTTTTTTTTTTTTTTTCCCCTCCCCCTCCCCGCCCACACGGTGGAGGTAAGTCTTTCAGATAAAAAGTTATGTTTACTAGGGCTTCCCTGGTGGCGCAGTGGTTGAGAGTCCGCCTTGCCGATGCGGGGGACGCGGGTTCGTGTCCCGGTCCGGGTGGATCCCACGTGCCGTGCAGCGGCTGGGCCCGTGAGCCATGGCTGCTGAGCCTGCGCATCCGGAGCCTGTGCTCCGCGGCAGTGAGAGGCCCGCGTACCGCAAAAAATATATAAAAATATGTCTACTAATAGCTCTCTCTCTGGGCCAGGCCACCTATCTAAATTTGTTTAAGCAGTTAAGAGAGAAGTAAAAGTTTTTCTTGAGTCTGCTAGGTTTTGATTGCCTTCAGCTCAAAATAATTCATAGCCCAAAGAGACATATGTTGGGGTGGCATATTCTGCTCCCCTTTAATATGTACTTGTTTCCTTTTTATTGCCTCCCTCCCCTTCTGTGGTATAATCTCCTAAATGGAAGGGATTTTTTCTGTTTTGTTCACAAAGATACCTTCAGCACCTATTAATTTCAGTGTCTGGAATATAGTAGGAGCTCAATAATTATTGTTGACTGGATGGATAATGAAGAAGGAAAAGAAAACAACATATGCTCAATAGTAAACATGAGAAAAATATATGTAATCTTGGTATATATATATATATATATATATATATATATATAAAATCTATGTCTATAGATAAATATATATGTATAGTCTTGGAAAAATTGGATAAAAATATATAAAGCAATAGCCACATGTTAGTTACATTCTATATCTGTTAAGTCCCAAATATATTAAACATGATAATGTCAAACTAAATACTAGGATAAAATATATATGACTGTGTAATCATGGGTCTTGAGCTGGGAAGGGTCTTTATAAAATGATCTCAGAACAAGCATAAAGGAAAAGAATGGTAGTTGTGAATATCTTAAAATAAAAAGAAAACCAAAATTCTAGAAACAAACTAGGAAAGTATTTGCAGCATATACTATAGACAAAGGATTCACATCTTAATGTAAAAGAGACTTGAAAATTCAAGAAAAAGATGTACATCTCTTTCAAAATAAGCAAAATGTTTAGGCAGGCAATTTACTAAAGAAGAAATGCAGGTAAGGTGGCTGGTAAACATATTAAAATGCCCTACCTCCCGTTAGCATAAAAATGCAAGCTTAAGGCAATTCCATCTTCACCTATTATAATGGCCCAAAAGATAATCAGTAAGGTCTAATCCTCAGTCTGGAAGATGCAGAGAGAGAGATACTCAAATACTGGTGATGGCCTGGCAAATTGACCCTTTCTGGAAGAGTCTTGCAATTATATATACTAATACAAATCTTTAAAATGAGTATAACCATTTATGGTTATAAATGAGTGTAACAGTAGTTTTACTTTTCAGAACTTATCATGAGAAAAATGCTAAGGGAATAGGTCAAGATTTAGTTACTGGGATGTTAATAACAATATTGGTTATAGTCACCCTAAATTAGAAACAAACGTAATATCTATCAATTTTGGATTCGTTAAAGTAATCATGGTTTGTCCATGGGATTTATATAGCCATAAAAGCAATTATGAGCTAGGTGTTGAAAACTACTCTTAATATTATTAAGGGTGATAATGGACTTTGGTTGTGTTTTCTTTTTACGTTCTTATCTGTTAGGGATGCATTCAGAAATAGATGAAATGATATCATGTCTTCACTTAGATTGCATTAAAATGACCCACGCTTTGCCATTCCAAAAAAGCATGTGGGTAGGATAGATGAAAAAATAAATCCTGACTCTGGGGGGCGGGGGGTCACTACTCTGTGACTCTGGGCAACTGACTTAACCTCTCTGTGCTACAGCCCCCATGGGACATAGGGCTAATAATAGAACCTATTTCTTTGATTGTTGTGGGGGTTAAATAAGACCGTACAGGTATCAGGCGTCCCAGTGTGCCTGGCGCAGAGTGAGGTAACTTCCCAGGATGTGGAATATGCAAGATCACAGCGTGGGCTCAGAAGCACTTGGAGAACTAAAGAGCACCTTAGCCAGCATCACCCTCCGTTTTTTTGTTTGTTTGTTTGTTTTGTTTTTTTGCGGTACGCGGGCCTCTCACTGTTGTGGCCTCTCCTGCTGTGGAGCACAGGCTCCGGACGCGCAGGCTCAGCGGCCATGGCTCACGGGCCCAGCCGAGCCGCGGAATGTGGGATCTTCCCGGACCGGGGCACGAACCCGTGTCCCCTGCATCGGCAGGCGGACCCTCAACCAATGCGCCACCAGGGAAGCCCCACCCTCCGGTTTTGAAAGTTTAGCTTCTTTCTTCCAACAGATGTCTGAATTTCAATGGTACTGAATGAGGGAGGCCTGAGTAAGGTATAACATCATTGGGTAGAACCCCCTGCCTCTGGGAGAGAGCCAGAAACCAGCGAAGAGAGCTCTTAATGGCTGAGAGTGTATCTGATAGAGAAGAAGAAAAAAAATGCTTCTTTTAAAATTTTGCCAGATGCCTCCCCTGTTGCCTGTAATAACTCAAGAGGCAGTAATGATGGGACAGCAGTAGGATGAGGAGGCCAGTCCAGAGACTGACTTTGGAACCTGTTCTCAAGGCTGCTGACTCCTTCTTAGGAAGCTCCTACCCACTCTTGGTTTTCCTTCCTGAACATCATTTTCTGGACCTTTACTGCTGAATGCAAAAGACTGGCTGGAATGGGAATTAAGTTACAGCTTGGAGAGAGCATAGCTGTGTCCCAGGGCCCTGCAGGGAAATTTGTCCTGTAGTTACTTTCCAGCTGAAGTAACCATTCTGAGTCTCTGATCCTTCCCTTTTCCAATCAGGGGGCCATGGCTTAATCAATGAAAAGAATTATAGGGTGGGATGGAAGGTTCAATGAAGTGTAGAGAAATAAAAAACACCTTGATCTGCTTCAAATTAGACTTAATAAAACACAAAGTACAGTAGGTGAGCCGAGAATGGAAGGAGTCAAAATTATTCTTTTTATCTAAAACATTCAAACTCATCTCCCATGCACTGGGTTGTGGCTTCTAGTACAGGCTTTAAAATAAGACACAACCAAGCGAAAGACTTGGTTCTTTTAGTTCTATGTGGTTATGCCATAGCCTCAACATGAAATCACTATTTCTTTCAGGAGTGAATACTGGTAACTCAACCCAGTTGCCTGTCATAGAAGCAACAGCTTCTTAATTTTAGTCATTCCCTCCTTTGGACATTTTCTTTTTTAATAAGAAGGAAGGTTTCATTTTTACAAATAATCCAGAAATGTGGAGTTTCAAAACTGTTATCCTATTTCCAATCCTCCATCCACATGCTCTGTTATTTCAGCCACATCCTTAATGTGTAGGGGGTGAGTAGCAAGGACCCTGGGAATAGCCAGTGTAAGGAAATTGGTTCAGGAAGGTGTGATTATCCAGAAATACTGATTGTGCTTTCGACTATATAATTAAGGGTAGTGTGTTAGTTTGCAAGGGCTGCCATAACGAAGTACCACAGGCCAGGTAGCTTCAACAAACAGAAATTGGTCTTCTCACAGCTCTAGAGACTAGAAGTCTGAGATCAAGGTGTCAGCACAGGTGATCTCTTCTGAGGCCTCTCTCCTTGGCTTGTAGATGGCTGTCTTCTCCTTGCAAGACCCATGTCATCTTGGTCTCCCATCTGTGAGCTAATCTCTTCTTCTAAGAACACCAGTCATATTGGATTAAAGCTCACCTAGATAGTCTCATATTACCTTAATTACCTCTTTAAAGGCCTTTTCTCCAAACACAGTCACATTCTGAGGTACTGGACGGTTAGGACTGCAACATGGGAATTTGGGGAGGACACAATCAACCCATAATGCTCAACCTTGTTTCCCCAAATTCATATCCTTCTCCTATGCAAAACAGATTCACCTATTCAGACTGTACTGGTATCTATTCAAAGTAAAAACTCTTACCTAACTATCATCCCAATCGGATATGAGTGAGACTTGAGTTATGATTTATCCTGAGTCAAAATTCCTTTCCTGCTGTGAATTTGTGAAACCAGAAGACAAGTTATCTGCTTCCAAAATACAATGGACACAGGCATGGGATAGATATTCTCATTCCAGAAGGAAGAAATAAGAACTAAGGAAGGAGTCATGAGTCTAAGCAAGTCTGAAAATTTCAGGGATTTTCAGGCTCAGGATAATCTATTTTGGCTCAGTGCTCTGTCCTCCAGGCCCACCCTGGTGGCATCCCTGCCTTTTAGGCCCACCAGGACAGTGGCCCAGATTGAACAAACCATGTGGTTTGGGGAGATGAGCAGTAGAATTGAAGAGACACTAGATATGGCTTTATTCAACAACCAGCTCTGTGACTTTGAACATGACATTCAAAGTCTCAGCATCATGGTTTCCTCGTCTGTAAAATGAGATGGCTACCAACTCTAGGCTCTTTTTTATCTCTAAAATTACTTACTTTGATAGAAAACATTAGCCTTCTTTTTTGACAATCTCTGTTCCCAAAAGAGGATAGATGGATAATGCTCAATGATTTTGAATATAAAAATGCAATAATATTTAGGGCACACTTATATGTCTACAGAGATCACTAACACGATTTTTACAGAATAGTAAAAGAAGAATGGCTATTTTTCAATATTCCTAATCAAGTAGTAAATCAATAAAGCTTGAAACTCAATTTGAAAACATGCCTAATACAGTAAAATGCAGACTTTTAGGTTTTGATCCAAGAATATGAAGTTCAGGTACCTAGTTACAGACATGGCAAATACGGTAGCTCAAATCGCCACTGTGGAGAAATACTCTGAATAACCACATCCCTTCCTGCAAATCTGGGGAAAATTATATTTCCAGTGACACTTGGTCCATCCTTCAGCAGCGAATTGCCTACTCATTCAGTAGTTCTCCAGTTAAAATCCTTAGTATTTTGTCTTTAAGTTCCAGGCAGAAAGGGTTTCAGCAGGGAAATTAGAAAAAACAATGCAGAGGAGTTAAAATGAGAGCTGATTCATGCAATTAGAAAAATGTGACTCAGCAGGAAATAAAACTAAATGATAAGAACGCTGAGGTTAGCAAGTCTCACAGGCTCAGTGCATCAGAGCCCTGTCATCTCATTAGGTAGCAATTTGTGCCAATGAATTAATTCACATCGTCATTACTCACTAATATTAAAAGAACCTCAAGGAAGTCCCTTCAGCAGCTTCAGCCGTCCACATTTCTGAAAGTTTAGATCCATCTTCATTCCAAGTATTCCATCAAGTAGAATCTAAGCCCTAAGCTAAGATCGGTCGCTCATAAAACTGAGCATCGGGTTGGGGGTCATTTGTATTTGGACGATCGCGCATATTGTAGGAGGTCTACAGGTAACTGGGATTATTGAATATTAGAGACAAGAAAAAATGTTGTCATTGTCCAACCCAGTATTGTCACTTAATGGACGGACCTCAGGTTCAGGAAAGTCACCCAAGTCATCCAGAAGACACAGCAAGTCGTCCTCCACTACGTTCAACACTCTCCCAACTAAACGGATTTTGAGTGTACCACAGAATGCAAAGGATTTTGTCTTTTGTGGGTCGGGGGGAGGTGGTGGGTTTTTTTCATTATGGAAAGGATATATCTGACAGTTCTTCATCTCTATAGAGGCCAGAAGAAGAGAAGTGAAGGTTTTAGCCAAAGTGTGTTTAATTTAAGAAAAAAAAATATATATTCAACAAAGCTCATGCGTGTACTGTGTGTATATATATATATATATATGCATATACACATATGTGTGTGTATATACTCAACACTGCTCGTGTATATGTGTGTGCATTGGTGAATATTTGAACATGCTTTATAAAAATGTTCAGTCAGTTTTCAGGCCTGGAAAAAACACTTTTAATTTTGCTAAAATGATTATTCAATATAAAAGGCAAGTAGGGAGGGGGGGAAAGTTGCCTTTGGAATAAACACACTATGGCTTGAGTTTGCTTGTGTCCCTGTTTTCACGTTGTACTCTAGGACAGTATCAGAGTTGTTTTAGGGATTAAATGGCTGACATTGAAAGTGCTCACATACATGCCTGGCAACCTGGAGGTAATTAACTGTTTCCCACAAGACACATAGTCTTTTGTGAATGGATGTTTTCATCCATGGTGTAGCAGGTATCATTACTTCATTCTTTTTATTGCTGAAAACTATCCCATCGTATGGATATACCACATTTATTTATCCATCAGTTGATAAACATTTGGATTGTTTCCATATTCTATTATAAATAACATTGATACGAATATTCATGTACAAGATTTTTTGTAGAAAATATTTTCATTTCTCTTGGGGATATTTCTCTTTTGCTGCCATATTTCTATTGATGCTTCGTGTTTCACATTCACATTGTGTGCGTGTCTGTATATGTAAGAGTGAGACTAAATACACTAACCTGTGTCCTACAGCTGCTGCCTCCTTGATTCTTTGACTTGAGCTCCCAGATGAAGCCACCTTAATAGTTTTGCTTTCATCTATACACCCATCCCCTCCAGTTTCTCACTTTCAAAGAAGCACCTAAAGCTTACTTATGATGTGAATAACTTCTACTCTCTAGAAGGAAGCTAACATTAATAGAGCGCCAACACTTCATCCAACTCTAAAAATCAAGACGATACTATTGTTAATTTCATAAACTTTTAGGAAAACTAATTTGTTTATGATCTCACAGCTCTTAACTGACAGAAACAATTTTTGAGTATAAAAGTGTGGCTCCCAACACACTTGTTCTTCCTACAAATTCTCATGTTAGTGCTAAAATGTAGAATTCTTTTTGGGGGAACAATATGTGCCTTACAAATAACCCCCAAAACACAAGAGTCAATCAAACACAACCTAACCAATTCAGCAGAACTTTTCCAGCAACACTTTGTTCATACATGCTAAGAGGAAAACAGAGGGAAAAAAATTAGATTTCTTCAAGAATGCATTCAGCCCAAATCTAATTCATCCCTGTCCATTTTTAGAACTTGGTGCTGCTTGGAGGGAAAGAGAGGGTATTGGTCCATGAATATGGAATGCTCAGTTAGAGGAAAGTTAATTAGAACATTGATTGTTTACACCTATATTTTAGCAACCATAATTTTTTAAAGCACATTAAAATCACTGAGAAATGTGATCTTTTAGACATTACCAACTTAGAAATTAACAACATCAAAGAATCAGAATTTTTAATATTTTATACACCCTTAGAAATTATCTTAGCTAATGATTTTCAAACCCATGGAACCCTTAGGATTCTATGGAAGAAGTCCTCCAGGACCTTGGGAGGGACCAGGGGGGCAAGGAGTGTCAGAGGAAAGTAAGTGGGCCACCGAAGATTTTTGCGGGGGGAGGGAAAGAAGAGAAAAATGTTGCTTAGCTTAAAGAAGTCTTTTCTCGTTAGTACTCACTAGTAACAAAATTCTAATCATACTTGAGATGACAAGGTACCCGGCTCAGAAGACTACATTTCCCACGCTCCGTCACAGAGATGAAGTTCTAGCCAATGAGATGTCAGCAGAACTATTGCATGAGACTTCTGGGAAGACTCCTTGAAAGGTATGGCCACCCTTTGGTTCTCCCTTGCTTCCTCTGCTCTGGCTTGGAATGTGCAGGTGATGCCTAGAGTTCCAAGCCTCACCTTGAGCTCTAGGGGACACTGGAGACAGAAACCATGCATTGAGGATGACACAACTCAAAGTGAAGAACTTCAGTTGAGGATGTTAGTATGGAGCCATCATACTATAGCAGGTCCCAGACTGCCTATTTCCAGACCTATTTTAAGAGTGAAGCATAAACATTCTGTCTTGCTCAAGCCAGTATTCATTTCTGTCAGTTACAACCAAATGCAATTCTTAGTGATAAACCACATTTAACATATTAAAAATCAGAGGTCCTAAGAATTGCCTTTGAGGAGTCAGTTCTAAAGAAGTTAAACATTTACCCACTGTTCTTTTCGGAATACCAGTTTGAATAACTTCCCAACCACCTGGGTGTTCTTTTTTTTGTTTTTTGGGTTTTTTTTGCGGTACGCGGGCCTCTCACTGTTGTGGCCTCTCCTGCTGTGGAGCACAGGCTCCGGACACGCAGGCTCAGTGGCCATGGCTCACGGGCCCAGTCGCTCCACGGCATGTGGGATCCTCCCGGACCGGGGCACGAACCCACGTCCCCCGCATCGGTAGGCGGACTCTCAACCACTGCGCCACCAGGGAAACCCTGGGTGTTCTTAATAAAGAAGGTGTGACCATCTATAAACACGTGCTCATATTTCAAAACAAATTTTACAGCAAGGAAAGGAATTTTTATAAGCAGTTCTGTGAAATTAAGCCATATAAGCTTATTTTCAGAAACAAGTTAAATTAGTTGACCATGAAAATAAACACATAAGTTGAAATAATTTAAAGATGATAGTAAAAAATACTATTACATTAAGTCAAAGTATGTTTACTTTTGGACAAAGCCTCACAAAAACTTTAGAAGAAGAAATGTATATAAACTGCCCATGAAAATTAGCTATAAAGTTAAAAAAACAGTAGGAAAATACATAGTATTGTGAGTTAAGAGAGGAAGTATCCAAACTGTATTACTGTGAATATGTCTTTTTTCAAGGATGTTGAAAGAGATTTTGAATTTGGTTTTGAAGTAAGGATTATGAAAAAGAGAGAGTCTAGTAAGTACACCTGCTCACCTGTCAAGGTGAAAGCTTGACTCCACAACACGTAATGTCTATTAATCCCCTTTTATTTGTAAAATATATAAAAATTTTATGTAAAATATAGAAGAAATAAAATTAAATCCTTTCTACTCTACATTTCACCAAAAAAATGGCCAATAAAGCTCCATGCCTTTGTTTTGGTTTGATTTTGCTCTGAGAGATTGTTTGAAGGAATATTTACATCTCTAGATCAAAATTTCTTTACCTTGGCACTGTTGACATTTGGACAAGATGATTCCTTGTGGTGGGCTGTTCTGTGCATCATGGGATGTTTAGCAGCATCCCTGGCCTCTACCCACTGGATGCCAGTAGCACCACTCCCCCCGACACAGTCATTTTGTCTGGAGACAAAAATGTCTCCAGACATTGCCAGAAGTTCCAAGTGGAGCACAGCCACTCTCCATTGAGGACCACTGCTTAGGCTGTGTTTTACTTTAATCAAAGGTTATGTGGGGCCTTTAGGGACTTTCCACCCCCTCACTTGTTCCCGTAAACCAATTCTTCTCCCTATCGTGCGCCACTCCTTCTCCCTATCGAAACCAATTCTTCTCCCTATCGTGCGCCACTCCTTCTCCCTATCGAAACCAATTCTTGGAGTTTTTCAGTTGACGGGGACTTGCCAGACAGCGGGTAATTTTCCAGTTGCCCGTAACAGGTATACGCCCTAACCGCCACAATGAACAGACAACTATAACGGCCAGAAGGTGGGACAAAAGTTCCTAAGCCAATGAATTCAAAAGTCACCACATTTACCCAATCATTGTGAGAATATACCCGCCCTATGAGTAAATAAACCTATAAAAAGTATGTGATTCCGCTTTTAGGGGTTCCCCATCGGCCTCCTGCGTGAGGTTCAGGGAACCCCGGTGCATCGGCTCCTAATAAACCTCTTGCGTGTTGCAGCGGCTCTCGACTCTTGGCGGTTCTTGGGCGAGTTGGAATCCCTCGTAGACCGTTTGGGTCTAACATTTGGGGGCTCGTCCGGGATCCCCTCTCGCCCCCGGGTCACAAGAACATCGGGAGTCGGAGGTATCAGGTAGGCTCGAGCCCAATTGTCTGTTTGTTTGTCGTTTGTTTGTTGCTAGCCGCCATTAGAAAAAAGCCGTGCGAACCGGCTTGCTGTGGAATCTGTATTGGACTCCTGGCTAGGCAGACGTGCCGAAAGCTGGTGTCCACGGGCCCCGGGGGACGCCCTGGTGGTCCATCTGGAAGGAGAAACAAATTTTGTCTCCCCTTCATCTGGTTCTGGCAGGTTATATAAGCTGCCATCTGAATTTGAGTTGGTTTCGGGTTTAAGTTCGCGGCGGCTGGTTCTGGCAGGTTATATAAGCTGCCATCTGAATTTGAGTTGGTTTCGGGTTTAAGTTCGCGGCGGCTGGTTCTGGCAGGTTATATAAGCTGCCATCTGAATTTGAGTTGGTTTCGGGTTTAAGTTCGCGGCGGCAATATCAATGTGTGTCTTTTGAAATTTTATTGTTTTTCTGTACTATTATCTTTCTTTTGACGGACGACAATGGGACAAACTATGACGACTCCTCTTTCTCTTACCCTAAGCCACTGGACCGAAGTTAGGGCTAGGGCCCACAACCTTTCGGTAGAAGTAAGGAAAGGAAAATGGCAAACGCTGTGTACCTCTGAGTGGCCTACATTTCAGACAGGGTGGCCACCCGAAGGATCTTTTTTGTTAGATAAGGTTGGGCTAGTCAAGTCTAGGGTCTTTAACACAGGACCCCACGGACACCCAGACCAGATACCATATATCTTGGTCTGGGAAGATCTAGTTCTCTCCCCGCCTCCGTGGGTCCGGCCCTTTGTTTCCTCAACAGGCACGTCTGCATGCGCTCCAGCACAATCGGAGATATTGGCCCTGAAGAAAACCCCAGACACGGAAAAGTCATCTGCTGCCCCGGACCCGCCAAAGGCGATATATCCTGACCTGCAGTCTGATTTGCTTCTTCTAGATTCCCCACCTCCTTATCCTCCGGCCCTAAATCCCATGTCGCCCCTAGGACCCCCAGCTTCACAACCCTCCGCACCAGTAGGGCCACCTGTTATGGCGGAAAGGGGGGGTCCCTCGGCGGGCACCAGAAGCCGGAGGGCTGTTTCCCCGGATCCTACTGCTTTACCCCTTAGAGAATATGGCCCCCCCGATAACCACGGGAATAGGCCCCTTCAATACTGGCCCTTTTCCTCTGCAGATCTTTATAATTGGAAGATGCATAACCCTACTTTCTCTGAAAACCCACAGGCTCTTACTGCTCTAATAGAGTCTCTTGTCTTCTCCCACCAACCCACCTGGGATGATTGTCAACAGCTCCTCCAGACTCTCCTCACAACTGAGGAGAGGCAACGGGTTCTCCTGGAGGCTAGAAAGAATGTGTTAGGCGCCAATGGACAACCTACCCAGTTGCCTAATGAGATTGATGCCGGTTTTCCACTCGTCAGGCCGAATTGGGACTTTAATACCCTGGAAGGTAAGGAGCACCTGAAAATGTATCGCCAGGCTCTGGTGGCGGGTCTCCATGGAGCGGCCAGGCGCCCCACGAATTTGGCTAAGGTAAGAGAGGTAACTCAGGGGCCCCAGGAATCGCCAACCGTGTTCCTAGAACGCTTAATGGAGGCTTTTAGACGATTCACTCCTTATGATCCAACCTCTGAGGAACATAAGGCCACCATAGCAATGGCCTTTATTGACCAGGCGGCCCCTGATATTAGAAAGAAGTTACAAAGGCTGGATGGCCTACAAGGTTTCTCCCTTCAGGACTTAGTAAAAGAGGCAGATAAGGTATATAATAAGAGGGAGACAGAAGAAGAAAGAGAAGAAAGAAAGCAGAAGGAACAAGAGGCTCGTGAGGTAAGATGAGATAAGAGGCAAGAAAGACATTTGAGTAAGATACTGGCCACTGTAGTCAGAGGAGGAAACAGTAGAGACAGAAATAGACAGGAAGGGCGAACAACGGATAGAAGGCGGCCATTAGACAAGGACCAATGTGCCTACCGTAAAGAAAAAGGTCATAGGGCAAGAGAATGCCCTAAAAAAAGGAACGGGGGAAGGATCACTAAGCCTTTTCATCTGTACGTGGCCGAGAATAAAGGTATTGCAAAGGGAGTACTAACTCAGAAACTGGGCCCCTGGAATCGCCCGGTTGCGTACCTATCAAAGAAATTGGATCCTGTGGCAGCAGGATGGCCCGCCTGTTTAAAAATAATCGCCGCGGTGGCCGCTTTGGTCAAAGATGCTGACAAACTGACTTTGGGGCAGAACCTAACGATAACAGCCCCCCATGCATTAGAAAGTGTAATTCGCCAGCCACCCGACAGATGGCTAACAAATGCCAGGATGACTCATTACCAAGCCCTGCTGTTAAACTCAGATCGTATTAAGTTTACCTCAGCCACAGGACTCAACCCGGCCACCTTGCTACCCGACCCTGACCTGGAAAGCACTACCGTCATCCATGATTGTCAGGAAGTACTGGCTGCAGCACACCGTAGCAGACCAGACTTGATGGATCAGCCCCTCCCCAACGCCGACGTTACCTGGTTTACTGACAGAAGCAGTTTCCTAGAGGAAGGTAAGCGTCGGGCGGGAGCAGCCGTGGTAGACGGGAAAGAGGTCATCTGGGCAGCCACATTACCGCAAGGGACATCGGCCCAACGGGCTGAACTAATCGCCATGACTAGAGCATTGGAACTAGCAGAAAACAAAAAGGTAAACATCTATACGGACAGTAGATACGCATTTGCTACCGCCCAGGTCCATGGGGCCATTTACCAACAAAGAGGGTTGCTCACCTCGGCGGGCAAAGAAATTAAAAACAAAGAAGAAATAGTGGCACTGCTAGCTGCCCTCATGCTCCCCACTAAAGTCAGCATCATTCATTGCCCCGGACACCAGAAGGACAATACCCCGGTGACAAGAGGCAACAACATGGCAGATAGGGTGGCACGAGAAGTGGCTCTATGGGAAATCATACTAGAACTATCAGATGAGAGTCCTGGGAAACCAAATGATAGGGGAACAAGTACCCCAGCCATAACTAAAGGAACATTATCTCCTCAACAAGCAAAATCCATGCTACAACAGATTCACAGATGGACACACTTGGGAACCAAAAAGATGATGTCCCTACTACACAAGACAGGTTATGATACCCCTGGACTAACTAAATTAGCTGAGCAGATTGCACGAGAGTGCATTCCATGCCAACAGGTAAACTCCCATAAAGGAAAACTTGAGGTCGGAAAAAGGCTCAGAGGAGACCGCCCAGGAGCCTATTGGGAGGTCGACTTCACTGAAATACGCCCTGGAAGGTACGGTAACAGGTATCTTCTAGTTTTTATAGATACCTTCTCAGGATGGGTAGAAGCTTTCCCGACGAAAAAGGAGACAGCTACTGTGGTGGCCAAAAAGATCTTAGAAGAAATTTTCCCCCGGTTCGGGGCACCAAAGGTAATAGGATCAGATAATGGTCCCGCCTTCGTCGCCCAGGTAAGTCAGGGTGTGGCCAAATACCTGGGGACTGATTGGAAATTACATTGTGCCTATAGACCCCAGAGTTCAGGACAGGTAGAGAGAATGAATAGAACTCTAAAAGAGACCCTAACTAAATTGTCCATAGAGACTGGCGGTACAGATTGGACGGTGCTCCTTCCCTTAGCCCTGTTCCGGGCTAGAAATACCCCCTCCCGCTATTATCTTACTCCATTTGAAATACTATACGGGGCCCCACCTCCTCTTTTTACGCTAAGGGAGAAATTAAGTCCTGACTGCCAGAATAACACTGACTTATGTGCTAGGCTGTTGGGACTCCAGTTGGTCCAAAAGGAGGTGTGGTCCCAGCTGGCAGAGGCTTACCGACCAGGAACACCAGCAGAGGCTCATCCCTTCCAAGTCGGAGATTCCGTGTACGTCCGTCGGCACCGAACCCAGACTCTAGAGCCTCGGTGGAAAGGACCATACATCGTCCTGCTCACCACCCCCACGGCTATAAAGGTAGACGGCATCGCTGCGTGGATCCACGCTTCACACGTGAAGGCCGCACCAGCATCTGCAACATCGGAATGGCGAGCCCAAAAGACCAGCAACCCGCTCAAGCTCAAGCTTCTGCGATCATCAGATTTATAACTTTAACTTTGTTACCCCTACTGACTGTGAGTAATTTTAGTCCTCACCTGCCCCAGCATTTAACCTGGCAGGTAATTTCCCAAACTGGAGATGTAATATGGTCTGTTAGCCATACTGCTGCTCCTTGGACCTGGTGGCCAAACCTTTTTCCTGATGTTTGTAAACTGGCCATAGGGGCTCCCGGTTGGGATTTAGAAGACTATTATGATCAACATAATGTTCCAAAAATTTTATCAACTAGAGCTGATTCCTCCGGAAAGGGTTGCAAAAACGGGATTCGGAGGACTGGGCTCAGAGCTCCTGCTTTCTACATATGCCCCGGGTTCCATCGCCACAGGTCCCTTAATTATAAATATGGAGGAACTGAAAACTTTTATTGCAAAAGCTGGGGATATGAAACCACAGGAGACACCTATTGGAAGCCCACCTCTGGCTGGGACTTTATTAAGGTGACAGCCAATTATACACACCCAACCAACCCCTTAACTTATAGGCCTGAATGTACTAAATGGTGCCATCCCCTTAAGATCTCTTTTAGTGAACCAGGAAAAAAAGATAAAAAACTGGATAAATGGCCATTCATGGGGAATCAGGTTTTATAAAGAAGGATATGATGATGGATTACTAATGACCATCAAACTAAAAATTGAAACCCCTACTCCAGTTCCTATAGGCCCCAACCCTGAGATAGGGCACTCTTTGCTACCTTTGGCCCCTCCCACAGCGTTACCAGAGATAAGAAAGCAAACTTTTGAGCCAAAAGAAATGACAATCAAGCCCAAGACCCCCCGGGACCGAATGCTCTCATTGGTCCAGGCGGCTTTTGAGGTTTTAAATGCCACAAACCCGGAGGCTACCAAATCATGTTGGCTTTGCTATGCTGCTCCTCCCCCTTATTATGATGCTATAGGATATAATTCTAATTATAATAATGTTAACACTCCAGATCAATGTCGATGGAAACAAGAAGAAAATAGTAAATTGACCCTGGCCTCAGTATTAGGAAACGGTACATGTGTAGGAACGCCCCCCTCGTCCCACCGACATCTTTGTGCCAATTTAAGCCTCCCACAGGGCTCAGGGTATCTCCTCCCTCCTCCGGATGGATGGTGGGCATGTAACACAGGATTGACCCCCTGCATTTCTTTAGAGGTCCTTAAAGCTTCAACCGATTTTTGTGTGTTAGTTCAGCTAGTCCCCAGACTCATTTATCATTCAGATTCATCCTTTCTAGATGAATATGAGGGCAGAAGAAGGTTTAAGAGGAAACCCATAACACTCACCCTGGCTGTACTCCTAGGACTAGGAATGGCAGCCGGGGTAAGAACAGGTGCAACAGCCCTCATTCAACAACCCCACTATTATGATGCCTTAAGACAAGCTGTAGATGTTGACCTCCGGGCGTTAGAAAGTTCCATAACTCAGTTAAAAGAATCCCTCACCTCGCTTTCAGAGGTGGTAATGCAAAACAGGAGGGGATTAGATCTGCTGTTCCTTAAGGAGGGCGAACTATGTGCTGCACTAAAAGAAGAATGCTGTTTTTATATTGATCATTCTGGGGCTATTACCAAAACTATGGACAAACTTAGGGAGCGCCTGGACAAAAGACAACAGGAAAGGAAAAATCAAAAAGGATGGTTTCAATCGTGGTTTGATAAATCTCCCTGGCTTACTACTTTAGTTTCCACCTTGTTAGGGCCCCTCATTATTTTATTGTTGCTCTTAACTTTTGGACCATGCATTCTGAATCGCCTGATAGCCTTTATTAGAGAACGCATTAGTACGGTACAAGTTTTAATGCTAAGGCAACAATACCAAAACTCGCAAAAAGAAACTGAAATTCCATGATTGAAATTAGTTACAAAAAAAAAAGGGGGGAATGTGGGGCCTTTAGGGACTTTCCACCCCCTCACTTGTTCCCGTAAACCAATTCTTCTCCCTATCGTGCGCCACTCCTTCTCCCTATCGAAACCAATTCTTCTCCCTATCGTGCGCCACTCCTTCTCCCTATCGAAACCAATTCTTGGAGTTTTTCAGTTGACGGGGACTTGCCAGACAGCGGGTAATTTTCCAGTTGCCCGTAACAGGTATACGCCCTAACCGCCACAATGAACAGACAACTATAACGGCCAGAAGGTGGGACAAAAGTTCCTAAGCCAATGAATTCAAAAGTCACCACATTTACCCAATCATTGTGAGAATATACCCGCCCTATGAGTAAATAAACCTATAAAAAGTATGTGATTCCGCTTTTAGGGGTTCCCCATCGGCCTCCTGCGTGAGGTTCAGGGAACCCCGGTGCATCGGCTCCTAATAAACCTCTTGCGTGTTGCAGCGGCTCTCGACTCTTGGCGGTTCTTGGGCGAGTTGGAATCCCTCGTAGACAGTTTGGGTCTAACAGTTAGAGAGCTTGCCTGATGCTAAGCATGTTGGAAGCCGGAAAAGAATGAAATAAGATTCCAAGTCCTTCTTCTGCCAATTTTGTAAAAGCCATTCTCTTAGAGGAGTTAGCAGAGATGACTTGGAGAGGCTCACCAGCCATGCGCTCTTCCCAGGCAAGGGCCCTTTCCTCTCTGCTCAGGCCCTGACAATTTAGTGTTTCTTATGGCCAAGTTGTCCTGTAACCGAGTCCAAGCTCACTCTGCTGGCCACACGACAGACGGGGGGCTGAGGCAAGGAACAGCGACTTTATTGGGAACCCCAGCAGACGGAGAAGATGGCAGACTAGTGTCTCAGAAAAACATCTTATCAGGGTCTGAATGTCAGTTTCTTTTATAGAACAGAGAGGAGGAGGAGGTGAGGAAGTGGAGTAAAAAGGCCATGTACCTTGCAAAATATCTCCTGCTTGGCCCGCTGAGAGGAAGGGAATGTGTTAATTTCATCTGCTCTGCAGCCATTCACAGGTGGGCAGGGTCAGATTGTCTCCCTGTGATCTGAACAAAGGCACTTTAGTTTAACCTTCAGGCAGGGGAGCAGGGTTCCCTCAGGCAGGCCATTATGTATGATTATAATAACAAAAGCAACTAAAAGCAAAGGTTAAAGTAAAAGAAACAGATCCAGCATGTCAGAATTGGCTCTTCCTTATTACAGTCCTGGGCACGGTTATTGCAAAGAAACCCTCTCCCTGCTGATAACTGGTGTCTACCTACTACTCCTTGTTGCCTTCCCTTTGGCCTTGAGGGCACTTTCTGGCAGGGAAGGAAATAAGGTCTAAATACTGTAGAGGAGGAAAAAACTTTCCTGTACCCTTCTAGGCATTTCTGGCTGGTCTAAGAATGATATTGACGTGAGACAGATGGACAGAAAAAAAATCAAATTTAATTACATGCATACCTTCTAGGCATTTCTGGCTGGTCTAAGAATGATATTGACGTGAGACAGATGGACAGAAAAAAAATCAAATTTAATTACATGCATACATGAAGGGGATATATATATATATATATATATATATATATATATCCTATTTAAAATAAGTTAATAACATTTTAAGCCTCCCCTTAATCCCACATCTCTCTCTGCTTCCATTCATCTGCTTCTCCTGTTCACAGACCAATTTCCTAGTCACGTTCTACACTCACTATCTGTTTCCTTCCTCCCCATTCACTCACCTCTCCACCAGCTCCAATATGGCCTTTGTCCCTGTTTTTCTATAAGAAAAGCATTTACTAAAGTCCCGAGTGACTTGTAGGCTTCGAAATACACTGGACATTTTTCAGCTCTCATCTTATTTAACCTTTAAGCAACGTTTGACACTGCTTTTCTCTCCTTTTTGAAACACCCACTTTCCTTGCTTCCATGACAACTTACTCTCCTGGGCTTTCCTACTGGTTCGACCTTCTCATGGCCTTTGTAGGCTCATCCTCTCCTTAGCCGTTCCATTCTCGCAATGCTCAAGGCTCGGCCCTAGGCATCCTTCTTTTCTCTCTCTGTCCCCCTCCCTGCATGTTCTCACCCTTGCTCATGGCTTCATTTGGCCGTGCTCATATATATACACCAATGATTCTCAATGTCTATCTTTTGACCAGTTCTACCTTTTATACATTGGATCCTTATGTACAACTATCTACTTGAAATCTCCACATGGACTTCTCAAGGATAGCTCAGACTTAACAAGTCCAAGATCAAATTCCTGATCCATCCTGTCCAAACCTGTTTATCTTCCAGGATTCCTGTATTAATGGCACCAGCCCTCCACTTCATCTCATACCTTACTTCACCTTATTCTCTGGCTTTGGATCATATTCGCTCTTCATATGGACCATGATCTTGTCCCCAAAAGGCATGTTGTTCTCTCTGTCTTGAGCGCTCCCCTTGCTGTTCTCTTCTAAACTTGGACTCATCTTTCAGATCTCCACTCAGCATTGCTCACAGGAAGTTTTTCCTGATATCTCAATATATGTGGGACTCATCTGATACCTGCTCTCGTAGAACGATGCTCCCTTTGCTTCATGTAATTACATGTCCATCAGTCAGTGTCTGATTTCTTTGGATTGTAAACTTCGTGAAGGCAGGGGCCCCATCTGTTTTTAATCTCCATTTTACTCCAGGGCCAATATGTTTGGAATGAATGAATCAAAAAAAAGAGAAAATTGCTTTCTCACACTGAGTTGTTTGCCTTTCCTCATTATTTATAGTGTTTTCACATACTGACTTTCTTATTTTTATGAAATCTAATGGGTCCATCTTTCTTACTTTAAGACCGTTTTTCAAACGGCCTTTGCCATCCCAAGATTACATAAATATTCACCAAAATTTTCTTCCAGTACTTTTATGATTTCATTTGCAAGGTTTAATTCTTAAATCCATCTGGAATTTATTTTCAAAAGCAATGAAATAGTGCCAGCTATTTTATTTAGAGCCAATTTTTCCTAAATTGAAAATTTCAGCTATACGCGGTAGTGTGATGTCATTAAAGATAATAGGATTTGGAATCAGAAGTCCTGGATTTAAGTTCAGCTCCCTCGCTCACTGTGCAAATTTTAGCAAGTCATTTGATCTCTTTGAGAAATCAGAAAGCTTTTGAGAGGAGGACTCAAGGGAAGAGACATTTCAGAAATCCTCATGAGGTACATGGCCATTGAAGGGGAAAGGGAAGGGAAGGACAGACTAATGGTTAAGAGCATGTTTGAGTCAGACTGTCTGGGTGTCAATCACTATGCTCCTTACTTTACCATCTGTCAAACAGGACAACAACTGAAACCTTCTTTATATGGTTTATTGTGAGGGCCACACAAATTAATGAATGTAAAGTACTTAGACCAGAGTCTGGATCTTGGGAGCGGTAAGTAATAAGCAATGGTCCTTATACAAAAGGGATGCCATTATTTCAGTGAGGATAACAGAGAAGATGTCTTTTTCATACTCTCTTGAAGGAACTAGGAAGGTACGCTGTCAGGGTGTACTCCATAATGAGCTAATAGAAACAGTAAAGAAATGAAGTGGAAACATCAGCTTACCGGCAATACAACCAAAAGCAACTCTCTCCCAGGTCTAATTTCATGTTCTTCTTGCAAATCTGTTGCCTGTGGTATATTTTTATTTTTTTAATTAATTTTTATTGGAATATAGTTGATTTACAATGTTGTGTTAGTTTTGGTTATACAGCAAAGTGAATCAGTTATACATGTACATGTCTTATCAGTTATCTATTTTATATTCAGTCGTGTGTATATGTCAAACCTAATCTCCCAATTTATCCCTCTCCCACCCCTTTCCCCCTTGGTAACTATAAGTTTGTTTTCTACATCTTTGACTCTATTTCTGTTTTGTAAATAGGTTAATTTGTCCCATTTTTTTTTTAGATTCCACATATAAGCTGTGGTATATTTTTAACACAAGCAGAATAACCTTTCATGTTTTCCAGTTTAAGGGAGTAAGTTTATTAAATTCAGTAAATTATTAAGTCGAAGGTTATAAAAACCAAGTCCTTTGACATGGACAGATTTTAATAATATCACTGGATATGAATATTTTTCAAAAAGAACTGATAAATGTGTCACATAGTATAAGTGAGCGAGTGAGTGGGGGAGAAGTGTTACTTCATATGCCCAATCATAATGAATTTTTCATTACCATTTTGGTCCCCAAAACGCAGGAGTAACCAGAGAGGTGGCATGTTTTAACTACACAGTATCACAGAATAATAAACACGAAACCACGATTTCCACCTCTCCTTTCCTTTCTGAATATTTCCTTAGGTTGCAGACCCTAATATGGCCTAACCTCACATCGAAACAGTCATGGCCAGGCCAAGACATGTGGTGTCCAGAAAGCGATTTCAATGATGAATGGAATTATGTGTCTCTTTCATTGAGCTCAAAATAAGGGATTTATTACTTACACAGAGTTTAACACTGGAGCTCATTTAGCATAGCTTATCATTTTACAGTTTGTCACATAACTATATAACATCAGTCACTCAACTAAGGATAAAATAAATCTGTTTTATTGGTTTTTGTTTTGGAGTTTTTTGTTTTATTTGTTTTTGCTTTCATGCTGGAAAAAAAAAAGTGTTTTTATTTTCTGATGTGTTCACTTTCACATTAGAAATATTTTCAACCGGCAAGTTCCCACAGAGAATTCAGGTGCTCATTTGACATCAATGATTATAAGTACAGTAGTTTAGTCATTTTATAAAAATTATAAAATATAATTTTATATTGTATTATATATATTATGTATACACTCTAGTAAAATTTATAAACAGAATTCCTGTTAGCGGTTTTTCTATAATGTATTGAATCAGAGAAACAGCAGTTATTGGAAACTTCAAAATAAAATAATTTCCCACATGTATCTACCCCCTCCTCCATCCCTGGTTCAGTGAGTAGGGTTGGAGGTGGAGCAGGGAGCAGGTGTGAGTCGTGGTTAAAAAAAGCAACCCGGGCTCCCCTTCTCTGGTTAATTCATGTTCAGTGATTAACCATCCACGCCCACCCAACTCCTGGGGTGTGTAGACCCAGCTCTCACTGCTGGGACTGCCCAGCCAGGTCTCTTGATCCTCTGCTTCTGGCCTCTGGGTGCATAATTCAAGTCAGTTCTTCAGTGGGGGCCAGTTAAATCCAGAGGCAGGAGTCAAATCCCCATTTGCTCTCAGGTTCAAGCGAGAATCTCCAGTCCAGGGCTGGCAACAGCAAAATTGGTGCTTTGAAGCCTCCCTCGATCCCACCCCCTTTGGCCATCTTGTGTTTCTTCTCTACATATTGGAAGCCAGAGAGAAAACGTCCTGATTAACCGGGGCTCGTGCTCTCATGGCAAAATATGATCAGAGTTTGCTGGATCCAGGGCACCGGGCAGAACCTCCTGATTAATTTTACCAGTTCTAAAATTATATCTGGCCGGTTCTATTAGTTTCCTAGGGCTGCCATAAGAAATTAGCACAAACTTGGTGGCTTAAAACAGCCAACATTTATTCTCTCACAGTTCTGGAGATCAGAAGTTCAAAATCAAGGTGTCCACAGGGCCATGCTCACTCCGAAGTCTCTAGGGAAGAATCCTTTCTTGTCTCTTCCAACTCTTAGTAGCTCCAGGCTTCCTTGGTTTATGTCCCCATGATTCCAACCTCTGCCTCTGTTTCCACATGGCCTTCTCCTCTGTGTGTTCTTCCTTCCTATTGTTCTGACAATAGGAAGACTTGAGTCTTTTGTCATTGGATTTAGGGCCCACCTTTACCCAGGATGATCTCATCTTGAGATCCTTAATTACATCTGCAGAAACCCTTTTTCCAAATAAGGTCACACTAACAGGTTCCATGTGGACATATCTTTTGATGGGCCACCATTCAACCCTCTATGCCAGGTATGTAAGAAGAGGATGTCAGAACCTGAGTTAGCTGGTCCTGTATTTCTGATGTATTTTAATGATTTCAAGCCCCTTAGAGAACACACTGCCTTTTTTTTTTTTTTTTAGTTTAAAAATTTTTTTTCGCTGTGTCACACGGCTTGTGGGATCTTAGTTCCCTGACCAGGGATTGAACCCGGGCCCTCAGCAGTGAAAGCACAGAGTCCTAACCACTGGCCCACCAGAGAATTCCCCCACTGCCTTTTGAAGCTTCCCAGCTGGCCCTATCTCAAATCTGGCTCTTGGCTAGGGAGGGGAGGGCAGAAGTTGTGCACTGATTTAAGAAACAGACATTTGAAAGAAGTCTTACAATGGCATTCTGTACATTCCTCCACCAGAACGCCACTGGTGAGTGTTCAGTAAACCTAGTTTTGTGAAACTACATCTACCACTATAACTAATATAACTCCCTTCATTATCCTCCCCAGTCAATATCACCATCCTGCTTAAACCCAACATCTACCTTCCCACTCTTATTCCCAATTATTGACCAAAGTACTCACCTGCCTCGTATTAAATTCATGACCACCACCAACAAATGGACATTAAACACTGATCAGCAATCCTACCTTGTTTTCCTAATAAGTATACTTCCCATCTCCCAGAACAGCTATTTCATACCTTCTCCTCTATCATCAAGAGTTTATCCCCCAACACTCTTAGCCAATAATCCTGCTTCTCAATGTATTGGTAAAATTGAAACAGTATTTCCATTCTCAAATCTGTAATCAGCTGGCATGTATATCCATAATCTCTGTCTATCTTTGTCTTTCCTCTTGTTATAATTTTTTCTTATCACACACTACTTCTTTTGGATAGCTTTTCATAACCCCTTCTGAAGGACCTCACTCCTGCAATGAGCTCTTCTTTCTATCAGCAGCTCTCACTCCATGGACCATTCCTACTTCCATGTATCAATCCTGCTAGTATCCAAGCATGTTCTAGCAGCTCCAATACATTATGAATAAGCTCTTCCTTGGCCTGAAAGCCCTCATCTATTTGGCGTCTTTTTCTCCACTCCCTTTTTCAGCAATTCTTTTTCATTTTACAACTCATTTTCCTTGGATTTCATTTCCCATTACTCTATGGATTCTATCCATGTTCACGTCTCAAACACGTTCGTGTTGTCAATTTCATTGATTATCTCTGTATCCTTAGCTTCCTTAAATTTATTTGAACAACTTCCCTGCTCTTTGCAGATTTCTGCACATTTTATTTTCTTTATTGTATCAGTGACTTCATTTTTTTTGGTTTGCTTTGTTTTGTTTTGCTATATCCAATTTATGCAGAAATAAAATCCTATGGTCAATCTACCTACTTCAGTTTTCCACTTGGGGGACTGATTTTTTTAAAATCTTGGAGCACTGCTGAATTATGCATATATCTGTTTCAGCAATAGAATTAAAACATCCCTCTGTAGTATAAATTCTATGCATCAAACAACATGGTCATTGGGTTCTAAAATCTACCAGAATAATGAATAATTATCTTTAAAAGTTGGCAGGACTTTTGTTTCCTGCAGAGGTGATGGAAGCATGACTTTTTGTGCAAATTAGACTGTTAAATTATTTCTTTGATGCAAGAGGGTCTAAATATATTCTAATAGTGTACATTTGTATAGCCCTTTGTAGCTTTCAAGGAAATTTCATATCCGTTATTTTATTTCATCCTTACAACCACCCTGTAAGATACTGGTATTTATCTAATTTTCACAAACAGGAAGAATGAGCCTCCCTGAGTGTATATGACTCAAGGTATTAGTATTTTTGAAAACCCTCCCGGTAATTTTAGTGTGCAGCTAAGTTTGAGAACCAGTAGATTACCTGTCCTTTTTGGAGGCGTGCTGTCTCTCCAATTCAACTCCTTCTACTCTTACCTCCAAAGGGATTTTTACTGCAGTTTAAAGGAGAAGATGACCCTCTTGGGACCAAGTCTCTTGCAACACAGATATCAGCCATTTATAAGGGAAAAAAAGGAATTAAAAAAACACTATAAGCCCCTTTAGATATATAATTTTCTCCCACGCTAATGGATGTTTCTGCATCTGTATTGATTGGAAGATAAAGGAAGTCAAAACGTATACAGTGTGATTTGTGGGAAAGTATCAAAACATTCCGACCTGTCTCATAGGTTTTCACACATCATATGGATATTCATATTCAAATGTACATTTAAATATCTTATGAATATCGCCATCTTCTGATTCTTTCTAAAGGAATTACAAATGTGGCTCTGATAATATGGCTTACCTGTTTCTTTTTAACAGCTGGGGATGACATTAGAATGATTTGAGAAAGAGCCTAAGTATCTTAACACATCCCAACATATGTAAGGTCTGAGAACTGTTGGTTGTAAAATAATTTTTACATTTCTCCACTAAGTTCTGAGGGTGAACTGGAAAATGGGAGTTATTCTGCTGTGATGATGAAATGGCTCTGCTCCTAAGTATGCACTGGGGAGAGGCAATATTGGTAAAATGTAAACCAGCAGCACACTGCAGTTTTTCAGTTATTAAGAGAGCATTTTTCTTGCAAAGTTGGGCTACGAATGAAGAACAAATAAAAAATAAATATTCCCAGAGCGCAAGTATATTCCAAGACTGATAGCAATATTATTGAAAGAAGAGTATAAAAATTGAATTTAAAATGATGATCCTTATATCTTGGAATGATATCAAGTCTTAGGAATATAAGGTTGCATTGTTACATTATATTCTGAAATCTTTGCTTCAGTTTTGCTTTATGTAAAAATGGGGAAAATAGTTTTTAAATTCACACAGAGCCCGGAGAGTTTCCTTCTTAGTTTTCTCAGCGCATAAAGAGCAGAATGAAATCATTTTTTGTTGTTGTTGTTACTGAATTAGTTTCCATTACTGCATTTTAAGTGAAATACACTTAATTATGATTGCTTAGGTGACTCATTATAAGGGAGCTGTTGAAGACTCGTGCTCTGTCCATTTATTTATCTCTGAGTCTTTTACTGAAATGGCAGACAACACTTTCTTGAATGCCATTTTCATCAGATGTATGCCCAGCTCAAGAACATGGATTCCTGTTACTATTAAAGGAAACCTAAATACTTTCGTCTAATTTCTAAGGTGCCGTCTCTATCCATCTTGTTTCTTCCGGTTTCCCAGCATGCACTTTGTCCCAGTCAGACTGTTTTCTGTAACCCCTCCCACTTCTTCATTCTAATGCCCAGACCTGTCGCTGTGTTCCTGCTGCATTCTCAGCTGGATTGCCTTCTCTCTCCTCTCCATTCAGGAAAACAGTCTTTCTCCAAGGCATCGCTCAATTCGCATCACTTCTGTGAAACCCCTTCCAGCTGCTTTGGGCCACACTGATCTTGCCATCTTTCTAAGCCTCCATGATACATCAGCAGCAGATTCTCCTGTTCCACCTGCATTAAGAAATTTCTAGCACAGGGCCCTTGCTCTCAGGTACCAAGAGGAATGCATACTGATGTCCAAAGTTGAGATGCCAAATCCTAGAGTACACACCACTGACATTGTACTTCCTGTGTAAGGGCAGGGTCCATGGGAACCAAAGGGCAATGTAGCTCTTGTCCAGACAATGCTACATTTACTGTCTCAAGATGGAAGGGTTCCCGTAAGCAGATTTTTTGAATGTTTGTGTTGTGCTGCCAAGATCAGTTGAGTTTTTGGTGCCCCTGCTTACCCATCAGAAAATATGTTAGGTTTACTGCTCCTTGGGGAATAATCCATTTTCAAAATTCTGCAACTGATTGTCTTTGTATTCAACAGATGGACTTTTTTTTTTTTTGCGGTATGCAGGCCTCTCACTGTTGTGGCCTCGTTGTGGAGCACAGGCTCCGGACGCGCAGGCTCAGCGGCCATGGCTCGCGGGCCCCGCCGCTCCGCGGCATGTGGGATCTTCCCGGACCGGGGCATGAACCCGCGTCCCCTGCATCGGCAGGCGGACCCTCAACCACTGCGCCACCAGGGAAGTCCCAAAAGATGGACTTTTGCTCATTGATTTAGCACCATGTTGGCATCATTAAATTTAATTAAACAAACAAGTTGGTTATAATCCCCTTTCTTCTTATCATGTACTTCCCTGAGTGACATTGACCATGTATAAATGGCATGTCACCATTTCAGCTGAGGTGTGAATTATGCCCTACTATAGACTGTTAGCAAGTAATCCAGACTATTCCTACCTCAATCCATACCCCTTATGTGATTCACCAGTGTGTGAGGAACCAATACTGCTTTGCCCTGTTTTCTCCCCAAGTCTGAGGTGCCACTGAGCAGACTGAGCCTGTTGCACCTGCTGGTATAGCAACCCGCCAAGGCTACCATGATTTTTTCAGAGAGGGAGGACTACAGCTTCTACTTCCTGTGAAATTCAATCAAGAATATCCCATGCCCAAACTGACCTGGTTTCTCAAAGTTACCGCTCGCAGATACCTCCAGTGTACCTCGTCTTACTCTCTGTCCTCCAGGGATGGGTTAGAATAGGTTAGGACGGAGCTTCTCAATTCTAGCTGAACATTAGAATCACTTTGAGAGGTTTTTTTTGGGGGGGGAGGGCGTAGTAGCAGCTTTATTGAGATATGATTCGTATAGTGTATAATTCACACATTTAAAGATGTGTGAATTCAATGGCTTTAGTATATTCACAAAGTAGAGTAACAGTTAATTTAGAACATGTTCTTAATCTCAGAAAGAAGCTCCATACTTTTTAGCTATCTCTCCTCTAACTCCCACCCCCATACTCTCAGCCCTAAGCAACCACTAGTCTACTTTGCCTCTACAGATTCACCTATCCTGGATATTTCATAAAATTGAGATCATATGATATGTAGTCTTCTGTGACTGGCTTCTTTCACTTAGCATAACGTTTTCAAACTTCATCCATGTTACAGCATATATTAGTACTTCATATACTACTAATGAGTAAATTTTTATGGCCAAGTAATATTCCATTGTATAGATATGTCACATTTTGTTTATTCATCCATCAGTTGATGGACATTTGGGTTGCTTCTACTTTTTAGCCATTATGATCTTTTGTCCATCCTGAATAATGTTGCTATGAACATTCATGTACAAGTTTTTATGTGGACATAATTTTCAATTTTCTTGCATATATATCTAAGAGTACAACTGCTGTATTCAAATGATAACTCTATTTTAACATTTGAGAGACTTCCAGACTGTTTTCCAAAATGACTGCACATTTTTATATTCCTACCAGCAGTATGACTTCTAATTTTCTCCATATTCTCACCAACACTTGTTATTATTTGACTTTTTAATTCTGGCTGTGCTTGTAGTGTGAAGTTTCTCATTTTGACTTTTATTTGCAACCTTTTGGCTAATGATGATGAGCTACTTCTCCTGTGCTTATGGGTAATTTGTTTATCTTATTTGGATAAATGTCTATTTGGGTTCTTTGCCCATTTTCAATTGAGTTATTTGTCTTTTTATTACTGAATTATAAAAATTATAAAATTTCATAAATCATTTAAAAAATCTTTGTATATTCTAGATATAAGTCCCTTATCAGATATATGATTTGCAAATATTTTCTCCCATTTTGTGGGTTGGAAAGTTTTTTAATAATGTTAATGGCTGGATGTACTTTTAGAGATGCAGATTTACTTAATCTGCTGGCTACCTCCACTCATATTTTTTTTAGTGTGCCAGGCATAGAAGTACTGCATTAAGATATCTACCACCTTAGAGTCCTAGAACTGTCCTCTTTTGCCTTTAGAGCAAGGACCAATTTACTGGTAACAACTATTTCCAGACCCAGAGTAATTTTATTTGGAAGTTTTATTGCCCTTTGCTGCCCCAGAGCTTTGAGCGGGGTCACCCAGGTTTTCCTAAGCAGACTGATCTAACTTTGAACTTGAGAAGAAGAGATTGAGAGTCTCATTCCCTTTTCTCCCTTTGAGTTCCTCGTGCAAAATCTTTGATGATACCCTCACCATCACCCAGACTTCTGCATCTCAAGTAGTTTTGGGAGGAACAAAATTTACCAAGTCAGAGAGAGCAAGGTAAAAGTAAAGGGTCTTCTAACACCTTTCAGAGAGTAAAACACCCTTCCTTTGTATTTATAAACCTACAAAGACAAACCTATTGACATTTGCTACACTAAAGAATATGCCCCAGATGACCTGCTATTGTTACTTCTAGATTTAGGTGCAGGTGCACAATTTTGAATGGCAGTTTCCCTTGCTTAAAACATCAATAGAGGGGCTTCCCTGGTGGCGCAGTGGTTGAGAGTCCGCCTGCCGATGCAGGGGACACGGGTTCGTGCCCCGGTCCGGGAAGATCCCACATGCCGCGGAGCGGCTGGGCCCGTGAGCCATGGCCGCTGAGCCTGCGCGTCCCGAGCCTGTGCTCCGCAACGGGAGAGACCACAACAGTGAGAGGCCCGCGTACCGCAAAAAAAAACAAAAAACAAAAAACCATCAATAGATAGGTGATAAGTAGAGGATACATAGATGATAGATAGATAGATAGATAGATAGACAGGTAGATAATAGCTAAAATCCTATACCCTCTACACAGGCTTATGATTTCCACCACTGCATCCACTGTTTGTTAAGAGGGTGCTAACTGATATTTAGAAGGTCAATTCCTCATCGTTTTCTTTATAGAATAGTTCAGCATCCTTCTTCCTCCTCTTGAATTTAAATGTAGTCATTTTGAAAACCCCAAATGCCCCCATTTAGTTTCAAATTATGCTTTTAAAACACTGATTCCCAAATCCCCAAATATATGTTTTCAGCCGGGACAATCTGTGCCCTAAAGCCCTCACCCAAATTTCTAACTGCCTGTGCTATGAATCAGTCCATGTGTAAATCCCACGGGCACCTGAAATTCCATGTTTCCCGGGAAAACTCATTTTCCCTCCTTCCAACCTGCTCCCCATCTGCATTTCTTGTCTAAGACATCTTCCACTGTGCATTTCATCACCTTAGGCTTCTGACCTCTCCTCCTGCTCTCCTCCAAGTTAATTACCTCCTAAAAATCTCTTGATTTCATCCCTTCGAATCCCTGGTTATATAATAAATAATAAATAAGTCACAGGGATGTAGCATACAACATAAAGAATGTGGTTGATATATTGTAATAAATTTGTATGGGAACAGATGGTTACTAGATTTATCCTCATGATCATTTCCTAATTATGCAAATGTCAAATCACTATGCAGTACACCCAAAAGTAACATAATACTCTGAGTCAACTCTATTTTAATTTAAAAACGGAAGAGGAAGGAAGGAAGGGAGGGAGGGAGGGAGGGAGGGAGGAGGGAAGGAAAGAAATAGATTGGACACAGCAGCCTAAAATCTTCTCTTGTCTCATCATGTAGAAACATAGAAATGAAAAAGTTGTTTCTTTAATTCATGAGCAAGAAGACAGTTTTTTGCTCACTTTTAATGAAGTGATTAATATTTACATTTTAATATGCATATTAATACACATTTCATTACCACACCAAAACAAGTCAGTCACTCCTAATTTGTCAACAAATTATACTTGCAACGAATTATGCTTTTTACATAGTTAATATAAAGTCAAATAGTACAGATCATTGATAATGAGAGAAGGCAGATTTTGTCTATAATAGGACTATTATTAAAATTAAAATTATATTTTAATTGGATTTTTTTAAATCTAGAAGAGGCAAGATCAATTGAGTCACATGCTGCTGATAAGTAGCACTCATCCAGTTTTTCCCCAAACCCACAGAAAATCAGAGTTTTCTTTAGGCAATGCTAGCAAATACTGAACTCATATAGTCCTGTTACTCATTCAGCAAATATTTTGAGTACCTATCATGTTCCAGACCCTTAGATACAATGTTAGCAAGTGGTCTCTGCTCTCATGAAGTTTAGAGTATAAAAAAAAAAAAAAAAAAAAAAAAAAAAAACTAAAGGGGGCTTCCCTGGTGGCACAGTGGTTGAGAGTCCGCCTGCCGATGCAGGGGACACGGGTTCGTGCCCCGGTCCGGGAAGATCCCACATGCCGTGGAGTAGCTGGGCCCAGCCGTGAGCCGTGGCTGCTGAGCCTGCGCATCCGGAGCCTGTGCTCTGCAACGGGAGAGGCCACAACAGTGCGTACCGCAAAAAAAAAAAAAAAAAAAAAAAAAACGAAGGGAAAAAGCAATCTATTAAATAATTACAAATTGTTATGAGTACTATGAAAGTGTCACTTTAGTCTACCTGAGAAGGGGACATTTGAGCTGAGACTTGCAGGGTAAAAAGTGAGGACCTGCTGGGGAAACGTTTTGCATCAATAGCCCCGAAGGAAGATAACTTGAAGGATTCATGGAATTGAAAGGCCAGCGTGACTGGAGCTTAGGAAGGCATGCGGGAGGGAAGTAGCCAAAATGAGGTTAGGATGGTAAGAAAGGGATATGGTGAGAAGTTTCATTTTTTTAAATAATAAAATGGAAAAAAAATTTTTTAAAGTGTTTCAGCCAACTGACTAACATGGTTCGATTTACATTTAAGAAATATAAATCCGGAGAGTTCTGTTTTCGGTGGAGAGGAATGAACTCCTGACAAACCTATCTCCCACATATAATAGTGTAAACTCTGTGAAACAAGAAAAAGCAACTACTTGAGGTTTGTGGAAACTCAACAGAAGGGGGAGATTCAGGGCCCTGTGTAATCTGGTCCCCACACTTTTCTGATATTTTTTCTTTTCCTCTCTCCCCCTTGCTCCTTCTTTTCCAGGCACTTACTGTGCTGCCCACCTGGAGCCCTCTTCCCTCACACATGCTTAGCTGGCTCACATTCTCCGCACACCTGCACAAAGCCCTCTTCTGACCCTCTAATAGAAAATAACAACCTTCTGGTCCTCCACGATGCCGGGACAGCCTACCCCCTTGCCCTGCCTTATTCTGCCTCATAACACCTGTCACCATCTGACACACCATATATTTGCTTGTTTGTTTATTGTCCCTTTTATCCGAGCACACCCAGTAGAATGTAAGCTTCATCAGAGGAGGGACAACTCCAGGACCTAAAATTGGTGCCTGGAACAAAGCAGTAAACAAAACAAAACAAAACAAAAAACAGTATAGAGTAATTGAATGGATGGATGAATCTGAGATATTCTGAAGGACTGGAGGGATCTCATTTGACAGTCTGATAACACAAAGTCCTTCTGCACATAGTGATGTCCGTGGACAAAGGAACAATGGCTGGTGCACTGACCCGACTGGACAGGCTGGACATGTCTGATGTTAGTGTGACCCATAAAACCTTGGAGGGTCAAGTCCACAGAAGCCTTGTGATTTTTCTAATGCAGTTCCCTCAGATGAGATAATTAAGAGTTGAATTGTGAAATGACTTGCTGAATTCACATAGCAACAGGGGAGATAACGGGCTTTTTAAAAAATTTTTAAAAAATTTTTAAATAAAGCTATTTTTAATAAATAAAAATAGCTTTATTTTTTTCTTTTAAATCTTTAATCCTTTTTTTAACTTTTTATTTTATATTGGAGTAACGACTTAATTGGGAAAAGAATCTGAAAAAGAATAGATACATGTATATGTATAACTGAATCACTTTGTTGTACAACTGAAACTAAGACAATGTGCTTTCTGATCCCTGGTCCAAATCTCTCCACATATACCCATATCCCCCAGCCTACCTGCTATGGACTAAATTGTGTCTCCCCAAATTCATATGTTGAAACCCTAATCCCCAATGTGGCTTTAATTGGAGATAGGACCCATAAAGAAGTAATTCAGGTTAAATGAGGTCTTGTGCTGCTCTGACAGAATTAGTGCCCTTATAAGAAGAAACAAAAACAAACGAACAAACAAAAAAAAAATTAAAAAAAAAAAAAGAAGAAGAAACAGCAGAGAGCTTACTCTCTTGCTCTCTTCCCCATACACACTGGGGAAAGGCCTTGTGTGGACACAGTGAGAAGGTGGCCATCTGTAAGCCAGGAGGAGAGCCCGCACCAAGAACCAAACCCTGCCAGCACCTTGATCATAAACTTCCCGGCCTCCAGCCTTCAGGACTGTGAGAAAATAGATTTCTGTCATTCAAGCTGCCCAGTCTAGAGTATTTTGTTATAGTGATGAGCTGACTAAGACACTGGCCTCCCTCCTCAATTACTGTCTCTTGTACAACAGGAGTCAAGCTGCTAATCTACATCACCAGGTGGTTGTGTCAGTCACTTAGAGAGGAATAAGGAATAAACTGGGAAGTGGGTTATAATTAATATCTTTAGTCGGCTCACATTCTCAGACATAGCCTTCACAGGTGATTCACTCGACTTCAACTTGACGTTTATAACAGCCATCAGAACCATATCTATGTGAACATTTCAGAAGAGATGGCAACCATCTTCTCCTGTTGTCTTGTTCTCTGAGCACAAGCTGAATATGAAGGTGGAGGCAGGAACAGTCAGGGAAAGACAAGCTGCTGTTTTCCAATTCAGTCTCTCAGCTTCCCCGGGTAATTCACCCAGTGTGAAAGCAATGAAGCATGGATTTCACTTATAATGATATAGACTCAGGCATATTAACCCAATTATTTTATTAAATTACTTACAGAAAATTTCTCTTATCTGGTGTTTGAATTACCTTCTTATTCCTAAAACCGAAAAAGAAAACTGGAGACTCAAGGCTTATTTTAGAAGAATCCCTGCCAGCAAAATTATTGATATTTAAATCCTGAGTTGGAGCTAAGAAAGTGGGGGAGACTGCGTTACAATTCAATCCAATTCACCCACAGTTTATAAAATGTAAATGATATGAAAAGCTCTGGTTATGGTGTTGAAAATGCAAGAAAACCTACGGCTTGCTCTGCGGTCTAGTTAGAGATACATTCAGGACTCAACAGAAAGCATTCAGAAGCAATGTGGAGACCAGGCAAGATGATATGTGTACAAACATCAAATTGCTTTTCCCCAATTCCTACTGAAATGATGATAAAGATTATGGAAGGGGGCTTCCCTGGTGGCGCAGTGGTTGAGAGTCCGCCTGCCAATGCAGGGGACATGGGTTCGTGTCCCGGTCCGGGAAGATCCCACATGCCGCGGAGTGGCTGGGCCCGTGAGCCATGGCCGCTGAGCCTGCGTGTCCGGAGCCTGTGCTCTGCAACGGGAGAGGCCACAACAGTGAGAGGCCCGCGTACCGCAAAAAAAAAAAAAGATTATGGAAGGACCTCCAGTGCTGCAGTTCAAGGGAAGATTGTATATACATGTATACATGTAGATGATAGATAGATAGATGCCAGAAACATTGAAGAAATCATTTAGATATAGTGAGATAGGATTGGATTAAAAGAAAGAATCATCTACTACCATGCTGTCTGCCCAGAAAGTAAGGGAAGAGAATCTAGCAAAACTGCATTAAAATCCTATGATGCAAAGCAGTGAGGATTAGTACTGACAGGCTGTGGGGTAATGTGGAGGGAGATGGTGATGTATTACTTCCAATATTCAATATCCATTGTAATACTGAAGAGCTGGATGAAACGTTTCCATTCTTCCAGCATATTTGGACATTCTCGTGAGCTGTAGCCATGTAGAAGGTACACATCACGGCAAGCATCAGGGGGACTGATCCTCTAGGGATTCAACACAGAGAAGGTCCCTGCTGAGATGCCTTCCCAGCCTGGGTCAGGCTGTACAGTGACTGACATTGAAGAGGGGATAGAGGTATGCCAGAAGGGAGCTGCTATGAAGTAAACCAGAGAAAAGCTGAGCACTCCTGTCTCCCTTCCACTAGACTGAAAGATTGAGGAAGGGGTAGAGTCATCCAATCTTAGACAAAGCACACACATAAAATCATGTAATCCTAACTATACAAGCCAATCTTGAGCAAACATGGACCTTCCTCCTAAACGGACAATAAACAGAAAGCTATTTAAGCCATCAAATATTTCATAACAAAAGGAACAAATGTCATCTTCTGAAATCCACAGTTATTATCAGAAACAGGGGCATTTAAAAGAAACTGTGTAATCTTTGTTCTCAGTTTCTTATATTTCACGTTTGTCCTGTGTGTCCAACTTTAGCACTTAATGCCCTCCGCCACCATCAGAGGTGATTCCTCTTGCATGTTTGCCCTCTCTCAGTAATCCATGTGTTCATCTTTCACTGATTTCCCAGGAGCCATTCCATAGTGGCTCAGCTCATAGTAGTAGTAGTAACTCTTTTTGTTCACGTCAAAACAACAGAAACCTTTAACCGAAACATTTCCTCAAAATAGATCATCACGAATATGCACCTACTGGTGTGCTTATCCGATTTCAAAGGAGTAGGTGCCATAAGACTCCCTTTCAACAACGATTGCAAATAGAATTGATTCCCACCTTAACAGCTGATTATTTTCATTATGAAAAGCAATTAAATATTATTGTTGGAGATGAACAATGAAGCATATGAGACTTCAAACTAATCTGAGTTAGTTGAAGATCAACTCTGCCCCTTTCAGCTGGCATAATGTCTAAAACCCAGTGACAGAATAGATCACTGAAATAACAAACCAAGTCAGATACTTAAAATCACTGGAATCACCAAACAATTGGATCACCTTCAAGGTCATCTTTAAGCCAATACTCCCTAGGCAATCTGCAATCAGTGGCTGACAAACATTAATAATTGTACATCCATTCCCTGTGCAGAGTCAGTTGAGGGCTATGTCAAGATAGACCACATTTCTGATGGGCATGTAATACATCTGAAGAATATAAAAGACCAGAACTGGCAACGGGCTAGCCCAGTAAGAAGAGAGAATGGGTGGAGTTGGCTGGGGGTGAGTAGGCAGTAAGGGTGAGACTAGTAACAAATGATGGATGTGTAAGCCTGCATGCTGTAGGATTCTCCCTACACGGAAAAGGCAAAACTATGGAGACAGGAAAAAGATCAGTAGTTGCCAGGCGTTGTGGGGGGAGGGAAGTATGAATACATGAAACACAGGGAATTCTTAGGGCAGTGAAACTATTCCGTATTATACTGTAACAGAATAGATACACGTTGTTATACACTTCTCAAAGCCCATAGGATGCACAACACCAGGAGTGAACCCTAATGTAAACTACACCCAAGTTGGTCCTTAGTTGTGACAAATAGACTAATGCAGAATGTTAATAATAGGGGAGACAGGGTAGTGGATGAGGAGGGGGTGTATGGGGACTCTCTCCATTTTTCTGTAAACATAAAACTGCTCTAAAAATGTTAAATCTCTTATTTTTAAAAAACTGGATGAGTACAAGAAAGACACCATAGGAATAATGGGAGAAAATGAAATAAGACTCTAACAGGTTAGCATCCAAGATGAGCTCAGACACAGGGGGCAGGTTTCAGGAATGTTGAGTAGTTAATAAAGAATGAAGAGGTGGAAGTTGAAGACCCCGATCTGCACAGAAGGGCAGATAGAGCCTTCCTTCAGAGCACAGAGGGCTCCTCTCCAAAGCAGCTCCCTTCTACTTAAATTTCTTCATTATACAGAAGCTGAATTAGTTAATCAACCATGAGATCTAGTTAGATGCTTGTATAATTCGCTTAAATGTGTTTGAAAACACATGTCTAGTTTTACTGTGAATGTAAACCTTGTGTAACCACAGTTTCTTAAAAAACATGGAACATTATTCCTCATCTGATAGGGTCACAGATGCTTACCAACTGAGTAATAGCGATCCAAGTTTTTATTTCACTGGTCAAGGAGCTAAAGATGAAGATACAGGTGAAGTTTTTAAAGCTCTAAAGTCTTAGCCTGTGGTGAATTTGAAAAAAAAAAAAAGGAGAAATCTGTTGCATTTCTATACACTAGTAACAAACTATCAGAACAGAAATGAAGAAAACAATCTCATTTACAACTGAATCAAAAAGAATAAAATATGTAGGAATGAATTTAACCAAAGAGATGAAAGACTGTACTCTAAAAACTGTAAGACATTGATAAAAGAAATTGAAGGTGACACAAATAAATGGAAATATATACCATGCTCATAGGTTGGAAGAATTAATATTGTTAAAATAACCATAATCCCCAAGGCAATCTACAGATTCAATGCAATTCCTATCAAAACACCAATGGCATTTTCCACAAAACCACAACAAGTAATTCTAAAATTTGCATGGAACCACAAACGACCCCAAATAGCCAAAACAATCTTGAGAAAGAAGAACAAAGCTGGAAGTATCATGCTCCCGACTTCAAACTATAATACAAATCTGCAGTCATCAAAACAGTATGTTACTGGCACAAAACCAGATGCACAGGTCAATGGCACACAATAGAGAACACAGAAATGAACCCACACTTATTATTCTTGGCAAAAGGGGCAAAAATATATCGGGAAAAGACAACTTCGTCAATAATAAATAGTGTTGGGAATTGGACAGCTACATGTAAAAGAATAAAACTGGATTACTTTCTCACATCATATACCAAAATAAACTCAAAATGGAACAAAATATGTTACCATTTTAACAGCAAAGATTTTAGATGATCAGATTATTGATGGTCCTTTTTTGCTTCTATACTTGTTATTAATTTTATATAATGTGCCTGCGTTACTTTTTAAATGAAGATAAATGACCATGACTAACATTAATTACTGTTTATGCTTAGCTATTTTCATCAAGTTTTTTAAGGCATAATTGAATTTTAAAATTGTTCTTCCCTCTGTTTCTGTTAACCACAACTCTGGGAGGTCAGCTGTTTGGATGATGAAATCATAACCAGGGTACAACTAGTGGGAAAAAGAAAGGATATACAAATTGTAGGCAGAAAAACAAAGAAAAAGGTAAGCAGACATGTATAGCTAGCATTAAAGATTTAAATGTTCATTTTTTTTTTTTTTTTTTTTTTTTGCGGTATGCCGGCCTCTTACTGTTGTGGCCTCTCCCGTGGCGGAGCACAGGCTCCAGACACGCAGGCCCAGCGGCCATGGCTCACGGGCCCAGCCGCTCCGCAGCATGTGGGATCTTCCCAGACCGGGGCACGAACCCGTGTCCCCTGCATCGGCAGGCAGACTCTCAACCACTGCACCACCAGGGAAGCCCTAAATGTTCATTTTGAATTAACAAAAAAAATAAAGAAGAAGAAAGAAAAACTCTTCTATTTAGTCTACGTATGACAAAATTAATATCTCCAGAGAACTGAGCAGCAGGCAGGATTAGCAATGGGTCCACTGGGTCTTATCAGGAACTTTGAGAAATGGGAAGACAGTTTCTGGTGTTTCATTTCTTTCAAATACAGATGTATTAACCTAAGTGAAAATTTCTCCAATAAATGGATATATAAGTAAAAAAGAAAAGATTTAAATGTTCAATTGATAGCAAATATCAGAATATGGGAGTAACAGTCTGTATTGCAAATAGCATTGTTATAAGATGCTACTAATGGGACTCTTGTCTAATGAACAACCTAACCTCAGTCCAAATTGTTTCATCAAAGTTTAAAGTCTTCCCAAAATCTCGTCTTCATCATGTTCAATAAAATCAAAAACATTATAGCCCTTGGTTAAAATATCCTTAAGAAGCATATTAAAAATTATGGCTTTTGTAATGGAAAAAAGTAGCTGGCTGTTTTTAAAATTCCCCTAGGATTAAAGAAACTCTAAGCTTGTATCTAATAAAGTAGAAACTAATTTAAATGATATTGCAGATTTAATGTCCTCCATTAAATTTCTCCCCATTCAGCAAGGAAAACATTTTCTTTCTGTCTCCTTTTGCAGTTATCAGCCACTGACCTTGTACCCCAGTCTGACTCCCTGAAGCATTGTGACCCCAGGGCCTGGGGACAGGAGCTGGTTACTTTGAGTCACAGCTGTCTGAGCCAAAGATGTCAGTTTTGTTCTGTTTTGTTTCTTACTGAGAACCGGGTTATCGGAGAGGGGACTTTGAGTTAAATGGTGCTTACAACCCAACCCAAGGAAGCATAATATTGCACCTCTACTATTGGAGAGGATGCAGGCTAATAGCTTATTTGTCTTTAAACATTTTGTTTTCTTCAACAAGTTCATGTCACACAAAAAAGGTGGAGGAGGTTGCTTGGTATTAAAAGAGAATTTTAAAGCATAACAACCCAATGAAATATGTGGACCCTGACTGGGTCAAACAAACCAAAGGTAGAAAGTATTTTGGGCACATCTGGGGAAATCTGACTAAAGGCTGAGCATTAAGCAATGTCAAAGAATTGTTATTAATTTCATTAGTTGTGATGATGGTATTGTGACTATGTAAGCAAATATCTTTATTGTTTAGGGGTGAATGTCAAGGTATCCAAATTTTAAAAAATTAAGCAAAAATAGATAAAGCAAAAATGTTAACAATTATTGAATGTAAGTGAGGAATTTTTAGAGGATTATTATAGCATTTTTTTCTACTTCTCATTATGCTTAAGTTTTTTTACTACAAGAAGTTTAAGCTTTGCAGCAGTAGCAATAATATAAGGCTTGAGAATACATCGATAATATTAGAGAATTTTAGAACCATGAAAGATATTAGAGAACATTTATTCCAACACCCTCACTTAGAGATATGGAAATTGTTGCCTCAAATGGTTAGCAAGTTACCCAAGGCTACATAATTGGTTGGTGACAGAAGCCAAAGAAGAAACTTTTGGTTTCTCACTCCCAAGTACCATTTTACAAGTACATCCTGATTCCTAGGTTCTGTCCTGCCCACACATGACATGTAACTAAGCCAACATGGCTGCCACTCCAGAGCCACCAACTCCACTTCTTCTGGGGAATCTGCTGTGGCCTCAGGCACAATCACCACAGTTGTCCCTGCTGCTGCTATAGAATCACAGGAGTTTCAGTAAATAACACCATCCCTATGCCCCATCCCAGCTGAGATGCTGCCCCCACCAACAATTCAGCAATGAGACATTAGCACAGCCCCTTCTTCCTAACGGCACTCAAATTCTTCTACTTCTCATTGCTTAGATTCTACCAGAGTGAAGTGAAGTTTCATTGCCATTTTTAACAAAACGGATTTCCTCCAAAAATGCTTTACTCCCAAGAGATACATTGATTGAGCTATACTGGCATTTCTCTAACGTAGTAATTCTGTTTTTTCTTTTAATTTATAAATCTCTGAGGTATGTTAACAATGAATAGAAGAAATGACATGAATTAGATGTGTGTTCTTTATTTTAGCAGGAAGGCCCTGCAAGCATTTAGGCAGGTTATAAAATTACAAAATGCCTAAACTTATAAAACAAAATTGGTTGCACAGTTCATATTTATAGAGTTGAAAGTTGTAAATTCAATTGTCATTTCTCATTCTAGATTCACAGTATGAATATCCATCTCTCCTTCCTTCCTTCCTTTTTTTTTTTTTTTTTTTTTTTTTTGCCGTATGCGGGCCTCTCACTGTTGTGGCCCCTCCCACTGCAGAGCGCTCCGGACGCACAGGCTCAGGGGCCACGGCCCACGGGCCCAGCCGCTCCGCGGGATGTGGGATCCTCCTGGACCAGGGCACGAACCCGTGTCCCCTGCATCGGCAGGCAGACTCCCAACCACTGCGCCACCAGGGAAGCACCCCCTTCCTTCGTTTTTTAATGCATTCATTTTTATAATGAAACTTACCGAAGGTGAAATTGTTGAAAAATGCAAAATACTGCGCTCAGAGAGAAAGAGAAATACTAAAACATTACTTTTATTATGACTTTTCTTTACCACAAAACTTTCATCAGCCTATGTAGTCTTTTGGTAAGGAAGTTTGGTTTCCTTATTTCAATTAGGGATTAGTTTCAGCAATGGGATTTTTCCTACTTTCTAGTTCATTTAGTGCCTGTCCACAGGCCTGTGACACCCAACAGGCAGCAATATAGGAAAGAGTAAATCACTCCTAGGCTCAGCATCCATTGACAATGCTCGGTAGTCCTACTTTAGATGGCTCTCTGAGACGGTGGTTCTGAACCTCATCTTCCTGTGCTTTCCTGCTTTAACTGGCCTCTTAGGACTTCCTTCCTCAAATGTCAGAACTTGCACAAGCGTCCAAACTTCCTCCCATCTCTCCTGAAGTTTTCCTGGTCCTAAACCCTCCTGAACAACTCTGTCCTATTGCTTCTTGTACTAGAACATAACAGTAATATCTCGTGATTGAAAACAAACCCCCAAAATTCTAGAACTGAAAAGTATAATAATCAAAAGTAAGAATTTAATTATTTTGGAATTTAGGCACTGTTTTGCTATTATTTTAGTAGTTACTCTAGAAATTTACTAATTTAACTAAATACGTTTTACAACAAGTTACACACAATTGAAAAAAGAGAATTAGTAAATAACATATAGGTCAAAAATTATATCAAGAGAAAAGCACAGAGTGATAAAATGATGAAATTTAAAAAGGAGCAGATAAGTGATGTGGGAAATTCAGTAACAAATTCTAATATATAGTTGATTAAAGTCCCAGAAGGAGAAAAAGAAAAATTGAAAGAATAATGACTAAGAATTTTTCCAAACCAATGATAGAGATCGATCTACAGATTTAAGAAGCCCAATAAGGGGCTTCCCTGGTGGTACAGTGGTTAAGAATCCACCTTCCAATGCAAGGGACACAGGTTCGAGCCCTGGTCCAGGAAGATCTCACATGCCACGGAGCAACTAAGCCCGTGCACCACAACTACTGAGCCCCCCTGCCACAACTACTGAAGCTTGCCCGCCTAGAGCCCGTGCTCCGCAACAAGAGAAGCCACTGCAATGAGAAGCTTGTGCACCACAACAAAGAGTAGCCCCTGCTCGCCGTAACTAGAGAAAGCCCGCGCACAGCAACAAAGACCCAATGCAGCCAAAAATAAAGAAAGAAAATAAATAACTTTAAAAAAAGGAAGGCAAATAAGTTCCAAGTGGAATAAATAAAAATGAAACTGAAACTTAGATGCATCATAGTAAAATTGCAGAAAACTAAAGAGAAAATCTTAAAAGCAGTCAGAGTTAAAACAACAGACTACCTTCAAAAGAATGACAGGATATAGTCTACCTCACAGGAATCAGAACACAGTAGAACAAAAAAACCTTCAAAATACTGAAAGAAAATAGCTGCCAACCTAGAATTCAAATTCAATACCTCCAAGGACCAAGTTGAACTAAAGATATTTTCAGGTAAACAAAAATGAGGTAATTTGCCCCCAAAAGATTATAGTAAATGATATCCTAAAGGTCTTAAGGCAGAAAAAAAGTAATCCCACACGGAAGGCTCAAGATGCAGAAAAACAAGGAAGAGCAACAAAACTGATAAATATAAAGGTAAACCAAAATGAGCACCGATGTTATCACAACAGTGATAACGTCTTGTTTCGATATTATATCTATGATTGAATTAAATGGGAACAATAACATAAAAGTCAAGAGAGGATTAAAAGAAAGCCAAGTGTTCTTAGGTCCTTTATTGTTTCAGAGAAGGGTAAAATGATCGATTAAAATTAGACTTTGATAGTTCAAGTGTACATACTTGAATTTCCAGGGTAAGTACTAAAATAAGAGTTAAAAATTGCATAAATTCCAAACTAAGAGAAGAAATAAATGGAATAATATAGTAAATCCAAAAGAAGCCAAAAATCAAGAAAAAGAAACATACAACCAGTAGGGCAAATGGAAAGTACACACTAAGATCTTTTGAAGGATTACCAACCTGAGTGCGTCGTTTAAACTCTGGGATATCAGTATAAGTTTTTTTTTTTTTTTTTTTTTTTTTGTGGTACGCGGGCCTCTCACTGTTGTGGCCTCTCCCGTTGAGGAGCACAGGCTCCGGACGCGCAGGCTCAGCGGCCATGACTCACGGGCCCAACCGCTCCGCGGCATGTGGGATCTTCCTGGACCGGGGCACGAACCCATGTCCCCTGCATCGGCAGGCAGACTCTCAACCACTGCGCCACCAAGGAAGCCCTCAGTATAAGTTTTTATGACTCATTTTTGGTTGTCGTCACCTGCGATTACGGAAGAGAAAGAACAAAATCCACCCAGGTTTCTCAACACTTGAACTTAAGGAGTTCTAGTGTGTTAAACCAACGTGACCTCAACCAAGTCCCAGTTACAGGGAAGGACGGTGGGGTCCCTGAAATACAATTTCATTGAGAAAAGTGGAGTGTGAGCTGAAGAGGAGGAGGATTCAGGATAAGAACTGAAGGTTCCATATGAAAGGATTGGTTTCTTCAGTGGGGCTGACCCTGGGAGCTCCTCCAAACCAAACACAGTCATAGTGCTTCTAACCTTGGAAAAATAGCTGGGCATCAACTAGACAAAAGCCCGAATAGGAACATCCTGGTATGAAGCTGGCACTCATCGGCCCTCAGAGGACTTTAACAACCTACGTATTAATTACTTATTGCTGGTTAACAAATTACTCCCCAAATTAATGTCTGAAAACAACAAACATTTATTACCTCTTGGTATCTCTGATGGAATTAGGAGGTAGGGCGTTTGAGAGGTAATGAGATTTAGAAGAGGTCATGAGGGCAGAGCCCCCTTGATGGGATTAGTGTCCTTTTAAGAAGAGGCAGAGGAACCAGAGCTCTCCATCTCTCCACTACATGATGACATAGGAACTAGGAGGCTGTGTGCAAACCAAGAAGAGGGGTCTCCCCAGATACTGAATCTGCTGGCACCTCGATCTTGGACTTCCCAGCCTCCAGAACTGTGAGAAATAAATGTCTGTTTAAGCCACATGGTCCAGGGTATTTTGTTATAGAAGCCCAAGCACACCAAGATGCATAGATTAACTCATTTAATCCTCACAATGACTCAGTGAAAATGTGTTATTACTACACATTGCACCATGGAGGAAAAAGAGGTACAGAGAGGCTAAACAACTTGTCCAAGATCATAAAGCTAGTAAATGGCAGAGTTGGTATTCAAACCCAGGAAGTCTGGTCACAGAGCCCATCATTTCAGCCATTCATTCCACTGAGTGGACGTCGGTATGAGCACACTGAGTGGACACAAGTGTCCTCCCTTAAGACTGTGTAAGTCCTGCGGGTTTTGGAAAATTTGTAGTGGGGAATGTAGACAGATTTATCTGATTTCTTTCCAGTATGGCAGGTGGGGCTTTGAGCAAGTGTTAACCAGAAAAATAAAGAAATATGACTACATCTGTTCCTGTAAAGGCAAAGAGTTATGAAGTGACTTGCTCTAGCTTGCAAGCTGACTCTGAGGTGTTTACCTTCTTTGGACTGAGCTGCAAATCCCTCTGCTATTGGGTAACTGTGGTATGTTTCAGGGAGCAGAGAGGTTGAAAATCCCAGGAAAGGCATCTATGGTTCTGACTGAACTCCACAAAGATTAGCTCAAAGAAAGTCCTCAGAAGACAGCCCACTTTCCTCAATGGATTTTGATTCATCCCTTTCCCATATTCATCCTGAAAGTATGTAATAGACAAGCCTCGCCTTACATTGACAGCCTGCCATAAAAATGAGTTGGGATAGGGCTTCCCTGGTGGCTCAGTGGTTGAGTGTTCGCCTGCCGATGCAGGGGACGCGGGTTCATGCCCCGATCCGGGAAGATCCCACATGCCGCGGAGCGGCTGGGCCCGTGAGCCATGGCCGCTGAGCCTGCGCGTCCAGAGCCTGTGCTCTGCAACGGGATAGGCCGCAACAGTGAGAGGCCCGCGTACTGCAAAACAAAACAAACAAACAAACAAACAAAAAATGAGTTGGGATAAATTGACTTGAGTTGGACATAATAAAAAAGCAAAGGGGATTTTTCACTTGTACCTCTGAATTTTTTCCTCTTCAATAACCCTACACCTGAAATCACGGTTCATCTGTCAACAGCCATCACTGTGTCTCCCCACAAGTACAAGCTGTTTGCAGCACAGCATGGGGATAAGCTTTCTCACAAACTGGGATTGGAACCTATTTGCGTTTCTTCCTACAAATATGAAAATTCCAAAATGTCTTTGATTAGTTTTGCTTTTACCTTTGAAATAGAGTCCACTTACTTTTCCAGCTCACTTAGTTCCATGTGGTCTTCCTTGCAGTGGAGGAGATTCTTAGTGGGTACATGCTGCACCCAGGGTTTGCACCCAGTAAATATTTGTTGGGTGATACAGTGAAGGAAACCTTCCTCTAAATGCTTCACATAAACCTAAGTTTTCATTGGCCTAAAAGGAGAATGACTATTTCCATTTGAACTTGGCCTGGCATCAATACTTTTGGCTTCTCTGGTTTTGATACCACTTCTCCCTCTGCCAATTTCTCACAGTTCATCTGGAAGCCTGGAACTCAAAATGCCTTGATAGCCAAAGAAACTCCAGAGCGTGAGAGAGTAATTCTGTGAGCACCAGTCAACAACATCTAGGGACTTGAGGCCAGTTTAGATTGAAGCAAATGCTCCTTTTGGAATCTCTGAGTACAGAGGGGGAAAAAATTGCCATGGGTAGGTTTCGTTTTGGTGATTCTTTTGCTCCAGTGTAAAGTAGAAGCTGTGACATCTGAAAGGGAGTAAGCAAAACTGGGAAGTGAAAAAGCAGAGCCAGTCTGCAATGGCACCAGATGAAGCTTATATTTGCATGTGATTCAAAACACTGAGAACAGAGCCTGCCCAAGTAGCTGTCATGTAGCATATGTATCCATGGGTCAATGCCTCAGCCATTCCCTCTGTCAAACTCTCTCACTTTCCCAAACTCGCTTTGATTGCTAGATGTGAATTACCACTGGTTTCCTTATAACTTTCTCGGTTGACACAGCAAGCAGATTTTGTTGCTGCCAGCGCCTATCTGAGTTGCCATTCGGCAGTGGTGGGATTCCTGGTTCCATACTTAACTGGAGGCTTAAGTGGTTTTCGGTGTTGGCGCTACTTGCCATTTTATTTGTAGAACTTTCTTAGGTGGAAGGACAAAAAGCCTTCCTGGTATACAGTATGTTCCTAGTAAATGTTTGCAGAATTTCCTGGACCTCCACTTCCTAGTCATTGATGTAAGGCTATCTCTAAAATTCATTTTAGCAGTAAAAAGCTATGGGTATTGTCAAGATCCAGGCATATTGGAACATATGTATATGTATAGCTGATTCACTTTGTTATAAAGCAGAAACTAACACACCATTGTAAAGCAATTATACCCCAATAAAGATGTAAAAAAAAAAAATTAAAAAAAAAAGCATTTATCTGTTTCATTGAATTTCTCTTTAATACTTATTATAATGTGTTAATACAGTTATTTACACGTCTACCTCTTTCTCCTGTCCATGAAGTCCCGAGGGCAGGTATAGCTGTTATTCATCTTCATACTCCTAGCTTTGGGCACAGTGCCCTTCCATAGTAGGTATTCAATAAAAGTCTGTGGAAAAGCCATCTTTAGAAACTACATTTCTCAATTATGAGTCCCATGTTAAATATTTTAAATGATATATAAAAGGGGGAGGGGGCTTCCCTGGTGGCGCAGTGGTGAGGGTCTGCCTGCCGGTGCAGGGGACACGGGTTCGAGCCCTGGTCTGGGAGGATCCCACATGCCGCGGAACGGCTGGGCCTGTGAGCCACAATTACTGAGCCTGCGCGTCTGGAGCCTGTGCTCCGCAACAAGAGAGGCCGCGATAGTGAAGGGCCCGCGCACCGCGATGAAGAGTGGCCCCCGCTTGCCACAGCTGGAGAAAGCCCTCACACAGAAACGAAGACCCAGCACAGCCATAAATAGATAAATAAATAAATTTTAAAAAATAAATAAAAATTTTAAAAGGGGGAGGGATAAATTGGGAGATTGGGATTGATATATACACACTACTATACATATAAGATAGATAACTAATAAGGATATACTGTATAGCACAGGGAACTCTACTCAATACTCTGTAATGACCTATATGGGAAAAGTATCTAAAAAAGAGTGGATATATGCATATGTATAACTGATTCACTTTGCTGTACAGCAGACACTAAAACAACATTGTAAATCAACTATACTCCAATAAAAATTTTTAAATAAAAAAAAATTCAAATAGAAGGAGACCTTTTCAACCTCTTTATCAAACCCCTAGTATAAGAATGGGAAAACTACCCTGTTTTTGTGCTCATTATTGGAAAATACTCCTTAGGCTACCACCTTCATGTAGGGTTCTAAGCCAGACGTTCCAGAATATCATTGGATAGTTTGAAATATAGAGTGACTCGAAAATTGCTTCTATCCTCACGAAAGGTGGACAGCCAGCCTGCCCTTGAGGCAAAAGCCTAGGGAAAAGCCAGGCCCTTTTCTACTGGGGACCAGCTCCTTATCTTTAGAAGTCACACAGGTCAGTTCCTAGAGACTTTCTGCAAAGTACAGGCCAGAGGTGCCCTGCAAACCCCTAAGACTATCCTCCTCCCAAAGTCTTCAGGCTAGAGGAGCATTTGCCATAGAAGCAGGTGGCCCCAGGCAGGCCTAATACCAACCATGCCATAAAGCAGGGATCAGCAAAATTTCTCTGCAAAGGATCAAATTTTAAGTATTTTAGGCTTTGCAGCTCACATACATATCAGTTGCATATTCTTCTCTGTATGCTTGTTTTCACAAACCTTAAAAATATGAAAACATTCTTAGCTGGAGGACATCTACAAAAAATTTTAAGGAGCCAGACGTGGCTCATGGGTCATAGTTCACCAACCCTGCAAAACACCAAATGGATGTGCTCGATGTTAGCACTATTCTTTCACTTTGTTGATACCTCCAAACCAACAATAAGTTCATGCTCTTTTGGACCTTTTCTTATTTAAATGTGTTAAGGATTTAGGTTCTGAAAACCTAGGTTTCTATCTCTAAGACGCTGTGTGATTGGGCCAGCTCATATGACTTCTTAAGCTTCAGTAACCTCATCTTAAAAATATGAGTAATAAATGAGTATCATATAGGGCCGTTCAAACACCCCAGTGACAAACCATACGTCAAAGTTCTTTGTAAACTATAAACTTTATTTAAATTTTAGCTATTATTACTCTTAATGTTATTGAACTCTTAGGAAGTAGAATCACTCTGATGACATTATGGTTTAGTTTGTATATATATAGTCCAATGATAGAGTGTGGGAAAAATCCCAAAGAAATATTTGGTTTGAATCATAAATTATTCAAAAGCTTCAAACTTTTCTTAGAAGCTATTATTTGGTTTATGTGGGAAATTACTTGCATGGAAAAGAAATTGTGGTTTTTTAACCTTTCACACTCAAAGTAGAAAAACCACAAAAGAAAAAAATATATTTTTCCGAAAACTATTTGTAGAGATTTGTTTTCAAATGCCAACGCTTCTATCCTCCTGAAGTTAAAATGAGTGAAGACTCATTTCTTTAGAAAAAGAGAAATTCAAAATTTTGCTGCAAATTAATATCATACGTTTGGTAAGGAGGAAAAGCATATTCAAGTAAATGCTGTTGGCTGATTGTGACCACAATGCTACCTTGTCTAATACATTCAGGAACTGAAGAGCTTTTAAATGTCACCAAACTTGGCAACAACCAGAACAAAAAATGAAATTATATTCCACCCATGAGCCTCTTAAGGTATTTCTCCCTTCTCAAAAGTTAACAAATTGTGGTAAATGGTGATAGTAAATAGTGTGTTCATTTCCAAAATGTGTACAATAAATTATCTCTAATGCCTCAGTCTTTCCTTTTGAGCCTTAGCATTTGACATCAGATCACGCTTTTTTAAAAAAGCCTGAAATTTTTGAGATTTTATTCTCCCAGCTCTTTATTTTTCCCTGGCTCCTCTTCCTTACTGCACCCTGAAAACGTGAGTATTTGCCAACATTTTTTGATTGACCCAATTGTCTCCTCAGCTGCATCCTCCAGAAAACAAAATCACTCATAAATAGTTGTCTAATGCACCTATTCTCGTTAGAATTTTTTTTTTTTTTTTTTTTTTGCGGTACGGGGGCCTCTCACTGTTGTGGCCTCTCCCGTCGCAGAGCACAGGCTCCGGACGCGCAGGCTCAGCGGCCATGGCTCACGGGCCCAGCCGCTCCGCGGCATGTGGGATCTTCCCGGACCGGGGCACGAACCCGTGTCCCCTGCATCGGCAGGTGGACTCTCAACCCCTGCGCCACCAGGGAAGCCCCCCGTTAGATTTTAAGCTCCATGAGAACAGGAACTTTGTTTTCCTTCCTGCTAAATCCCTATGTAAGAAACATGGAAGGTGGCTCACAGTAACAACACCCAGTGTTTTAATCACCACTGTTACCCAGCATTCTCTGTAGAACTGTATTCTGCCCCATAGCTCACTAGCAACCTCAAACTCATCATATTCAAGCCACACATCACACTTATCAGCCACCTCCTAAATCTTCTCCTCCTGACTTCCTTCATAAATGTCACCAGCTATTTTCTCAGTCACTTAGAGGTATTTCCTTTTATCAAACAGCAATTTAATTTCTAAGTTATTGTCAATTCTGTCTTTTGAAGGGGGGGAGCTTCTAATATGGGTAGGGAGACCAAATAGTGCCACATATACACTAGGACAATGTTGAGAGTAGGAAGGAGTGCTAACTAGTTGGACCGTCAGGACGACAGCATAAACATGGGCTGTCCTGAGAAAATGAAGCATGTGATCACCTTAGCTATGGACGAAGAACTATACTAGAAATCATACATAATACAAAGGTGTATACAATACAAATAGTTCCCGCCTCACAGACTATAAGCCTTATTACAGAAGATAAACACAAGTAACTCTGAAATTAAGTACAAAGTGATAACTACCAAAATTCTGGAAGTTTAAGAGCAAGATTAATTTTGGCTGGGTTTATTAGGGGAAGGGTCATAGAAGATGTAACATTTGAGTTTTGAAATACAGAGCTGATTTGCACATGTAGATATGGCAGCAAATAAGGCTGAATGAACACTGAGAACAAAACTTTGAGATTGGCAAGTAATTCAACACAGCTGATGAGAAAAGGGCAAGAGTGAGAATTAGGGCAGGGAAAACATATTGTAGATTTCTAGTCAGACTGGCACTGTGAGTTTCAGCTTTATTTGCCCTTCCTCTTCCCCACTGGTATAAATAGCAACAATATACAAAACATTAAACATTTTAAAAGGCTAAAAATAAAAAGCCATACTCTAAGAGAAATACCTTTATGGATCTAAAAAACAGATATGGTCAAAGTAGTAAGTAAGCTTTAAACAGGTTTGTTGAACCCAGATTTTAGAGACAGAGAAAGGCAAAGCTTTTATTACTCTAAAGAATGAGGAACAAAATGCACCAGAGCCAAGTTTACCACCTGAGTTTTTTTGTTTTGTTTTGTTGTTTGTGTGTGTGTGTTTGTTTTTTACGTTTTTTCCCCAGAAATTAGCAAGGGATTCCAAAGTCTATATGGAAGTGTGAAGGGGCCAAATGTAGTTAACACAATAATGAAAGACAAGATCATAGAACTTTCACTATCAAAGTTACTAGAAAGATGCAGGAATTAACCAGTTTGATATGGTGCAATGATAAACAAATAGACCAGTAAAACAGAACAAGACCAGATACTAGCCTTACATACTCAATTTATTTAAGACCAAAATGACACTACAGAGTAGTAGAGAAAGGATGATCTTTTCAATAAATGATTCTGGGACACTGAAAAATAAAAAAATAATTTGGGTCACATGAAAAATAATTCACCTTGATCCATACCTCACACCAAACACAAAACCTATTCCAGGTGGATTAAAGACCCGAATTTGAAAGGCAGGTAATATAGCTTCAAAAGATAAGATGAGATAATATTTCCACAGCTTTGGGGTATAAAATGTATGAAACATAAAGGAAAAGACAGATACATATGTTAACATTAAAAAAGAAACCTCTGTCCATCAAATGACACCATTAAGAAGGTAAAAAGACAAGCCATACCTCAGGAGAAGCGATCTGCAATACATATAACTGCTGAAACACAGGTATTCAGAATATATAAAGAACTCCCACAAATCAATAAGAAAAATACAACCCATTAGAAAAATGGATAAGAGATTTCCAAAATTAGGATATTCCAAATAATTAAAAAGCATTTTTAAAGATGCAACCTCATTATGCACTAATTAAATGCAAATTAAAGTTGCTGTGAGAGACAATACACATCCACTAGACCGACTAAAATGATAAAGATATTTGAGGAGGTGAAGGAACTAGAATTCTCATATTCTGACCTATGAGAATAAATTAGTATGAGCTACTTTTGAAAACCATTTGACATTTATCCACTAAAGCTTAATATACATGTATGCTAAGATTCAGCAATTTCACTCCTAGGTATATACTCAACAAAATGTGTACATAGGTGTGCCAAGAGACTTATGCAAAAATGTTGCAGCAACTTTTTCGTTAAAGTAATCTTACATCCATAAACAGTAGAGCTGATAAATAATTTGTAGCATATTCATACAAGGGATTATTTTAGAGATGTGCTAGATATGGTAGCCACTAGCCACATGTGGCTATTTAAATTTAATTATTTAAAATTAAATAAAATTTTAAAATTCAACTACCCAGTCACACTAACCACATTTCAAGTGTTCAGTAGCCGTATGTGGCTAGTGGCTTCCGAATTGGACAGCACAGAATATAAAAAAATTTCTATCTTTACAGAGGTTTATTGGAAAGCAAAATGTATATAATATATCCATATATTATATATATATGCTTGGGGCTCCAATCATATAAATATAAAAAAAATAGGGAAAGTAACCTCTGGTCTTAGAAGTTAGTATAGTTGTTAACTTTGGGAAGGACAGAGATAATAATAATTGGGAGTGAGCATGAAAGATCCTACTGGGATTCTAGTAAGAAAGTATTTCTTAATCAGGATGTTTACTTTGTGAATATCTAGCTAGCTGTGCACTAACAATTCTACTGGGTTTTTTTCACATGTTATCCCTCAATAAAAATTTTATTTAAAAAATAAAACCTCATAAGAAAAGAAAATTAGATAACTCAATAGAAATTTCAGAAAGAGACCTGAACAAACACTGCACAAAAAAGATAGTCGACCAATAAATATATGAAAATTGTCTCAAATTCATTAGTAATCAGGAAGACGCAAACTAAATCCACAATAAGCAATTTCTACATACACACCAAGATGGTTAAAATTAAGAAGACTGACAACAGAGACTCTTGTACCTATGTTAGGAGTGTAACTGGTACAACTACTATGGAAAAGTATGTGTCAATATCTACTTAAGTAGAACATCTAGAACTTACACTTTGCCCTATGATCTACTGATTCTATTTCTAGGAAATATACCCAATGGAAATTCTGGCCCATGTGCACCAAGAATCTTTACACAAAGTTCATAGCAACATTATCCATAATAGCTAAACAGTGGACAAAGAAAGGATAAATAAATATTGGCTTATTTATATACTGACATACTATAAAACAGCATCAATAAATGATCTATGTGATTTACACGAAAAGCATGATTGAATCCCACAAACGTAATTTTGAACTAAAGAAGCTAGATATGATTGAATATGTACTGTATGATCTACATAAAATTCAAAAATAGACATAAGTATAAAGTTAGACATCAAGATAGTGGTTACCTTTAGGGAAGAAGATAACTGCCTATGAAAGAGGCTTCTAGGGAATTGGCACTGTTTTTGTTTAAAACCCGGGTCAGTGTGATAATCCATCAAGTTGCACGTTTACAATTGGTGCATTTTTCTGCATATGTGTTTTATTTCAGTTTTAAAAGTTTAAACAAAGAATAATAGATAAGAATTGTCCAGAAATGATTACATGAATCTTCACTTTGAAAAGACAAAATAGTACCCAACAGAATAGAAACAAATTCACATTTTTATGAAACTGCAGAATATAAAAGGTAAAAATAAAAACTACTAGAGAGATAAAAGATTACATACAAATGCCAATTAGACTGATAGCAAAATTATCAGCAGCAAAAATGAATAACAGCATAAAAAGAATTAATCTTCTAAATACTAAAGAGAAAATAAATGTTGACTTAGAATTTTATCACCAATGAAACTATCTTTCAAGAGTAAATATGAAATAAAAATATATAGTTTTATATACACAGATATACACACATGAAGAAAGTTTTATGTCACTACAAAACTTCTGTGAAAGAACTATTAGAGATTATATTTTAACAAGAATTTAAAAATCTATAGAAGAGGGACTTCCCTGGTGGCACAGTGGTTAAGAATCTGTCTGCCAATGCAGGGGACAGGGGTTCAAGCCCAGGTCTGGGAAGGTCTTACATGCCGCGGAGCAACTAAGCCTGTGAGCCACAACTACTGAGCCCACGTGCCACAACTACTGAAGCCTGCGTGCCTAGAGCCCATGCTCTGCAACAAGAGAAGCCACTGCAATGAGAAGCCCGCTCACCGCAATGAAGACCACAATGCAGCCAAAAATAAATAAATAAAATAAAATAAATGTTTTTAAATCTATAGAAGAGATTTTTGTCTCCTTTGATCATTGATATTTTTCAACTGCCTAAAATAATGCATGGTACAGAGGAAATTCTCAATAAATATTTACTGAATGAGGAAGAAAAGTGAACAGGAAAAAAAATAGATAGCGACAAACAAAGTGAGGAAAAATTAGGAAATATGCTGGTAAGTTCAATTATAATATTGTTAATTTTTATTTGTAAAATGTGGAATTAAATTCTAATTGGCAAGAACGCAGAATTGGGAAGTGTAGTTCAATGGGTAATTAAAGCACGGAAAATGGTTAGTTTTAGGGGAGGAAGAGAAACACAGCATAACTCTAGCTTTTGCTTGAAAAACATATTTAATTACAAATAACAAAAATTTGATAGTAACTACTAACAGAATAGGAAAAAATACCAAAAAATTCCAAAAAAATTAAATGAAGGAAAGAATAAAGAATAACTTTATTAATGCAGTAGAAAGAGGGAAAACTGGGGAGGAAATAGAAGTGATGATAATCAGAGAGCAAAATGATATGATGGAAATGAATCCAATTTTGAAAACAGATAAAATAATCCAAACAATCTATAATCATAATGCATGTGAACAGAGGAAACTTACCTCTTAAAATACAGAACTGTCAAATTATATTTAGAAAAAAAGTAAAGAATTACAGCATCTGCACAGAAGTACCTGTACAGAATAGTCCAATAACAAAATGACTCAAAAAGCTGAAAATAAAGGTCTTGAAAAACATAAACCAGAAATAAGCTGCCTAAAACAAACCCTGTGTTATAATATTAATATCAGACCAAATAAAATTTCAGGTAAAGATCCTTAATAGGAAAAACAAAGGGACATTACATTATGATGTGGCAGGGAATTTTTCTTCCTCTACTTCTCAATACTATGAATATTATGGAATGAATAATCATGAATTGGATGAACCTGGCTACAATATCAACATACACAGTGTAACAACTGTCAGAATTATGAGACAATGTTATATCCATAATCATAGTGGAAGACATTAAGTCACTTACATCAGAAACTTTTAGACCAAGTAAACCTAAAATTAGTAAGGGTAAGTAGAATTTTCATAACAAAATTAATGTGTTTGGGATTCCTGTGCCCAAGAAATAGAGAATATACATGCTTTTCAAGCACATATGAAACCTTTCAAAACTGATCATATGCTAAGTTACAAAGTTAGTCTGAGGAATTTCAAAGATTCAGTATCATATATATTTATTTTCCTAGGTATCATGTAATCAAATTATGTATCAACGTTAAAACAGTAGCTTAAAATTTTGATACAAAGAAAAATCACACTCCTAATTAATTCACGGGATAAGAAAAAAAAATGTATTGGAACGTGTGAAGTGTTTCAAACTAGATGACTATGAAATCACTATATAACAAGTCAAACCTTGTGGCACTGTTAAGTGGAATTGAGAGGTAAATTTCTTACCGTAATGGTGTTTGGTTTGAAAAGAAACTAACAAAATGTCCAATCTGTGTATGTCCAATGTGACAGAAAAAATAACATCAGAATAAAACCAAATGAAGTAGAAAAAGAAAAAGGAAAGGAAAGAGCAGAAATTATTGGAACAGTAAGCACAGTAACATGTGTTATGATCCCAAAGCAATTAAATTTGAAATCAACAATATAAAGATAAGTTTCTTTAAAGAGACAAAACCAATACTAATGGAAACTAAAAGCATGATGTTTAAAAACTGAGTTAAAACTATGAAACTTTTAGAAAAAAAAAACATAGGAAAGCATCTCTAGGCTAGGCAGAGCTCTCAGACTTGATGTCAAAATCACAAGCTATGAAAGGGAAAATTGACATAGCGGATTTTATCATTAAGAAGAACTTTTGCTTTTGTTAAAAAGTAAAGCTAAAGACTGAGGAAATTCAGAATGCATCAAAGATTTAAGACCTGAAACCATAAAACTCCTAGAAGAAAACATAAGGAAGAAGCTCCTGGACACTGGTCTTGGCAATGATATTTTGGATATGACACCAAAAGCACAAACCACAAACCACAAACCACAAAAATAAAAAAGTGGGATTATACCAAATTTTTTTTCGGGGGGGGGATTATACCAAATTTAAATGATTCTGTACTGCAAAAGAAACAGTCAACAAAATTAAAAGGCATCCTATGAAATGGGAGAAAAAATTGCAAATCATGTATTGAATAAAGGGTTAATAATCCAAATTTATAAAGAATTCATACAACTCAATAACAAAAAAAAAATCTGATTGTAAAATCGGCAGAAGAACTAAACAGGCATTTTTTTCCCAAAGAAAGCATCCAAATGGACAATACGTGCATGAAAAGATGCTTAACATCACTAATTATCAGGGAAATGTAAATTAAAACCACAGTGATATATCACTAACACACCTACCAGGATGGCTAAAATAAAAGAGAGTGACAATACTAGTAAGGAGGCAGAAAAACTGGATCACTCATACATTGCTGTCGGTAATGTAAAATGGTACTGCCACCCTGGAAAAATAGCTTGGTGGTTTTTTATAAAACTAAACATATACTTACCATACAATCCAGCAATTGCACTCTTTGACATTTATCTCGGAAACGTGCAAACTCGTGTTCACATAAAAACCTGTACACAAATGTTGATAGCACCTTTATTTGTAATAGCCCAGAACTGAAAACAATGCATATGTCCTTCAAAAGGTGAATAGTTAAACTAATGGTGGTACATCTATACCTTGAAATACTGTTCAGCAATAAAGAGGAATGAACTATTGTTACGTGCAACCACTTAGATGAATATTTAGGGTATTATGCTGAGACATAATAATCAACCCAAAAAGGTCACAAACTGCATGACAATATTTTGAAATGACATATTTTAGAGATTAGTTATTGTCAGGGGAATGGGACAGGTGAGGTGGGAAAGGGAATCTGAGCAGCTATAAAAGGGCAACATGAGGGATCTTTGTGGGGTGAGGCTATTCTGTATCTTGACTCTGTCAGGGTCAACGTCCTGATTGTAATATTGTGCTATGACTTTGTAAGACTTTATCAACGTGGAAACTGGGTGAAGACTGCATGAGATCTCTCTGTATTATTTCTTACAATGGCATGTGATCTACAACTATCTAAAAGTAAAAAGTTTAACTGAAAAAACTAATTAAAGAAAATTCCTGATGATATTAAAGTATATCTAGAACTTAATAAAAAAGTAAGGACATCAAACCTCCAGAATATAGCTAAAGTGACATTTAGAAATAAATTTATATTCTTAACTACATGTCAAAATATAAAGATTAAAATTAGTTATTCAACACCAAAAAACTAAGATATTAATCGCAGTGTAAAACCAAAGGTGGTAGAAAGAAGGAAGGAAAGAATGAAGATAATGGCAGAAATTAATAGACTACAAATAAGCAAAACAACAAAAGAGATGAACAACAAAATCAAAACCGGTGTTTCAGAAAAAAAAAACCAAACTAAAAAACACTAAAAATAGAACTACCATACAACCCAGCAATCCCACTACTGGGCAAATACCCTGAGAAAACCATAATTCAAAAAAAGCCATGTACCACAATGGTCATTGCAGCGCTATTTACAATAGCCAGGACATGGAAGCAACCTAAGTGTCCATCGACAGACGAATGGATAAAGAAGCTGTGACACATATACACAATGGAATATTACTCAGCCATAAAAAGAAATGAAATTGAGCTATATGTAGTGAGGTGGATGGACTTAGAGTCGGTCATACACAGTGAAGTAAGTCAGAAAGAGAAAAACAAGTACCGTACGCTAACACATATATATGGAATCTAAAAAAAAAAAAAACAGATGGTTCTGAAGAACCTAGGGAAAGGACATGAATAAAGATGCAGACATAGAGAGTGGACTTGAGGACACGGGAAGGCGGAAGGATAAGCTGGAATGAAGTGAGAAAGTAGCATGGACACATATACACTACCAAATGTAAAATCGATAGCTAGTGGGAAGCAGCCACATAGCACAGGGAGATCAGCTCAGGGCTTTGTGACCACCTAGAGGGGTGGGAGGGAGATGCAAGAGGGAGGAGATGTGAGGATATATGTATATGTATATGTATAGCTGATTCACTTTGTTATAAAGCACAAACTAACACCATTGTAAAGCAATTATACTCCAATAAAGATGTAAAAAAAAAAAGCTCTCCTGAAAGACTGATTATGAAATAGGACAGAAAGAGTATTTAAACAATATTAGGAATAAAAAGACATAAATAGACATAAAATAGAATAAATATTTTAAAAGTTGTATGACAATATCATGAAAATGCATATTTTCATAAAAAGTTAAATTAAAATATAACTTAAAAAAATTAAAACCAGAGTAAACTATAAACTAGTAAATAGAAATAGACAAAACTTTCCCCTCTAAAAAGATATTAAGTCAAGTGTTTTGTACCTGAATTAGCACAACCTTCAAATAACAGAAGTTCTAATTTATTTATACTGTCTCAGAGAACAGAAAAAGAGGGAGAACCAGGTATCATATTCTGGGCGAGTACAATTATAATTTCAAAGCAGAACAAAGAAAACATAAGAAAAGGAAATCATAGTCCAATCTTACTGGTAAATATCACTAGAAAAAATTATAAATAAATTAAAGAAAATGAAACGAAAAGTATATAAAAGAAAATACTATATTAAGATCAAGTAGCGTTTATATCAAGAGCAGAAATAAAATATTCAATATAAAAAAATCAATCCATATAATTCACCATACTAATAAATTATAAGTGAAAAATCATATGATCATCTTAAGAGCGAGAAGAATTTTTAAAAGCCTCTTAACAAATTAGAAATATATGGGAACCAATTTAACAAATTATTAGCAAAAGATATATACACATCATACTAAACATTGCAGTCTAGAAGCATTCCCATTAAAGTAAGGATTAAGGCAAGAATGTCTATAATTATCCCTAAAATTCAACATTATACTGGGGCTATAATTAAATATAAAAGGACTAAGAATAGGTATAAACATTTGAAAGAAAGGCATAAAATTGTTACTAAATATAGATAATTGTCTTTGTAGGAAATCCAAGATGATCCAGAAATTTTAAAAATCAATAATAATGTTTTGAAAAGGAAAAGAAATAGAAGAACTTCAGCAAATAAGATCAGTATACAAAAATTAATGCCATTCCCATATGTCAGCAAAATCTAATAGGGAAAAGACACTGTTTATAATAGGAACAAGAAACATAAGATATCTAAAAATTACTAACCAAAATCAGGCCAGATGCTTATGAAAAATTGTTTTAAAATTATTAAAGAATATATTTTGAGTAAAAGGAGAAATATACCAATGTAGCTGATAGGAGTATCATAAATATGCTCATTCTCCACAGTCTAACTCTTGCAATTACAATTAAAATTCCAATAATGTTTTCGTTGAAAACCAATGAACTCATTAAAATTCAAATGACATTTCTACCTTCTGGAAATGGCGGAGTATTTTTGTCACAGTTATCCTGCACATAACAGTTATAAATCCTGGATTATCTATATGTATGTGTGTGCATATACCCACTGTGTACATGTCTGTGTGTGTGATACAGACATACCCAGACAGACACACACAGTTTATTCACACTGGTGGTAGTTATATTCCATACAGTCACTGCAAACACTGAATTAGTGAATATGGAACCATTGCTCCTACGGGAAATACAAGGTTAGGTTCTTGCAAGCCTCTGGTCACACATCTTCACCAGCTGATCAACGTGAATCAGCTAGAAAAAACTGTATATTATTTACAGTGACAGAATGATATAAATTTGTCTGACTTCTCAGAAACAATGAAGGTTAGACAGTAGAACATACATACTCTGGAAAATAATTTTGGTGTGTTATACATTTTATAATACTTGCTCCCAATTAAAGTTATAATTCAGCCTTGCCCTTTTGTCCCTTTTATCATACTGAAAAGTATTGAATATTGATGTAACTTTGTCAGTTTTTCTAAAAAATTCTATTCTTTTTTTTTTTTTTTTTTGCAGTATGCAGGCCTCTCACTGTTGTGGCCTCTTCCGTTGCGGAGCACAGGCTCCGGACGCGCAGGCTCAGCGGCCGCGGCTCACGGGCCCAGACACTCCGCAGCATGTGGGATCTTCCCAGACCGGGGCACGAACCTGTGTCCCCTGCATCGGCAGTCGGACTCTCAACCACTGCACCACCAGGGAAGCCCCAAAATTCTAGTCTTTATGTTTTATTTAAAAATTCATGAGATGTTTTCCTTTAAGTATCTGTGAATGAAAGAAATGACAACATATTTCACAAAGGGCTGACATCCTTAATGTATGTGTTAATTTTGTCCTCCAGTAAGCAGACACCAAGACATAATTAATCATACAAAAGATATAAGGGGGAAATTCCTGTGAAGGGGAAAGGAAGAGCTGGAGAAGGAGAGCCTTCAGACCATGATCCAAGTCAGAATCCTATGAAGCAGAGAGGACGAAAGGAATACTGGGAAAGAAAAGTGTCAGACAGTTGCACAGTTGGAAGAAAGTTTTGGCCAGCTGATGGGGAGCACTTGAGACAAAATCCCCCATTCAAGAAATCCCAGGTCTTGGGCTTCCCTCGTGGCACAGTGGTTAAGAATCTACCTACCAATGCAGGGGACATGAGTTCAAGCCCTGGTCTGGGAAGATCCCACATGCCGCGGAGCAACAAGGCCCATGTGCCACAGCTACTGAGCCCGTGTGCCACAACTACTGAAGCCCACGCGCCTAGAGCCTGTGCTCCACAACAAGAGAAGCCACCACAATGAGAAACCCGCCCACCGCAACGAAAGAGTAGCCCCTGCTTGCCGCAACTAGAGAAAAGCCTGCGCCCAGCAAATAAGACCCAACGCAGCCAAAAAAGAATAAGATAAATAAAATAAAATAAACTAATTAAAAAGAAATCCCAGGTCTTGTAGTAACAGGCCTGCTTTAGAACTTCTGCTATGCTTAGCTATCAGTAGGGAGCAGCCTAGAGGAAGTGTGAGATCTGATGGCACATTTGCATGGTTGCCATAATATATAAAGAGTACTTACAAAGCAACAAGACAAAAGGGGGAAACACCAATATAAAAATGGCCAGTGGACATTATACCAAATTACCCATCAGCCACTTAGAACTATTTCCCCCCTTCTATGCTCCTCTCTGCATTGCAAAGGCTGGAAGGATCTCTGTCAACCAGATTTTGGGTTACAATGTACCAATAAGAGGAATTCCTGTAAAAGAGAAGCAGAAGCCATTGTGCACCATGTAACACTGTCGTGTAGGAATGAAGGCTTCAGCCCACAGCACATGTGAGGATTTGCCAGAAGATTCTTTCTGGGTGTCCTGCACGTTATTGATGCTTCAGGCACCTGAACTCACCATTATGATTTTCTGATATTCCTGTACTTACAGATTTCCTGAAAGAAAATAGCAGCTCTCCCTGATCTGTTTTCCAGTCTTTCTTTTTTTTTTTTGCTGTACGCTGGCCTCTCACTGTTCTGGCCTCTCCCATTGGGGAGCACAGGCTCCGGACGCGCAGGCTCAGCGGCCATGGCTCACGGGCCCAGCTGCTCGGCGGCATGTGGGATCTTCGCGGAGCGGAGCACGAACCCGCGTCCCCTGCATCGGCAGGCGGACTCTCAACCACTGCGCCACCAGGGAAGCCCTCCGGTGTCTTTCTTAACTGTCTTATGAGCCTCTAATTCCTTGTATTAGATCACTCCCTGCTTGAAACACCTACAGCAGTTTCTGACTAAATCCTGACTGATAGAAACATGGACAAGCAAATCAGAAAAGTTTAAATGAAAATGTCAAATCAGTGTATAAAAATACACTTATAACTACAGAATAAAAATTTTAATGAGATTTTTTTTACTTGTTAAATTGGCTAAGGTTTATTTCATTTATACTTATTTATGTACTTATCGATTTTATTATAAATACTCAAGGTTAACAGGAGGGAAAAAAAGGAGGTTCTGCCATACACTACTTTTAGGAGTTTACACACTTTCCATTTGCATTTGTAAAACCTTCTTAGAAGGCAATATGTATTATAACCTTTTAAGTGTTCATAATTTTCGATTCTTTAATTTCACTTATAGAAGTTATTCTTAAGAAAAACTTAGAGTACAATGTTATATATGGGTATTTATCACAGTACAAGTTATAAATCAGACATCTGTTAAAAACATAAATATCCAAGTATTAATTATCCAAATATTTAAATTTATCATGACATATACACACAATGAAATTGCTAGGCAGCCATTATAAGTCATGTTTGGGCAGAAATTTAATAATATAGGGTTAATAATATTAAATGAAAAAACAAGATATATAACTGTAGATACAGTATGATCGTAGTATTGTATATAATGTATATTTACACACATAATATTGTAAATACATGTATATAATATATTTCATATATATATATCTGTGTATGTCATTTATACACATGGGTTTAAAAAAAGGGAAAATATTGCAAATATTTAACAGTGTCTATTTCTCCAATGACAGAATTACAGATTAGTTTTATTTTTATATATTTCTAACTTTTTAAAATGTGCTAGTCTGAGCATATATTTTATAATGAAATTCAGGTCAATAAGAATTTTGATGTGCCTGTAAGAGCAGGTCAGCAGATGGAGAAATGAGATAAAGAATTTCTAAATTTGTTACAGATAGTGATTTAGGTGTTTCAATTCCCTTTCTGTTGTTATTGGAGAAAGGTATTGAAAGAATTTGATTGATATGCCTCAACTAATATTTGCTCTGCAAAGAGCAGAGTTTTATTCTTTTAAAAGTATAATTGGCTACAGGCTGGCTTGACTCCACATTCCCACCATAACATACACTGTAGGGATGGGACGCTGTGACTCCCATAACTTGAAGCAAGTAATTTTCTCAGGGCGACGAGAACAATTGGGATGAATGACGCCAAAGACAGAATCATTATCTCATCCTAGGCTTCCTTCAGCAGTGTCTGTGCACTGTGAGTCTTCTCGGTTCATTAAAGGATTGGAACGCAATGTTTGTTTGGAAAATCATGACTTGGATACTGCATCGGTACCATTCTGAGCAAAGTTTTTCATTTCCCTCACACTTTTTTTTAAGCCTGAGGAGAATTCCTTGAAAAGCCAGGTCTTCTTGGTGGATACTAACATTAAACCCTCTACCCTGTCAGTGGAATTATAAATTCCAGAAAGCAGTTCCTAATTTCATTGTGTATTGTCTTGTAAGATAATGATTGACAGATGCTTTTTTTTCTTCAAAGCTTCCCACACTAGCTGACTTTCTCACTAGTCACTAACAGAGTCCTGCCAGTCTAAGGCATCAGTGTATGTCGATTGCAAGCCCTTCTTCTCCAGTTAGGTTGGTTCCCCCAGTGTCTGTGAACACACACACACACACACACACACACACACACACACACACCCCGCTCTACTGTACAGCTGTTGATCATCTGCTTACCTTACCTTTGTCTACCAATCCTGCTTATCCTGCAAGCACTAAGTCAAGCAACATCATCCCATGAGGCTTCCCGGAACCTCCCCTGCAGGAGATTTCTCAAGTTCCAGCACATCTGAAGTCTACAGAGTAGCACCCTTAGGTCCAGGTAATAGGACCCGTGCCTTGGGTTTTATGCTTTAGAAAGCCCAGCTCAGAGTCCCTCTGGCTGTGGCCCTTCCCATGGAGTAAAAAGTCCACAGGAGTAAGGTAATATCCCAGCCTGGAGCCTGTGCCCTCTCTTCTAGATCATGCTCTGGGATCTAGCATCTCCTACCCCGAATGGCCACACAACCACTTTCAAGGACTTTAGGCCTGTTTTCTGGGTCTACCCTCTCAAGGGAAGACCATATCACAGGTGTGTGCACCCTGAGGCCCAAGGCCAAGAGGCAGCAGTTTGGGTGTACAGACGTTCACACGTATCTGCATGGCCCTTCAAGATGTGGGACAAGAAGGGATGGGAAGAAAAGGAGGAGTAGACAGGAGTCATAGCCAGCTCTCCCACTCTGCCGTGTAGGGTCACTCTGGTTACATCAGTGGACTGGGGCATAGTTCGCAGGGCATTTCAAACACCTCTCCAGCTGAATACTTTGTGCTCTTGTTAAATGTGGAATTTGGACCACCCTGGGTTAGAAGTATGTTTCACTTTAAAGTAGCACACAAAACAAGCAGAAAGGAAAAGGGTTAATAAGATTAATAACAAGAGAGTTGATAAGCTTCATGAGATATAATCTCACCCAGTCCAAATAACCCTGGGGTTGGGGGTTATTGTCTCCCTTTAAAAATTAGGAAACTGAGGCTCAGAAAAGCTGAGTTTCACCCTGGTTTCATAGGAGAGCAGGAGGGGACCTTTACCACCCCACAGCCTCCTCTTTCTTCACTCCACCTTCCCATGGGTCTATCTCAACATCTTCTGGGACACCGGCATCACCATTCTTTACGAAGATGAATAGTTTCCTGTTCACAGGTCTGTGATTAGCCATGGAAAAATTGGTTCTGAGAGCTAGTTTAGCCAAGATTGATGTTCACCGGCTTGGAAGTGGATTTGAAAACCTACCTGGTAGCATACAGAGGCCAAGGTGGAGATAAAGAGCTGCTTTTCTCCATCTGGGCACTAGCTAATTGGTTGAGGGGGTGGGATTGTGAGTCTGCTTGTTTGTTGGAGGTGGGGTCCTGGTGGGTCCAAAAGCGTTTGTACACTTTGACCCTGCAGAGTTGAGCAATTTTCAGTCGCTCTTCTTGACAACACTACTTCCCTTATTTGCCACGGAACAGGTCTTACTAGAAAGCTTGCATTCACCGTGTAAGGTTAATGAATATGAAACTAAGCAGTAATATCATCCTCTCGTGGATGGGATTTCTGCAGAACAGACTTTGTGTACATATTTGATGGTAAGATGCAGGAGTCTCAGGGAACTGTAGTAAAGCCTCTTCCACGGAGGGGACGGCATCTCAGAGAGCAAGTGACTTAGTAAATAGAGGGAACCCAGATCTCCTGTCTCCTCACCCCATATGCTTTTCCTACAACATAAAATTCAACCCCCTATAGACGTGGCGGGTGGGATGGCATTGTTTACCGGAAAGAGGTCATCTAAGTATTAGGTCTTTGATGAAGCAGGGCTCCCTGATCCTCCTGAGGGCATTCCTCTGAGGCATTTGGAGGTATACTGCTATAAAAGAGTCTCCCAAACATCTCCCTTGGAAAAGGTAACAATGTTAATAAACTTTCGTTCAGGTGAGGGAATTCAAGTACATACTTACCTGTACTGAAAGTTATCTCTTTATTACTAGGTTTAAGAGAACCTACTAACTACTTTATGAACAGTGTGTTTTGTCTGAATCAATAAAGATGAAAGGAGGGGACTTGGGGGGGGGAATCAGAGTGGAGAAAATTCTGGTATTTTCCCAATATTCTAAAACACAGGTGGTTTTCTTCAATTTTAAGCTAAACAGAACATGGAATTTACCAGAAAAAAAAATGTAAATAAGACTGGTGATGTCACCTCTTCATACTCCAACTATTCATGCATTAAAGAGAAGTAACACTCTTTTAAAGGGTACGTTTTCTTACGTAAACTGGAAAATAATTAATAACACCAAGCCACGTAAGAAACTGCAGTGCGACCATCTTACTTTCTAAGTCCATTTGTCTGAAGAAATTAGAGATGGATCGTATTTCAGAAGGTTTAGATATGCTTACTTTATTTTCCTAGAACTATAATTTTATTATAATCCGATTTATTGAATTTTATCTGATTTTACATTCATCTTAAAACATCTGCAAATAATATAATTTACCTGCATATTTGGCATAACAATATGCTTCTTTTTGATTTTAACAGAACCTAAGTGTTCATTGAATCAAGGTGTTCAAAAGTAACTTTACTGGGCATTTTTTTGAACACATCATACACACAGTAATATGTGTCTGGCAAGTGTCTATTTTTCTTTACTTTTAAAATCAGATCATTTAAAAGAGTTATTTACTACAAATAAAAAATCCCTTCTCCCCGCTCCCCCCACCCCCACCCCACACACACACACACACACACACACACACACACACACACACACTTTCTTAAAGTTTAGCGAGAACCCAATTCACCCAAGGCCAAGAGAAAAAAAATACTGCTGTGCGCACTGTTCCTGTTACCTCAGAGTAATACGGTAACAGCAGGAGATTACGGTACTAGCTGGGGCTACTGACTGTGTTACGTCAGCGAGAGCTGCAAAGTTCCCTGCCATTCTTTGCTGATGTCGGGGAGCTGAATATTAAAAGGGTGAAGGTGGAGTTATTGCCTGGCTGTACTTGGTTTTTTCTCTTTCTATTTTCTCTCTTTATTTTTAAAATCTCCAGGTAAAGCGTCTGTGAGACAGGCGCTTAAAGACGTCTGTGGAAGAGAAAGGGGTGAGTCAGCGGGTGCAAAAGGACTAGAAATTGGTTCGTCGGAAACGGTTCCCTCTCCCCCGAGGGAGGAGGCAGCAGGGCTGCTCCTGGGACCGAAAGCCCGTCCAGTCCCCGCCACGCGCGCGCGAGTGGCTCTGCATCCGCGCTCCAGGTGAGTGCGCTGCAGCGCCGGGCGCCGGCGTCCAGCAGGGCCGGGTGGATTAGGGAAAACCTCCCTGGGCCTCAGGGTGAGACCCACCTCTCACTTTTCCCCAAGCTCCTCCCGCTTCTTTCACCCGCACCCTTACCCCACCTCGTTTCCCTTATATATTCTGGGAAGTTATCTCCTCGTTAACAAGTGTGTTTTTTAACCCCGTATTTACCGCTCCGAGGTAGGGGGAAACGGGTTTCTGCAGTTGCTTGCTTTTTGTACCGCCTGTGAGCTCTAGAACTTGTGATGTTCACAGCAGCCTTTGCCCGGGAATCCCGCCTCAAGGCCCAACCGCAGAGTCCTTACAAGGCAAGGTGTGTCCCCACTCCCTGCATTCCTGCCTGAGTCCCTGCGGTCGGCCCGCAGCTGTGGAAACCTAGCTTTCGTACGCAGACCGTGGTCCCCAGCTCGGAAAATACGAGGCGTCCCCTGTCCGCCGGCGCGCGGACTTGATTTTTACACCTACTGTACAAAATCCGCAGTGACTACCGCCTGCACAGCCCCTTAGACAGAATGACGCTCCCCGCTCCCACTCTTCTTCTTGGACCCCCGGAGCCCGCCTGGGTGTGGCTTGAGGCTCGAGTCCTCCGGGACCGCTGATCCTCTGGCTAGGAAAGGAATCCTGGACCGATCTAAGTCGCATTCAGCCCTCGTTGGGTCGCGAGGGCTTTGCTCTGGACGCGGCTCTCAGGCCGGCTTGGCTGGTCGACAGACCGACGCTCTCCGCACACTCAAGTGTGAATTCCTCGAGCGTGAGCGTGCGCGTGGCACTGGCCCTGCGGTCCCCGGGTCGCAGCGGCTCCCTCTCCCAGGCCGCCTCCTCCAGGTGACTGCGAAGCAACCTGTTCAAGTGGCAACCGGGTAGATCCTCCGGGTTTCCACCGGCTTGGCTCGGCGCTGCACGCCCGTCAGCCTCAATCGCGTTTCTCGGGCTCTGGGATTTTAATTTCACTGCACGCCTGCTAGCAGTCCGACCGCCGGGCGCTGCAGCTTGGGGTGTGTGTGTTTCGGATCGCGAACCCCGCGAAAGGCTGCGCGGCGGAGCGCGCCAGGGCAGATTCCCAGCGGCGGGGCACGGCTCGCGGTCCCCTCCCGCGCGCTCGCCTGCTGCTGGGCGAACCGCTTCGGGGTCGCAGAGTCGGCGGGACTCCCCGCCGGCTCCGACCGCCAGTCGAGGCAGGGCACAGCCTCGCTCCCCGGGGCGCCTGGCTTACACTCCGCATTTCTTTTTGCGCTCTTTCAGGAGGACGCTGGCAAACGACGCTCCGCAGCCGCCTTGGTCTTGGCAAACATTCCACATCCACGTCCCCCGGCCTGCGCGCCTAGAAGCTGGATCTACCATGAGTCCAGCCACACTGACGGTAACTGCGGGTGGGGAGAAGTGCCCAGATGCCAACGGTCCCCGCCTTTGAGAGTCGACGGCAGACCCATACGTGCTTGTGGTTTGTGGGAGAGACAGGCGCTGGATGTTTGAATTCCAAATTATGTGCAGAATGCTCAATCTTCACACCCGGACGGATCCGACAGTACAGGAAAGGGGACTCGCGTAATTCTGGGACTGCATTTTGCATCGCGTCTCCTCGACCTCCGTGCTGAGTCTCGCGTAGGGAGGGAGTTGGGGCCCCGGGCCAGCGTTGCTGGTGCAGAGGGTCGGCGGGCAGCCCCGCGCACCCATGGCCATGTTGCCTTTAATGCCCTGCCCCTTTGCGTGGCCTTCTGAGGGTTTCCAGGGCTGGCGCGGGTTGCTTCCCACCCGTACTCTCTCTCTTACACCCAGACAACGCCAGCAGGCAAGGCTCCCCGGAGCGGAGACCTTTTGACTCCCCGCTCCCTCGCTCCCACCTCCGCCCAGGCCCGGAGTGGCCCTCAAGAGCCGGACCTCGCCCGGCTCCGGCTGGGACCATGGTGTTTTTCTCTGGAAATGCCTCGGACAGCTCCAACTGCACCCACCCGCCGCCACCGGTGAACATTTCCAAGGCCATTCTGCTCGGGGTGATCTTGGGGGGCCTCATCCTTTTCGGGGTACTGGGGAACATCCTTGTGATCCTTTCCGTGGCCTGCCACCGGCATCTGCACTCGGTCACTCACTACTACATCGTCAACCTGGCGGTGGCCGACCTTCTACTCACTTCCACGGTGCTGCCCTTCTCCGCAATCTTCGAGATCCTGGGCTACTGGGCCTTTGGCAGGGTCTTCTGCAATATCTGGGCGGCGGTGGACGTCCTGTGCTGCACTGCGTCTATCATGGGACTCTGCATCATCTCCATCGACCGCTACATCGGCGTGAGCTACCCGCTGCGCTACCCCACCATCGTCACGCAGAAGAGGGGTCTCATGGCTCTGCTCTGCGTCTGGGCACTCTCCCTGGTCATCTCCATCGGGCCTCTGTTCGGCTGGAGGCAGCCGGCCCCGGAGGACGAGACCATCTGCCAGATCAATGAGGAGCCGGGCTACGTGCTCTTCTCCGCGCTCGGCTCCTTCTACGTGCCGCTGACCATCATCCTGGTCATGTACTGCCGGGTCTACGTGGTGGCCAAGAGGGAGAGCCGGGGCCTCAAGTCCGGCCTCAAGACGGACAAGTCGGACTCGGAGCAGGTGACGCTCCGCATCCATCGCAAAAATGTCCCGGTAGGAGGCAGCGGGGTGTCCAGCGCCAAGAACAAGACACACTTCTCCGTGAGACTCCTCAAGTTTTCCCGGGAGAAGAAAGCGGCCAAAACACTGGGTATCGTGGTCGGCTGCTTCGTCCTCTGCTGGCTGCCTTTTTTCTTAGTGATGCCCATCGGTAAGTCTTTACAGCACCTCATTTTAGCATTTAGGAGTCTTCACCCTCTTCCCATTATGCTACCCCAGACTCACAGTCAGGGGTGGAAGAAAAAGGATCTGCATTTCAAACAGCAAAGCTAGGGAGGGCAGTTAAGGAAAGGCTCCTATGCAGAAAAGTAAATTTTCATTCCCTTTCTGCTCTGGTTTCATTTATATAACGTCCTAGGGCACTTTTTCAACTACTGCAAAGTGGCATCCTACTGAAGCAGATTAATTGGTCTCCTTAATAAGAACGTCAAGTTTTCTTAATGCCTTAAAGCATGTGTTTAATTTAAATACATCCATCCTCGGATTTCAAGTCTCAGTCTCCACCAGGCACTTAGGCAGGGGCCATGGAATGCCACTTTCACCTCTGCTGCTGTGGACTGCAGGTTCTTGTGTCCTAAAAGTGAGCACCATGCTTATTCTGAAAAAACGTGTAATTTTATTATTAGATTAGATTATTAAGGGTTAGTTATAGCGGTCTGCTTATGTTCTGTATCTGTGTTCATTTTGTTTTCTGGATTCAGTGTGGAAGAAAGCCACTGACAAGAAAAAAAAATGATATTATGTCCAAACCAATTTAACCTTTAAAGAATTCAACATAATGTTTCCAATAAGTAAATACATTCCGTTTTATTTTAATACCAAGTATTAAAGCAAACACTACTCTTATCCAAAATCATTCAGGAAGCTTCAGATGACACTGTTTGAAAATAATAAAGTAATGTTACAAATCCAATTTTCCCAAATGCTAAATTAGCTGTTGTCAAGCTAATTAGTTCAGTATAAACTAAGCTGATCCACTTGGAATTGTCGTCTATCTCTGGAAGGCCTTCCTGAGATCCCAAAATGGTTGTTTGCTATTTTTAGTTTGTGAGCTCAAATATAGACCCACACATTGGTTATCCACTAACTCTGGCAAACAAAAAATTACAATCAAAAAATTAATAAAGGTCTGTTTCTCTACTTTAGAGCCAATTTACATGGCATGTACTGAAAGTAATTTGCAACGCTGTGTAGTAATAGCAGCTATTATTTTTTGAGGGCTAACTATGTTTCAGATATTGACAATTTTACATCATTAGTCCTGTCAATAACTCAGTGAGGTATGCATTATTATCCTGTAATCACAAGTCGGGGGAAGGGATTCTTCGGGTTCTAGAGCTTTGCTGTCTAACGCCATAGCCACCAGCCCCACGTGGCTATTTAATATAAGTTAAAATTAAAGAAAATTAATATTCAGTCCCACCAGCCACATTTCACGTGTTCAATAGCCACATGTGGCCAGTGGCTACTGTTTTGAACAGCAGAGATATAGAACATTTCCATCACTGCAGAAATTTCTACCCAACATGGCTACTTGAGAGGCCCTTCCAAGCCCACTCCCTGGCCTTTCATCATTATTGCTTTCTCTGCTCCTAGAATTATATCAGAGTTTTGAATTTCTTTAAATAACACTCTTTACTTGTGCCACTGGCTGCTTACCTGCCTGTCTGCATACCATCCCTTCCTCCTGAAGTTTGCACATTTTTTCATGCGTCTCCCTGTTCACTTGTCGAGTCTTTATTAAGCACTTGCTCTAGACACTTAGGATGAACAAGGCAGAAGAATCCTTGCAGTAAGATGTTTGCAATCTTTGGGGGGAAATAGACAAAAACAAATATATCTTAAGAAGTCAATGACTAATAAGCAGTATTTTAAAAATGAACAGAATAAGAGGATAGAGTGGTGCTCTATCTATCGTGGCGAGTGGTCAGAAAAGTCCTCTCTGAAGAGGTGATATTTGAGCAGAGACCTGACTGAATTGAGGAGCAAGCCTTGCAAAGTCTGGAAGGAAGAGCTTTCTGGGCAGAGGGAACAGCAAGTGCAGAGGTGGGAAGGAACCTGACCTATCTTTTAAGCCAAAGTAGAATTTGCATATTCTTCTAATTGTGATGGGAAGCCATCCAATCAAAGGGGCTTTAGCAGGTGAGTGGCTGGTCTTATATTTTTAAAGGATCATTCTGGCTTCTGGGAGGAGTGAGGGCTATTTTGGGGTGAGAGTGGAAACAGGGAGACCAGTTAGGAGGCTGTTGGAGACGTCAAGGAGAGAAAGGTGAGGATGCCCTGCACTCAGGTGAGACAGGTGGGGGTGATGTGAAGTGATCACATTCGGCACTTATTTCAAAGGTAGAGCTGACAAGTTTGGACATGGGATATGAGAAAAGGAGAGGACTAGAGATAAGTCCCGGGTTTGGGGACGTAACAACCGGGTAAATAGTAGTGCGTTTTACTGAGATTGGGAAAACTAAAGGTCGTAAGGGGCTGGTGGGAGTGTGAAGTACAAGTGCCTATTTTGTACAGACATGTTGAGAAGGGTCTACTAGATGTCTAAGTAGAGATGTCAAGTAGGCAGTTAGATACATGAATTTGGTGCTAAGCTGGGCTTATGATATAAACTTGGGATACATCACCATACTTAAAGCCACAGAAATGGAAGGATCTGCAAGAGAGAAAGTCTGGAGAGAAAAGAGAGATAAGGACCGAGGCTTGGGGCGTCCTGATATTTGAAGGTCGGGAAAAGGAGAACCAACCAGCAAAAGAAATTGGGAAGGAGTGGCCAGGGAGGTAGGAGAGCCTGGTGCCCCCGAAGCTGAATGGAAATGTTTCACCAAGGCAAGAGTCATCAGCTGTGTCACATGCAGCTGCTAGGCCAAGTCAGAGGAGGACGGGGAATCAGCATTGGACTTGGCCATGTGGAGGTCCTTGGTGATATGAGGAGGTGCTTTGAGGACAGTAGTTTCCGTGGAGTGATGGAGACAAAAGCCTGACGGTGTGCTTTCTTGAGAGAATGAAAGATGAAGTGGAGACAGTGAAAACAGGCAACTCTCTGGGAGGGTTTTGCTAGACAGTGGAGCAGGGGAATGCAGTGTAGCTAGAAGGATCTAGAGAGAATTTTCAAAGGTGGGAGACAGGATATCATATTTATATTCTGTTGGAAATGATGGAATAGAGAGATGGTGTAGGCAAGGAAGGAGACCAGAGGGTTTAGAAGTGACAGGGAAACCAGGGTGTATGAGCACAGAGGCAGTAGGTATGGAGGGAGGAAGGTAAAGCTCTCTTCCAAATATATGTATATCCTCAATGAGATAAGAATCAAGATCATGTCAAAAATTTGATGAATTTTATGTATTTTTAAAACTAAGTTATTTTAAAATTTCATAGTGACCAAGAGAATAGAAAACATGCGAGTTTTTAAAAAGCAGTTGTTCCTCACTCCCAAGCCAAAAACATTGTTGTGAGAATTAAATTTTAGATGTGGGTAATGGCAATTGCTTGCGCTTTGCTTTGCACCTCAGGAGCAAATTGGAGTCAGACAGATAAAACTAGACATCAGCTTAATTCCTCTTTCTTCAGGTTCCCTTCTGTATCGTTCTGCTCATTCTTAAAAAGAAATGAGGGCTTCCCTGGTGGCGCAGTGGTTGAGAGTCCGCCTGCCGATGCAGGGGATACGGGTTCGTGCCCCGGTCCGGGAGGATCCCACGTGCTGCGCAGCGGCTGGGCCCGTGAGCCATGGCCGCTGAGCCTGTGCGTCTGGAGCCTGTGCTCCGCAGCGGGAGAGGCCACAGCAGTGAGAGGCCCGCGTACCGCAAAACAAACAAACAAACAAAAAGAAATGAACCAAGTATCTAAATGTATATGAAACTACCCCGTGGTATCTATATTCCCTATCTTCAGTAAATTGAGCTGAGTTGAAAAGAAAAAAGCAAGAATCAAGATCATCACCTAAGAGTGGGGAAGGAATAGGAAAGGAGGGAGGTTTGAGGAGCAAAAGAAGATGTGAAAGATTAATCTTTGAGATGACGGAGTACATAGATCATGGACATTTAGGAGGTCCTGAGGATGTGTTTGAGACTTAGGGTCATAAATTTCAAGGAAGGCCAATCAAGAAGGCTGGATGCTGCTTTCTCACAGCTAAGAGGCTGAGGGTGATAGGGAATGTTGCTGATGACTGACTGTATCTAGGGACCCTGGTAAAGAAGGGGAGTGTGCTATAGCTGATTCACTTTGTTATACAGCAGAAACTAACACAACATTGTAAAGAAATTATCCTCCAATAAAGATGTTAGAAAAAAAAAAAAGAGGAGTGTGTGCAGGGACATAGGCTAGATCAGATTAGGGGTCATACAGAGTTAGATGGTGGAAAAAGTTCAGGTGATTGGGAAAAGATAGGTGATTGGGAGTTTGGGACTGCTGATGGTGGCTTAGCTATCCAAGGAGATGAGCATGATAGAATGGGTCTTGAGGTCCTCCAGGGGAAGGGAGACTCTGGTCTAATCATAGCCTCCCTCTCGGATCTGCTGTCTTGGAGACCTGGTAATGTTGAAGTGAAGATGGGCACAAGATCACCGAACCTACCACATCTATGGTCCACGTTTTCTTCCTGACACTAAACTAGTAAGACACTATTTCTTCCAGGAGTTATGGCTGTATAATAAATTCCAGGCACTGCATTAGACAGAACAAAAAAATGACTAAAGCACATTCCCTGCCCTCAAGGGCCTCACAGTCTAGTTAAGGAGACAAATTGAAAAAGATTATCACAAATCTGTGAGATTGGTCCCCAAAGTGGTATTACAAGTGCTGAGGAATAGAACAATGAACTGTGTCTGGAGATCACTACAGAAGTTTCTAGAAGTATTGCAGTTGACTAAGCAGGGACTTGAAGACAGCACGATGTCTGCTGGGCCATCAGTGAGATGTTATTTGTTTTTAGTAACTATCTGAAGTACATAGTTCATGCAAAATGTGAATAGAAGGATAAACATGCCATTATGTTATTATACACAAGGGACACGAGCTCTTAAGTATAACAAGTAGTCTCTTGGGAAGAATAGCTTATCAGTTTGCGCTAGGCTGCCAGAGAACAGTGGGATTGGAAACTAAAACCAGAGCAGGGATGAGTGAGTGCAGTGTCCAAAGCTGAGAGGTGAAGCATCCACCTGTGTAAGAACCAGACCAGGATAACCAGGTGAATGAGGACTTTCCATTTCATTGCTGAAGGTCCCTCTGGATTTATGAGAAGGTTCTGTCTCCTCCTGGACTCTCTACTTCACTCTCTCCCCAGCTCCCCGCTACCAGGGCTGGGTTGGTTGCTGGATTGAAGAGTGTGATTTCAAGTAGGAATCTAACTTGTCTGCTCTCAAGTCTAAGTCTTGCTAGAGTTGTTTTCTTTCCGCACCCTAAATGTTTGGTTGAAATTGAGAACCCCTTCGGCGGAGGGGACGGGAATCGTGCTTCACGTCGTTATCAGTCATTTATACCTTAGAGTGAATGTTTTTTTAAAAAAAGTTTTGATCATGAAGCTAAATAAAGAGAATTTGAAGGTGTTAGCCTTCAACATTTGAAAGAAGGAAGGGTATAACTGTGCCTCAAGGAAGCTTGGGCACCTGAAGTGTATGCATCATCTTTGCTTATTTCATCCTCTTGTCTAGAGGCCAACAGGACTAAAGGCAGTGTGCTGGGTGGAAAAAGTGTTGACCTGAGATTTCAACCCAGGCTTTCTTTTTCATAAAATATGCCTAGCATAGCACGTAACACAGAGCAAATGGCAATAAATGTTAATCTTATCTGAATTGATATGATTCACAGACCATCACTGACATATTTTTTTAAATAAATTTGTTTATTTTTGGCTGTGTTGGGTCTTCGTTGCTGCGCACAGGCTTTCTCTAGTTGCGGCGAGCGGGGGCTACTCTTTGTTCCAGTGCGCGGGCTTCTCATTGCGGTGGCTTCTCTTGTTGCGGAGCACGGGCTCTAGGTGTGCGGGCTCAGTAGTTGTGGCTCGCAGGCTTTAGAGTGCAGACTCAGTAGTTGTGGCACACGGGCTTAGTTGCTCCGTGGCATGTGGGATGTTCCTGGACCAGGGCTCTAACCTGTGTTGCCTGCATTGGCAGGCGGATTCTTAACCACCGCGCCACCAGGGAAGTCCCCACTGACATATGTTGATGCAGGATGTTGCCATGATGAGTGGATGCCCTTGGAGGTCTGAGAAAAAGAAAGCATCAGAAAGAAAAGGGATGAAGGGGGGCAACATCTACTGAACATATGGTTATGTGTCGGAACTCTGGGCACATTATCTGATTTAAATACAAAACAGGCCTTATTGTCAGACTGAGCCACTGCTATTATCTCTGAATGAAAGGAGACAGCGTTGGGCTGAGCTGTGGTTCAGGTGGAAAACAACTATTTGAGAATTAGTTTAAAATAAAAAAGGCAGCAGACAGCACATGGTAAGGAGGGAGAATAAGTTTTAAGATGGAGTGTTCGGGGAAAGGCAGTACTGGCAAGGAGATTATCAGGTGGAAGCAGTGAGGTAGAGAATGATTCCTTCACTGAATCTGCAGAATTTCATTGAGTGTGTAGTATGTGCCAGGCAGCTAGAGAATCCCTGGAGATAAAGACAAACAAATCCCTGCCGGGACTTCCCTGGCGGGACAGTGGTTAAGACGCTTCGCTCCCAATGCAGGGGACGCCGGCTCGATCCCTGGTCAGGGAACTAGGATCCTGCATGCCGTTCCTTGGCGTGACCAAATAAATAAATAAATACTCATCTGCTTTATCCCACAGCATACATACAACACTCTTAGAATAAACATAACGGCACAACCAGCAATACGATTACTGTAAACATTAAAAAAAAAAAATCCCTGCCCTAGTGGAGCTGAAAATCTGCACAATTAAATACATAGCAAAGTCTCAGATGGTGACGTGAAAGACAGTCAGGAAAAGGGGCGAGTACATATAATGACATAACGACTCTGACTCTTGTGCACGCCCAAGACAACGCGAGACTATGTTGCTTCGCCGCAGGTACAAAAGATCAGGCCCCTGATATCTGTGGAAAAGGCTGACTTCTGAGAGATAACGGGGTGGAGAGAATCTAAGAGCCACTGTGATTTTAACACGAGACCAGTTTTTCAGTTACTCTTGCTGTACCACCATTCATCTCAAAACATAGTAACTTGAAGCAGCAGTCATGTTATGGCTTGTGACTCTGTGGGGCAGGGATGAGTCCAGGTCCAATTCACTGGGCTGTCTGGCTGGATGTCAGAATCGGTGGCCGCTCTTCCTCCAGGGGTTGAGACTCGCTCTCCTGCAGTGTGGCAGTTCTCTCTCCAAGAGGGCAGGAGCTGCGGGGCTTCTGAAGAGAGCGGCCCAGACCGGGCCCAGTGTCACTGCTGCCTCATTCTGTGGGAAAAGCAAGTCATGAGGCCAGTATACATTCAAGGTGGGGAGAGAAATAGACTCACCTCCTGATGGGGGAGCAGATCCATAACGGGATGAGGGGATTTTTGTGGCCATCCTACAGCACCTCTTCCTCACAAGCATATCAAATAGTATTTCTCTTTCATCCTCCAGTTATCTATGGAGAACTCCCCATACGCTGGGCTTTACACGATGCACCATGTAAACACCAGTCTGGGTGCTTGCCTTCCTGCAGGCTTCTGATCTCCACAGGGAAATAGACATTAATCAGATATCTACATAAAAAGTGCAATGAAGACGATGGGGTTGTACCTTGGAAACCTACGCTGTGGATAAGGGTGACCCTGGGCACGAGGGCAAAAGAGTCTTGCTAGGAAGGAGAGCTTGACCTTTGAGCTGAGATCTGTAGAATGAGGAACTCTTTATTGGCTAAAAGGAGGAGGGAAGGAATGGGATGGGTAAAAACTCTGTCTGATAGGACTGGCCTGGTGCTTAATGAGGATTTTCCAGGAGGCCAGTGTGGCCAGAGATGAAAGGCTGATAGAAAACTAGTATCGAATGAAGCTGGACAGAAAGAGATCTGACCAAATAAGCCTTTAAAGTCATATTATGAGTTTGTGTTTTTATCTGAAGAGAGCCAGGAGCAGAGATGACATGATCAAGTCTATATTTTAAACTATCAAAGGCTTAGTGAAAAGAGGACTGTGTATGGACCAGTTGGGAGACATTTACACAGGACAGTTGAGAGGTATCCTGCCAACTAGGATTCTTCTCACTCGTGATTGAAAATATTTATTTCTGTGAGCTGCCACATAGCTCTTGAACGCCTCTTCTGTCGTTGCCTCCAGAGCAGATTTACAAGAAAAGCTTTCCCCCATCACAAATAGTCTGACCAGACTTGACTTTAAATTAATTGTGGCTCTTTTCCGCAAGACGAGTGTGTCAACAGAGATTTACCGTCATATTCAAAAGAGTGTGCAGGCTCAGAAAACGTCTCCTGTAAGTTCTAACCAAGCTTTGAGCAACAGCCACCGCTTTCAAACCAGCGGCACGCCGGCAAGTCATTACTTTGAAGGAGACGATACTTAGTGACCTAAGCATTGCTGTGCTTTGTTACTTCATAGTTTCAGGTTCAGAGGCTGGGATGTTTTCCTGAGGCATTTTCTTTGGTAGTTTCACTGTCTTTTAGCCCTTTTACTTGGTTTTCCAACTGGACACTTACATAGTGGCTTCTTATTTTGAAACTGCATGTTTCTTTACTGTTTGAAATTTTCCTCCCCCCCCATGTTTATATTTCAATTTTGTGATGTGAAATTGCTCATCTGTGCTCTTTGGCCACATTTTATTAAGTCATTGATTTTCTTTTTGTAAGATTATTGAATACATTGAACATTTATCACTTCATATCCTGGGTTGCCAGCTTTCTCATGCTATATTCAGACATGCTGAGAAAATGTACTTTCTTTATTTTTCAAAAACTGATAGGATCTTTTTCATGAACTCCAGCGGAGACACACACACACACACACACACACACACACACACACTTTTAGTTGAATCCAATAAGTTCAGTTAAATCCAGTCACTTAAGCAGCGTCTTTATATACTCAGCCCCCCTTGGATAACTCAGCCTTTCAGGTTTGCCTGCTAAATTGTTAATCAGGGGCACACATAACCTCGTGGTTATTGGGGTCCGGGAGAGAGGAAATTGTTGGGCCCTTGGTTGACCTTTCATGGTGATTTTTAGTTTCCTGCACTGGGGATGTTGGCTTAGTCTAGCGACCGGTCCCCAGGTGCTAGTCCCCAGCCATCACGCAGCTGTCTCCCAATAAGTCTGAGGGTGCTCCCCCATGGACCATTGACCCACCTGATGACTCAGCCCCACTCAGTCCTTACTGCGACTACAGACACTCAAAAGTTTATGTGTGTCTCCATTTGGTTCCTGGCTGGGGTGACAATTGCTCTGTGGGCATTAGCCAAAGAGTCACTTTATCCGTAACAGCCCACGTGATCACATTTCACAAGCTTCTGAGCTAAACCCTCAGCAATGTTTCATCCCTGTCTCAAGGTATGGAGAGCCCTGTGGGTTCCTTCCACACCCTTCCACGCCACACCATCTCATTCCACACCCAAGCACACCACACCAAACAGGTGTGCCAACCCAGACTTACTCTCTGCCCACCCACACTGGCTGTCACTTTAATGGGTGCTAGAGCCCTCCTGTGTCCTATCCCAGATGCCCAGAATGGAGAGTGGGGGAAAGCACCTTCGCTATCACCTTTATCTTCTTAAATGCCTCTGTGGTCCCTGTTGAGAGGGGAGCTCAGAACAAACACCAGGCTGCCTCTTTTCACTACCTCCTTCCCCACTTTTCCCCACAGTCCACCTGTGGAGGACAGATGTGGCAGGCTTTCCCTTCCTTTTTCTGGCTAAATGGGACCCTCCTCAGAACCATGTCTTCTTCCTTCCTGGGGGGCATCCATCTTCTATGGAACAGCAATGGCAAATGGATGCAGGCAGAGAGAGAGAGATAGGTTCACTAAAAAGGGAATAAAGACCAGGAGTATTTAACAATGTTATAATCTTTATACATATTCAGCAACTATGGAAAACTACCTTTGTTGTATTAGAGAGGATCCTGAATCTATTTTGGAACTCCCACTTCTGTTACATTTACCTATCTCTCTAATATTGGTGCTACATTATTTTAACTGCTGTGGTTTCATAATACATTTTAATATTTTCTAGGTTAAGGCCCCTGGATGAATATTCTTTTTTAAAAAATAAATTTATTTATTTTATTTATTTATTTTTGGCTGGGTTAGTTCTTTGTTGCTGTGCGTGGGCATTCTCTAGTTGTGGTGAGCGGGGGCTACTCTTCGTTGCGGTGTGTGGGCTTCTCATGGCGGTGGCTTGCTTCTCTTGTCGCGGAGCACGGGCTCTAGGTGTGCGGGCTTCAGTAGTTGTGGCTCGCGGGCTCTAAAGCACAGGCTCAGTAGTTGGGGCGCATGGGCTTAGTCGCTCCGTGGCATGTGGGATCCTCCCGGACCAGGGCTCCAACCCATGTCCCCTGCATTGGCAGGCGGATTCTTAACCGCTGCGCCACCGGGGAAGCTCTGGATGAATATTGTTTTCAAAATGATTTTGTCTGTCTTTGCACGTTCTTCCAGGAAAAGTCTGGACTCATTTTGTCAAGTTACATCTCTTACCCCCACCAACACCAACACACACACACACACACACACACACACACACACACACACAAATCCTGTCACATGTTAATCATAATTTTTAGTATGTATAGATTAATTTGAAAGGAGACATCTTTATCACATTGAGACCTCCTGTTAAGAAATATGACATATGTAAATCAAGTCTACTTCAATAAAAAATATATGACATGTTTCTCCATTTACTTCCCAAACTACTTTCGGACTATTGTTTAAACTTTACTTTTAAACACACTTACTATCATGTCCTAGAAAAATGATTGTTACGGTAAAGTCAGGAAATGCTGCTTTGGTATTTCAGCGTTAGATACAACACGTTGGTGTTTAGATCAGTACCCTTCATCATGTCAAGGACATATCTTTCTATAGTTTATAGAACAATTTTATCAAAAATGAATTTTTAATTTTATCAAATGCTGCTTTTTAAATATGCACCCATATAATATTTTTCATTGACACTGATTTGATAAATTTTATTTCCTAATATTAACCTATCCATATATTCTTGGAATAAATTCTATCTGATCAGTGCCATTATTCTTTTGTATGTTACTGCATTATATTAAGTATATTATTTCTGCTTTGCATCTGTATTTCTATGTGAAATGAGTCTATCATTTTATTTTACAGTGTGTTTTTGTTGCATGTTGGCTCTGAGTTTATATTAACTTTATAAAACGAATTGTGACACTCTCCGTTTTTTTTTCTACCATCTGTAACAATTTAAATAGCGTAAGAATTATGTGTTCCTTGAAGGTTTGAAAGAACTTGCCCATAAAACATTTGGGCACAGCTCCTTTTATGGATGCAGCTCTTGGAGACTGGTTTCTATTTCTTGCATGGATAGTGGTCTATTCTGATTGTCAGATTTGATAATCTTTGTTTTCTTATTTTCTATTTTCCTTCTCATTGAGGTTTAACATTTTAGCACAGAATTCTACATGAAACTCTGTTATTTTTCATTTCTTTTCTATCTTTCTCATTTCCCACTTCATATACTTGTGTTTTGTTGCTTTTTGTCTTCACTGAGATATCTTGAAAGATTGTCTATTTCATTAGTTTTCTCAAAGAACCCGTGTCCTAGAGTTATTAATCACTTTGCTCTGTCTTCCAGTGCACTAATTTAGTCTCTAGAAATTTATTATTCTGGTTATATTTTGTTCTTTTATATTAACTTGAGGAAAATGTTTGGTTCACATACTTTAATTTATTCCTGTCTGAGATTAAAAACAACCAAAGTTGTACATTTTCCTCCAAGCAGACTTGAATTCTTTACTTTATGTTTTGCTAGGCAGTACTCTCATCCAGTTTTTCTGTTTTTCCTCTTTTAGTAGCTCCTTAGCCCTATGTGGACAGAAGAGGATTCCTTGTATTATTGTTGTTCGTTAATTTAAAAAATAATGGGTGTTTTTATCCCCCCATTTAAAAAAATTAATTTTGAATTTACTGTAGAGTGGTCAGAGAATGTGAATCCAATAATTTCTAGCTTATGAAATGAATTGAGGCTTTTTTAATGACTTGATATATGACCAATAATTAGCACATTTAATAGATTTAATGTTTGAAAGATATATATTAATTAAACGTTAACAGGGATGTTTTTAAGATCATCTTTATCCAGTATTCATTATCTTTACCTTTATCCCTGATCTACTTTATTTGTTACACATTGAGAGAGGTATGAGGTATGGTAAACCTTGCTACTGGGAATAATTCTTCCAATTATTTCTTATATTTTTAACAGGTTTTACTTTATATACGTTGATGCGGATGCATTTTACTTAAGAGATTAAGTCAATGATACCTTCATTTAAAGTATTATTTAGATTTATTTATTTAATTAATAGACTTTTTGTCCTATTTATTTTTCCTTGATAGGTACATTTTTGAAAATTAATATTGCAATCTCTAATATATTTTTGTTTGCATTTACCAACATACTTTTGCCCGTCTTTTTTTTTTAATTAATTTATTTAATTTGTTTATTTTGGCTGTGTTGGGTCTTCGTTGCTGCGCATGGGCCTTCTCTAATGGCGGTGAGTGGGGGCTACTCTTCGTTGTGGTGCGCGGGCTTCTCATTGTGGTGGCTTCTCTTGTTGTGGAGCATGGGCTCTAGGCACGCGGGCTTCAGCAGTTGCAGCACACAAGCTCAGTAGTTGTGGCTCACAGGCTCTAGAGCGCAGGTTCAGTAGTTGTGGCACATGAGCTTAGCTGCTCCATAGCATGTGGGATCTTCCCAGACTGAGGCTCGAACCCATGTCCCCTGCATTGGCAGGTAGATTCTCAACCACTGCACCACCCAGGAAGCCCCTGCCCATCTTTTTATACATCAGCTTGTGTAACTTGCATAAAATGGATTTTTCAGTGTCTACGTGTCTTATCTGGGTATTTGTCTCTTAGTAAAAATATAACTAATTTCCACTGATTGTAACAGATATATTTGGGTTGATTTTTGTCTCCTGGTTTTATGTTTTCTTCCTTTTCTTTGTTTTCTGTCTCTTGCAGACTGGACCATTTTATTCTTTGCTTTTAAAATTCTGCAGTATTTTGGAAAGGTGGTCTTCTATTTTTAATTCTACTAGAGATTATCTTTGAGCTTTTCAAAAGCAGTTTTTTAAACCTTCGTTTCTCTCTTAAACAACCATCCCTATCACCCACCTTTGCCCACATAAGGGAGGAAGTTTATCACACTCTTATTTTCCCTTCCTCCAGAAACCTACATCTTTTGGTTAATAAAATTTTGTGTTTTAAATGTCGGTTACTGCTGTTAAATGTTTATATTTCCTATCTTGTCTTTTGTATCTTTCTGTAATTTAGTTTAGTAATACAAATAGCCTTCTGGTTATATACTATGATTTACTCATTCATGAGCTCTGGATTTTGCTTTATCTACCATGTGAAATAGGGACCAGCACACTATGGCCTGTTTTTGTAAATAAAGTTTTATTGGAACACAGCCATCTACATTTGCTTACAAATCATCCATGGCTGCTTCCATGCTACAGTGGCCGAGTTGAGTAGTTGCTGCAGAGACTGCATGGCCCACAAGGTTTAAAATATTTGCTATTATATTAGAGTATAATGCCAAATAAAATTTGACCAATAACAACATAAGCCAAACGCGTTTTTTAAGCCCGTATATGCCTGAGTCTAAATACATGAAAGACAACTTCTCTGAGTATAGAACTCGAGTTATATATTTTTTTAATTTCAAAATACTGTTGTTGTCACTCCTCTGTCTCTTGGTATTTAGTGCTTTATAAATGACTTGAGGCCAACTTGATTATTGTTTTCCTTTTCTCACGTATTCTCTTTATTTATGTGTTTATTTTCTCACCAAGATGTTTATAGAATTTTTTTCCCAATCAAATTAAAAAATGTCCCCTGGACATTTCTGGTTGTGGGGTAACTTTTTCATTGTGATTGCCTGGAACCCCGTGCACATTTTTTTTTTTTTTTTTTTGTCCTGAAGCTAAAGATAGCATCCTTTGGTGATCACTTCATCTGCTTCACTCTTTCTCTTGGAATTCATATCAGCTCTGTTTTGGATCTCCTGTACCTGCCCCCTTTTTCTCTTGCTCTTTTACTCGCATTAGTCATCTTCTCGCTATTTTCCTCTGACTTCCAGGTTTCTCACGTTTCTCCAGTGTGTGTTCTATTTTAGCTAGTCAGCCTTAGTAGCTACCTCCACCACCTTTGCTCCAGTTCACTCCATTTTATTGGCATATTGTTCCATCTTCATTATCGCCTACACTGAATTTGTAAACCCAATAGCTCCTTAAATCACATTTCAATACAACACAGAGATTTTCTTCCATATCACTGTTTTAAAAATGGAGTTTTATTATTTTTTTATTTATTTAAAATATTTATTAGTTGCACCGGGTCTTAGTTGCAGCATGTGGGCTCCTTAGTTGCAGCTCACCAGCTCTTTAGTTGTGGCATGCAAACTCTTAGTTGTGGCATGCATGTGGGATCCAGTTCCCTGACCAGGGATCGAACCCGGGCCCCCTGCATTGGGAGCATGGAGTCTTATCCACTGTGCCACCAGGGAAGTCCCAAAAGTGGAGTTTTATATTTGAGGACGTCAGATTCCTCAGATTGAGCTCATCTCCTGAACAGCCGAATCTTTTCACGGGAACAGTAATTCTTCTCTTTTTGTTCAACCTCACCAAGAGTGACGTAGGGATAAAATTTGAAATGGGTTCTGTTTGGAACTGGTTGGGTCCTGGTCCAAATCTTTCAGACCCATATTAAGGGGAGAAGGAAAGAATTGTCTTTGCTGTAGTTTATATTTGCCAGAGTATACCGATCTGCTCATCCAGAGTGAGCAGAGCGGAGGTAGAAGGACAAAGGTCACACTGTTGCACAGCAGAAGAGTCCTTGTCCTGTTTGGTTGACACAGTGGGTGCAGTGATCTCTCCTCCAGGTGGGATGACCGGCCCCCTGGGATCCATGTCCCGAAGAGCCTCCCTTTACTTCTTTGCTGGTCTTGATGGGAAAACCGAGGGATTTCCCACCCTGTGTGGACCTCAGCATCAATACTGTCCTCAGGCGCTCGAGTGCAGTTACGATTTGTCTTTGCAAAGCTACCCCTGAGTCTGCCTGTATCTCTAGCATCTGCTATTCCAAGCCCCTGGGGGTGTCACCTGACAGCAGTTGGGAGCCATCTTCCCTTCACCCCTTTTCTTGAGGTTAACTGAGGACTCATTAGTCCTTCATTCAGGCTGGTGGTGATGGAATTATAGTTTCCAGACATGTCTCAGAGGTTCTAGCTTATGGATATGGCACCAACTGTGTATTCTTTTAGATTCATTAAGAATTTAGAAAAGGGATGAGGAAGTGCAGCTTGATCTACACATCACTGCCTCAGCCCTGGCAGCTTTTCAGGTTGACATCAAAATGTGAAGCAGAAATGAGAAGAGCCTGACATGTGATCATTTCCTTTGGTTTCATGGAAGCTTGTGGTTCAAGACAAAGCAATCGGAGGGAGATACCTATGGAGTCAGATGGGGCAGGGTCTGTGTAGGTAAGCAGGCTGAACTTTCTCTTGATCACAAGTGGATGAGATGAAATCATGTGAAGAGCTTAACAAGTCTTCTTCTGGGATAAAGAAATGAAGGAGTTTACGTATGGGACGTGAGGGGTGGTTGCCCTAGTCAGTTCAAGCTGCTGTAACAGAACACCACAGACAGGATGTCTTAAACAATGGATATTTATTTCTTATAGTTTCGGAGCTGGGAAGTTTCGAGGTCAGGGTACAGCATGGTCAGGTTCTCATGAGGACCCTCTTCCTGGTTTACGGACGGCTGGTTTCTCGCTCTGTCCTCACACTGCAGAGAGCGAACCAGCTCTGGCCCCTTTATTGCCTTATAAGAACACGGATCCCATCATCGGGACTCCACCCTTGTGACCTCATCCAAACCTAATTACCTCCCAGATTGGAGGCTCTGCCTCCAAATACCATCACAGTGAGGGGTAAGGCTCCAATAGATGAATTTGGGGTGGGGGACACAAGCATTCAGTCCATAGCAGTGGTGCTTGCAGGCCACTTTTTGCATCTAATTTAATTCCTAGAAAAAGCCTGTAAGATAGAAATCACCAGGCTCATGTAGAGAAGTGGAAACCAAGGCACAACAAGGAGGAAATGACATCTTGATGGAGCTACCTGGCTGCTCTCCCTGGAACAGAGGATAGTGCTCTGGCCATGAGTTAAAAGCCCTGGGGGGCTTCCCTGGTGGTGCAGTGGTTGAGAGTCCGCCTGCCGATGCAGGGGACACGGGTTCGTGCTCCGGTCCGGGAAGATCCCACATGCCACAGAGCGGCTGCGAAAAGCCCTGGGTTCCAGCTACTCATCTGTAGAAAAAGGGGCTTGCATGGGACCAGTAGATTTCCAGCTTCTCAGCTTCACAATTCCTCGTTCCAATGATATCCTACTCAGAAGCCCAAGATATGAAATGGATGAAAGTCATGCTGCACCTATGGAAGCGGCCAGGGAACCCTGAGTCCTGGACACTGAGTCCTCGCCTTCCCACTGGCAGTGGCCGCTGGGGGCGTCTGGAGCACAGGTTGCTCTCTGTAATAGTATCTGATTCCAGACTCACTCAGTAAAGGGTATCAGAAGAAGTTCGGTTTGCATTTTCAAAGGAGAAGGAGGGAAAGTTGACAAAGGGCACATCGGCTGTCATTGTTCTGGAATGCTGGCAGAGCCGTAGTCTTTGCCCAAAAAGGGTTTGAAAAGGGAACATTGCACACTTTATTTTTTTGTGTACTCTCCGTATTTAGCTTATCGCTGGGGCATTTAGTTGCCAGTGAGAAACCCGCTGTTTACAAATTGGTCATGTAGTTTGATCCCATATGATGAGAAATGTTTTTGAAGGTTACCTGCCATCTGCAATCATTTGCTTTGTAAAATGATTTCGCTGTCATCAAGAGATAACTAAAGGACAATCTCAGAAATGGATTTTTTTTTTTTTAAGGAAACTCTAGGAGAGGGTGTAAGTGCACACAAGCAAGGGACAGCCATCGAAGACAACATTGACCAGGCTTGGCGGACGCCATTCTCCTGCGTGTCTTATTGAAAACCAGACAAGGATTTTGGCCTTGAATTAAGAAAAACTGGGGAGTCACTGTGGGTAGAGAGCAGGGAGGTGACATGGTGGACAAGTGTTAGAGTAAGATGAGATCAGCAGTTGGGGCAAGACCCAGGCTGACTGTCTATGTTTGAATGAGAACCTGAACAGGGGTGAGGCCATGAGGCACAGAGAATAGGGATATTTCAAGGTAGAATCTATGGGAATCAGAGGCTGCATGTGAAGAATCGGAGTGGGATAAACAAAAAGTAGCATTTGTGCTTTGAGTGTGGAGTGGGGTTGTAGTGCCAAGGACAGTGACACTGGGAGGATGAATATCTTCTGCAAGGCCTTCAGTTTTGACCACGTTCAGCCTGAAATGATGGTGTTTAAGTGAAACTATCAAGAGCTGTGCTGTTCAATACAATAAACTCTAGCCACATGTGGTACATTGAAGTTAAATTAGAATTCATTGACTTTAGATAACGTTAAAAACTTAGTTCTTGTAAAAACACATGTAACGTTTTCCCCATGTGGTTCCACTCTAAATCCCATTTCATACATCCCCTCTCCCCTAAATTTCTCAGTGCTTTGGAAATACCCCATACTAGATATAAATGCCATGTCAGCTGCAAACACAGTTCCATAAAAATAAAATAAAAATAAAAACTTAGTTCCTCATTCAGGCTCACACATTTCAAAGGCTCATTAGTGACATATGGCTAATGGCTACCATATTGGACAGTTGCAGGTATAGAACAATTTCTGTCATCTCGGGATGTTCAGTTAACTGGACTGATCTAGACATCAGTAGCAAATATCGGCATTTTGGTGATGGGTTAGCTCCTGGGATGGGAAGGGTAAATGGTGATGCTAATTCAATGGGTCACCTCTCAAGGAGGAGGGCCTAGGGATGAATCTTAGGACATACATGAAGTTGAGAGAACGAGGCATAAGAAGAACAAACAAAAATTGCCCTAAGTTTTAGAAAAGTGGGAGACTTAGCATAGCATAACATCCTGGCAGCAAAACAAGGAGAAAACGTCACTTAGGAGGGAGTGGTGCCAATGTCAAATGCTGCAGAGACGTCACGGAGAGAGAGAACCAGAAAAGAAATCGTGTTTAGTAATCTGAGGTCATTGGTGACCTATCAAACTCGATGGCGGAGGGAGCGAGAGATGTGATTAAATAGGAATGTTACCCTCTCTCTCTGAGACCGGGGTAGGATTTCGGGAACTAGGAACAGTTTCAGGAGAGTGGTGGGACCAGGGCTTGGTAAGGAGGAGGTGGAGGAAGAAAATAAATGTGGGGAGCAGAGCCAGCGGCCGGGAGAAGGGAAAGGAAGGAAGCAGATGGAACTGTCACCACCAAGGGCGTCACAGTCAAGTATTCTTTCTTTCCCCAAGAAAAGGAAGATGGATACAAAAGAGAGACTCTTCAGGGATTGGTTGAGAGGATTAGAAGAAGAAGGTACCTGTGAAAACCAGACACCTTTACTGTTGGGATGGAATGAGAAAGGGGGCATGAGGAGAGGGTTTAGACTTTGGGGGGCCCAGGGGATGGGGGAGCAGGGGAGCTGTGGGTGGGCTTGTGGCCATTGTCCTCTGAGATCAGAAGAGTTGCATGAAGCCGGGGAATTGCTCAGTTTGGTCTCGCTCTCCTGTCTTCCCCACTTCCCTTCCACTGGATTCTTCCTTCAGATCGATTTAATTCTGACTTTTTTTTCTAATGCATTAGACCTTAATATTTATGCATAGTATTACTCCCTAGCTTTCTCTAAAATGCTTGCAACTCTATATGTACACTTATTATTTGTCCATGTCAGTGTCATCTGTTTTATAAACTTTATTTATTTACTTATTTTTGGCTGAGTTGGGTCTTTGTTGCTGCGTGCAGGCTTTCTCTAGCTGTGATGAGCCGGGGCTACTCTTCCTTGCGGTGCGCGGGCTTCTCATTGCGGTGGCTTCTCTCGTTGCGGAGCACGGGCTCTAGAGCACAGGCTCAGTAGTTGTGGCGCACGGGCTCTAGAGCACAGGCTCAGTAGTTGTGGCGCACGGGCTTAGGCGCTGCGCAGCATGTGGGATCTTAGATCAGGGTTTGAACCCGTGTCCCCTGCATTGGCAGGCGGATTCTAAACCACTGCGCCACCAGGGAAGCCCGTGTCATCTGTTTTAGATTGTAATGACAAGGACGGGCTCAGTTTAACTTGAGCTGCACAGGGGCTCATCACACTGCTATGAACATAGGGGCGATGATTTCAATACGATTTGATTATAAAAATCAGTAACTACACTTGTGCCTGAAGAGCTGCTTTTAAAAAGAGATGTATACAGGGGCTTCCCTGGTGGCGCAGTGGTTGAGACTCCGCCTGCCGATGCAGGGGACGCGGGTTCGAGCCCTGGTCTGGGAAGATCCCACATGCCGCGGAGCGGCTGGGCCCGTGAGCCATGGCCGCTGAGCCTGCGCGTCCGGAGCCTGTGCTCCGCAACGAAAGAGGCCGCAGCAGTGAGAGGCCCGCGCACCGCGATGAAGAGTGGCCCCCGCTCGCCGCAACTAGAGAAAGCCCCCACACAGAAACGAAGACCCAACACAGCCATAAATAAAAAAATAAATAAATTAAAAGAAGGCTCAACATTAAAAAAAAAAATAGACGTATACAGTTGAATACATGTGCATGCGTGTGCACATATGTGTTGGCAACTCTATTGGCCAAAGATCATTTGTCCTCGTTGCCATCAGGGTAAACAGTTGTTAGAGACTGATTGAATTTTGGATTTTAGTTTATTGTGGGCCGATAGTAAATGCTTTGTGTGCATTATTTCATTGAATCCTTGCAAACGTTTGGAGTAACAGGTACTCTGATTCTCATTTCAGAGATGAGGAAGTTGTGGCAGAGGCTGGTTAAGTAACTTTCCCAGGTTCATGCCGCAAGTGCAAGTGGCAGAGTAGGTACTGGGACGTGATCCTCTCTGGCGCCCAACCCTCGTGCCCTTAACGTCCTCTGTGTTCTCAGGCTAGAGTGCTAAAGCGACCAGTCTATTCCTGCTATCATGACCATGTTGACCACAACTGTGATCATGCCCACATAAGGATGTGTCTGCTCTCTAGAGCCGTAATTCTCCTCTTGTTACTGAGAGGTGGAAAAATGGCTATGGGGAAATAACACCTCCTGGTGTCAACCCAGCCTCCATGGGGGACAAAATGCTTAGCAACTCTTTTCGAAGTATCCAAGACAAAACTTGACCTTTACACAGTTTCTCCATTTAGAGTTAAATTTGTTTTAACAAGTATGGTTTGAATAAATCAAGACCTCCTGTTTTAGCTATTTAACTGGGAAGGTAATATTTTCAATGTGATTTAAAATTTTTCTGTTGCCAAATTCCGCAGGGCAAGGGGAAAAAAAGGAATGCTTAAGTTCAGGATAAAAAGAAACTTCCCAGGAAGTGCGCTGATACAAACCATAGCTGTGGTCATCCTAAATATCACTTTTACCTTCCAAAGTAAAGTCGGGGGTTTCCATGGGAACTGCTTTTACCCCAGCTGGTTTGCATCATGGTTTTTTTGTATAGATGTCAGTGGAGCAGAACCCAGCTGTCACAAAGTTCAGGTGTCAATATCAGACAGGTCTCCTGGGACAAACACCAGAGAGAAGAATATTGCATGCACACCTTCTCCACCCAACCACTGCCTCCCCACACCCTTGTACCTTGCTGCTGTGCTGACCAAGTGCCCAGAGCTCCCCAGGGTCAGCCGTCCTCTCAAAGTCAAACGGTCGGCTGTGTCCAGCTGTGACTTCTCTCTCTATCTAACTGTGTTCATTGGATGGGAGTTAGAGCCACACGCTTTGATTTACCCATGTTGCATCTGTCAGTACTCTTGGGCAATCGTGTTTCATAAGGGTTAGAACGTGGATTCGATAGTCCAGGCCAATTGCAAACTGGAGAAATTGCATCCTGCCCTCCTGTGACTCACCCCAGCTTCCAGAGGGGAGTGATTTCCCAAGGTCACTACAAAGCTCGGTACAAAGGTGTCTCGTATGGAGAACATATGGCATGACAGTGCAAAAGAAATTGTACCGAGAGTCAGGAATGCCTTTCCTGTTCCCACCCTTGAACCTGGCAGAAGAGCCTGCCTCTGAGAACTTCCCTCCAATCGTGGGAGAATCATAGAACAGCGAATGCCTTTCCTCTTCCTCACGCCCTTCTCACCACCCTCATCCCACGCCCTGCTCCTATTTTCTAGGCAGAGCGAAGGAACCAACAAAGAAATGTGCCTCCTTCCACCAAACCTTTTCCATTTCTTAAAATAAATCCCAGCTTCCTCTTCTGGGAAGCCACCCCAGAGTGGACTAGGGTCTCAAAATATCTTTTATTTACTTTATGCAAGAAACATATTGAGAGCCTCCTGGGTGGCAGATGCAAGCAGACCCTGACTTCAAGGTGGAGACCTAAGTCACTGAGCCCGATAAAGGGCTGTGATTATTACACAGGTACCGTTGGAAGAGGTTCCTTTTCCTATTTGGGGGCAGCGTGTCAAAAAGGCTTCCTAAGACAAGTGACTTGACGAGTATGATCTTTTTAATGTAATTAGCATGCACATTTCATAATTAAAATGTAGATTTTAAATACACACATCTGCATGCGAGTCTGTCTCGATATCTCCTCAGATTACAAAAATCTTCAGCATGAAAACCTGGCTTTTATTACTATGGGTTAAATAACTGACTTACCTAGAATAGAGCTGAGGACGTAGTGAGCGTCATTGTGGCCTTGACTCTGCCTTCAGAACTGAGGGGACAGATTGGAGAATCTGCAGGCAGTTCATGAGAAGGGGTGGCCGGCTGGACAGCTGCGTGTGTAGCGTCCAGCTGGGAAATGGATTGACAACTAAGCCCCAAGATCTACAGAATACGGGACATGCATACACTACTCTTATTTTCTACCGCTTCTTTTTATTTTCTACCATTTCTTTAAAAGTAATGGCACCTACATTTTAACCATGATTTTGAACTTTTGAATTACCTTGGTTCAGAAGTATGACTTTTAAAGGTTCACACTTGCTACTCTGTGGCTCTGGGAAGATTCCTTCTCCCCTGGCCTCAATTCTTATTTTTTTTAAATATACTTGTTTATTTTTTTTATGTTTTAGCCACACTATGTGGCCTGTGGGATCTTAGCTCCCCGACCAGGGATCGAACCCGTGCCCCCTGCATTGGGAGCACAGAGTCTTAAGCTGTGCTGGATGACCAGGGAAGTCCATCTTTTTTTTAAATTAATTAATTTATTTTTATTGAAGTATAGTTGATTTACAATGTTGCGTTAGTTTCAGATGTACAGCAAAGTGATTCAGTTATACATACATATATATCTTTTTTTTTCAGCTTCTTTTCTCTTATAGGTTATTACAAAATACCGAGTGTATTTCCCCGTGCTGTACAGTAGGTCCTTGTTGTTTATCTGTTTTATATATGGTAGTGTGTATCTGTTAATCCCAAACTCCTAATTTATCCCTCCCTACCCCCCTTTCCCCTCTGGTAACCATAAGTTTGTTTTCTGTGTCTGTAGACCTCAATTCTTCACCAAAAGAATGATGGGCCTGGTTTAGGTGATGTCTCTTAAGCTCTGTATTATATTCTACAGGTCTCACCTAACTCTGTCTTAATCAGCTTTGAATCCTCATGTCCAATGCACAGTAGTAAGTACTGAATAAATATTTGTTGAATTAAATTAAAGAGACTCAAAGTCAGTTCTACATGAGATGACAAAACAGGTCTTAATGTAGAGTTCAGAGATCCTGTGGCATATTGTATATAAATAGAACCAAGAGTTTGGGTTTTCTCCCTGTCACAGAGACTTGGTGATGACTTGGTCCAACTTTAATCTTCAGATGTAGATTCGGGCAAAGACTGGCCCGAGCCTCGTGTTGTTAAATATTTCAATTTAAAAGAAAAAAAATGCAGTTATCCAAAACACTTATATGTGATCTTGTAAACTAAAAAAGTCTCTAAGTTTTCTTTTCGCGCCAGAAAAGTAAAACACCAGTAAAAAAAAAAAGTAAACAGTGTGAAACATCTGTATGATCCAAAGCCTGTTCTGGTTTGTACTCCGTTACTTGGCTTAACTACATAGCCCTGAGAAACAGAGTCTTGTGATCAGTGTCTACAGCCAACTGGAGCAACTCAAGCAAAAAAAAAAGAAGAAAAAATTGGAATTTTCCTAATTGTATGTTGTAGTGCTTTCAGTAATTTAAAGACAATTCTATTCACCTGTCCTGAGTTGCCTTGTTAGAGAATAAAGTGTTAGGACAGGCATCAAAGCCAGAAGAGGTGGAAACACTGAGCCATAGATGATATATGTTCTCCTTGATGTGTTAGATCATCGGGGTGGGTGTCAGAATAGCCACTGCAAATAAAGCATCCCCACTGTGGACTTTGATCAGCCCTCCAGCTATCCATTTGAGTACCAATGGCTAGTGCAGACGTCGATGCAACCCTTACTGCTTCTCCTTTTGACTGTGTAGTTTCCTGTAGATTCCACACTCCACCTGAAGCTATTTTAATACTATAGAATCTGTGTGGGACCAAAATAAATCAAAAATCTTTCAGAAGGGTCTTTTGGAAAAGATGCAGGCAGATGCCTGGTAGAGGAAGTGAACTCTACCTGCTTTTTTCTTTCTGTTTACAAAGACAAGTATTTTCCAGCACTTATGTGCTAAGCCATTTCCATGTACCTTTGTTTAATAATAGTTGTTCTATTAGGCCCATTACCCAATAAGGAGTGGCAGGGTTGGGATTCAAACCAGGACCCTCTGACTCTGGAACCAAGGCCTTGCTCCTGCACTGCACTGCCTTCCAGAGCTGGTCACGTGCTTCCCTGCAGCTCTTTTGGGCTGCGTTTAACCGCACGAAGGCTGAGGTGACGTGAGCATTCACCTTTGCTATCACCCACACCAAACACCATTGCTGGCACCTCCTGCAGAAGACAGAGAAAGGCATCCCCTTTTGAATAATGAGCAGAGATTTTGTTTGAAATTTCTGAGATTTCTTTGTAGTTTAATTTGCAAATTTGGCATACAAGAGGCTACTTACCTTGCTGTTACATAAAGTACCTGCAGGTAGGAAAAACAACTAGGAGGTGAGCATAGCCACCTTAGTTATGGCCACGGAGCCTAAATAATTTGCTGTGCTTCTCAAAGAGTTTAATGAGAGTTTTTAGTGCCATTACTGCAGTTTGATTTGCTATCGTTTTTGAGAACTATGGATCTTTGAAATTTGTTTCCTAACACAGTGTTGCAGTATAAGAACAGTATCATTAGCCCTAGGGCTCTGGACAATTTGGTGGGCTTTCTCTTCGAGGATATGGGGTCAAGAAAGGTAGAGAGGGACTTCCGTAGTGTGAGTACTAAACATGCTCTGTGGACCAGGGCCATGAGATTAGACTCGTCGCGTAGACCAGTAACCAGGTCACCGCCACGTGTGTGGCTCCTGTAGGGCGTGGGAAGATCTTGGGATCATGAATCAGAACCCTTCAGGTGAGTGAATATAGCTTCCTCACTAACCACTTTGGCCGCGTCACTAAATATCTCTGCCAGGATCTGAATTTCTTGCCTGACAAATGGGGTTTGTTTAAAAGCTGCCTCAATTACCTCAGAATAATATTTCTGGAGAGTCATCTGAGGGAGAAGATTTGAGTGCTATAAAAAGTTGTGTTATACAAATGTAGGACTGTCTTGTTACATAGACCGCAGGGCGTGAATAATCCTTGTCTAAAGTGGTAGCCAGTTTGGTGGTGACGAGGTTTAGAACGTGCAGTCTGTGGACCGGGTGCCTGGCCAGGGACAGTTGTCACTGGTCTATGAAGAGAGTATTTAGAGACATTTATAGCAAGATGACAGAAATTTTATGTCTGTTGAATATCATAAAAATAGGAGCTTGTATTCGCTCAGTCTTTAAGGTATTTTTCTCCCTTTTTAAAATTTATTTTTCTTACATTTAAAAAAAGGACTGGTACATGTTGTATTTGGAAAAAACTGGCCCTTCACACAGATTTGAGAAACTGTAGTATGTGGGGCATCAAAAATCCAGAAAACAAGTGAAAAATTAAAAGAAGGGTTGCATGTTTTACCTATCCCTTATGAGGCTGACAGGAAGTGGAAAATGTAAGAGTTTGCTCCAGCTGGATGGGTCACTTCTCTCGAAGATGTCTGGTGTCTTGTAAACACAAGCAGAGGACATGCTCTAATGCCCCAACCTCGGAGTCTGACCCAGTATCGTCAAAAGGAATAAAGGCCCAGAGTGTAGGGCTACAGGCGCTTTTCCTAAGGTGGTGTCGAGGACCACAGGGCCAATGGGACGTGGGTGGAGGTGGCCAGGAGAAGAAATCCCATCCACAAGAGGCCACGGTCAGCTGAGGAAGGAGAGAATGCTAATTTCCGTATCCGGACCATCAGAAGTGGCTAAATGATCAGCAGACAGCCTGCTTTCCATTCTGGTATTGATATTTATAAATTGATAACACAGTTGACCCTTGAACAACAGGGGTCTGAGCTGCACAGGTCCACTTATATGCAGATTTAAAAAAAATAAGTACCTCCTACGTACTACACAATCAGAAGCTGATTAAATCTGCAGATGCCAACCGCGTGCAGAGAGCCAACTGCAGAGTTATTCACGGATTTTTCCACTGCGTGGGCACTGACGCCCCTAACCTCCATGTTGTTTGACAGTCAACTGTAACTTTGAAATATATTTTAATATCGAATGGGACAGTCCTCATCTGATTTTGGCTTTTCATCCATATTTATTCTTCTAGATGAAATTTAGAATTGCCTAGTTCTAAATAAACTCTAATTTGGAATTCTGTTCACTTGTATATTAAAATATATGAAAGTGATATTTTCACAATATAAAGACTCCCCATCCAAGCATGTATCATTTCATTCAAGTCAGTTAATTTTTGTAGCTTTCCCTTTGTTTATTCTATACATTTCCTGTTAAATACATCCCTAGGTATTTGAGATTTTTATTGTTACTGTGAATGGAATCTTGACCTCGTTGCATTCTAATTCTAATGATCGCTGGTGGATAGGAAAGCTATAGATTTTAATATTCTTTAGGTTTAACCAGTCACCTTCCTGCTCTCTTATTACGGTTCTAGTAATTTTTTAGCTAATTCTTTGGGGCTATCCAGGTATACAAAAATCATTTGCACTTACTCACTGTGGTCCTCTTTTCCAATATATATAATTCACCCTTTTCTTGGCTAATTGCATTAGCTATTATTTCTAGAACAACGTTAAATAAATGAAGATATCCTGTTGGGACGATAGGCTTTCTTTCTTACCAGCAGAAACATGGAACTTTAAAGCTCTGTGTCAGCCCCCTCTTCCTCTCCATTGTTTCTCAAACACTTGGCTGATAGAAGTAAAATCTCATTCAGATGACTGTGAAAGGCAATCTTGCGAGAACTATGCAAGTTGAGTGCTTTCTCTTGGCTTTGCCTTAATAATAACGGGGCAAGAAGGAGGAGGTGGGATTGAAGGACTGATTCTAGTTTAATTATGAGGTTCCTACATTTTATAGCATCTTAATTAGTCTCAAGAGGATGCCTACCTGAGTCACCGCGGGGCTCCCTGGCGCGGGCTGGGTCAGAGCAATTGCTCCACTTGACAGCACCCTATATAGCTCTGCCCTTTAGGGAGACAGTGGGGGTCCTTCTGAGGTCTTTACTTTGCATTTCCTACTTGACTTCAATTCAAACCCTTATGCAAGGTACCCACCCCTGACAAGCAAAAGGAAGATAAAATTTATCCCTTGGTTCTATTTCCAACCCATTCAAAAATAGAAGGCAGGCAGAGTTCTCAGGAGTGGAAGTTGGTTCAGCTGGGAGACTGGGTGCCTGGTTTCCACTCCGACAAGGTCAGAGGAGATCACTAGAGCTGCCCAGGCTGGGCATCTCCTCTGTTTCCCCTCGATACGGAGTCTGGTTAGGCTTCAGAATTGTCAACGTTCGAAGTACAAGATAAATCTGAAAGTCAAAGAGGCTGCTCTTTTCTTCTGCTTACGCTTTTCCTTTATATATCTGCATAGACACTATATCTGTAGTTTCTCAAATACACATACATGTGATCATATCCCATGCAGTGGATGCTGTGCTGGGCCATCGGGTCCCTTGCCTCCGGGACCGAAGCAGTCATCCTCTCGGTGCTGGAAGTGCTGATGGCCCACAGTTCACAGTTCAGTCTCACCTCTGCTGGGGGGAGCAGCCCACGTCCAATGACAGTCTTCGTCCTAATTCAGGGCAACTGTCCAGAGCTCTCCCAGCTCCTTTGGGATTGGCTTCACTGCCCTACAGGTGTGACCCCAAGGGCACATCCCATAAACCTCCTGTACGCAAACCTCCATCTCAGAGTCAGCTTCCCAAGGAGTGGAGTCTACTGCCCAGAGTCTATACCTCAGTCCATTTCCCTGACCTACACAATCTGCTTGAATTCTTAGTGTCATTCTTTTGCTCTTTTTGGCCAACTCCTCCCTTATGTACACAGGTGCTTTGGCTTCTAGGAGATAGATCCCTAAGGGGAGGATTGCAGGTTTAAAGGGTATGTGTGCTTTCAATTTTAAAAGACGTTGCTGGATAACCTTCTTAAGACTTGGGGACATCATTTCACCAGCAACAGAGGAGACTTCCCAGCTGCTTCTGCTCCCCCCTGAAGATCAAAGGGCTCATCTTCCATCAGGGCTTTGTTCAGGCCTTTGTCATTTCTCACTACAGACCCAACCTTGTCTCTTCCCTGTTGGAAAGAAGGAGAGTTTGGTGAGGGAAAGACAAGGCTGACGGGCTTGAGAGAGTCCCGAGGCCTCCAGGTGACTCCTTCCTCTAAATGGATGGAAGACACAGTGGGCCCAAAAGGTCCTTAGCTAGTACCCTGTGAGTGGAATTATGCTCTTCTTGTCCCTAAAAACAAACAGGAAAAAAGCTGGCGTGTCGCTGATGTACTCAGGCTGGACAGGGGGAAGACCAAGGTGAGTTCTTAAACTGAGAAAAATCCATTCAGGATATTAGGGCACAGATGTACCTCCTCCCATGTCTAAGATGTTGGATGTGACCTGGCACCTCCATGACCTCTACACCCTTTCCAAACTCGCCATGGTCAGTGATGGAGTATGGTGGGGGGCTTGTTGCCAGGCGGGTGTGTCTCTGCCTGGTCGGGCCCTGGGCACAAGGCATATGCCCTGGCTGGTCTTCTTGGCACCTCCTCTCCTCTTTCTGGTGTGTGAAACTGAGCTGACCCGATATGCAATTATTATGACACAGGATCATTACCCCTAATAAGCATTTCATAACTCAGTCTATTTTTGCCAATTGTTTTAAGTCTCTTTTATTAGCTATGTTAGGCATGCTGTTATCTTAATCTTCTTAACGTCCATGTGAGAGTTTGACAAGTCAGCAGGGGATCTTGCCTTAGCTGCCAAGGATACATGATTAGGTTACAGTTCCAGCGACCCCGCCCGCCCGCCTCCTGGCCTACGATTGATCTTCCCAGCATATTTCTTTATAAAAGACCTCCGTCTCCCGAAGTCTGGGAAGTAAGGATGCATCAGTGAGAACAAAGACCTTATGAAGACCAATATCTTGGGCTTCATTCAAATAATTTAATCCTGTGAAAATAAGTAAAGAGGAAAAAATGTATGTGTGTGTGTGTGTGTGTGTGTGTGTGTGTGTGTGTGTATTTAACTTAAAAAACTTTATAGAAGCATAATATACCCATAGAAAAGTGCACCTAAGTGTCCAGCTTGATAAATCTTTACAAAGTGAGCACACCTGGGTATCCAGCACCCAGCTTAAGAACCAACATCACCATAACCCAGAGGCCCCAGTGGCCCCCTTCCTCTCAGCCCAAGTAACTGCTCTCTCAACTCCTAACCCATAGATTCGTTTTGCCAGCCTTTGGCCTTCATATAAATGGAATCACACAAGACGTGGTATTTTAGACATTTGTGAGCTTTTCCCATGCAGTCAAGGTCCTTTCAGTCTCATTATGCAGAATCATATTTTAATCTTCTGAAAGGGTTAACACAGAGTCCAGAGGGAGTAGCTGACACTGTGGCAGAGCTTGAGCGATTCTTTTCCTAAGATCATTTCAGGGTAAGAAAATAATTGAGGTTTTGGCAGCTGAGATGACTTTGGGCAGAACAGCTATTTCTCAGTTAATTCCTTAAGTAAAGCATCGTCTCTGCCAACTCTTGCTGTAGCCACGCTGAGGAAGGTCCGACTCCGCTGTCCCTCCAGCCAAACCATCTTTGGTTTTTACCTTCTGTTAACTTTTCCCCTTTTTTGAGTTGAAAGAAAACTGTCCAGAACCTCATCCTTTCATGGCCATTTCCCTGTGGTCCAGAAGTGGGTCCCAATGACTAAGTTGGAGGTTCTGGAGACAGCAAAAGCAAGCAGGGCTTGGAACCGGGTCGACAAGAGTGAGATCGTGAAGGGCATCCTCATTTCATAGCCATGTTCCTGCAGGTCCTCCCTTTTCTTTAAAAGCAGGGTATCGGGCTTCCCTGGTGGCGCAGTGGTTGAGAGTCTGCCTGCCGATGCAGGGGACGTGGGTTCGTACCCCAGTCTGGGAAGATACCACGTGCCGTGGAGCGGCTGGGCCCGTGAGCCATGGCCGCTGAGCCTGCGCGTCCGGAGCCTGTTGCTCTGCAGCGGGAGAGGCCACAACGGTGAGAGGCCCGCGTACCGCAAAAAAGAAAAAAAAAAAAAAAAGCAGGGTATCCATGGCTGACTCCAAGGATCAAGTGCAGGTGCAGATGGAATAGGCCATGAAGCATCTTCTGCTAACAGTGGTCTTGGGCTTTGACCCAGCCTCTGCTCCCCACTCCATGGGACCACTGGGCCCTGCCCAAAAGCAGCCGTTGGTGTCTGGGTAGCAGGTGCTAAAGTGGTGGTTCTCAAGCTTTGGTGAGCATGACCTAGAAAGCTTAGTAAATGTACAGATCCCCAGCCCCACTCCCAGATATTGTGCCTCATGAGGGCTGGGCTGGGTCCTCGCGGTTCTGACACAAATAGTTGAATTGAATCTATCAGACGTTTGTTCCCACACACCTTGTTCTCTTCAAGCTTTTGACATTTCTTCTCCCTGCGATACCCAGTCCACCTTCGTCTGCATTTAGGAATGTACAGCCACTATTTCCCTAATGAATCTGCCTCAACTCGGCTTGCCTGCCTCTTAGGTGAGGGTTTTCAGTATCTCCTCTGAAGACCCTTACCAGGAGTACGTGTTATGGAATTACTTATCGTTTTCTAGGTTTCCGTGTTCTGTAAGGTAGTCTTCTGAGCCCCGACACTAGCTGTTTGCCCACGTTCACAATAAACTCCAAATGCAGGCTCTGTACGTTCAGAAGTGCGATCAAAGATTACGTAGCTGCATTTCTTTGCTATGTGATTGAGCCTTTTATCCTTTTGCCTAGTGCTCCTTTGTTGTTGTTGTCTTTCTCCGTTTATTGAATTGTCATCTTTTCCTTGCCATATTTTCTTATGGGTGAAATTTATAACATAATTTTACGTGCCGATGAAAATTCCGTTAAAAGTAAATTTATTAAAAATAAGGGGTGAATTGGAATCTTTGCAATATTGCTCTTTGCTTTAAGATACATGCATATCTCTTCATTTTCTCATTTTTTGGGAATGTTCTGGAACTGTCTTGTCTTCCTGTTCCTTCCTTTTTTTTTTTCTGTTGCTTCCTTTTAATGGATACTACTGGTAGCCATTAGAATTTGCCTTGTTTTGTGGTCATTTTCTTGTCAAGCCCTATATTTCCCCTCTTGTCACCTGGTCTTGAATCTAGCAGGGTTCATCCAGACCCTGGCTTTGCCAGCAAGTGAGGCAGGCAGGTACCTATGGCTCTACAGGTAGGGGTGGGTGATGGTTTGATCCCCGGCTCAGGTGGAAGCTGGAAGGCATCATGGTTCCTGGTGTGTCTCCCAGCTTCCAGCCATTGTTTGTGTACCGTGGCTCTGCTGTACTGAGATACAATGCTTCTGGCAAAATTATGTGCCAGACACCGTAAGCTTGACCTGAACTACCTCATGCGTACAGCCCTGCAGGTACTGTTATGATTCAAATTTAAAGGAAGAAACAGAAATGGAGGAATCCCATGATTAAGTGATGTGACTTGTATGTGGCAAAGGCAGGACTGGCATCAGGCCCTGGGTTCTAACCAAGGATACCCTGCGTGTGGTTATGGTGTGTCCCTAGGAAATATTAATGCTCCCTAGGCTACAGGCGTTTCCAATGTTTAGGTCAACTGACTCTTGGCCACTGACCACAAAGACTTGAAAGAATTGAAATGTACACCCCACGACTTCATTTATTAGAGAAGAGGTCTACAGGGAGAATAGTCACTCTAAAACCAAGAGGATTTCATCATATTGTGGTCATGTCAGTATCCCAGAAACAACAGATGCCTAAAGAGAGGAACACAGTCAGTCCTCAGCATCTCAGGCTTTAGCCCCCAGCCCTGCGTTCAGAAATCCTCCCTCCCTTCACCAGCTGCTGGAGCTGCTCTCTGGAGACGAGAAGCACGTTTGTGTTAAGGTGCTAACGAGTGATGAAGGACTTGGGCGTTCACCCCTTCCAGGAGTACAGTGTTTTTATTTTAACAGGGATGGGACAGGGAAGAGGACCTAGCATTCTTGACCTTTGTACAAAATCTCCTGGTCTCCCATAAGGACTTAGAGGCTTTCGTAACCACAGGCAAGTAGGAGGGATTTCTTTAGACTAATCTTCTTCCTCAACAAAAAAGTAAGGTAACCTGGTGGCAGGGAGACCCCGGATGGCTTTGTTTTTTTGTTTTTTAAACTGAACAGCAAAATGAACTAAGTGGGTTTATTTTTTTAATTTTTATTTTATACTGGAGTATAGTTGATTAACAATGTTGTGTTAGTTTCAGGTGTACAGCAAAGTGATTCAGTTATACATATACATGTATCTATTCTTTTTCAAATTTTCCCCCCATTTAGGTTGTTACATAATATTGAGCAGAGTTCCCTGTGCTGTACAGTAGGTCCTTGTTGGTCGTCCATTTTAAATACAGCAGTGTGTACACGTCAATCCCAAACTCTGGGACCTTTTTTTTTTTTTTTAGTACTTGCAAAGCAACTGGTATTATGATTTGATTTTATAGATGAGAAAATGAAGTCTCAGAGAGATTAAATATGTCACATGTCACCCAGCTGGTGAGTGGCAGAGTGGAATTCAAATCTACATCTGTCTTATTCTAAAACCTTTTGGTTAAATCTCAACATTTTCCATAAACCAGCTTTGGCTGCAGTGAGACATGAAAACCGTGGCCACACAGTATCATCCTGTGAAAACCCTAGCGTTCTATAACTACGAGTTATCGTCGTATTAAATCATAATGATAACGAAGTCAACATTTATGCAGTGCTTACCATGTGCCAGATTCTGTGGTTAAACACGAACCATCTCATTTCATCCTCACAGCAATGCCATGAGGAAAGCTTCAGATCTTGAGCTCCATTTTACAGATGAGGAAACAGAAGTTTACTGAGTCAAGGAAATTGTCCAGTTGTGCACAGCTGTGTCATCAATAACACACAGAGCCCTAGCTCTGGACCAAGCAGTGTGCAATATGCTGGAGAGCTAGCAAGAGGCCTAAGACCCTACTGTCTGTCTGATGTGTCCATATCACGTGGGCAGAGCAAGTCCCCACGAGCTGGTTGCCAAGGGCATGGGCAGACCAGCACCATGGAGCTTCAGACCAGGGAGAGATGACCACAGACTGGATAAGAACAGTACCTAGGAACCAGGATGCTCTTAAGGCCTCACGGAAGGTTTTAATTTCTTTAAGATCAGAATCAGAATATAAACTTTTAGGTCAAAGAAAAGGTATTCACACATAATATATTCATCTTTATACCAACAGTCATAAAATATAGTTTTAATATTTTGTATGGAAGAAGAGCCATGAAAGTGTAACGTGGCCCCCTACTGCCGCCTCCTGATCGCAGGTGACACCATGGCCTTCGGGTGGTGGCAGAGCAACAGGTGGAAGGAGTCTACTGAAGAGCTGCCTGCCAGTCAGAACACCCAGCCACCAACTGGAAATAGATTCAAAAGATCATCTCGTGGGGCTTCCCTGGTGGCGCAGTGGTGTAGAGTCCGCCTGCCGATGCAGGGGACACGGGTTCGTGCCCCGGTCCGGGAAGATCCCACGTGCCGCGGAGCGGCTGGGACCGTGAGCCATGGCCGCTGAGCCTGCGCGTCCGGAGCCTGTGCTCCGCAACGGGAGAGACCACAACAGTGAGAGGCCTGCGTACCGCATTAAAAAAAAAAAAGATATCTCGTGAGACAATCGTCTTAATCAATTATTCTAACATTCCTCATTTTCATTTCCTTGGGGAAAGATGAAGGTACTTACGGTTACACAGTCTGAGGAAAGTCACAGAAGGAAGTCCAGCTTGAGCTGAGCCTTGACAGACATGAAGTATTGGCTCAGCTGTAAGGCATCCTGTTTCCATTATCTCCGTGATGAGCATAAGGTCAGTTTGTAGGGTTGGCCATCTCCTGAGAAAGAAGTGGTGAGGACTGCATTGCACGAGTGTGTTTCTGATACGACCAGTGGCCAGCTCAGTACCTGGAACACTGGGGGAATTCAAAAAATATGTTCTGTGTTGAATTGAACCCTAGGACCGTGGAAAGCTGTCTCTGTGGCTTACCAAGTTCGTGCCCTCATGCAAACACCAGCGTGTGGAAGTTGGAAGTGGGTTTTCTGTTTTAAGCAGGTATCAAATAGGCAACCAGGTCTGTGCCTAGCATTGAGCCAGGACACCCATGTGGGATACAAGAGTGATGCGAGATTTGGTCTCCTTCCTTCAGGATCATCAAATCAGGACAAGGGGTCTACGTTACACAACAATACAATTTGTATATAATTATGAAGTACGCTTTGTGTTTTTCTAAAGAAGCAACAGGAGTTGTATGAGGGCTGAAGCAGCTAAGGAAGAAATTTTAAGGAGGTGGTACTTGACCTGGACTTAGAGAATAAATAAGACTTAAGTAGGAGGGATTAGGACATTTTGACAAGAATGGTTGACAGCTTGCAGGTGGGGTAAACACAGCCTTTGGGGGATGAGAGACCCAAGGCTGACCAGTGAGAAGGGCTTTCGATCTCCTTGCAGGTAAGGAAGTGGGGCTGACTTAGGAAGTGAAGGAAATCCATCCTCCTCCTTGCTTGCCTTGCACCTTTTGTAATGCAGCCCAACTGTCTGTCTTTGGTGTTGGATGGATGTAGGGTTAAAAGCAGGAAGAGAGAAGAAAGGAAACAAAGGTACTGTTGGAGGTGGAAAGCCAGCTAGGGGGTGGGGAGGGATGATTCACAGTTGCCCTAAAACCCTCTTATTAAAGAAGAGGCTCTCTCCTCCCCCAGCAATCAGCACAGAAGTGGGCAAGGAGGCCCTGGAAGGGCCTCAAGGTAAGAGGTGTGGGTGTGGATGGCTTCTCTGAAGCATCGTTGTTTCATGCACTGCTTGAATTCAGAAAAATCAAATGCTCACAGAATGGAGCTGGCACATTTTTTGTGATGATAATTCAGTTCCACGCTGTAAGTCTGCCCACTAGCTTAAGAACAATTACCGATGCAATCGAAATCTTACGTCCTGTTGGAAACGGAAGCCGCCGTCTTTCTGTAGATTAAGAAGCAAGTATGCTCGTGGATCAGAGAGGCTTGCTGTCTTTTTCCCCAGAAATAGTGTTGGGCTCATTTAACACGATTTCTACCTGTTCTCCTGCAATTAGTGTTTAAGTGACCATCTCTGGGTATTAGTCACTCCCAGGAAATGAAATGATGCTGCGGTAATTGGCCATATAGGTTTCTTTGCATCCCTGGGGATTTCACTTGGCTCCTAGAGCATTTTTACAGAGACCCTGTCTGCACTCTTTATTTAGCGAATTAGATGGCTTAAGGGAATGAGCTGGCATTCGGTAGGAGGGAGGGAAGAGGGGGGGCAGCATGTTATAATAGGAAGATCACTTGATTGAAACAATATCTGGGCTCTAGTCCAAACTGATAAATCTTCTCTTCTATTACGTTCTTATTTGGACAGCTGTGTTCCATACATGATCTTGTTTAATCATCACCATAAACTTAGGAAATGGTATCACAACCCCCTTTACAGAGATGAGAAAAATAAAAGTTCAGAGAAGCTGCCCTGACCAAGGCTTCCCAGCTGGAGTGTGGCAGAGCTGAGACTGGAACTCGAATTGGCCTTAATTCCCAGGCTCTGCTGTCCATTATTAGTGTCCACTTACTAAATAAACCTCTGTCACCTGAAACAAGTCACTCCACCTTCCTGTCTTCCCTTTCTTTAACTGTTCATGATTCTATGACGATGCTGGCTCTCATGGAAACTCTAAGTGCCTTTCTTTCTGAACCAATGGAAACTATTCAGCACCTTTTGTACTTTTTTTGGCTCCCTATTTCTTTCGTTCTGCTTTTATCCTCCTTCCATACATACCTGAACCAGGGCTGGTGTTAACAGAAGTAGGGGTTGAGCTAGGAAGGCAGGGGAAGGAGAGAGAAGCAGGTATAGTCACTAGGCATTCCGTTTTCCAGCCCTGAACAGTACTGTCTTCTAACTGAGCTCAGAGGACTTCCCTAGCGGTCCAGTGGTTAAGACTCTGTGCTTCCACTGCAGGGGGCACAGGTTCGATCCCTGGTCGGGGACCTAAGATCACACGTGCAGCACAGTGAGGCCAAAAAAAAAAAACTAGTAAATGAGCTCAGAGCACCAGAGTATATGGCAAAGATCCGAGGGCTTTGAGTTTGAGTTTTCATTTCCAGTTTTGCCACCTTCTTGTGAGGCTTTGACCAAATCGTGGTCCTACTGTACCTCTGGTTCCTCAGCTATACAGCTGTAATTGTGATATACATCAGGGAGTGATGTTTCCTTTTCCTTGTAGTCACAAAAATGTACACGTCAGGTGTAAATAATGGAATTGTGGTCCTGGTGGGGATCTTGAGCTATTGAGTTCTGATCCTTCATTTACACAGGAAGAAAAGGAGCTGAATTTCCTGGTGCCACATACATAGTTATGGTGGCACAAACTATGTCGAGGAACACGGGCAGCCTCACAGCATTCCCAGTGCTTCTGGAGCCAGCCCACTTGTCCTCATTTCCAAGATGGAAGAAAAGTTCTTTTTCTTCAGGAATCTGTACCTGTCACAGGGAAATAATGAACTATCTGTCCATGAACCTCATCTTACTTTCCTTGTACACATTTTTGAGAGGGAGGAATCAGAGCTGGGGCTAATCAAGGGACAAGTTTTTCATGCCAGAGCACATCCCTGTGGGGGACCTATCTCCATAATGAATTCTGTGAGGATGAATGCCTTTGTGAGGAAGCAGAAGAAAATTGCTACCCGTGCCCAGCCCCCAGCAGAGAGTCACCATGTAGGGTGGAGCTCATCAGGTGACATTGTGAAAGGAAGCTGCCATGCTGTGCGGGTGTCTGAGTGTGTCACAGAGAGGGGCACACTTTTGGAGAAGACTAGCCACACGTTTTGCTTCCTTGTTGCCATCCTCCTTCACTTTGTCCATTTCTTGCTGGTATTTATTTTTCTTTTTTTTAAATTTTATTGAAGTATAGTTGATTTACAGTGTTGTGTTAATTTCTGCTGTACAGCAAAATGATAGTTATACATACATATATTCTTTTTCATATTCTTTTCCATTAAGGTTCATCATAGGATATTGAATACAGTTCCCTGTGCTATACAATAGGATCTTGTGTTTATCCATCCTATATATACTAGTTTGCATCTGCTAATCCCAAATCCCAATCTATCCCTCCCCACCCCTTGGCAACCACAAGTCTTGTTCTCTATGTCTGTGAGTCTGTTTCTGTTTCGTATATATGTTCATTTGTGTCGTATTTTAGATTCCACATATAAGTGATATCATATGGTATTGTCCTTCTCTTTCTGACTTACTTCGCTTAGTATGATAATCTCTAGGTCCAAGTATTTATTTTTCTATTCATGCCTATAATAAAACAAGTCAGTTCTCAGCTGGAAGGCAGAAAACACCTTTCTCATTCTGTACCCAAAAGTCCTTGATTTATTATATTGACTACAAATATCATTTATAGGTTACATACTAGAATGTCTTCAAAGCAGTTTATTTTCTGTATTCTACTTACTCTACTTAATGCTGTGAGGATTGTTGTTATCCTCATTTATAACAGTTAAGTCTGTGTTGTCTAATATTGTAGCTACTAGCCACATGTGGCTATTTAAATGACTTAAAATGAAAAGCTTCACTTCCTCAATTATACTAGCCATATTTCAAGTTCTCAATAGCCACATGCTAATAACTTCTATGTGTAATCTCCTTTAGCCCTTAAAACAATTTATGAGGTAAGTATAATCTTACAGATGAAGAATGTAGGTCTTGGAGATATTTTGTTCACTCTCCGAAGGTCATATATGGTGGAAGCACTGGTGGATATTGGCTAGTCTGACTCCAAAATCTCCTCTCTAACCCACCACAGTGTATTTTATTTCTGATGGATAAATAGCAACAAAAAATTCTTACAAAATGTGACTAGTGACTTCTTCCAGAAAGATGGAGTATATGTACTTTTGCCTATCCCTTCCACTAATTTCAACTAAAAATCCTGGACATTATGTATAAAGTAAACATAAGAAGATTCTGAAAGATGGAGAAAAGGTAGACCAGCTAGAGACCTTCAGACCTGAGGAACAGCACAGTGATAAGTTTCCTGTGTTGTCGTTTTTTGCCTCATAAATCACAGACTTGGCAGAGTAGATTTTAAAAACATGACCCATCTATATACTGTCTACAAGTAACTCACTTCAAATATAGTGATATATATGAGTTTGAAAATGAAACAATGGAAAAAACAGACTATGCAAACATTAACCAAAAGAAAGCAAGAATGTCAGTATTAATATCAGATAAAGTAGTGTTCAGAGCATGCAAATTACTGATAAATAGGTCAGTCCACCAAGAGGACATTTAGCAATCCTAAATGTGTATGCACCAAACAACATAGCTGCAAAAGATGTGGAGCAACTGATAGAACTGAAAGGAGAAACAGAGAAATCCACGGTATACGTGGAGATTTCAACACCCCTCTCTCAACAATTGATGAAACAACCAGACAGAAAATCAGCAAGCATTTAGAACTCAACACACTATCAATCAAGAGTGTCTAATTGACATTTATAGAAGATGTCACCCAACAACAGCAGAAAACACACTTTTCAAGGACTCCTAGACTATATATCATTTTCTAAACCAGAAAACTCACATCAACAAATGTAAAATTAAAAGCATACGTGTACAGGTGGTCTCTGACCACAGTGGAATCAAACACGGAGTCAATAACAGAAAGACAACAGGGAAAAACCCAGACACTTGGAAACTAAAAAACATACTTCTAAATAATCCATGGGCCAAAGAGGAAGTCTCAACAGAAATACATTGAACGGAGTGAAAATGAAAGCAAACATATCAAAATGTGTGGGACACAGCTAATGTAGTGCTAGATGGAAATACTTACATCCTAATGAGAAGTCTCAAATAATCTAAACTTCTATTTCAAGAAACTAGAAAAAGGAAATCAGAATAAACCCAAAGCAAGAAGAAGAAAGGAAATAAAAAGATAAGAGTAAAAATCAATGAAATTGAAAACAGAAAAAACAATAGGGAAAATCAATAACACAAAGAGCTAGTTCTTTGAAAAAAAATCAATTAAATTGACAGACATTTAGTAAGACTGACAGGAAAAAAGAGAGAAGACATAAATTGCCAATATCAGGAGTGAAGCAGGATATCACTGCAGATTCCTGCAGACATCAAAAGGATGAGGTAGTACTACAAACAACTCTACCACACATCAATATGAAGGCTCAGATGAAATGGACTAATTTCATGAAAAGTGCAAAACTATCACCAACTCACACAATATAAATAGATAATTTAAATAGCCCTATAACAATTAAGGAAATTGAATTTGTTACCTTAAAACTGTCAGAAAGAAATCTCCAGACCCAGATGGTTCCATGAAGAATAATATCCAAAGAAAATAGAAGGGATGGAATACTTACCAACTCATTTTGGAGCTAGTACCAGAAAAGGAAGGAAGAAAGGAAGGAAAAGAGGGAGGGAGGGAGGGAAAAGAAAGGAAGACAGAATGAAGGAAGGAAGGAAAAAAAAGAAAAAGAAAGAAAGAAAAGGAGAAAGGAAGAAAGAAGGGAGAGAGAGGAAAGAGAGGGAGGGAGGGAGGAAGGAAGGGGAAAAAGGAGAAAAGAAAACTACAGTCTAGTATCTTCATGAATGCACTGCAGGAATTCTTAACAAAATAATAACAAATAGAATTTAGCAATATATAAAAATAATTGTATATCATTGCCAAGTGGAATTTATTCCAAGGATGCAAGGCTAATTTAATATTTGAAAATCAATCAGTGTAATTTATCATATTAACACACTAAAGTCACATAATTCATATCAATTGATGTAGAAAAAGCATTTGACAAAAGCTAATATACAGATATTATGAAAACCCTCAGAAAACTAGGAGTAGATGGTGAACTTTCTCACCTTGATAAAGATTATCTACAACAAACCTACAGGTTACATTCAACATAATCGTAAAAGAGTAAATGCTTTCCCCCTTAAATCAGGAACAAGGCAGTGATCTTCACTCTCACTACTCTTTTTTTTTTTTTTTTTGCGGTACGCGGGCCTCTCACTGTTGTGGCCTCTCCCGTTGCGGAGCACAGGCTCCGGATGCGCAGGCTCAGCGGCCGTGGCTCACGGGCCCCAGTTGCTCTGCGGCATGTGGGAACTTCCCGGACTGGGGCACGAACCTGTGTCCCCTGCATGGGCAGGCGGACTCTCAACCACTGCGCCACCAGGAAAGCCCTTCACTCTCACTACTCTTATTCAGCAATATTGCTGAAAGTTCTAGTCCATTCAGTAAGGCAAGAAAAGGAAAAGAAAAGACATGAAACTGTCGTTATTTGTAGATGATATGAATATACATTGAAATTCAAAGGAATTTATTTTTTAAAAAACCTTCTAGAACTAGCAACAGAGTTAAGCAAGGTCTCAGAATACAAGTTAAACAAAACAAAAAATATATATATTTATGTACCGGTAATGAGCACATGGACATCAAAATTAAATATATCAATACCATACAAAGACTTAGGTTTAAATCTAATAGTGCAATATACAGTATCTGCATGCTGAAAACAATAAAATGCTGATGAAGAAATCAAAGAAGATGTAAATAAATGGAGAGACAATATTGTGTTCATGGACTCAATATACCAAATATATCAATTCTCCCCAAATTAATACAGAGGTTTAACACAATCACTATCAAAATTCTAGCAAGATTTTTTTTGTATTAATAGTTACACATAAGACTCTTCTAAAATTTATGTGAAAGGCAAAGGAACTAGAATAGCTAAAACCACTTGGAAACAAATTTAAAGTGAGAGGAATCACTCTATCAGATTTCAAAATTGATTTATATAGTGACAGTAACCAAGCAGAGGGACAGACACGCAGATCAATGAACAAAATGGAAAACCCAAACATAGACCCACACAAATATGCCCAACTGATTTCTGACAAAGATGCAAAAACAATTCAATGGAGGAAAGATAGCTTGTTCAACAGATAATGCTAGAGCAACCGGACACCCAGAGGCAAAAATTGAACCTCAACCTAAACCTTACACACTAACAAAAATTAATTCAAAAATGTATCATGGATGTAAGTGTAAAAAACACAAAACTATAAAACTTTCAGGAAAAACAAAGGAGAAAATAGTTGACTATCTAGGTTTAGACAAGACTTGACACTAAAAGCATTATTCATAAAAGGAAAAATTAATACACTGGACTTCATAAAAATTTTTAAATTTCACTCTGCAAAAGACCCTGTTGAGCAGATGAAAAGATGAGTTACATACTGGGAGGAAATATTTTCAAATCCTGTATTCAGCAATCCTAAGACTGCTGTCTAGAATATCTGAGGACCTCTCAAAAGAAAAGTAATAAAGCCAATCCAAGTAGAACATGGGCAAAAGACATGAACAGACATCTCAATAAGTACACGAAAAGATGTACTTTTGAATGATAATGAAAAGCATCATTAGCCATTAGGGAAATGCAAATGAAAACAATAGATATCATTACACAACTATCAGGATGGCTAAAATAAAAAATAGTGACAACATCAGATGCTGGCAATGATGCAGATAAATTGGATCACTCATAAATTGCCGGTGGCAATGTAATATGATACAAACACTGAAAAAGTTTGACTCTTTCTCCAAGTTTGGATATATTTAATTTTTGTTATGGTTCAGTTCTCGACAAAGACTTTTCTCTCCCACAATCAGGATCCAGGCTGAGACTGATAAGGTTCCTAGTCATCTACCTTTTCATTGAAGGCCTAACCCTTTGAGGATTCCAGGTTTCATGCAAGGATCTTAGTTTATATTCCCCCCACTCTTATGCAGACCCAGAGCTTCATGTTCTGTCCCCATGTGGTTCCTGAAACTCACATCTCTTGATAATCAAGAACAGTAAGTGCCCATAAGGCAACATTAGGTCAGTGTTATGTTGATACTCTGTTTTCAACAACCTCTTGTTGTTGGGCCTTGGAGAACTTTTTGTTATCTTATAACTTAGCTATGTACCTACAGGGGGTCTTATTAAATTTTACCCATTATGTCTAGGTATTCTGTTACAGGAAGTTTTCAATCTATCTCATCTGTCCTATTTCCAGAAATGGAAGTCTACATGTTATCTTTAAGTCTCTTTAAGAGTATTATTTTTACCTTCTTTTATCATAGAAGTTAATCCAGTATGTCTTGATGAGAATTTGGTAGTGAAAATTTTTGACATTTTGGCCCATATGTCTAAATGATATTGACCAATAAAAGGAATAAAATACATGTTTTTCTAAATTATTAAAATGAGTTAAATAATGAGGGTTGGTATTAGAGGTAAAAGCTACCCAATAGAGAAACTCTGGATTTTAAGTTTTTCTTATAATCTGAAAAATGATGTTTATTATTAATTTAGATTTCACTAATCATATCCATTAAAAGTTCAGTTCAAGAGATAAAAGAGGGCTTCCCTGGTGGCGCAGTGGTTGAGAGTCCGCCTGCCGCTGCAGGGGACGTGGGTTCATGCCCCGGTCCGGGAAGATCCCACGTGCCACGGAGCGGCTGGGCCCGTGAGCCATGGCCGCTGAGCCTACGCGTCCGGAGCCTGTGCTCCACAATGGGAGAGGCCACAACAGTGAGAGGCCAGCGTACTGCAAAACAAAAAAAAAAGAGATAAAAGAAATATATTTGAATTTTAAAGAAATTTGTTAAGTGACAAGACTATTATTATATAAAAATATGTGTTGAATATTAAAAATGACAGCAACTCAGAAAAATACAAAAAGAAAGTTAAAGGCCACCTAAAATTCTACCATCCATAAATAACAGCCATTATCACTTGGCCAACACAGTCTGAAAATGGAAAAATTGTTGGATGGATGGATGGTTGGATGGATGGATGGAAAGAAACATAAAATGGTGACATATATGCTTTTTAAATTTTAAGGTATTAAATTTATTTGGCAGGAAGAAAATACATTAAAGCCAAATTAAAGGAACCATTTCATTCCAGGGAGTGTTTCTTCACTATATCAGATAGTAATCACTAAAGATATTCTTTTAAAGTTATGAAAAAGGATCATGAAAATCATTAAGTGTCCTCTTTCAGTTAGGATAAGCCAGACTCAAGTTTTTTATGTGAAAGAGTCTAATGTTAAAATTTAACAATGTATTCATTATTTAGAAATATGGTGCTGGCCAAACAAAGCAATGTGTGAGCCCCACACTGCAAAGCTGAGAATCAGGACCTTGTCCCTTGTAGAGAAATCATTCTCTTGCTCCAAATCTTATAGAAAAACTTTAGCTCTAAGACTTGCCCTTCATTTTGTCTAGGTTTTAGATTCCAGTCTTAAAAGACCTTTACATACGAAATTACCTTTTGTTGTTAATGTCCTAGGCACAGTGGGCCGAAACAATGGTTATAGCCATGGAGAATAAATAATGAGAACACAAGAATGCTAACTTACCAAAGCTACTTGTTGACCTTGTTACTTTGTCAGGAATAAGCTGGCTGCTTGGTTTGTGTGCGTCCTATATCACTGGAAAGAATGAAACACAGACCGAATGTCCACATTGTGGAGTACTGGTCTGGGATCTAAGCATCAGATGGATAGATGGGTGGATTCAAGGGTAGTTAAGATCCCTTTCAGCCACAGGTTCCCTTACAGGGAGAGTCTTCATTAATTCACTAAGTCTTCATTAGTCCGTGGGGCAGAACGTTTGGGAGGGGTAGGGCTGAGAAGGGCAAGACAAAAGAGTGCCAAATATTATTATGCCTTCTTTCTAATCTTGCCTTTAAAAGCTTCGCACTAGGTATGTTACTGAAACTCAATTTTACCTGATCTTTGGTGGCTTGGAGTAGGTGCCTGCCGTGGATATAATAGGAGGAAGCCAATATTTAACAGTTTTTGCTTTTTCAGAGCAACTGGACAGCTTTCACTGAAAAACCTTCCTCTACTATGTTTAACTATTAAGCGAGTATAATCCTTCATTACCTGTCCTTCGGCTCACAATTTCTAGAAGTATATGGTTGTAATTAATGCTTAAAAATTGTAGTTACACTATGTTTCCTTTGTTTCCTGTTAATATGCATGTATCATCAGGAGAGTGGTGTCATTATTATTTAAGCCTAAGTATTAGTCACTTGATTATATTTTTTTCTGAGTAGTTGTAAGTTGAAGGCGTGTGGAGAAGGTATGGAGAATGCCCAGAACAAGAATGGGTGAGTAAGAGTTGCATCCTTAGGAGTGGATGCAGAAGGGGAGGAAGAGGCAGGAGTAGGCCATATCTAAGCAGAAAAGACACAATTTTGCAGAGGTTACCTCTGGATTCAATCTGATCAGGTCCTATTTTCTCAGCTTCCTATTGCAGCACGTCACGTTGCCTTTTTCTTCCAAGAGAAAGTACATTCAATATATCTAATTTATCAATCAGGACATTTTTTTAAAAGGGCTTTTGTCTCCCAAATACATTTATAAGTATGTTCATAGCTGTTTTATTTGGAGTAGCCCAACAACAAGAAACAACACAAATACCCATCACCTATTAAATAGGAAAATGCATTGTGTTGTACTCATATAGTAGAATACTATACAGCAGTAAAAAACCCAAACTACTGATATATATATAACAGTATGAGTGGATCACACAGACAACGTTGAGTGAACAAAGTCAGACATAAAAGAGAACAAACTGCATGGCTCTGTTTATATGAAGTTCAGAAACAGGTAACATAAGCTATAGTGTTAGAGGTTTGAAGAGCCACTACCTTTATGGGGAGCTTTGACTGGAAGCAGGCATGAGGGGGCCTTCTGAGGTGATGGAGATGTTCTGTATTTGGGTCTGGTTAGCAATTTCCTGTGTGTTCACATCCATATAAGACCATTGAGCTGGATACTGAAGATCTGGGCACTTTACAAATTTTAAGTTAAATCTCAATGTTTTTCTAATGCAAGAAATTTGAAGTTAGAGCCCCACTTATATACTCTTATGCACTGGAGTTAGCTCACGTTAACTCACGTTAACTCCAAAACCTAACTGAGCACAGAAGCACATTTGGAGGAAATCATGAAAGAATAAAATGCCATGCCAGGTGAATCTTGATTTTTAAAATTTTCAGGTAACTGGTCAAATAATTGGTTAATCATAGTTTAAATTAACGCAACTCTCTTTTTTTTGTTGTTTTTTTTTCACTTTCAAACTCTTTGGGGTCAGTCAAGTAGGAAGCACACGTATTAAAAACAATTGCAAAACCTGCCATCCAAGGAACAAAGATGTGTTGTCCATATATGATTCACAGGAGTGGGTATGTGGGATTTGGAAGGTAGAAATGAAATATAAGTTCTGGTCTCTGCTAAAGTCTCCATGCCGTCTCTCTAATGAACTAGTTGGTTTTCTGCAAGGAAAAATCACTGTGCATCCTTTAGGCTGGACTATGCCAGGTCTGCCTTGCCAGTGTGACTTAGGAGTGAGTTGTTAATAAGGGCTTGCCTTCTTATTTGAGATGCTTCAGATCATCCCATAAATACTCAGTTACCTTTAGCTGAGCTTCTTGAATATTCTCCACCATTTCCTTCCTTAACACACTGTTAGAAGATTCTAACATATGGTTTCATTCAGAGTACATGTGCAGCCTCTCTCCCTGTTGAAATGGAGCAGCTGTTTTAAGCTTGTTGCCTGTCACCAACTCCTAGGATGGAGCAAGCAGAAAAATCTGCAATCACGATTACATTCAGTAGAAACTGCAGAGGGAATTCAGAAATTCAATGTGAAATTAACCCACAGTGGAAATTTCCTGAATTACTAGAACTACATGACTGCTCTTTTGTTTAAAAAAAAAAAAAGTTACTTTGGTACTTGCGATAGCCACATTACAAGATGTTGGCTTTTATTGACTTGACCTCTCAGTTTAAAGCGTTAATGGTTAACAAAAAAAGACGTGTACAAGCCAATGGAGCATTAGTTAAGAGAAGGGCAGCCAGTTTCCAAGGGAAGGTCTCCTTCTTGGAGAGTTCGACTGCTGTGATAAAATTTGCAAGCTGAGACACAGGAAAGAGTTTAATAATCTAAGGAAGAAATTCTATTAACCATCTAGGAAATCTGAGGACCAAATTGCTGGAGAGACTTTGCCAAAATTATACAGCAAGTCTTTTACAGAGATAAGCCATGTTCAGGATTGTCACTCTTTCATCTTCCTTTGAGTAGGTGACATCACTTTGCATTTTATGAGGCTAACTCAGTGGCCACGACTGTCCCTCAGCTCTTTGAGGGAACAGGTCATCCCTGCATTCCATGTATAGCACAGTGCCCAGCATATAGTAGAGGTAAAAGCTGAATACATGTTTGTTTATTTATTTGAGTTTAAGTGTCCTTTGTACATCACTAAAGTAGATAAGATTTTGTGTTTTTACAAATGGTTACTATCTGTTATTTCATGGGATTCTCCCTATTTTTCAATAAAAATTGTAAGGCAAGTATCAGTCTAGGACCAGATGACACTGAAATAGAAATGAGTAGCTTCCAACAGCAGAGTCTCTTACTGTTTCTTGGCTCATGGAAGCTGAGACACCAGAATTATGGTTTGGTTTTCTCTACTAAGTAGCTTGCTTCCTTTGGGGCCTCAATATTTTTAGGATAATCAGAAAGTACTTCTCAGAGAGGCTGGACCTTGGGGGATAATGGGTTTTCAGTATGTGGCCAAAGTGGCGTATGAGGAAGAGTGAAGACTGTTCCAGGCAGAGAGAATGGCATAACCCAAGAAGCCCAAAAGGCATCTTTCACAGTGTTCAAGGTGGCTTTGGTTTAAAGTTCAGTCAGAGGATTCGTGGGAGGTAAGATTGGAAACTCCCACTGAAATTATTTTGTAGAGACAAATTCAACAGTTGTATACTTAGCACATTCCATATGCCCTGCCTCATGAGACATGAGAGGGGTAGGATGGTAAACAGGCAGACAGGTTCCTACTCTTACAGAGCTCACATCTAAGTGTGATTACAAGCAGCGATATAAACTTTCTTCACCAGCAGGGGGATATGCGTGATGACAGGAAGTAATCCCATCAAAGTTGTGGTGATCTGCCCCCCACAAAGCCTTCTGCATGGTTATTGTGGAAAAACTGATTATATATTGGTTTTTAAAATGTCTCCAGGTATGAGTTAACAAGAACCCGAACAAGATAGCAGCGATCAGAACCAAAAGAAAGGACGTATGTCCAACATGTTGTACAAGGGGGAAAAATGAGGTTTCTTTGCCCCACTGGATGTAGAGGTAAAGGGAGGGAAGAAGTACCAGGTAACAGAAGTTTTAAATCTTAGTGAGTAGCAGAGCAAGCATGACATCTCAGTGTATATACCTTTTTAGTAGGAAAACCTGCTAAGCAGAGGAGGGCGGAGGAGAAATGAGGGCAGTTTTAGAGTTGCAGTTGAGATATTTCTGAGATAACAACCTTGTAATATTCTGCAAGCAGCTCGAACAGGGGAGAGGGCATACATGCACAAAAGGGCTTTGTCACCAGTGTGGAAGTCACCTGTGGAGTTCTAAGAATGGCTGAGATCACCAAGGGACAAAGGCAATAACAAGTAAAAGACCAAATTCAAAAACTCTTCAAAATTACTAGGTCATCCATTTCCACAGTGTGTATAGTAAGAAAAATAGGGAGGGGATCAAGCCAAGAATTCAGCAATAGGGGACTGGTTTAACAAGCTATGCTAAATACACACAGTGGAATGCTATCCAGCTAGGACAAAGGATGAAAAGATCTTTTACACATTGATAAAGAAATGAGTACCAAGATGCATTAAGTGAGAAAAAGAAAGGAGTAAAAGTATATATAGTATGTTACATTTTGTGGAGGAAATGTAAGCAAATAAGACTATATAGACACACTTTCTTACGTTTGCAGAAAATAGAGCTTTGGAATAGTAAACAAGAAAGTAATAAAAACGGTTTCCTGTAGGGCTGAGGGGGAATAGCATAGATGGAGTCTTTTCTTTTTTTTTTGATAACTTATTTTCCATTTTTGTGGGATTTGTGATTTTACAGGGGTTCAAACCAATGAATAAAAACCAATTTTTACAGAGAACTTGTTACTCTACTATTATTTTCAGAATCATTGTAATAAGAACTCTACCTGAAAAGGCTAATACAGAAGAGAACTTTAAGGTCTAAAAAGATTGTGCAAAATTTTAACAATTGGGGCTTCCCTGGTGGCGCAGTGGTTGAGAGTCCACCTGCCGATGCAGGGGACACGGGTTCGTGTTCTCGCCCAGGAAGATCCCACATGCCGCGGAGCTGCTGGGCCCGTGAACCATGGCCGCTGAGCCTGCGCGTCTGGAGCCTGTGCTCTGCAACGGGAGAGGCCACAGCAGTGAGAGGCCTGCGTACCGCCAAAAAAAACAACAACAAATTTAACAATTGGCATTAAAAACAAAGCAACCACGGAAGGCTCCAATATTTGGCCTCACATCTCTCTTAGAACAGTGGTTTTCAAAGTCTGTTGTGTGTCAGAATCAGCTGGAGAGCTACTGGAGCCTCCAAAAGCCAGGATCATTTCCATAAGAGAGGACTGGATCTCTGCATGGTTACCAAGTTCTCCAGCAATGGTTTCCAAACGGGGCTGCTCAGAATTGCCTAGGGGTATGACATCTCTGTGCATACCTTGTTATATTGTTCTAATTTTTGTACCAAGTAAATGTATTAGCCTTTCAAGTGTGAACTTAAAAAAATAAGGAATTGCAGAGGACGTAGCCTAAGGGGCTTGGGAACTGGGTCTGTGTCCAGAGAGGAGAAGGGGGTGAAGATGGAGAGAATTAGCCATCTTGTGAGGCAGTGAAAAGGAAGAAGGGAACAGAATTTACAGGTGAGGAGCAAAAGCAGGTGGGTCATGGCCTCTCTGGCGGATCTATTTCTCAGTATCCCCAACCCCTGTCCTCCAGCCAGGCCACCCTCCCCTGCCTCTTCCTGAATATTATAAGTATGCTCCTTCTTTTGTTCATGCCACGTTCCCACCAAAGGGAGTACTCTTCCCAATGTTTCTCACCAACACAAATTTTCATTCATTCCTTTGTTCAGTGACTATCCAAGCACCTCCATTCACTAGACATGCTGGCAGACCACACACCTGAATGAGGCACAGTCCCTCTCTTCAAGGGATTCACTGCCTATTAAGAAGAACAGACACTGAGATTAATGCTGTAGCATAGCATTCCAGAGCAGCTTCTCAGATAGGGGACACTGACTCTTTTTTTTTCTAACATCTTTATTGGAGTATAATTGCTTTACAATGGTGTGTTAGTTTCTGCTTTATAACAAAGTGAATCAGCTATACGTATACATATATCCCCATATCTCTTCCCTCTCACATCTCCCTCCCTCCCACCCTCCCTATCCCACCCCTCTAGGTGGTCACAAAGCACTGAGCTGATCTCCCTGTGCTATGCAGCTGCTTCCCACTAGCTATGTATTTTACATTTGGTAGTATTTATAAGTCCATGCCACTCTCTCACTTCGTCCCAGCTTACCCTTCCCCCTCCCTGTGTCCTCAAGTCCATTCTCTACGTCTGCGTCTTTATTCCTATCCTGCCCCTAAGTTCTTCAGAACCACTTTTTTTTTTAGATTCCATATATATGTGTTAGCATATGGTATTTGATTTTCTCTTTCTGACTTACTTCACTCTGTATGACAGACTCTAGGTCCATCCACCTCATTACAAATAACTCAATTTCGTTTCTTTTTATGGCTGAGTAATATTCCATTGTACATATGTGCCACATCTTCTTTATCCATTCATCTGTCAGTGGACACTTAGGTTGCTTCCATGTCCTGGCTACTGTAAATAGAGCTGCAATGAACATTTTGGTACATGACTCTTTCTGAATTATGGTTTTCTCAGGGTATATGCCCAGCAGTGGGATTGCTCGGTCATATGATAGCTCTATTTTTAGTTTTTTGAGGAACCTCCATACTGTTCTCCACAGTGGCTGTATCAGTTTACATTCCCACCAACAGTGCAAGAGGGTTCCCTTTTCTCCACAACCTCTCCAGCATTTACTGTTTGTAGATTTTTTGATGATGGCCATTCTGACTGGTGTGAGGTGATACCTCATTGTAGTTTTGATTTGCATTTCTCTAATGATTAGTGATGTTGAGCATTCTTTCATGTGTTTGTTGGCCATCTGTATATCTTCTTTGGAGAAATGTCTATTTAGGTCTTCTGCCCATTTTTGGATTGGGTTCTTTGTGTTTTTGATATTGAGCTGCATGAGCTGCTTGTAAATGACACTGACTCTTAATAGTGAAAATTAGTAAGAATTGCCTAGGGGAGAGATACCCTGCAGTCAAATCAGAAAGAAAGAGTCGTTTCGCTCTGATTCTAACTTAATGGTACCAATCATTTGTATTTCTTTCATTACTTAAATTAATATTTTAACCACCCTCCCTGATTCTTGCACCTACACTGTTATTTCATTGCTAAAAGAAATCCTGTGAAAATAGCTATGATCATCCTCATTAGATAGATAAAGAAGGAAGACTTGGAGAGGTAAGTGGCTTGCCCAAGGCTGGAAGCTGATTCCTCTTAGGAGGCTGTGCTTAATGGGAGGCAAGTAAGCTTGTAATCTTTATGAAGGAAAATAATTATTGTTGTGAAAACTATTATAAGGCTCTCTCTTCTTATATTGATTGCACCTGGTTATAGGACGTTGTTGAGCCACGGGTTTTGGGAATTTTAAGCTCATTCATTGAACACATTTTCTTTTGTGGTGTTTCCCCTACATAAGTTTCACATTATGAACAAGGCCAAAGTCAAGCTCTGCAGGCCCTCAGTAGAGAAGGAGATGGTCCATACGTATCCAAGCCACGGCTCTCCTCCCACTGACCCATCCTCTCTCAGTGCTCACAAGGTCTGCTTCCCCCACTCTCATCCACTCTGGTGACCTGAGGTGGAAGGCTCTGCCCTGTTCTCCTTTCACTTCCAAGTGGGGTCTAGAACGTCACTTTCCGTTCTGTGGATACCTGGCGGGTTCTTTCTCCTTTTCTAGGACTTTCCCTCAGGCCATATCTAACCAGAGCCAACCACACTGTCTCTTCCTGTTTCATCCTTCAAGGCATGTGGCTGCTTTATATAGTGACTGAGCTCTCAGTTAATCCAGAGACTTGCTCCCAAAGACGCTTAGGGAGCAACCCCGATTCCCTGGCAATAGCAACAGCTCTACTCTAAACTCTAAGCTATTTTCACTTACTGCCCTGTGTAAAGCTTGACATCTTCCCACTAATTAATAGTGACCCTCTCAGTGATGAGTTACTATCTGGATTCCCATGCACCATCTGGAGAAGAGCCTGGACACCAGAGAATTTCTATTTTTATCAGGCTCTGGCATTGTACTTACATTCCGTTAAAACTGAGTCAGAAGCCACAGAAAACTTGAATAGCGCTTCTTTTTTCCACCTAGGGCCACTGTATTAACTGATAAAGAGCTTTTTACACCTTCGCTATTATCCTTCAAAGGATGAGCAAAACAGAAGCCTGGTTTCAATTTAAAAAATAAACTCTTATGCGTAAACACTCAGCTTCTGGGGCTGGTTTCACCGTATCCAAAGGAAAGCTGTGGTGGAAATTATTTTGATACAAGCACAGTTAGGAGGCTGAATGAATTGCAGCCAGTTAAAAATAGAACAGTAATAATTCCCCACAGTGGGTCATGCTGGGGTTGGGGGGAGAGCAGAGGTGGGGCAGAAGTGGCGGCCTGATAGATAGAGGTTTTCCTTCTTCCTTCCGAGGAAGAAAACTGTTCGATCAACATGCCAGCTCATTCTTCAAACAAAAAGAATGTGGCTGCATGTGGCAAGGCCAAGGGGTACAGGCTGAGAGCATAGGTTCCAGATCACTGGGTTGCGTGAGTTCAAATCCTCCTCCTCTATTTCCTTCTTGAGTGGTGTCAGGCAGGTTCCTTAGCCTCTCATGCCTGTTTCCTCGTCTGTAATAATACTTTACTTCATAGCATTTTTGGAAAATTAAGTGAGATAATATATGGAACACATTTATAAAGTTCTGGGCACATAGTGAACATGAAATAAATGTTGGGTCTTGGTTGACCTGGTCTTGGGCTCCCTTCATTACAGCAAATCATTTGCCTCATCTTTAAGGTGGAAATGATATACCCACCTTGTTGATCCTAACCAGCAAATACCAATTCATGTTAATCTGCTGTCCAGCCCGTGACACTTTAGAGAATGAAAGAGAGGCTAGGAATAATTATGCCAAGACAACTGGCATGAACTGCTTCTGCCCTGGGCAAACTCGGAAGGTGACTTTAAGTAAAAGAGATAGGTAGACATATGTGACCCCAATTTCAGTGGTCACAATGAAGCTCCATCTAACTGATCTTTTAGGATTTGAATCCTAGCCTAAAATGAACATCCAAATCACCGGTGGCATTAGAAAAAATTTCAGAGCTATGCCCCAGATCCCCAGAATCAACATCTGTGGAATCCAAGTGTGTGTGTGTGTGTGTGTGTGTGTCTATGACTCCAAAGTTGATTTTAATATACACCCATGGTTGACGCTCACTGATGAGCTATGAAATCCCAATTTCATGACTTCTCTCTAGCTGTTAATAACAAAACAATAAAAATAAATTAAATTTCTATCAGACCTTATAACTGCTATTATTTTTCATAAGTCATCTCATCTGATCTCTAATACAACCAACCTCTAAGGCGTTAGATATTCTTCCAATGGGTTGCACAGAGGTTACCTGACTTGTCAGTGGTCATTCTGGAATTAGTCCCCAAATTTTTAGTTTAGAGATTCTCCACTTTATATGAGCATTTGTTCATTAAACAAACAGTGACATATGTTTGAGTAATTTAGAACACAACTCTGGAGTCATGGACTTGTGCCCCCAGGCAAACACTAATCTGTTTTCTGTCACTATATATTAGCTTGGAATTTCTAGACTCTTGTGTGAATGGAATCATATAGTATGTACTCTTTTTTTGCCTCTTCAATTCACCATGATTTTGAGATGTGTCTATGTTGTATCAAGTTAGTTCCTTTTTGTTGCTGAGTAATAGGTATATTATAACGAGTTTATACTTTCAACTATTGCTGAACATTTGGACTCTTTGAAGTCTGGGGCTATTACAAACAAAGCTGCTTTGAACATTTCTACCTAAGCCTTTGTGTGGATATATGTTTTCATTTCTCCTGAGTAAATAGAAATGACTGGGTCACGTGCTCAGTGTGTGTTTTAACTTTTTAACTCCCAAAATCTTTTGCAAAACGATTCGACTATTTTACATTCCCACCAACGGTGTATGAGTTTTCCAATTGCTTTTCACCAGCATATGCTATTGTCAGGTTTTTTTGTCTATTGCAATGGGTATGCAGTGGTATCTCATGGTGATTTTACTTTGTATTTTACTGATGACTAACAACGTGTATTATCTTTTCATGTGATTACTGGCCATTTGTTTCTTTTTTGGTGAAGGATATCTTCAAATCTTTTACACATTTTTTGTTATTATGTGACATATGTTGTCTTATTATTGAGTTGTAAGAGTTCTTTGTATATTCTGGACACATATCCTTTATCTGATATATATGTTGCAGATTAGTTTCTTCCTGTCTTTTTGTTTTTTTAATAGTGTCTTCCAAACCCAAAAATTGGATAAAGTCCAATCTATCAATATTTTTCATTATATTTCATACTTCTGGTATTCTATCTGAATAACCTTTGCCTGCTCCAAGGTCACAAAGCTGTTCTCCTATGTTTTCTTCTAGAAATTTCATAGGTGTAGGTTTTACACTTAGGCCTATGATCCATTTTGAATTAATTTTTATGTATGGTATGAAACAAGGGTTAATGTTCATTTTTTTTTCCATATGGATAACTAGATGATTCAGAAACATTGTTGAAAAATACTTTTTTTACCATTTGATATGTATTAGTTTACTATTGCTGCTATAACAAATTACTGCAAACTTAGTGGCTTGAAACAATACAAATTTGTGGTCTTACAGTTCTTGAGGTCAGAAATAGATCTTACAGCACAAAAATCAAATCAAAGTCACCAAGACTGTGTTCCTTAAGGTTCTAAAGGTGAAATTGTTCCTTACCTTTTGGAGAATTCGATAGACTGTGTGCCCTGCCTCATGGCCCTCTCCATCTACAAAGTCAGCACTCACATCACTCTGACCTCTACTTCCACTCTAAGCTCAGCCCTCCTGCCTCCACTTTTACTTACAAGGATCTTCATGATTACATTGCGTCCACCTAGATAATTCAGGATAATCTTCCCATCTCAACATCCTTAACTTAATCATGTCTGGAAAGTTTCTTTTGCCATGTAAAGTAATATATTCCACAGATTCCTGGGAGTAGGACATGGAAATCTTTAGAGGGTTGTTATTCTGCCTACTACATGTTACCTTGGCATCCTTGTCAAAAATCAAATGACAATATTTATGTAGGCTTTTGTTTGGACTATAATGTGTAGTTGATCTACATACCTAATGTCTTGCAAATACCAAACTGTCTTAGTTCTCTAGCTTTCTACGGTGTTGAAATCAGGTAATATGAGTTTTCAAATTTTGTTCTTTTAAAAATTGCTCTGTTTATTCTAGATGTTTTGTATTTCCATATAAATTTTACAGGTTCACTTGTTAATTTCAACAAACAAAAAAGCCTTTTGGCATGAGTTTGGAAATGTTTCTTCTTCTTCAATATTTTTTAAAAATTAAGAAAGATTGGTATTTATGCTTCTTTAAATGTTTGGTAGAATTCACCAGTGAAGCCATCAGTTCCTGGCTTTTATTTTTTGGGAGATTTTTGATTCCTGATTCAATCTCCTTACTCATTATTTGTCTGTTCAGATTTTCTATTTCTTCATGATTCACTCTTGGTAGGTTGCATGTTTCTAGGAACTTATCCATTCATCGCAAGGCCAAAATTATTCTCATAACAAATTATTCTCATAGTCAGACAAGTATACTACAAGAAAAAAAATTAGGGACCAATATCCTTGGTGAACATAGATGCAAAAATCCTCAACAGAATACTAGAAAACTGAATTCAAAAGCACGTTAAAAGGATCCTACACCATGATCAAGTGGGATTTATCCTTGGATACAATAATTGTTCAACATATGTAAATCAATAATTATGATGCTCCACGTTAACAGAATGAAGGATAAAAATCGTATGATCATCTCAATAGATGTAGAAAAGCATTTGACAAAATTCAGAACAGAATGAAGGATAAAAATCGTATGATCATCTCAATAGATGTAGAAAAGCATTTGACAAAATTCAGCACCCTTTCATGATAAAATCTCTTCACAAATTAGATATGGAAGGAATGTACCTCAACATAATAAAGGCTATTTATAACAAGTGCACAGCTAACATCATAGTCAATGGTGAAAAGCTTTTTTTCTAAGAACAGGAGCAAAACAAGGATGCCCATTCTCACCACTTCTATTCAATATAGTACTGAAAGTCCAAGCCAGAACAATCAGGAAGAAAAAAAAAAGAAGGACAGAAAAGAAAAGAAGGAAGGAAGGAAGGAAGAAAGGAAGGAAGGAAGAAGAGAGCAAGAAAGAAAGAAAGAAAGAAAGAAAGGCACCCAAATTGGAAAGGAAGAAGTAAAATTTTCTGTTTGCTGATGACATGATTTTATATGTAGAAAACCCTAAAGACATAACAAAAACCTGCTAGAATTAATAAATGAGTTCACTAGAGTAACAGGACACAAAATCAACATACAAAAATCAATGGTATTTCTATACATTAACAGCAAATTATCCAAAAAAGAAATTAAGAAAACAATCCCCTTTACAGTAGCATCAAAAACAGTAAAATACTTGAGAACAAATTTAACTAATGACATGAAATACCTGTACATGGAAAACTGTAAAACATTGATTAAAGAAATTGAAGTGGACACAAGTAAATGGAAAGATATCCTGTGTTTCTGGATTGGAAGAATTAATATTTTTATATGTTCATACTACAATCTACAGATTCAGTGCAACCCATATCAAAATTTCAAAGACATTTTTAACAGAAATAGAAAAAATATAATTTGGAGGAAACACACTACCTGATTTCAAAATATATTACAAAACTATGGTAATTAAAACAACATGGTACTGGCATAAAAATATACATATAAACTAATGGAATGGAATAGAGACCCCAGACATAAATCCAAGTATTTATAGTCAATTGATCTTTGACAAAAGTACCAAGAATACACAGAGGGGAAAGGATAGTCTCCTCAATAAGTGGTGTTGGTAAAACTGGTTTTCCTCGTGCAGAAGAATGAATCTTGTCCCTTATCTCACTCCATATAGAAAAATCAACTCAAAATAGATTAAAGACTTAAATGTAAGACCTGAAACCGTAAAACTATTAGAAGAAAACAGGAAAAAGTGTCTTGACATTGATCTAGGCAATGATTTTTTTGGATATGACCCCAAAAGCACAGGCAACAAAAGCAAAAATAGACAAATGGGATTGTTTCAAGCTAAGAAGTTTCTGCATGGCAAAGGAAACAATCGAGAGTGAAGTGATAACCTACAGAATGGGAGAAAATATTTGCAAAGCATTCATGATAAGCAGGTAATATCCAAAATATGTAAGAAACTCAACTCAATAGCAAGAAAACAAATAACCTGATTTAAAAATGGGTAAAGGATGTGAATAGTCATTTTTCAAAAGAAGACATACAAATGGCCAACAGATATATGGAAGGCTGCTCAATATCATTAATCATGAGGGAATACCAATCAAAACCATAATAAGATATCACCTGTTAGAATGGGCTATTATCAAAAAGAAAAAAGATAAGTGTTGGCAAAGATGTAGAGAAAAGGGAACCTTTGTGCACTATGGGTTGGAATGTAAACTGATACAGCTACTATGGAAAACAGTATGGAGATTCCTCAAAAAATTAAAAATAGAACTACTGTATGACCCAGTAATCTCACTTGGTATCTAACCAAAGGAAATAAGAGCAAGATCATGAAGAGATAACTACACTCCCATGTTCATCGCAGCATGATTCACAGTAGCCAAGTTACAGAAGCAAACCCAAGTCCATTAACAGATGAGTGGATAAAGATGTGGTATATATACACCATGGAATATTATTCTTTCATGAGAAAGAAGGAGATTCTGCCTTTTGTGACTGCATGGATGAACCTGGAGAACATTATGCTAAGTAAAACAAGCCAGACAGAGATAGAGAAATACAGTGTGATCTCACTTATATGTGAAATCTACAAAAAAAAAAAAAAAAATCCAACTCATAGAAGCAGAGGGTAAAAGAGTGGTCCAGGGGCTGGGCAAGGATGGGGCGGGAGAGGGTGAGGAGATGCTGGTTAACGGATACAAAGCTGCAATTATGTAGGATGAATAAGTCTAGAGATCGAATGTATAGACATGATTACTATACTTAATAATACTGTGTTAAACACTGGAAATTTGCTAAGAGAGTGATTTCAAGTACAGTTATCACACACAAAACTGTATAGAAGCCTTTGACAAATTTTTAGACGTATTCCTAAGTATTTTATGTTTTGGGTGCTACTATAAATGGGATTACCTTTATATTTTACAAACGTTTCCCTCTAGCATATAAGAATACAGCTGATTTTTACATATTAACCATGTATTCTATGAGTTTGCTAAATGCATTTCCTAGTTTCTGTAGTTATTTTGTAGACTCAGCCTTTGCGATTTTCTATATACATAATCTTATTATCTGCAAATAAGGATAGTTTTCCTTCACCTTTTCCACTTCTATGGCTTTTAGTTCCTAATGTCCTGAGCAGATATCAGGGGAAAACAATTCAATATTTCACCATTAGCTGTAGGTTTTTCATAGGTGTCATTTATCAATTACCATTCTGAGTTTACTGAGAGTTTTTATCATGATTATTTACTTTCATCAGATGATTTTTCTGTATCTATTGAAATGATCATTTAGTTTTTCTCTTTAATTCTGTTAATATTGTGAATTTTATCATTTGATTTTTTTAATTAAAAAAAATTTTTTTTTTTTTGCGGTACGCGGGCCTCTCACCGTTGTGGCCTCTACCGTTGCGGAGCACAGGCTCCGGACGGGCAGGCTCAGCAGCCGTGGCTCACGGGCCTAGCTGCTCCACGGCATGTGGGATCTTCCCCAACTGGGGCACGAACCCGTGTCCCCTGCATTGGCAGGCGGACTCCCAACCACTGCACCACCAGGGAAGCCCTATCATTTGATTTTTTGAAGGTTAAACCAGGCTTGTATTACTGGAATAATCTATAATTGGTCATAATAGGTCATAACATGAAAGGTCATATCCTTTTCATATATTGTTGGAAATTTGTCCAATTCATCTAAGTTGTCAAATTCGTTGACACAGAGTGGCTCTTAATATTCTCTTATTATCCATTTAATGTCTATATAATATGTAGTGGTAGCATCATTCTTATTCATGGCATTGGTGACTCCTATTTTCTCTCTCTCTCTCTCTCTTTTTTTTTTTCTTGGGCAGGGGAGGAGGAGAATCAGTCTAGCTAGAGATTTGTCTACTTTATTGATCTTTTCAAAAAACCTGCTTTTGACTTGTTAATTTTCTCTACCATATGTCAGTTTTCTATTCCATTGATTTCTCCTTTTTATTATTTTTTCCTTCTACTTATTTTCAATTTACTATTCTGGTTTTATTTTTCCTTAGTTACTAACGGTCTAAGCTTAGGTCACCGATTTTAGATCTTTCTTCTTTTCTAATGTAATCATTTAAAGCTCTAAGCTTCCCTCTAAGCTTTAGCTGTGTCTTTGCGTGCCTTAGCTGCATCCCATTCATTTTAGTGTGTTTTATTTTCATTACCTATTGGTTCAAAATATTTTCTAATATCCCTCCTGATTTCATCTTTAATTCATGAATTATTTAGAAATATATTGCATAATTATAAGATAGTGTGGGTTTTCTTACATATGTTATCATTATTAATTTCTTATGTGGTCAGACTTTGTATGATTTCAGTACTTTTAAATGAAATGAGACTTGTTTCATGAAGCAGCTTATGGACTATCTTGGTGAGTGTACTATGTGAACTGAGAAAGAATATGTACCCCACGCTCCTTGAAAGTAATGTTTTATGTAAATGACAATAGATCAAGGCAGTTGGTAACATTCAGAACTACACACACTAAATAAACAAATGCAACATAGGTAAGTAACTCTTAGGATTTTTTAGCTAATTAAATTTAACATCCATTACTGAAAATTGGCACCATGTACCACATGGAGAATCAAATATGAATAAGGCAAAGTACCTGCTCAAAAAGACCTCCCTAGGCAGGGAAGCAAAGGAGAAAGTAGTGTGATAAATTGTCATATACAAGAAATTAATAAAGGACATAAGATGAAAATCAAAGTGCTCAGAGGAACACAAGGGAGTATTTAATTTTGACATGGGGTTGATGGTGGGTGAGAAGTGTTTTGGAAAAGTTTCTTAAAGAAGTAACCCTCCATTTGGGTTTTGAAGAATGGTAACCTACATAATTCCTAAAATATACTCTTCTTGTAAAGCTTAGAATATTTTACAGTTTTGTGTCTTTTTTGCAGGCATATACCTTTCTAGCCCTATTTTTCATTAGACTCCAGATAATCAAAGAAGTTGGCTTTCCCTACCCATGCATTAAATGATATGTCAAGAAAAATGAACTAGTATCTCTGAAAAATGTCCTTGGAACAAAAGTAAATGAGAATAAGCAGGAGGTAGGTGAGAACTGTTAGTGTTGATGACTTGTATAAGCAAAGGGATAAGTGTATTTGGATCTGCTGAATATATTAGGAGTCCTTTTTAGAACACATTCTTTCTCCATGGGTTAGTAAAGCTACGCTTTTCTTAGTGAGAGATGTTCAAAGCTTTGCCCATCCACTCAGCTAAAAGAGCAGATAATTTGGATCATCACTAGGAATTATTGAAAGCTAACTTCCTTGTCAATGCAGATAACGATTTGTGTCTGACTTGGAATCAGACAGCCAGCTTTACAGCCTGAGGATAACTTTTATCCCTCCAGCTTCATTTCAGTACTTTGGACATAGTGTTTAATGATTATTTACTGAAGTAATTACTACATCTTGACCACTTTTCCCTTGACATTTTTCCTTTTCTTCCTCTGTATCCTTAATAAACACTTGAGTACAGCAGTTCTCAGACATTTTGGTCTCAGGCCTCCTTTCCAATTTTAAAAATTATTGAGACCCTCAAAGAGCTTTTGTTTATGTGGATTACATCTGTTGATGTTACCATATTAGAAGTTAATCAGGTAAGAAGTGAACTGTTTTGATAGTTATATGCTTTCATTCTTTTTTAATTTAAAAAATTTTTATTATCAAATTATCAAATACAAATACAAAAGTAGAGAGAACAGGGTAATGAGGCTGCCCTATCTATCACCCAATTTTAACAATTATAAATAGAGATGTAGACCGTTGGTTTTATTCAAATTCCCTACTCCATGCAGATGCTTTCGAAGCAAATTCTAGACAGCACATTGATTCATCTGCAAATTTTTCACTATGTACCTCTATACAATACTCATTTTTGAAAAGCATAACCATAATATCATTATCATTTCTAAGAGGAAAGTCAACAATAATTACTTATTATGAAATATCCAGTCAGTGTTTACATTTCTCCAATTTTTTTATAATACTATTATAATCTTTTTGTTTGAATTGAGATCCAAATAAGGTTCATATATTACGGTTGGTTTTATGTGTCTTAAGTCTTTTTCACCCTACAAGCTCCCCCTTCATCTCTTTTTTTTTCCTTTTCCTTAAAAATTTTATTTTTATTTTATTTGAATGCACAGTTTTCCGTAGTCTAGATTCCGCTGACTTCATCTGTGTGTTGTCATGTTCCTTTTCTCCTTGTATTTCCTGGAAATTGGTCATTAGAACCAAACGCCTTTATCAGATGTTTGATTTCATTTTAAAATTAATGCCCTGATGGTGTACTTCCATCAGGAGGTACATAATGTTTATTGGTTCTCTCTATCGATAATTAATGCCCTGATGGTGTACTTCCATCAGGAGGTACATAATGTTTATTGGTTCTCTCTGTCGATAATGATGACCTCTGCCTCGATTCATCAATTTGCTTTATTTAGTAGGATCACAAAATGGTTACATTCTATTCTGTTCTCTGTCATTCTACCTTCATTTATTATTAGCTGGAAAACGTCTAAAAGGAGCGACGTCCACTCATCAACTATTTGAGTAGTTGAGGTATAGATTTTACGAGAGGCAGGATAAATGCTTGATTCAAACTTAGAGATTGAAACACATTATTAATCCTTACTGTGGTGATTAATACTTTTAAAAAATCCTTATCAAGCCTCAAACTGTGCCAACTTTGGCCAGTGGCAACTTCTTCAGGTTAGTTCCTGAGTCCTTTTGACATGATCCCATGGTTTCTCATGACTACCATATTCGTGTCTGTTTTTATCTGTTTCCTGCCCAGACCTGATTTCTCCAAGAATCCTTGGTTCTTTTTAGTGGGAAACAGTATTTGAGGTCACAGTCTAGTAGGAGACTTATTACACTGCATTGTTCATTGTTTCTAGGTCTTTTTAGTAGTCAAAACGAAGAAATATGATTTTTTAGGATAAAATACACCATTTGTTTTCCAGGCAACAAATCATTAGTATGCAGTATACAAATAATAATAAGTTGTCTTTTCCATTTTATCCCGTTTCTTTTCTTCTGCCATTGCATTGACTGTGCCTTCTAGAACATTGTTCGTTAATTATAATTTTAGAAACCTTTGTTCATAAAAAACATTTTTAATAATCAAGGAGAGAACAGAAAAAAAGATTTCTAATCTCAAACAAATTCCCCTTAAAGTGAGGGATAAATCCTTCTTTAGGTATTAGCAAGCTATGGCCCACGGGCCAAATACAAGCTGCTTCCTTTTTTTGAAGGCCTGTGAATTAAGAATGATTTTTACATTTTTTAAATGATTGAAAAAAATCAAAAGAAGAATATATTTTATAACACATAAAAATTATATGAAATTCAGATTTCAGTATTTTCTAAGTTGTCTGTCATTGCAGTTTTGATCTACTCTTCAGCTGAAAAATTATCAATAGATATTTTGCTGAGTTTATATTTTAGTCATTCTACTATGAGTACAGCTTTATCAATCTTTTTCTAAGAGCATTTTAATATCTATACATATACACACATACATATATATTTGATATCATTTGGTACATAAAATTTAACAAATACAGCTCTATTGGGAAGTATGCCTTTTATCAACATAAAATAAGCTTCTCTATCCCATGAAATGCCTTGCACTTTGAATTCTGTTTTGTTTGATACTAATATTGCTACCCCATGTTGGTGTGTGTGTGTGTGTGTGTGTGTGTTAATTCCAAACTACATTTTTCTTTTAGCCATGTAATGATATTTTGTTTTTTATTTTAGTTCTTTCACAAACAGTACTTATTTAATTTTTTTAACTCTGAAAGGCTTTGTCTTTTTCATATAAAAGTTTTAAACAGTTTTTGATTTACAGCAAAATTGAGAGGAAAGTACAGAGATTCCCCATATACTCCCCACATACACACAGCCTCCCTCATGATCAACATCCCCGACCAGCATCCTACATTCATTACAATTGATGAACCTACATTGACATGTCATAATCACCCAAAGTCCATAGTTTACATTAGGGTTCACTCTTAGCGTTGTACATTCCATGGGTTTGAACAAATGTACAATGACATGTATCTACCATTATAGTAACATACAAATGTTTCACTGCCCTAAAAATTCTCCATGCTCCACCCATTCATCCCTCCCTCCCTCCCCTCTAACCTCTGGCAACCATGGATCTTTTTACTATGTGCATAGTTTTGTCTTTTCCAGAATATCATACATAGTTGGAATCATACAGTATTTACCTTTTCACATTGGCTTCTTTCACTTAGTAATATGCATTTCAGGTTCCTCCATGTTGTTTCACAACTTGATAGCTCATTTCTTTTTTTATCACTGAATAACATTCCATTGTCTGGATGTATCACAGCTTATTTATCCATTCACCTACTGAAGGACACCTTGGTTGCTTCCAAGTTTTGGCAATTATGAATCAAGCTGCTCTAAACATCCATGTGCAGGTTTTTGTGTGGAGATAAGTTTTCAACTCCTTTGGGTAGATATCAAGAAGCATAAGTTACTGGATTGCATGGTAAGAGTATGTTTAGTTTTGTAAAAAAAACAAACCACCAAACTGTTTTCCAAAGTGGTGTACTATTTTCACATTCCCACCAGTAATGAATGAGAATTCCTGTTGCCCCACCTCCTCGCTAGCATTTGGTGTTGTCAGTGTTTTAGATTTTGGCCATTCTAATAGGTGTGTAGTCATTGTTTTTGTTTTATTATTGAAATATAGTTGATTTACAACATTGTGTTAATTTCAAGTGTACAGAAAAGTGATTCAGTTATATATATATATATATATATATATATATATATATATAAAACAAGATATTGAATATAGTTATTCAAGATATTGAATATAGTTCCCTGTGCTGTGCAGTAAATCCTTATTGCTTATCTACTTTATGTAAAGTAATTTGCATCTGTTAATTCCATATGTTATATGCCTTCGTCTATCTGACTTACTTCACTTAGTATCATACTCTCTAGGTCCATCCATGTTGCTGCCAATGGCAATATTTCATTAGTTTTTTAATGGCTGAGTAATATTGCATTGTGTGTGTTTAATATATTATACCACATCTTCTTAAATAAATCATCTGTTGATGGGCACATGGGTTGTTTCCATGTCTTGGCCCTTGTAAATAGTGCTGCTATGAATATTGGGGTGCATGTATCTTTTCAAATTACAGTTTTCATCTTTTGGGGACCCATGCCCAAGAATGAGATTGCTGGATCATATTATAACTCTATTTTTAGTTTCTTAAGGAATCGCCATACTGTTCTCCATAGTGGCTCTACTAGTTTACATTCCCACCAACAGTGCAAGAGGGTTCCCTTTTCTCCACACCCTCTATAGCATTTATTATTTGTAGACTTTTTGACGATGGCCATTCTGACCGGCTGACCGGCGTAAGGTGATACCTCATTGTAGTTTTGATTTGCATTTCTCTAATAATTAGCGATGTTGAGCATCTTTTCATATGCCTGTTGGCCATCTGTATGTCTTCTTTGGAGAAATGTCTATCTAGGTTTTCTCATTTTTTTGATTGGTTTGTTTGACAAGTTCAGTATTACGGGGTGCAGTGCAGGATCTGGAGTCAAACAGAGGTGGATCTGAACACAGCTTCACTCTTACTAGCTGATTGTTCCGTGGCAAGTTATTAAACTCCCCAAGTCCCATTTTCCTCATCTGCAAAATGGGGATAAACAGTATAACCTTATAGGGTTGTGATGAGTTAATGAGGTGATTCATGAAAAGCACTTAACACAATACTGGACACTTGAAAGTGCTCAATAATTAACATCTATTTTTATTGTTATTATTACGAGAACTGCCATTGTCACTCCCATGGTCTCTGAAGAATTCTTGCAGGTTTTATGGGATCGTGAAACTTTAAAAACTTTGAAGACAAAACCAAGAAAGCTATGCCTCATTCCTAAGAGCCTTTTCATGTAAAACAGACAAAAATAAGAAACAAAGTGCCAGGTGGTAGAAAGGCCAGGTGCCCCTTCGTGAGGAGGGGATTCAAGAGGGAAATGCAATGGAATGAGAGTGTAGCTCTAGCCCTAGTCTGGACACAGCACAACTTGGAAAAGCACCTACTATGTATGTAATGAGACTCAACCCAGTCCAAGAAAATTCTCAAACGGACAAAATTATACCTTTCCTTTTTGTTGCCAAAGTTAGGTTTTAACAGGCAGCAGGCCATCCAAGAAATGGGAACCCACGTCAGTGTGAATGAACGTTTCCCCCCAATACAGTGAATAAGCATCAAAGTTCTCTCCAAGTACCTGGGAATTCTCAGAGCAGCTGCTTTGAGAAAATGACAGGTGAGGTACCTGGCTTATCACTGTTTAAGGAGATAATCAAGTAGAAATGTTGTCAGGGAGGGCTCACAGGAGACCAGAGCCCTACTGTCAGAACAAGAATCCCAGATGCATCTCGATAGGAAGATATACTCATGGATAACCAGAAGGTCTGGTTTCTGACCTTGGAAGGTATCCCTGAAGGTTAAAAATAGACAAGATCAGCACTGATGAATGAGGGAGATACCCTGAAACTAGATGCAGAACTGACATATATGCAAGAAGAAATCGCTCAGATGTGATGAGTGCTTACAGCCAGGCACTGTGCTTACCTGTAGGAGGAAACTGAGGCACAGAGAAGGTAGGAAACCTGCCCTTAACAGTAGACCAGTAAGTGAGCAATCAGGATTTCCTTCCCAGGAACAAGGAACAGCTCTAAAGAGTCTGTAGCAGGAATTGTTTTTTGTTTTTTTTTTCTTGCGGTACGTGGGCCTCTCACTGTTGTGGCCTCTCCCGTTGCGGAGCACAGGCTCCGGACGCGCAGGCTCAGCGGCCATGGCTCACGGGCCCAGCCGCTCCGCGGCATGTGGGATCTTCCCGGACCAGGGCACGAACCCGTGTCCCCTGCATCGGCAGGCGGACTCTCAACCACTGCGCCACCAGGGAAGCCCAGGAATTGGTATTTTTATGCACCACAATAGATGGTAACTATTTTCATTTTGCTCTCCTTCACTTTTTCCTACTCTTCATGTTCAAGAACCGCAGATTTCAGTTCTCCTTTTAGGCCTGAACTCTAATTTTTTGTAATAAATGACAAATCATACCTTCTGACCTAGTCTAACCTGATTGTTTTCTAAGCCTACTTTCTTAATAGAGTTTTGTCAAAGGTTTTTTGACAGGATATAATGTTCACAGTTTTTCACGTGGCCAATCATGTCTAACCCGAACAAACAAAATTATTAACTTGGAGGAATTTATTGTTGTTTCAGTGATTTGAATTATGCATTTCTCTGCTTTCTGAAAAATAGTACATAAGATGTGTGATTAATTTTCTTGGCCACTCGGATGATTGTTTTTGTTTCTTCATCTGTAAAATGGGCGTGAGAATATGTCCACATAGGGCTGTAGGGAGGAGTTAAAGGGGATAATGTTGCAAAATACATTGCACGGCGTCTGGCATATGAGTGCTCAGTGAATGTGAGTATTTTTCATGAATATTTACTAAATGCCTATGCTGTGCCAGGCACAATTCCTATCTTGATGAAATTTATATAGGGAAGGACATTAAGCAAATCATCATACACGTCATCATATAAGAACAATGGTGACAAGTGTTAGGAATGAAGAGTATAGGATGTTTTGGTTGCATTTATCAAGAGAATTCCTAGGTGGAATCTGGAGTGTGTAGGTGGGTAGAGAGAGATCAGGGATAGTTTTCCTGAAGAGCTGGAATTTAATTTTAGACCTAAAGGATGAGGAAGAGTAAGCACCACAAAGGGGATGGAGATGGAGAGAACATTACATGTAAAGGGAACAGCAGGTGTGAAGGTCCTGGGGCAGAGAATTGAGAGAAGGTGAGGATGATTGGAGGCGTCATGGAAGGTATGCAAGGCAGATTAGGAGAGAGAGGCAAGACCAGATCGTATGGCCTGAGGAGCTGTGTTAGTGATTGTGGATTTCATCTGAGAGCACTGGAAAGCGCTTGAGACATATAGGCAGAGATGTCACGGAATTGGAGTTAGTTGCATTTCATAAAGATCATCCTAGAGAAAAAGGAGGATGACACATGCATGCAGGAGACCAATGAGAAGACTCTCTTGCAGATGATAGATGGTGGTGGCTTGGATTGGGCCATGACAGTGAGACAGAGGGATGTGCAAAGACTTGGGCATTGTTAGGAGGTATAGTCTACTGGAGATATCAAGAAGGTATCAGGATTGACTGCCATGTTTTTGTCACAAACAAATGAGTGAATGTTAAGTATCATTTATAGAGATGGGGAATACTGGAAGGCAAACAGATTAGGGTGTCATTTTGGACAGATTAATATTGAGGTTCGTGTGAGACATCTAAGTGGAGATGCATGTATGGGTCATGAGCTCAAAAAATAAGCAAGGGCTCAAGCTATATACTTAATATCTAAATGCTAGCTACAGATAATAATCTTGATGGCATCCATATTTCTTAGAGCAGATTCTCTGCGCACTCCCAAATAATCAGAGATATTTCTACTCTTGCAATTGAAAAATTCAGTGTATTAATGAATAGAAAGGTTTATGAAGCGGGAGTCTGAAGACAAGAATTTTTAATCTATAGCCCTTCTGCTCACTAGCTGTGTAACCCTGAGTACGTGCCTTACCCTTTCTGCATATTCCCATCCTGATCTGTTTGTAGCCCAGATGTCCGCTTGGCTCTAGGTGCCTCAAGAGTTTATGGGAAGTGGCTATAAATAATTTCAACAACAATTTAGATCAAAATATGTATGCTGGATCCCAAATAGACTATGAAGAAAATTTACAGATTATTGAAATACATGCCATTCCCAGAAAAAGTTAAATCAGCTGAGTAAATTGTCAGATCCAATAACATGTCCATATTCTTATATGTATGTGCCTCTTAAAATCCTTCCAATGCGCAATTTCTTTATTGCAGTATTAAAAAGGAAGCAAGACATTCACAACAACCAATGTTCTGTCCCCCAGTACTGTTTGCTTTCCTAGGGAGTTCTAAAACTTCAGGGTTAGAAGGCTCCCTTAAGAGTGTTTTAATAGGATGCTTTATGATGCTTGGGTCCCCGGTCTGATGCTTCAGTGAGTGGCTATACATCCTATCTTAGGATACTTTCACTGATGCTAAGACTTATTTTCAGGGCAGCCCAAATCTGATTTCCTACAGCTTTTAGCCATTGGTCAGAAATCTAAGACAGATTAATGTACTAGTCTCCTAGTTGGTCTCCCTGCTGCTAATAGCATCCCTCTTTAGTTATTCTTAGATATGTAAGCTTTCTGAAAAAAACCAAACTACTAGGAAAATGGAAACCTGCCAGAGCCCCAGGTTCTAGCATGTTCCTAAGCCAGCCACTTGCTAACACTGATACCATCTCGAGACGTAAAGTGGAGCTAACTTCTAACCCACCAGAATCAAATTGGAATAAGAGACAACAATAAGTATCATTATTTTCATGTTGACAAACCGTAGCTTGCTTCTCTTCCCATGGAAATTTTTCTGTGAATGAGAGAGACAAATTGACAACTAGTCCAGGTAAAAGTTCTGCTGCTTCCACACTTGGCTGGGGACTGAACCCAGCTGGGCTGGAGTTGCTGAGGGAAACTACTTTTTCTAACAGTGCATCCAAAAACTATTGTTTGCGATTATCTAGTGAGTTCTGAATTAATCACCTGACGAGCAGATAGTGGGTGGGCATTTCAGAGGGGAACCACCACAGTGGGGAACAACCTTTCCTTAGAAACATGACTGTTTTTGGTAACAGAAAATCACACCATGCACCCGGGATTAGTTCTTTACAGGAAGCCTCGAAGGCATTTGTCTGTGTCTTTGCTTTTTCTTCACCATTTTCCATGTCTATCCTCCAGGCATCTTTATTCCCAACTCAGACCTTCCAGATGTTGCAAAACTCTCTGAACCACTGTCATCACTACCACTGGAACGGCTGGAAATTCATAAGTGGTTTCTATTCCTTGACCTTGAGAAGACTTTTTAGTGGGCATGATTCTGTCTGGAAGCCAAATATTTGTTCCTTAGGATTAAGGACTCCTTAATGATACATCTGTAACCCTAAACCATATCCTAGCGAGCAAAAATGCTCTATCACTCACTTGAGGTAACAGTTACACACCGTTATTCCTGTTGGTTATAATTTTCTACTTTTCTATAATACTAACTAGAGTCTTTGAATGGCACTGGGATCACCAAAGTCTACTAACTAGTTATCTAGCAAAGTGGATTTTCACTCTCCCAGACCCATGAACCTAATAAGTCCTAGTACAGGATTTGTGCTAGATCTTGAATTCAGTGAGGAGTCACTGAAATGATTTAATCAAGGAAGATAAAATCAGCCTTGTTTTCTCAGACTCTCTCTGGCTACAATGTGAAAGCAGGTTGGAAGGCAGTGAGATGAGAATCAGGAAGCTTAGTTGGTAAGCTGATGCGGGATCCTAGCTAGAAATGATGGCGGCCGGAACTAGGATGGATGGTGACAAGAAGAATGAAGGTTCTGTGGTCTGCACTGGGTGGCTGGATGGAGTGGAAGAGTTGGGAGAGTGAAGGGTTGAGGATGACGGTGGGTTTCTGGCTGGGACAACTTAGGGGAAGGGGTGCCATCTACTGAGGATGGACCAGAGAAGAAAGAGTAGGTTTTGTGAGACACAGTGAACTCAGTTTGGTTATGTTAAGGATGAGATGGTTTGGGAACACCAGGAAAAATGTCTGGTAATAGTTGTGTATACAGAACTGAGCTTAGGAGCCAGCTTAGGGCCTCAGGATAGAGATTGGAGAATTCATCAAGGCAAAAAAAGAAATCGAAACCATGGAAATGGATGAGCTTCCCTGACCTCCATCTCCCCCCTTAGAGTGTCAGACAGTTCTCAGTTGAGACTGCAAAAGGCTTGGTTAAGTTGGAAAAGAATGAGAGTGTCTCCTGCAAGCAACACTGAGATGTCTCGGCATTGCATTTATTATGAAAGATGGAGGCATAGTCATTTCTTTTTTTCAAAGGTGTCTATAATCAAAACAGGGCCATACTCTATTGCCTTTTAAAATTAAAAAGTAAATTTTCCCAACCCTTTTCTGCATTTTAAAATTAGTTTGCCCAGCTATATTTAGAAGTCAGATTACAGCTTCCCCAAAAGCACCTTTTATTTTGAAAAATAAGCTAGTAAAATGCCTATGCGTGTATGTTATGTCAGTTTGAATACCATCTGCTTTTGATGGAGGTCAGGCATTCTGCTGGTCTGGTCCAGCTTGAGTCTAGGGCTGGGGGGAAGTAGCAGGGGCCAAAGGAAATCTCCATCCCTGGTGTAACCCAGGCAGGGGAAGGGGATGTGCAGGAGCTCCCGGTGGAGAGCAAAGTGTTTTTTGTATTCTACCTTGAACTGAGCTAGATGATATTCCTGGAGGATGCCTACAGCATCAGGGGACATGCCTCTGGGTGACCCAGTGGCCAGTGAGAGGACCTGGGATGTCATTTCCAAGTAGGGACTTGTCCAGAGAACTCAGATTCCATATCTTTACCTTCAGTCCAGAGTCAACAGTCCCTGCTGGCTCCCCTGGTCACCTCTGACCTCTCACCTCTTACATGGCCAACTCCCCCATGTCCCTGGTGGCCAGACTCTGGAACAGAGCCTGCAGTAGCCTTTAGGCTGAACATGAAGGCACATCATCGTGAGGAACTCCCATGCTTCCTCCCTGGGCGACCGATTTTGGTTGTTTCTGTCACTGCTTCGGATTTGTGGTGTTTGGCCTTGGATTCACATCCCACAAATATGCGAGACTGTTGATGACTATCGCGGCTTAATGACAGGCTCTGACCTTTCCTACAGGGCCCTATAAAATGTCTTTATAAGTACTGGAAGTAATCATTTTATGAAGTGCCTACAACTTAGCTGTACAAAATTATTTGTAGAATGGTTTTATTTTTGTGTAAATATGAGTGTCTTGAAGATCGGGAAGATAAAGTGTTGGAATGGGAGTTAAGACACTCTCTGTTTCTCCATTTAAGAGTGTATTTCCACCTTTAAGTGGTTGAAGCAGGAGTTTTATACAAAATGTCATTTTCTTCCATCAACAAATGTCATCCGTTGATTTGATACACATTTATTGAGAATTTTGTTCGTCACTGAAGGAAATTTAAAGGAAGGATAAGGAGTAGTATGTGTCTTTAGAGAGACATTAAAAGTAAGGATTGTGTTATTCGTTCAACAGTATTTGTTGTGAGCCTACTATATGTTATAAACTGTTGTTGGCATTGCGGACATAGCAGTGAAATGAAAAGACAAAAACCTCTGCCTTCAAGGAGTTCGTATTCAAGGAAAGGGACAAAGAAGAAATAAGCGTAGAAGATGGTGACGAGTGCTATATAGAGAAAAGGAATTAAGGTCGAATGCTTAGGGGAGGTGAGAAAACAAGTTACACTATCAAGAAGGAAAGGTTCATGGATGAACTGGATTTTAAGCACAATTTTGAAGACAGAGAGATTTTGAAGGAATCCAAGTTTGACTAGGGGAGAGGGACAGGTCACTGAGAGCGGAGCAGGAGAATGAAGGTGACAACCGTGTGGGCAGAGGCCATAGTCACCTTGGTGGATTAACAGAGTTACAGAAAAGTCAACCATGGCAAGAAGACAGCCTTGCTGTTGGAAATTCACAATTCAGTTCAACAGGTGTTTATTGGAAATACTTATAAAATGTAAACTCCAAGGGCAGGAACCTTGTGCATCTTCCTGATCATTCTATCTCCAATGTCTACAACAGTGCCTATCTCGTAGAAGGCATTAAGCAAATTACTTGTTAAGTGAATGAATAACGGGAGAGAATGTCGTGTTAAGGCTGGTGAAACCAAATGACGAAGGGCCTTGAATGACAAGGTGATGAGCTTGAACTTGATCTTATCAGCAACAAAAAGATCATGTACAACACATATCTTGGCGGATCTCACTATTATGAGGTTCCCTTATCCCCTTGAAAAACCTCCCCTTCCTTTGGTTGTTTCTGGGAATTTTCCCTCATGGCTTCCACTGCTTTCTGTCCCATCCCCTTGGATGTGAGCAGATGACGTCTGCCATAGCACCTTAGGCCCTAGATGTGTGTGTGTGAAGCCCCCATGTTGCCAAGGAGCATGGGTACCCCGGAGCCACCAGCAGCCTGGACCACAGAAGAGCAAATGCCATTCCCACTCAGTGTGACTCACTGTCATTGGGCCTCAGAGTGTCACACATGCCTCTACACAGGTGTGTCTCATGACAACAACCCTGGGACTTCTCCTCCCAGCCCTTCTTTCCCTCCAGAAGACACAGATCTCCAGGATGGATATCAGGATGTTTTCCCTAAAACCTAACCTAGGACCTCGAGTTCCCCCCTTTCAATCTGCCCTGTTCCCTTCTGGCCATCTCCCCACAAGTTTCTTTAATCATCCCTCCTGGCACAGACTTGGGTATCATTTTTGACAGTTTTGGTTTTCCAAAAGAAAACCACTGGAGTGCTTATTCGACACTCTGGAGAATGAGACTGTCAAAGAAAACAAGTAAACAAGACGACTTACAGGGTATGAAATGGGTGAATGGATCAAAAGATAACAAACTTCCAGTTATAAAACAAATAAGTCCTGGGAATATAACGTACAGCATGGTAACTATAGTTAATAATACAGTAGCACATTTGCAGTTTGCTAAGAGGGTAGATCTTAAACATCCTCATCACAAGAAAAAGGAAAAAGAAAATTTTTTTGAAAGAAAAAAAAAAGAAATCGTACATGCCGTGAAAGAAATAAACCACACTCACAGGTATACGCTTGAGGACGCCTCTTCTTTACACTGGGTGGTAGGAGAAAGCTTTTGTAGAGATGCTAAGAAGATGCTTCTAACGTGAGACTCATGAAACAATGGTGACCTTAATGAAAAAAGGCAAAGTTTGGAAAATAAGTTGGTTTATGAAAGGAGATTGCTTTTGAGGAAACAACCTACAAAAGAACTCGTGACTTAATTACTATCGTTTTCCTGAATCAAAATATATTTTAAGTAAAGGAGAAAAAAATCTTGCAATCTGTTGAAATCGTCTGAATTGTGTACTCATTTCAAAAGGAAACAGGCAACACAAAGAGCTCTTCTAGGGAAATGTACCTGGTGAGTGGAGTACACCTGGGTCAGTCATTCTCTCCCGAGTCATCGTGGGTTTGGAGGCCTCACATGCATGTTCTGGGAGACACAGTCCTCTTTGCTAAGAGGAGAAATATTGTTTGGGGCTTCGGTAACTGGAGAGAGGAACTCTTTGAGGAGCTTTACTTCCAGCAGCTTGGACTCCTCCAGGATAAAATCCCTGATTCTGCAGAATTACACTTGACCAGCCAGAAAGATCCCATAAAGAATGTCTCCCACTTGCAGAAGTATGAGGTATGAGAAAATGTCTCCCCAACCAACCTTTTGCCCCACCATGGTTGGAAGAAGCAGTGGTTTTTGACAACAGTAACCATAGGCTGATATACCTCAGTCCCCAGAAAAAGAGAAAAGAGGCAGTGCTCCCATCCTCCACTGGGTCCCCACAGTGCTCCAGATTTGTTCTGTTCAATGCTATATACCCAGCAAACAGTGTGCCTCTCTTCCCCTGCTCACTACACCCTCCCCACACCATCCTTCCTCACCTTGATGACTATTCAAGTTTCCCTCCAGAAAGTTCAGAAAAGACCCAACATATTAACTCTCTCCAGGGAGCAATCAGATGACTGCCCTCAGGCACAAGGTGAGAGCTGTGCTATTTCAAGTCCCAGTTAACTAGGAGAAGGAAAGAGCAGGTCCTTCTAAAGAGGTGTAAACTGGCATCCTCTTACCATGTTCGTAAGCTGGATGCTCTTATCAGGACATATGGGCTAAGTGACGTGCCCCAGCCAGAGGTTCAGCTTTTGCTCAGTAGCTGGGAGGCAGGCTCAGCCATCTTTTGCGTCTCCAAGACCACTGTATGCAGCTGACAAAAGCTGAATTCCTGTTCTCAGGAAAATCTCTGTTCATACACAGACTGTGTTTCATTTCATGGGAAGTCTATCCATGAATCTTGGGTTGAGAGCCTAGGGTTCTAGTCTGCAGTTAATCCGGTCAGCATTCTTAGGGATTTCTGACCACCATTCCAGGTAGCTAACCTAAATATTCTTGTCTGGCTGAAACTTGCCCAAGGGTGGCCCCTGGATAAACCTCAGGAGGGCTCAGGCAAGTCACTGTGACACAGGAAAACCAGCAGCGAAACATGGAGGCGTCTGGTAGACTCCAGGATGACAATAAACTTGGGTCTGTCTGTGCTCATACTCTGATTCCAACAGCTTTTCTCTGGAATTACATCAATGGGACAGAACTTTTTTCCTGGCCAGAAGATGCCAACTGATCTGGCCTGAATATTGCTTGGCACTGGAGCTCCTTGGCCTGGGGAACTGGCCATCTATTTGTGTAACAGCTTGTGTGTCTCCCCTGTTCATTAGAGGTATACCGGCCACATTGGACTGGTACCAGACGTGTGGAGAGACTACTGGTTGGACAAAGAGAAACGATTAAGGGTTATTGTCTCCTATGGTCACATAGCATTAGCTTCTGCTTTGGAGTCCATATTTTTTTTTAAATTGCAGTCATTCAAACTCCAGTCTTCAGAATGTGATACCCTTCAGATAAGCCCTTCCAAGATCATCACCCACTGCTTTTTTCCCCCAGTGTTTGAACAGTACAACTTTTTAAAATGATGTAGTTATTGATGATACTACTCTCCTCCCCCTTCTTTCTCATCATCTCTGCAGAACCTGTTGTCATCCTGTGACAACAGCTAGACATATTGCCGTTAACACTTCCCAGCCATTCTGGGGTTGCCACGTGGTGCACAAGGCCAGGAGCAGAAATGGGGGAAGCAGAGCAGAGTCTGGGTCTCATTCTGACTGGACCACAGATGAGCAGATGATTTTGTGGGAACCACTCTCCCTTCCCACCTGTACTACCTTCATCTGCACAGGACAGGTTGACAGTGCCTGCTAGGTTTCTGCCACTCTTCACACCCTAGCATTCTGTGACTCCAGCTAATTAGGGTTTGTCATAACCCAATGTCTCTCAAGGTTGTCATTAAGATGTCAAGTTTTCAGGTAGGTGAAACGAAGCTTAGAAGCTGGGAGGTTAGAACCCAGAAGACTGACTCTGCTTCTATACCGAGTCCCCTGATTCTGCAAGAGCTGAACTGAAGAGGAACCTTCTATTACCAGTGCTGGGTTGGAATTTGAGAACTCTATTTTTATCCTCACTGTGTCTTAGAGTGAACTGGAACACTGGTGGAGAAAACTCACTTAGGAGACCAGCATTGGCCGGAAAATGGTTTTCTTTGTATTGGGGGCGTTGAGAGCAAATTTTGCTGTAACTTTGTAGCTAAAACGTGACTCTAGTGGCACAGCCTTCACTAAGATGGTCCCCAGTGTCCACCGTCATAAGCCTACAGATAAGCCCCAGATCAGAAACAAAAAGTCAAATGCTTCCAATGGAGGGGACATCAAGTGATGAGACTTAAGTGGCATCCCTCAAACACATCAGTTTCAATTTCTCATTGGAATCTAGGGACCCTGACAACGGAAGCCAAGATTTTGACTCTCCAAGGGTGAAGATGTTGATGGTGTTCATGGATACATTCATGCTCTGCCCATCTCAGTCTGGCCAAGTTTTCGTTGATCAGGGAGTTTGGAGGGTCCTGAAAAGAAGAGTCAGAAATTCTGCAGCAGGATCAAATTGTGGAGGAAAACTCAGTGAAGGGAAGAGTCCCCAGGGCCTTGGGGATTTTCCAAAGCTCAAGAATTAAATGAGGCAAATTTCATATGCAAAGGATGACCGGGCCTGCAGGGCGAGGGGTTCCCGGGAATTAAGCCAGAAGCTATTTGCTCCTCTTGAAGCAGAGTCTGGACAGAAGTTGTTGAAGAGCACAACATACCTACGGTGACAAGAACAATAGGAGACCTTACGCTTCTGTGGATAATTCAAAAGTCTGGCTCTTCCTGTGAAGCATGGGGAGGAAAACTAGAGTGTTAGACACCAGGTGATGCAGCATGGAAAAATAAAATAGTGTAATAACAGCCCAGAGAAAAGCAGAGGTTTGAGCAGAAACTGGGCTGAAGAAAAAAGAAAGAGACAACAGAAGGAAGGCAGGGGCAGGAAGAGAAATAAGAGCTATGACCCAGGCAGAGCAGAAACCAGGCCACACTGTGAAGCAGGGTCATGGGGAGGACCATTCATTCATTCGGTAGCTCATTCAAGGAATCGGCTATTCATTCAGCAAAAATTAGAAGGATGCCTTTGAGATGCCAGCAGTGTGCTAGGTCCTGGAGCTCCATGAGCAGGCAAAACTGACATGGTACCAGCTCAGAGGGAGTTTACAACCTAGTGACTGGGTCTTAGGTGCCCATCCTTAAGCAAGGCAGGTTCAACCCTGGCACTCCATGCCATGACGGGTGGACGACAGAGAGAAGCACGGTCCAGCTGCTTTCCAAGTCTAAAAAACACCATCGTCATCAAGAAGAGAGGGATCTGAGAAGAAAGTGTGGTTGGGAATAGAAATTGTGAGGAGTTCAGAGAAGATGGTGCCTGAGTGGGAAGATTTGAGCGGGGAAGTGGATACCGAGATGAGCACACCCTGATCGAGACCAGGAAGCAACAACTCTTTTCCAAGCCTGATCCCAGCTCAATCTTCTCTTCCTAGGAGAGGAAAAATGAAGGGAAGGAAGCTATCTAAAGATGTGAATAATATAAATAAGGATGGAAACAGCCTTGTGCTGTCTTTTCTTAACTTTTGGAACGCCTCTGAAAGAAGCACAGTTATGAGTCTCTCTCTTAACCCCAGCTGGGAGCTGCCAAGAGAGAATCACCCCCAAGGGAGGATGGACACAGTGGGCAGGAGAAATAGGTCCCATGATCCGCCCCTGTGGGCTCATCAGACTGGGAGTGTGCAGATCATGCTAGGTTTAAACACATCTAGGTGCTGTCACACACCTGGTGGGATAAACCAAGTGGTTTCGTTTATGGGAAAGCCTCTGGCCAGAAGACGCTCCCATTCACTATCTGAAAAGGCAAAAATCTAGAGATTTGCTTGGATTAGCAACACAGTATTACCGCAGGGTTAAAGCTGGACTATCTGACTTTCAAATCTTAGTGTAAATTCATTTTAACCATCTCCTTTCTCACCCTCTACCTCAGCTGCAGTGAGGAAATGGGTGTTTTGAGCAGGGCACATGAGGGAAAGGACCAGTATTTACCTCCGAAGCTGTGGACAACAACAGGAAGGCCAGAGTGACTTGGCGCTGCGTCGGCCAGACCTGGCATTAAGGGGGCCTCGAAGGAGAGAAGAGAAATGGGAGGAAAGGGACTAAAAGGAAATGTTGAGATGTCTGAATGCAGAACGGGGCTCTGTGAGCACAGAGTGTCCCTGAAGGAATTATGGGAAATTCCAAGGATCCCAAATCACCTCACTAGCATTCACATTCAGAATTCATGTGTTTTTTTTTTCTTTTAACTTAAACTCTTCAAATAATGGAAATACATTTCCCTCTCTAGCTGATTTACAGAATAGCGAAATTCCAAGACAAGGTTAACTTGGGGCATGCCCTGCTCATATATTCTCGTTAAGCCTGAGCCAGGGTCTGCCTTGTGAAGTAGGTTCCCTTAATCCTGTCACTGTTACTATCAGGAAGATATATTGGACAACATATAGGCATCAGAATTAAGATGAATTTTTTCTGGAACTGACTACATTCACACAAAACCACCATTCATGTTGGTATTGGCTGCTTTCTTCACCTCTCTGCTTAAGTTTGAAAAACCATCTTTCCAATTCAACACCCCCAACTGTACACCTCATCATTCTCTACACACCAACCTCATTCCCTAGAGATGTATTATTCTAATATATTTTGAGACTCGATAAAGGAACAAAGGCCCCAAAGTCAGACTTCCCAATTACAAATCCCAGCCCTCCCAGTAACCATCTGCTGAGTGACTTTTGTTGAATTATTCAACCTCATTAAACCAGTTTCTTCATTTGTAAAATGGGGCTGTCGATACGAATCATATAACTTAAAAAAATTTTTTTATTGGAGTCTAGTTGATTTACAATGTTGTTCGTTTCTGCTGTACAGCAAAGTGCATCCGTTATACATATACATATATCCACTCTTTTTTTTAAGATTCTTTTCCCATATAGGTCATTACAGAGTATTGAGTAGAGTTCCCTGTGCTCTACAGTAGGAATCATGTAACTCTTGATGTTACTAATGATGATTAAATTGTATGTAAAGTATTTAGCCTGTTCCCAATCAGACATTCCGTATGAGTAACTTATAATTATAGGAAAATGTTAAAAGTAAAGAATCATGCTTTCTCACTTAACATCATCATCTGCGTGTGTGGTTGTGTGTGTGTGTGTTTTAATTTCTTTGAGACACACTGAATTTATCAGGGAGTGTGTTTCAGAGAGGAAAAAAAATGCTCTCATTAATCACTGTACCATTTTGCCTTCTCTGGCTCTGCAATATTTAACTTTACTCTTTGTTTATATTTATGAGATTCTCTGAAAAATTTCAGGGCAATGCTTGCCAGAGTAGATTTTTAAGTCTACCCATCAGTTTTTCATGACTCTGATGGGTCTCTAGAGCAGAGAGAAAAAGAAAGACATAAAATCAAGACCTTTATTCAGCTGAGGCAAAAGAAAAAAGTTGTGCAGAGAATACAGAACACTGGGTTTGGAGTTCTATATCTCTTTATCCATCACTATGTTAGTACTGTAGCTATTAAGTTTGTGACAGCCACTTTAATCATCATTTTTTTAACTTGGAAATTGAATAAAATAACCTCTAAGACAGTTCCTGCTTTAGGGTTCCATGCTTTTGCCATTCTGCTTCCAAGAGCTATGAGATAGTGACCACATAAGATGTAAAGACGCCTGAAACTTGATCCCTGCCGCGTAAATTAGCGGATTTCACCTAAATCACCTAAAATAGGTGAAGAGGACAGGAAAGAGCATTTTAGACATCTGGACCCAACTTAAGAGAACAAAAAAAATGAGCAATGATCTGGGGGAAAGTTTGTAGTGAGTCTGCTTAGAGTGGAAGTATTAATGTTAGGAATCTAGAGTAGGTTTAGCACTGCGGAGGACCCTGCATGTCAAGCTATGGACAAGCATTTTGTTGCTACTGGAGTATTTTGAGCAGACAAGTATACTGTAATGTCAAAAGGCATCATCAAAGGAAAATTGTCAAAAGGCATCATCAAAGGAAAATAATCAAAAATCACTGACCAAAGTTGGCCAAGTCAATATTTTATAAATTTGGGATTCTCATGAAAATATCCAACTCCAATATTCAGGAGAGAAAGATTTCATAATTATTTAGGCTGTGCCTGTATAATACTGCATCAAAGAACAAAGGGAACATTCAGGTGACCCTATTTTATTATGAATTTTTGAATGGATTTCAACTTATTTTTAAATTCAGGAAAAACAATTTGCATACGTAGACTCAGCCTAAATTTCACGTTTTCATTTTTTAAAGCTTTATAGCGGACACCAAGTAATGATTTATCACTAAGAACCAGCACAGCCCTAACCCTTTGGGTCTTTTCCCTTAAATAACATTGCACATGGCCTTTGAGGATATTACCAAGGGGTTCCTAGGGGACAGTCAGTCAAACGTGAAAACTCAAATGCATTGGGAATCATTTGAAACTTTTTAAAGCTATAATAAGGTGTTTGTTTGTTGGTTTGCTTTACTTTCCTAGCCAATTGGCCCGTTGGCTTGCAAATAACATGTATGAATCTGTGTGTTTTCTTCCAGGGTCTTTCTTTCCTGATTTCAGGCCCTCAGAAACAGTTTTTAAAATAGCATTTTGGCTCGGATACCTGAACAGCTGCATCAACCCCATTATATACCCATGCTCCAGTCAAGAGTTTAAAAAGGCCTTTCAGAATGTCTTGAGAATCCAGTGTCTGCACCGAAAGCAGTCTTCCAAACATGCCCTGGGCTATACTCTGCACCCACCCAGCCACGCCCTGGAGGGGCAGCACAAGGACCTGGTGCGCATTCCAGTGGGATCCGGAGAGACCTTCTATAAGATCTCCAAGACGGATGGGGTCTGTGAATGGAAATTTTTCTCTTCCCTGCCGCGTGGATCTGCCAGGATTACAGTGCCCAAAGACAAATCAGCCTGCACCACTGCCCGGGTGAGAAGTAAAAGCTTTTTGCAGGTCTGCTGCTGCATGGGGCTCTCGACACCCAGCCATGGAGAGAATCATCAAATTCCAACCATTAAGATCCATACCATCTCCCTCAGTGAAAATGGGGAGGAAGTCTAGAGGACAGGAAGGATCAGGACAGCGGCATGATCTTAGGCACCGACTCCACTTCCTACTGGGAAGGCCAGTTCACATTTTGTGGGTGATGAGACAGGACCATTAAACCAGGGACCATCTGGAAATGGGCTGGGGAGGAGACCCGACTCTTGGGCAGTGGGTAGGGCTTAGGGAAGAGGGAGGGTGTCACACAACCATCCCGTTCACAATGATGATCAACAGCATCTCCTTGAGGCTGATGCTCTCTGGGTCATCCTCTGAGCCCGCTTTCCATGTCTGGCCCTTTCAACGAAAAACACCATGGGAAACAGAATTTCATACACAATCCAAAAGACTATAAATATAGGATTATGATTTCATCATGAATATTTTGAGCATGCACTCTAAGTTTGGAGCTATTTCTTGATGGAGTGAGGGGATTTTATTTCCAGGCTAAACTTACTGAGAACCACTTTGGGTTTTTACGGGGAGAGGGCCTGGAGAGGAAGAGACTTAAGATGGTGGCCGGTATCCAGACACGTTATTTTTAGAGCAAGTTTTAAACTCTACCATTTCTGACACATCCAGTTTCTCGGCTTGGGTGAAACTTGACAGTGAGAGTTACCTTTGGCTATAATGTGACTGCTTCTGATTCCCTAAGGATGAGAGTGAGGGGCACTCATTATGTCTCTGATATAATGGAGGCACGTCATCTACACTTGGGTCTAGAAAGAGTCAGGGAAAGATGGCTTTTCCTAATGGAACACAGTAAAGATGAGGGTCAATTTTTCAACTTAACTTCTACGGACAGAACTCCATTAAGTGGCTCAAAGATCGGGTGGAAGAAGGCTTCTTGTGTAACATATTTAAAGATCAAGAGGTTGGGTTGGGGTATGCTAATTTCATGCTAAGATAGAGGCTGCAAAATTACCCCACAGCCTTTTCAACATGGCCTAGAAAGGCTTTTCTTGGCAAATCACTTACCTTCTCCAGAACTCCATTATGAAAAACCAGAGCTTATAATACTTTGAAAGGCATATCACGACTCCCATTTTTTCTCAGCTGCTTCACTACTGCATAATGAGTGAAGTCCACAGTCCCCAGGGCACATGGGACATGTTGGAATGAGTCTGATGATCCAGAACTTTGAAAGATACACACGCTTAGCTTGGGAGGATGCTTTCTGGTCACCAAAAACCCATCAGAAACAGAAGTTTGCAAACGGTTTTGGACAGAAGCCTATTTATTCTGATAAAAGATCCAATCGTCCGTTTATTTAATCTATCCCTACTTTTTACAAGAACTTGGGGAACACACTGTTTTTTGCTTTATGTATACCAAATTTTGGTCAACCTTAATAATTCCGTATATTACAAAGATACAGATGGTGACTATATGTAAAAATTAAAATATTTTCGCATTCCACAATAAGAATTTAAAAGATTTATGTTTTTGAAATAATTCTTGACTAGAATCACTGGTCTTAAACTCCTGACCATTTCTGTGGCCTTTTTCCCCTATTGCGGGTAATTCCCTCTAAGAATTTCAAGGCAGATTGTAGCCATTATTTAACCTTCACAGCAAAGGTAGTGTCCCCATCATCCTTTCCTTCTTTTCTTGCAGCAAAATGATAATTTCCTGAAATCTTTCTAAAAGGCTAATTTCTCTGCATAGTGCCCTGGAAGGTATGCTCGTGTGTGGATTTGAGTTTGGTTGTTGGTCGTGTTTTGACATAGAATGTTACTGCTTTCTCAGCCCTTTCTGGAAAGTGTCTCGTGGTTGACCAGATAGACACTGTGCCTTGTGTTCGTAACTTGGATTCTGGCAGTAGATGTTGGCTGGATTTTTAGACTCTTCTGGTCTGTTTGCATGTCTCCTGACAGCTCTTCCAGATGTAGGTGTCCTATTATGCCAAGGGAAGGACTTGACTATGCAAGCCTCACTTCAGTTTCATTGTTGAGAAGAACTTCTTTTAGGATCTGAATTTTTAAATCTTACCAGGCTCCCCCTTACAGGACGTGTGTCCCCATGAAGAGAAGGGTAATAGCTTTTCTTCAGCAGAACATGGCTCCATATTTGAGATGTTCTTTAAACATCTCTACAGACAAATTTAAATTTTAGATACTAGAAAGCTTAGGATCGCCTGAAAGCTAGCTTTAATGCCACTTCTAATCAAAATAAACAACTCGAGGTCTTCCCGGGTGGCGCAGTGGTTGAGAGTCCACCTGCCGATGCAGGGGACGCGGGTTCGTGCCCCGCTCCGGGAAGATCCCGCATGCCGCGGAGCGGCTGGGCCCGTGAGCCATGGCCACTGGGCCTGCGCGTCCGGAGCCTGTGCTCCGCAACGGGAGAGGCCACAACAGTGAGAGGCCTGCATACCGCAAAACAAAACAAAAAACAAAACAAAAAAAATAAACAACTCGAAAATCTTTCGGTCATCAGATAAAAGCCATGACAATTGTATTCATGTAAAACTATCCATAAATAATTGTCTGCTACACCCTTCTCTATACCCACTCCCTCCAGGGAGGCAAACTTTAACATTTTTTTCCTTTCCCATGACATGATATTAGGTATAAACATGCCAATTTTACAAGAAATTGATAATGTCACCCAAGACTTAGTCCAAAGCTGGATAAACAATGTACGAGTTATATTTTTACTCATCCACAAAAATCTCTGTACCTTTGAGCATGCCAAAAGCTCTCTAAAATTGTCACAGTTAAATAAATGATCGTCATATTTATACTCACATGTTTACTGCTTCTATTTGGAGTTTGAAGAACATACCCAGAGTAACAGTGGTCAAAATATCTTCTCTAATGTGTTATAAAAAGCAGTTGCTTTGGGATTGTCTAAACATCACCAAAGATCAACTTGACATTGTGAATTTCTCCTGCAATTCAAATTGCACGCCTTAAGAGAGACCTTGAATCTCTTTACTCAAGAATTTCCCCAGACCTTTGCAGGGATTTCAGAAAAGCACTTTACGCGTCAAGTTTTCTTCCTTCTACCTCCCTTTTGTCTCATTTAAAGACCGCTTCTGCCTGTTATCACTTGGGATCTGCTAACACTCCCCAAGATATTAAGGTTCCTAACGCTCTAAGCCACCTACTTGGATTGGTCCATCCGTAGTAGACAGTGATGTTTGGGTAAATACATATTTTCTTTAGGCTTTCTGGTTAGGTGCTACTGTATGCCAGGCATTGGCAGAGCACTTGGCACCCACTGCCTCTAAATGTCATAGCAATTCCATTCTTCTTGACAGATAAAAAATTTGATAGTTAAATGTGACTAAGGACTCACCCAAGGCCAAGGAGGAACCATGATTCAACCCGAGGTCTTCCAAACCCTAAAGCCCGCATGATCTCCACCAATACCCCAGCCTCATAAGTAATGAAAGTCAAAGCTCCCCCAGTTGGGATTGGATATGCTGAGGATACTAAACCATACCCACACTTTTTGTTTCTTTGGGATTGGCTTCCAGTCAATCTCAGTAAACATGCTGCCAAATCACCATCCCAGCCAAACCCAAGAGTAGGTCGTAATGGGAAGGGTTTGGAGCCTATAATTCTAACTATAGGATGGCACCACTTTTGTAGGGGAGAATGGCCTGGAATGTTCTTCAGGCTTTGCATGAAGGACAAATTATATCAAACTGTGTGAAGATGGACATGTAAGAGAATGCAGAAGAGGCTGGCTTGGCTTAGGACAGCAAACACAGTTGTGGATGCAAAACGCATTGTGCAGTGTGTTGAAGTTATTGACGAGCAGCCAGTTCCTCAGCACACTTTCAGGAAGTATATCCCTATTTAAAATAAATAAAAAGCAAATGCAGTATCCCTTACATTCCCCTGTACTCCAAAAAAAGTGTATTTCTGAGTTGGAGAGAGAGAAGGAATTATAGATATTTCACCAGGAATTACACAAAGCCCAGAGAGTGTGTCAAATATGTGAATTTCATATCTGTCACCATGAGGAAATGGTTCAGAATGCTGGTCTTCAAGTAGCCAGAGACCTTGGCAATCTTTGAAAATGAAGAATCAGTTGGCAGCTATGTCTGCTTCTTAGATGACATCCTCTTGTTCCTGGATTTCACAAATGAAAGCTTTAAGTCCTGAGTGTCTCAGCTACCCCCATCCCTCAAAGTGAACCATCACACAGACCTTCTGGCCCAATAGGTTTCACGGTTATGGCCTGGGAGTGATAACTTGTTAGGAACTATTTGCTTGGGCAGGGAATTATTCTCTCTTTAATCACAGCTGCTTAATCACAGCTTGACAAACATTCTCACTTGCTTCTGGGGCTGCTTCTGCTCAGATCCTCTTGCCACAAGAGACTCTGTGTCTGAGTACTTGTTGACTTAATTAAGAGCTCTGCTTGTCAGCAAAGGGAGAAGGGAGCCCAAGCACATGGAAAGTAAATTCTTCAAGCAAAACCAGGGAGACTAAAAAGAAGACAGCAGTGGTAAATATGGAGGCATCCGAGGTATGCTCACTTGTTACTCTGATTTCTTTTTACACTACTAGGACTTTTAACCATGAAACTACCTGCACACAGCTCTGGTCGAGCCCGGTTGGAACACTGTTGGCCCCATGCTCCTTGTCTACAAACTGCTGTGGAGCAGGGCTGAGCCCAGGCTGCTGTGAGGTCCGCCGTCTTCAAAACGCAATGGCAGCAATGACTTCTGGTCCTCCAAAGTTCCTGCAAGATGAGTGTTGTGGGTTTGGGCTGGTGAAAGCCAGCTGGGATTTGAGCAGAGGACACCAGCCCTTGCCAGTGATCCCATCAGCATTACCTCTTTCATACCTCCCCAGACCCAAATGTCATGGGGGCTGAGGATGGACCTTGTCTGTTCTGTATAGGAAAATGTCACTTCTTTGCTACTGCAACACGGACTACTGAGTCTCCCGCCTAAAAGGAAGGTCATGACGTTGGAAGGGGGCTGTTGAGGAGGAAGAAGATTCACTGTGGACATTGCTTGGAGCTGTTCGATAATGCGTTGCAGCAACTGATAAACGAGGAACTTCCCTAAAGCTGGTGCTTATTCAGTTGTCTTTCTAATACTTGTGGCTCAGGAGTTACGACAATACTTTCCCTCCATTTCACAGTCAACGTTGCACGTTATGAGCTGGAAATGATTATTGCGAAACTGTAAGAAATACATACTTAATTAGGTAAAAAAAAAAATCTAAGAGCAAATTAATACTATATTTGACAGGGAAAAAAATAATGAAGGCACTGACCTATTAAAAAACCTGAGGGCGGGGGACGCGGGTTCGTGCCCCGGTCCGGGAGGATCCCACGTGCCGCGGAGCGGCTGGGCCCGTGGGCCGTGGCCGCTGAGCCTGCGCGTCCGGAGCCTGTGCTCCAAAGCGGGAGAGGCCACAGCAGTGAGAGGCCCATGTACCGCAAAAAAAAAAAAAAAAAAAAAAACAAACCTGAGGGGCTTCCCTGGTGGCGCAGTGGTTGAGAGTCCACCTGCCGATGCAGGGGACATGGATTCGTGCCCCGGTCCGGGAAGATCCCACATGCCGCGGAGCAGCTGGGCCCGTGAGCCATGGCCGCTGAGCCTGCGCGTCCGGAGCCTGTGCTCCGCAACGGGAGAGGCCACAGCAGTGAGAGGCCCGCGTACCGCAAAAAAAAAAAACAAAACACAAACAAGCAAAAAAAACCCTGAATATAGTAGTTTCATTCCGATGTGATAGAAAAGAAGCTACAGAAAATCCCAACATGAGTTTAGTATTTTCTTCTATTTATTTAATATTTCATATGGGTCCAAAGTACTTTTGCCTATCTCGAGTTATCCCTGTGAGGCAGAAAGAGAAGGAAGGAATTATTATCTTTACCTAGCATCTGAAAAAACAAGGGGAAAGATGACGTGAAGTTTAAGGATTTCTTTGAATATCTTCAAATCCAGCCTCTGACTTCTTTTTCCATGATGCTCTCAATATCCCCAAGGTCCACTGCGTTTCTCGAGACTCTGACATTCACATTTCACTCACTCACCTCTTGAACCGTATTTTCAGCTCTATTTGTACCTTCTCTCCTGCTGTATCTCTGCCAGCGGCTGGGCTGATCAAGATTGTTCTAGGGGCTGAGTGCATATTTGTCTAGGGTTCTCTCACTGACTAAAAGAGAAGCAGATGTAATCTGTTTCTCCCTAGATAGGCAGCAAGAGCTAAGGAAATAAGCAAGGTGGGGGGCTCTTGGGTTGCTCATCGGAGTGACATGTAAGGCAAAGTCAGCAGTGATTGACACCTTAAGGACTTCAGGAAAGGTCCCAGAGAGAGAGTTTCGGGAATGTTTGTTTTACAGTGAGCCTGAGAACTGTATACACCCCGATCATCACCATCAACAAGCTGTTCACTTCTTCTCTTGCACCAGGCAATGCACTTGGCACAAAAAAATACAGAAAGGCACAGACAGTCCCCAGCTTATGATCTGGGTGTGTTCCAAGCTCATCTGTTGCATTTTTCCAAGAGGCATTGTTCTAAACGGGGACGGGGAAGGATGTTCCCAGATGAACCAAAAAATAAAAATCTATTCCACGTCCACCAGGGATTGGTCAACTTTTTCTGCAAATGGCTAGACAGTAGATATTTTAGGCAGTGTGGGCCATACGGTCTATTACACACTCTTCTTTGTTTGAATTTTTTTTTTTTTTTGGACAACCCTCTAAAAATGTAGAAACCATTCTTAGTTCACAGGCTATACCAAAAAATAGGCCATGGGCCAGATTTAGCCCATGGGCCACAATTTACCATCCCTGATCTCTGCTATGACTAGTTTACAGTACAAATAATGCTAAGCAGTGGATTTAGGTGTTCAACATACAAGCTTTTTTTTTTTTTTTAATATCCCATTGCCACATCTGCACTTGACTACATTAACATTCCCGAACTGTATGAGTTGTTAGGTCAAGTGACAAGTTGAAGCAACTTGTCAGAAGCAACAGCCAATCAGAGCCATCTGACCAAGGTCCATGTGAAATCCCTCCCAGCCCCATGGAGCCCGCTGAAGGGAGGTCCCCAGAGGCTTTAGGGGCCACACACGGCTCCTTGGGAAGGCCTTCTCACCGCAGCGCAGGCACCCGGGCATCTGAGGGTCTGCCCTGGAGCTCATGAGGACCTGGGGTCCAGAGGAGGTGCCGGACGGGAGGACAGCAGCCAAAAGACCGGTGCTAGTTACTAGCAGGCGCTCTCCTCTGCCTCCTTCTCTCGTTCTTCTCTTCCTTTTTGTTTAAGTCTGAAACGACCTAAGTAGCCTCGAAATGGCGTTACTATGGGGAACATATTTAGCCCTCCCCTGGGATGACGGAGCCATATTTCTCTGAGCTGGGCGCTTTGTGGGCGGGGCTTCCTTCCCGGCCCCTCCCAGTTCTGATGGGCAGTCAAGCGAGGAAGGCTGTCCCAGCTGGGAACAACGTGTGCCGTTCCCTTGGCCCAGGACCGGGTGTGCACGGGGCTGAGAGATGAGACTCCGCTGGGGTGGGGCATGGGATGGGGGGAGGGGCAGACCTGATCGGGAAGGACCTGGGAGGGTCCAGACCAGTCAGTAATAACACCACTGCCCGTGGTGGGCACAGAAGGGAAGGCTCTGGGGCAGGCGCTGTGTGGCAGCTTCCCTTCCCTCCTCCCGGCCCTGTCCTGTCATCACCATCTCCTTCCCTTCCTTCCCGTTTCCTTTCTCATCCCTTCCTCTCTCTCCATCCTTCTGCCCTCTCCTCTCTTGCCAAGCTTACAAGCAGTGGTGACGCTGGGGTAGGTGCCCTTGCTCCAGAGGGGGCCAGTTCCCACGGGGTTCAGTGCTGACAGTTTGGGGGCTTCCCTCAGCTGCTCTGTCCCCTCCCACGGCAGGTCCGTGCCCTCAAGTGAGTCCAGGGCAAGAGACACTCCTCCACCGCCCCCCTCCACCGCCCACCGCCGCTTCAGAGTGCAGGTGAGATCTCCACAAGGACCCTCACCCTCTACCCGGATTGCTGTCTTTGTCTTCTTATACTATTAGTTCCAAATGAAAGCTACAAACACCATTGTGCAGTCACATCTCAGAAAAGAGTCAGGAGTGGTATCTATTCCCTCCCCCAAGATGTGCGTTTCTCCTTTTACCAACTGCACCTCTCACTCTCAGACAGGTTCGGAAGTCTTTAGGGACCCTGCAAAGTCCCCTTCTCTTTCTCTTCTTCAACTTTCCTCTCTTGCCTTTGTTGTTGCTGCTGTTTTCCTTCACTTCCTCTCAGGTGTGCCTCAGGGCCTCTGAGGCCTTGATTAATCTTGTAAACTTAGTTTCATGTTAGCATGAAGCAACGATTATTCCCCCAGAAGAAATACTGTAGGCAAAACTCAGCTGGGTGCAAGGTGTTCCTTCTTTTCTGGTGCTGCTGTGCCCGTCTCTATCCCACCAGCCCATTTGCTCCTGGACCTTGTTCCTGGACCTCCTCCTATTCTTCATCATATCCTTGCACCGGGAGACTTTCTACTGCAAGCAAAGGGTCCTCTCCTACCAAACGTGCTCCTGCTTTTGCTGAGGCAGGTCCTAGCATTTGTAATCCCTCCGTCTGCTCAGACCATCATAACAAAGTACCACACACTGAGTGGCTTAAACAGCATTAGTCTATTCTCTCACAGTCTACAGGCTGGAAGTCAAAGATCAAAGTGTCGGCAGGGTTCATTCTTCTGAGGTGCCTCTCCTTGACTTACAGACAGCCACCTTCTCCCTGTGTCTGCACACGGCCTTCCCTCTGTGTGTCTGTGCCCTAATCTCCTCTCCTTAGAAGGACACCAGTCCTGTTGGATCAGAGCCCACGCCAATGACCTCATTTGACTGCAGTTACCTTTTTAAAGACCCTGTCTCCAAATACAGTCACATTCTGCAGTACTAGGAGTAGGATTTCAACATACAAAATTTAGGGGGGCCGCAATTCAGCCCGTAACACTCCCCTTCCCTCTGTCTTCTTTCTGCCCATAAAAATTCTTCCCCAATTCTTTTCCCACATTAGAAGTTCAAATGCAGCCCTTCCTGATCACCTCCAAGTTCCTACAGCAATTGTCTATAAAATATATTTAACTACTTGTACACTTTATTGTGATCTTTCTGTTGCTTTTAAAATCTATAACTTTTTCACTTTAAAACGTACTTTACACTCTACCTATATAGGTTTCGTCTTCTCAACTAGATGAAAACTCTTGGAGGACAGGAAGTGTCATATGGCTTCATATTCCCACAGCAGTCCTCAGCACCTGGGTGGTCATCTCTGAGAACTGGGACCCCTCATAAGCAGGCAAGGAGAAAGCAAGGGACCACTAATTCAAGCACTAGTTACAGGTATCTTGGGAACACCAGATGCTCCACCAGGAAGGCTCGGGTAATAGCTGATGACAAGAGGCTTCTGGTTCTAATCAGGGTTCAGAACCCAGCAGTGGGCAAGCCCAGGCTAGTGACTGTCTCCGGACCCACAGGCACGGAATCCCTCCCCAGAGCCATCAATGAACGGGACAGACTCTAGACCCTGAGAGAAGGTGAGACAGAGCAAAATGGGATCAAGAACCAAAGCCAGGGAATTTGCTGGTGATCCAGTGGTTAGGACTCTGTGCTTTCACTGCCAAGGGCACAGGTTCGATCCCTGGTCAGGGAATTCAGACCCCACATGACTTGTGGCCAAAAAAAAAAAAAAAAAAAAAAAGAACCGAAGGCAGAACCCAGTCCTGGGAGTTGGGTCACTGAGGAGCACGTGGGAGGCTGTGATCTCCACGGGGCCCCCATCCCAGCAGTGGGTGAGTGCTATTTCAATGACGCCTGCCCTGCATCAGGATTAGCTTGGAAAATGGGTGCCAACCAGCCTCCAGTTAGTTTTTACTCTGCTTTGTCTCACAGCCTAAGAGTAGAGGAAAGGAAAGTACACTGACCTGACTGGATATGAGGATGTAGACAGCCATTCCCTGCTCAGAGGCGTTTTCATTCAGACCTTCTGAAGACCACCTCCCACTCTTACTGCCCACAACCCTTAGTGACTGGAGTGGTACAATCTCAGCTGCTGTACCTCCTGTGTCTTGGGTCCCACTGCCCATTCAGTGTGGCATTACAGTACCTTGCCTGGTCCCATTTCTGTTTCGTCAACCCCCCCCCCCAAGCCCCTCACTGTAGACAAATTTATTACCTACATGGTGCTTCCCTGACAGCCGTAGAGAGATGCCTTCTCTTCTGCCTGGATTTTGCTGAGAAGCACAAGCATTTAACCTCATTTGGAAGAATCAGCGAAGCATCTGTTGTCATGCTCTCTGGATGAAGAACAATGCCACTTCGGTTCCCGTCCCCCATCTCCTCCCCAGAGACTCTCATATTGGAAGTGTGCCTGGTTCCACAGTAATCTATCACAAGGGAACACAGTTTTGTCTAGAGTAATGTGGTGTGCCAGCTTCAATCCAATCTAGAAATTACAGGAGGAAAAATCACATGAAAAGGCGGGTCCTACAAAAGCATTAAGTATATTTAAGGCCAAACCATCCAAAATAGGGTTGAATGTGTGTCGCAATGGCTTATTGATTTATCCAGTAAAAACTATCTTTCCTCCCCACTCTGGTCCCCATGCCTTTTGCTAAACCCAGCCTTACCTTAATAGTGAAAAGATTTTAAGCTCTGCAGCTTGGCTAATTGAAGTCTCAAGGGTGGGAAGGCCCTGGGCATATTAATCAAAAGCTGAGCATTGGTATAAATGCATCTTAGCTCCAGCGTCCTCCCACCCAGGCCCTGTGTCATAGCAGAGGTGACAGTGGTTGTAAAGAGCTGGGAAAGAGGGAGCACTGCTGACTGGGTAGATGAATTGAGCAGATTTAATAAAAAATAAGGATGCTCAAATTCAACCTGATAAGTAGGAAGGCTGTTAAAAAGTAGGCTGATGAAGTATTTTAAGAGCAAAACAAGCAAGATTACAAATATTTACATAACAAGTTATTGCGAGTTTTCTACATACTTTCATAACGGAGTTAAACATTTATTAGGGAGTCATTGAAGAAAACAGTGGGGTCCCCTTCTTGTCTCCATTCCTAAGAGCTCCCCTGACCCTCTGCCTCTTTATTCCAAACGTCACGTACAACCTTGATCCCTAAACTTCAGCACATGAGAGCTGCCATCCTGCAACAGAAATTTTGCTTCAGCTTGTAAAGCCTGAGTCAAACACATGCTTTCTTCATCAGATGTGGAGGGCAGAAAATAGCTACTTTTGTCTCTAGGGTATAACGAGCCATAAGCAATCCATTCTCCAGTATTACCACACCTACTTAACCCAGTATTGCAGACAATGAAAACGAGTCTGCTCCATACAAGGCACTGTGATGGAATATGGTAGAGATAAATTCTGAAGAGTAAAAATTACATTTTTCCAGCATCTGCTATGTGCCAAGCCCTCTGCACATGTTTGATATGGTAAAATATAAATTTTTACAGTCGCGTTACCAAAGAAATAGTTTCACATAGGGAACCACCACAGTGATATGGGTGTGAGAAGAATAAAAACAGCAAAATCATAAAGGAGTACAGGAAAAAGAGAAAGGCTGGAAAAAGTTGAGCTCTCTGTGCACCTTTCTCTGGGGTTCACCTGTGCGGGCGGGCACCCAGTTTGTTGAAACCTTGGCCTGATTTTACCCCATAGCCCATCATAGGAGGGGAACTGGTGGATTCTGTAAGCAGGGGCCTGGGAGCCACAAGGCCTGGGCTTAATTTCAAGCCCCAGCTCTGCACCTAACCGAGTGACCCTGGACAAGTCATGTGACCTCTCTTGGCCCCTCGGTCTTCCTCATCCGTGAAATGGGTAAGCAAATGAAATGGTGGAGGTGAAAACACCTCATGCGCTGATAAAACGTATGAAATCACAGTAGGCCCCCGATAAATGCTAGGCCTCTTTCCCTGTCATTTGCCCTCACAAGTGCTATATAAATAAAACATTATTATAAATTAGATCACCTTTACGGTATCTTAAAGCACTGAAAACTCCACGTGCAGGAAAAGACGGAATAAGTCTTTCCATTTCCTTTGTTCTTCATCCTAGTTCAGGTTGGTCCTTTCTAGATGTTGGTCATCACCAATTCAAGACACTAGTGACTCTTTCACTAGAAAGGAAGTCACAGAATAGGTGTTTTACCATTGCCCTGGGTGCCGTCATTCCTAAATTTAGTTTGCTGGCCACCAAAATCCAAGTTTCAGTTACTTCTCCACACCCCCATCCCTGACACCTTCCATGATCCTGTTTTCTTCTGGTTGGAAATATCCCCACCAGAACATTTTGTTTTAAATTTTAAAAGTCAGGCTCACTGTGCTACTTTGAGGCTTTCCACGCAGCTTTCAAATTATAGACGACCCAGAACAAGAGTACCCAGTGCTGGTGCTTATAATCCTTCTCACACTGACGACTTACTTGGCAAATAGGAAGTATTTTGTTATCATCATTGTTCTGTGAAAGACAGTCTATAGGATGCAGTCATTACATAAAAGATGTGTATGTGTCTACGTAACCAATGTCACAAGAAAGAGAAGTAACTTTGACCTGTGGAAGACAGCAGAGCAATTGAAGCAAAGCTTGGGTCTAAAATCGTCTCAGGAAATAGGGCTGGACACCACCTGGGCTGGGGAACTGTCAGAAGTAAGTGTTTACAAGACAAAATAGCAAATTCCAGTCATGACCCGCGGGCAGTTTAGATTTCAGCCGGAATTAAAACCCACATCATGGGAGCACCAACGCATAGTCTTAGCTCTAATTTCAAGTTCTGCTCGTGACAGCCTCGGCATTTCCGTGGACCCCTTTAAATGATCTCCAGGACCCTTCTGGGTAAGTGGCTTGATAGGAGAGTCCACGCTGCAAGCTCAGCTCACTTGGCAGTCAGCTGGACTCAAAAGGCGGTGTTTGGCCGAGGAGCTGCCACCATCTCCCTGCCAAATGGCCTCTCGTGACTCAGAATCTCAAACTTGTTTTAAACAGAGGGGAAAAGTCACTTTCAGGGATGAGGTTCTTGGCCCGACTCTGCTTCGTAGAAACACAGGCTATGTCTACATCGGTGTTCTGGGTTTTTGAAGCAGCTGCTGATTTGTGGCAGGGGTGAGTGGATTGGTGTTGGCCCAAATTAAAAAGAAGAGTTTTCCATCCTTTCAGTGCTGGGAGATGGAAAACAGAGCATCACCTCATAGGAAGCGGAATGCAACGGGGCTGCGAACAGGAAAATAAGCGTGGGCTTCGATTTACAAAGAACCAAAGTCTGAACTTGTACAAATGAAGACATGGGTTTGGAGTAAGAATTCTTACTCTACAGGAGGACAAAATTTTCATCAATTTGATGCAGAACTTTAGTATATTGAGTATTAATATAATTCATTAAAGGTTAATCTGCCTTGTTTTCTGAGGGGGCATACATCCATTATATGAAGCCAGCTTCACGTTCATGAGTGTGGTCCTTACCACCCGTTGAAGGGGAGGGTGCGTCTCCATCCCAACCACCTTTCCTGCTAGCCGCTGTCTTTTGAATCCACCTAGGAGCTTGTACGTCTTCCCTGCCATGTGGATTTCCTTCTTTATCCAGCATTTATCTGACTCAGGCACAAACCTTGCAGATTACTCTTGTCAGCGCTGGGACAACAGCGATTTAGGAAATGATTTTGAATGTAAAGAGAATGAAGAAAACAGATTTGAGGAACAATAGCTCAGCGTTTTGAGACTCAGCTTAGTACAACTCCCCCTGTTCTGTTCTGAAAAGGTAGACATTGAAGTTCCTTTTGTGTCCCTCAAATTCTAGCACATCGATAAGTAGAAGTCATACTGCAAAACAAAATCATCTTCCTGCAAAGGAAGCTGCCTTTGCACATGCAGCTCCTTCCCTCATTTACCTGTTCTGTAATATCCGGTGAGGCACCTGTGGTCTGTGGAGAGTCCAGGCAAATCAGTGAGAGCAGACAGTGGTAAGCGCTACAGCACGAGCATTCATGTGGTACCATGGGAGTTTGGTAGAAGCTTCTCAAAAATAGTGACCTCTCGGTGGGATCCTGGAGGACAAAGTGGGATTGGGAACAGCGAGAGTTGTTCCAAGCAAGGAAGGGATGCACCCGTGCAAAAGCCGAGGGGCTGTGATCCCCAGGCATGTGCTGGGCTGCCTCTTCCTCCAGTGGGCCAGGGCAAGTGGTCAGCCTTGCTTATCATGGCGGCCAAATCCCCAGCCCTCACGTCCTCTGCAGGCAAACTACGCTGGCTGTTCTTCTCACTCTTCTTTTAAGCCAAGGAAGAACCAAGGACGAGCCAATAAATCATGAGTCTGGGGCCTTTCATACCAGAGCTCCTGCGTTTGGCTTGGCTGAAGGACCTTATTTTCTGTCTTCTGATGATCTTAGGTCTCAAGGCTTAGCGCAGCATTACAGGCGGATGGCTAAACAGAAGAAAACAAGTCTAGTTCCGTCGTGCAAAGAAACATTTGCTTGAACATGAAGTAGCTAATCCGTTAGAATAACAAAACACTTTGTTAGTCTTAACGAGCAAATCTTAGAGGATGCAATTAATGTTTTTAAAAAGGGAGGAGTTGTTTTTAGCAAGAAAATGGGCGCGCAATACGTTTTCAAAGAAAGAGTTTTTCCTACCAAAAAAATGCAGAAAATAATTGGATCACTACAGTACCCCCGGAGGCTGCCTTTCCCACCGTCCATCAGGGAAGGGTGGGTATCTTATGCTGGTTGTGTCAGGGCACATTATTATTGAAGGGTGCCTAGGGTTTTATTCCACACCCAGTGCAGCAGAGGTGTTGGGAGAAACTGAAACGGAAATGAAGGCCTTGGAGCTGCACGTTTACAATCAAGCAGCAGTGAGGAGGGACTTGACTTTCTGGGACTAAGGAAAACAAATTTGGAGGTTCCTTCTGTCTATGAAAATAAATCTGAGTTTTAGTAAATAAAGCTGATGCCATTTAAGCATGAACCCCAGGACATTCCCGGCTTACTGCAGCTTTATGGCTTGTCGCCTCATTAGATCTGTTCAAAACACAAACTCGGCATTTCCACATCGCCAGGGAAGCAAGCGTGAGCTGACGGGCTGAGTTGAGCTGCTATGGTTTTCCTATAACCCCTACTATTGCTGTGACAAATAAGATCCCCACGAGGTGTGAGTTCCACTACGCACTGCTCGCGAACACGTCCACCTTCTCCAGGTTTGCTATCTGGTCGGTTGAGTTGATCTCACCAACCTTTCCCGCCATGTAACAAAGTTCGTCTGAATCACGCTGGGAGTTCGGTCTGTGCTCTGTGCTACAGGAGGGAGGACTCTCTCTGATGTCAGATAGACATGCTCACGTGTGTGAATATACTTGAATTCGTTGCACCATTGTGTATGGACGCATGTATATGACTCCCAGGCTGACTACAATGGCTTCTAAAGCATTTAATTCCTTTTGAATGGATTCAGTATCCATAGAATGTGCTGTTTAAGTGTTTCTGCATTTTCTACATGCCATTTTTACAGATCCATTTGTTTCTGATGTGATGTGGTGAGCAATCATGTTGGTTACTTTTTTTTAAGAAAACAAAAGTATATATAAAGCAGATGAATAAATTATTGAAAAAATGGACTTTATGAATCATGTAACCCACTCTTCAAAAGGAATTTATTTTATTTGTTTAATAAAGTGTTCAAATTATAAGCATTTATACTATCCTTCTAAATATGGATGCCATAATGTTTAAATTGTGTTGTTCAATATCTATGTATATTCTCTAATAAAATATTTTAAACCTCTTTCTTTATACACACAGTGCCCTAGTTCTTCAATCATAAGGCATTGTTAATATGTCTGTTGAGAACTGGAGTGGATAACTCTTAAGAAGGAGAGTTGATGCCTTCGGTCAGCTATATAGGGTAGATTGTACATCAGATATGCGAGTTGGCAGTATTCAAGGCACAGACAAAAGCTGAAATATAACTGCATCATCAGGTTTAGAGGAAGGGGAAGTTGATACTGAAGCCAGACACACAAAAATGTTGAGTGTGTTCAAGGATAGACGTGCTAAGTAACCCAAAGCCAAGGCAATAGGTGAGGGGGGCTAGTGGTCAGAGGTGGTCTTGGGGAGCACAGTTCAAGGAGAGTTCTTTGATGGAGATTCGTGTCTGACCATGGTCTCAGAACCTGGAAGCCCCAAGACAACACTTTAGCTCCATTCCCCCAATGGGACTCCTTGGCAACATGATGTCATCATTGGGGACAGGAATTCTGGAGTCAAATTGTCACGGGCTCCAAATTCCCTCAACCTCTTGCCACCTATATGATCTGAAGCCAGTTATTCAACATCTCTAAATCTTAGTTTCCTCTTCTAAAAAATGGGGACGCTTACTGTACATCGCTCAGAGGGTTGCTGGGATAATAGAATAAAACAAAGCATATACAATGCTTAGAACAATGCCTGACATCTAGTTAGCACTCAGCAATTATAGGCTGTTCCTTTTCTCATTGATCTTGATGTTTTTGTTGTGGCCATTGTTTTTGGCTGCCCACAAAGATGAGCATTGCCTTCCTGGTGATAAGAGACCATTATGTTTTTTACCCAAAGTCCTTAGCATCTCAGTCAAATGACAGTACCACATCCCCTACACATGCTGATTCGGGTTTTGCCAAATGATGTCATGTCTTGCGGATGCTCTGCTGGTCACAATCCAGCTTCACTCCCTGGGGTCCCACAGAGGGTGTGGAGTGCAGGGCAGAGGCAGGGTGGGAGGTCAGTTATTCAGGTTTTGTTTTCATGGAGCATGGAACTGGCAAAACGGGTTTGTAAACTAACAGCACAGATTATCCTGATGACTTCTCTCCTTAACTCATTTATTTTTTGCCCCAGGATATAGACTCTGGAAGAGGGAGAAAATGGAGATATGGTCAGTTTTGCCATTCATTAGTTCCTATGAAGGTAGAGAAATAGTTTGAAATTGATGACCGCAGTGACCTTAGGGACATATCTCTGCTGGGCATTCTTCTATGGCTAATATTTACTATGGGAAGCCCTATTCTAACTAATTCAAATGTATCATCTCATTTAATACTCATAAGGAAGTGCTAGGAATCAATTACTGTGCATTTGTCTGGAAGTGACAGAATACCCAAATAAAAGTGGCTCACGCGATAGGAAATGTGTAATACTATTAGCAATAATTTGGCATGAAAACATTCATCTTTGCCAAAATGCCCTGAAATCAAACTGCCTGGGTTAGAATCCTATCCAGTGATGTGTCAGTAAATGTTTAGCAACCACGTCTCAGGGGAAAAAAAATAAACAAAAGAAACCCCCACGATGTACAGCATTTGCCAATTCTTGGGGTGTAAATTCTCCCACAGTAACCCATATCAAGCTGTCAACATGAGGTCATTGAACATGGTGCTGGGGAGAGACGAGCATCATCGTCTCTCTAGAGCCATAGGAGCCAACTTTAGCACACCTGGGATCCCAACCTTGCCCCCTTAGTAGTATGTGACCTAAGCCTACCCGTGGGTTCATTTCCTTCAGCTGTAAAATGGGATAATGACAGTACCTTCCTCACTGGATTTAATACATGTAAGAATTTCTGTGCTTATTTCACAGTAAGCAATCAGCGGATGTTAGTTATTATGCTATTGTCATTGTTAATACAATACTGCTTCACACAGACACAAAGCAGAAGCCATCTCAGAATAACAAAAGTGTTCATCCTTACTCAATTCCTAGAGGAGCAACTCTTCCAAAATATACGTGACAATATTACAATCCCATTTTAGACACTATATAGCAACTGATTCCTCACCCCCCATTCACATTGAATGTGTCAGTGTCTGTTTCAGACACCAAAGTTTTTCACTGGTAATTCTACTTCTTTGCATTTTTTTATCCTAACCGAAGTATTTAATGATTCTATGAGCCAGTTTTTCTCAAGAGCCTCTTCATACCGAAATCATCCTGCCAACCAATTATTATGATCTCTTCTGTTTATAAATACAAATTGCCTTCAACAGTGTTTATGAAAAATAATTATTCTGTTGTGTAGGGGGACCAAAATAACCCGTTATCCCTTCTCACTTTGTTATTATCTTCTTATCCATACACTCTTTTCAAAGATAATATACGCACACGGTAGACTAAGTAAATAAAAGCACTACCGTGTCATAGTATTGGGATGAGTTTTGGGTCCCTGAATGCTACCACACACCACCCTGTAGTCTCTTCTCCAGGAACTGTACACAGAAACGTAAGAGCCAAGTGGGAAACAAAGTACAACTCTCATTAATCCCCAAGAGAACTCTGTTCCCACGCGAGTTTTCCTACACCGACTTGCCTGAATCTAAAATGTCCAAGTTTGAGGAACAGACTCCGGTGTCTACTTGGATCCAGTCCCACGAGCAAGGCATTGGTAGGAAAGCTGAAACTGAGAGTCTGATTTACGGCCACGCCTGCTTTCGGAAGTGGGGCCTGATCATAATGCAATGCGGCTGGGAAATGGACGAAAAAGAGTGGATTCCTGCCCACTAAGAATACAAGAACACCAAGCCAGAACATACATTCCTCCTCAGGGTGCCCGGTGTGGGAGATGTGGTTATAAGGGCAAAGGACAGCAGTAGAACAAGAGCAGATGTCTCTTCGTCTTCTGTGGGCAGAGGTACAAGGAGAGGAGCAGACATTCTTCCCACCATCCCCATATGAATAAATCCCACTGTGGGTATAAAGCTGAAAAGTAACAGTTCTACCGACCCCCAGTCCCACTCCCCAGAGGCAACCACCTTTCCACTCAACACATATCTGTTGAACATCTGTTATATGCCAGGCATCATCACGGGATACAGTAATAAACAAAGCAGGCGAAAAAAGATTTGCCCCATGAAGTTTCCATTCTAGAGCCTCTTCCAGAAATGCTCTACACATATGCAAATATATGGACCCTTTAAAAATGTTTATAAAAGGAGAATGAGCCAGATATTCTGATTGGTTACAGTAGATGCATTTTTATAGTTCGGTGATTGAGCAATTGGTCGATGCTTGATTATCTTAGATCTGTAAAGTTTTGCCTTAACAAATACCTGACAAAGTTAAGAGAGCAAAGTCTAGTCTCCTGCCCTTGGCAAAGTTCCTGTTTGATACTTTGAATTCTGGAAGTCTAAAACGACTTCAAGAGCCATAAACTTATTTCAACAGCGTTGTCACTGCTTAAAATATTTGGGGAACTCTTTTTTTTTTGCTGTACGCGGGCCTCTCACTGTTGCGGCCTCTCCCGTTACGGAGCACAGGCTCCGGACGCGCAGGCTCAGCAGCCATGGCTCACGGGCCCAGCCGCTCCGCGGCATGTGGGATCCTCCCGGCCCGGGGCGCGAACCCGCGTCCCCTGAATCGGCAGGCGGACTCTCAACCACTGCGCCACCAGGGAAGCCCTGGGGAACTCTTTTGAGAGTACCTTTGGAATCAATTTATATGTGGTACCTCTTCCTCCTCCTTCCCGTGTTATATACTTATGACCACGAATATCCTAGCCTTGACACGCTAGGTCTTTCTGGAACTTCTGGGTCCCCTCTGTTTGACTGTGTGTGTGACTGGTGTCAATGTCTCCGCCAGATTGCTCTGTCATCTTGGTGGCCAAACACAAGCTGGAAGAAGGGTTGAACCACTATAAAAAGTTATTCTGAATAAATTCAGTGGGAAAACATTAGGTCGATGGTGTTCAAATTTTTTTACAAACAGTGCAGTCCTCTCTGTGTATAGAATCCTACACAGAAGGCCGACATGCAGAACAAAGAAAAGCAGAGCCGTTCTGGAACGACGTGGGAGGCAGGGTAACACCGCAAACCACTCAGACACGCCCCACTGCACACACACTCTTCCCTGGTGGCCCCTGAGGAGCCCCCACGGGACCCTTAGGACCCCCAGGAGCAGGGTTTAAGCACCACTGAACTACACATTCTTCTGGGCCAGGGGGTAGCTCACCTTCTCATAGACTTGGCACAAAGCAATCAGCCAATAAAGGTTTTCCAAGTGAGGGAGGGAATCAGGTAGTAAAAGGCTTTTGGGGTCAAAGTGTCTCCCTAAAGAACTTAGTTTTTAAAGAAGCCTGCTAAAGATCAACAGAGGGCTGATAACCAAAGATAACTGCCAAGCAGGGGCCCATTTCTGCAAGAACGATTTGCTGAAGGTTGAAATCCAGAGCCAGCACAAGTTTACGAGGACTGCAGAGGAAAGGGCACTGACGACTCTCTTTGAATCCACGGCCTGGGTGGATGGTGTAACGATAACTGATGACAGAGAAGACAGACACTCAATTTCCAGCAGAGAGAATAATCTATTTAAAAACTGGAAAAGTAGCACAGTGGTATTGAAGCAGGATTCATGGGAATTACAGCCAGGGCAGGTGGGGTGGCCAGGAGATGCTGGGCCTCAGAAACAGTGGCAGGGGTGCAGGGGAGCCGTGGAAGAGCAGAAATGGGGATGGGAGTCTCTGTGGGGCCCAGGGTCCACCATCTGCCTTCCCTGAGCAAGTTCTGAATAAACTGCTGACTGTGACCAGGGACTAGCAAGTAGTTAACACTTGTTTACCAGGTACTGTTCTAAATGTTTTCCATATACTACTGATTCATCCAAAGTTCCCAATAAAACCATCAGGTAGGTTCTATTATTTTTCTCCCTTTTATAGAAGAGAAACTGAGGCCCAATAGGGCTTAGGGGGTTGGAAAATTTACATACCAGTAAGTGGCAGAGCTAAAATTCGAAGCCAGCCAATCTGACTCTGGAGACCAGTCTCTTAATCAATATGCCATGATGCCTCTGGAAGCTAGGCTCTCAGTTTTATTGCCAATAAAGCTTCAGGTTGCAGGAGACAGCTTATACCCGTGGACAACTGAGCTTTGTGAGGAGCTGCCCCATCTGCTCTTTCCAAATTGTCCAATCAGGAAACATCAGGCAAGCAATGAATTCAGGGCAGTACGAAGACCCGGCGACAAAGCAAAGCCGAGGGGCTGATTCCCTGCAAATGGTGGCAAAAGGTAGAGCCATGGGCCTGGGCAAAAAGTCAGCAACTATGACAGTCATTATATGGCTTCAGACACCCCTATATGACAGGCACTTAAGACACACTGCCCAAGCTCCTCTTTACAGCCAGCTTTTAGAGCATGTGGTAAGCTCCTTTTACAGATGAGGAAACCGAGGCATAGCGAGGTCAAGCACAGCTCACAGTTTCCCAGCTGCTGCATGCCAGAGTCACGTTTCCTGTCTGCCTCTAATAAACCTCACTTTCTGGCAAAGATGGAAGAGAAACTTGCTGCAATGCAGAATATTCAAACGCTACCCTAAATTAGTACATTGCCTTTAAAATTCTCCACTGCGTGTAGTCAAGCTTTTAATAAAATGTTGACTATGGCTTCGCTACAAAAGTGTATTCACTGTTGACAATATTCTCTCATTCCAACGTTAGGACATGCGGTTTTCAAATTCAGACAAGATATTTAGAGGTGGGGCATCCCTAGGCCTATGGTTGCTTAACCACACTAATCCCCAGTTCCCCAAGCAAGCATCGTCAGTTTAACACTCTCCTACACGCAACTGCATTAAGCAGCCCCTAAACTAATTTCATGGTCCCATGAGTGAGCTGATACAATCTGACTTCCTGACTTTCTGATGAGAAAGCCAATGAGAGGCCCGGCACCAATAAAACGTGGACACCAGCATCGAGGCACCAAAAATTATTATTCCTTTTGCAGCCCCATTCGGCCTTGCAGCTGGAAGCCTCCCTAAGGACTCAGATCTTGAAATTCTCCAGATAGGAAATATTGCTTCCAGAAAACTTTCCTCCTAGAATTCATCTCAGTAACGCTCTTTTTAATTACTTGCAAAGACAGCAGCAGAGTTACTACCCTTGCCCCCAGTTAGCTGGTAACTGGAGAGTTGCTGACTTAATCACTGCCTGCTACCCACATCAAGGGCGAGAGGGGTCCTGTCACATTAGAATCAATATTTAGGAAGGGAACAAAGAGTCTCTTTTCTCCAGGCTCAGTACTCTGCAGAAATTTGGGAATACTGAGGTGTGAGAAGAATTCACATTCATACTTGGAAGAGACATCTTCAAGTTATGCCTCCAGCTGGAGGAGAAATACTAGATACTAGAATACCTAGAAGAGAAAATACTAGAACAAAACAGGAAAGACAAGATTCTCATGTCTCTGGTACAAGATCCCCGTGCGCTGCTTTGGATCGCAGTCACCTGAGAAATAATCAGTAGAAATGACGAAAAATGTCACTGATCAGCTAGCATCACTTTCCCACCTGCTTAGGGTTAAAAGCTGTGTAGGCAGGCAGGAGAGTCCTCCGCCTTGACCTTGAGGGGCCTCATTTTGGATATGGCAAGAAATCCATGAGGCCAGGGTGACCCTTCCAACCTTCTAGACCACATCCCAGGTACCCTGGAATGCCCAAAATGTCCTGCCCAGTTGGCCCTGAGATTGTTTCCAAAGCTTGCCCGGCTTCTTCCCAAGTCTGTCCATTTAAGCCGTGGCCAAGGAGGGCTGTTTACAGGGTTGTGGGCAGAGCTTGGACCTGCGGCCCAGGGAGTTCAGACACAGGCACACACAGAGCTGAAGGTGGCAAGCAAGTGAGCTGCAGGCCAGGGGCCAGCTCTCCAGCACAGGTCTGGTCATTTGAACCTGCCTTCCAGGTCGTTCTGAATGTGTATTTGTCATAGTAGGAGGAAGAACATACAGTCATTCTTGTTATGGTCCATAATGGGGCTGCAAACCTGAATAGCAAATACGGAACCACTGCTCTTAGGGGAAATACAGGGTTAGGTTCCTGGAAGCCTCTGCTTACAACTTTTGTCAACAGATCAAAATATACCCTTGTTTTATGTGTGCTTCTATTTGAAGAGACCTTATTTAATATATATTGTTGGTTCATTAACATTGAACTCATGGCCAACAACGCTGTTAGATGTCTGAATGAAGCTTATCTAACACAGGTGTTTTCTTCACAAGGCACATCCCAGCCCTCTTGCACTTAAGAACCCCAGACAGCACTTCAGAATTAGACTTGGAGTCATTTTAAACAGTGAAATCCCCAACAAAAAGCAGAAAATGTAAAAAACATGACACTAAATGAACTACAGAAAGGGACCTCGATTACAGTTGGAGTTGAAACAAGAGGCACACTGTTGCTTTGTTCGACCTCAGATGGGGACGCAGGAATGATGGTGAAAATGTCACGAGTATTGATTTGGGAGTTATAAATAAACTTTAGCAAGTAGACAAATTTGCAAATCCGAAATCTGGGAATAATGAAGATGACTGTATTTGATTTAAGATGATGGCATTTGGGCCTCCACTGACACTCTTGCCTTGGTCCAGAAATGCTATGGGTAAGCCTGTAGACAAAAAAAATAGATCCTTCCAGAACTGTATTCTAACTAGTTCCTGGCCAGAGGAAAACCATCAGTCCATTTGTGCAACTTGAAAAAGGTGTGGCTACAAAGAAAAATGACATAACACGGAATTCCCTGGCAGCCCAGTGGTTAGGACTCAGTGCTTTCACTGCTGGAGCCTAGGTTCAGTCCCTGGTTGGAGAACTAAGGCGCCACAATCCACACAGCGTGGAAAAAATAAAATAAAATAATCTGAAAAAGAAAGAAAAATGACATGATAGGTGGTCTGAGTTTCAGAACTTCCACCAGTGAAAGGGCAGAGTGGACTCCTGGGGCCGGGGCTAAAGTATTGGCTGGTGAGGCAAGTTGAAGCCTACATGGATGATTACTAATGTGCTTGGCAACGTCAAAAGAATCATGCCCATATCCTTTGATGGCTCCATGTCTGACCCTCCGCTTCATCCTACTTCTTTCCTCACCATGCCTGGAGCCCTCAGTCCCCTGGCTCAGTCATTCTTCCCTGCATAGCCCAGCAAAACCAACCATCTGCTACAAAACTAATCATTGCTACCACTTATGGAGTCCTCCCCACATGTCAGGCAATATGATAAATGCTTTACATGTGCTATCATTTATTGCTCCCAGCAATACTATAGATGGTTATTATTAATCCACGTTTTACCTATTAGAAAACAGAGGTTTAAAGAGGTTAAGTAATTTGCCCAGGGTCAAGCAGCTAGAGAATCAGTGCTGTAAAACAATACATATTGATTGATGAGGTCCAATATTATTTAGTCCCTCAGCCATACTTGTCCTTGATCAACCTCACTCTCTTCAGCTGCTGCTGCAATCCTGGACATATTTTGGGTCCCAAGACCCTTGCCCCCTTCCTACAAAGAAGTCCTCACTTTCTATTTCAACAACAAAGGTTAGAAGGTAGGTGCTTCTTTGACTGTACCCCCAAACCTACAGATTTATCGAAGCTATCCCAGGAATAAAATAATAACAACTGCCATTTATCAATTGCTAAGAACTTTACAAGTTATGCCTTATTATCTTTACCAAAAAAACCCTGCTGGGAAGCATTTTTGTTCCCCATTTTACAAGCAAGGACGTTTCAGGAAATTCATGGCATGTTTTATGATCTGCTAGGACAAGTTCTCCACATTATCTTTTCCTTTTTCAAAAACTTCTGAAACTTCAAAACCTTAGACTTAACCATTTAGTCAGTCCATCAGATAAATTTTAGTAACGTAGAATTAGTTTGCCATGTTCTAAGAAAATAGTAACAGGATTTTGATTAAAAGGGTATTACATTCATAAATTAATCCAGGGCATACATATCTTTACTATGGGTCTTTCCTCCTGGGCAGGGGGACCTATGCCCAGCCTGGGCTGGGAGTGGGAGCCAGGACCGGGCAAGAGTGGTTGCATCTCTTTCAGCAGGGGGTGACATCCTTCCAAATGCTTAACCTCACCAGTCTCTTGGAAGGAAAGAAAAGCAGCACAAAGCCACACCTGAGACAGGGCCCAGAGCCAGGGAGCTCTCAGCCCAGCTCAGCTGTATTTATAGTCCCTTCACCCCTCCCAGGGGAACCCCCATCCCAAGCCTAATGACACACAGTGCAGGATCCACATCAGTGATTCTGCTGGGGATGGAGTGAGAGAGGGAGCGAGTGATGTTAGAGGTTAAAGAGACACTAACAGGATCCTCAGCCCTCAAGACAACCAAGGATGGATGCTGCTGTATTTTTTTCTTTTTTCAGCTTTATTGAGATATAATTGACAAATACTACTGTGTAAGTTTCAAGCATACAATGTGATGATTGGATGTAATACATATTGTGAAATCATTGCCAAAATAACGTTAGTTAACATGTCCACCATCTCACATAGTGACCATTATTTTCTGTAGTGAGAACATTTTTGTCAAATTTCAAGTATACAATTCAGCATTTTTTTCTTTTAGTTTTATTGAGATATAACTGGCATACACCACTGTATACGTTTAAGGTCTACAGCGTAATGACTTGACTTACATATATTGCAAAATGATTACCACAATAAGTTTAGTTAGCATCTATCTAGATACATGAAAAAAGGGGGGGAAATTGTATTGTTAAGTATAGTCATCATACCGTACCTTAGATCCCTAGAATTTATTCATCTCGTAACTGAAAGTTTATACACTTTGAACACCATCTCCCAATTTCCCCCACTCCCCAGCGCCTGACATCCATCATTCTACTCTGTTTCTACGAGCCTGAAATTTTTAAATTTCATATATAAGTGATATTATATAGTATTAGTCTTTCTCTGCCTGACTTATTTTACTTAACGTAATGCCTTCAAGTTTCATCCATGTTGTCGCAAAGGGCAGGATTTCCCTTTTTACTGCTGAAAACTATTCCATCATAAATATATATATATATATATATATAAATTGGTTTATATGTATCTATATATATCACATTTTATGTATCTAGTCATCTATCAGCAGACACTTAGGTTGTTTCCACATATTGGCTATTGTGAATAATGCTGCAATAAACATGGGGATGCAGATATCTATTTGTGAGAGTGATTTCATTTCCTCCAGATATATACCAAGAAGAGGGATTGCTGGATCATATGGTAATTCTATTCTTAATTTTTTCAGGAACCTCCATAGTGTTTTCCATAGTGGCTGTATCAATTTACATTCCCAATATCACTGCATAAGCTTCCCCTTTTTCCACATCCTTGCCAACAATTGTTATTTCTTTTCCTTTTGATAATCACCATTCTGAAAGATGTGGAGTGATATCTCACTGTGGTTTTGATTTGCACTTCCCTGATGATTAGTGATGTTGAGCATCTTTTCATGTGTCTGCTGGCCATCTGTGTCTCTTCTTTGGGAAAATGTCTATTCAGGTTCTCTGCCCACTTTCAAATTGGATTGCTCTCCAACAAAGTGTGTCCGTTTACTTTTCTGCCAACAATGTTCAAAAGCACAGATGTCCCCCATACTCTCACACCATTCATTCTACTATTATCATCCTATTGTATTCTTTTTCAGTCTGATAGACCAAAATGACATCTTGCTTTGTAAGTATATTTGATTCCTAGGAAGGTGAAACCTTACTTTGTAAGTTTATTGAGAATCTGTGTATCTTCATTTCTTTTTATATCCTTTGTCTCTTTTTCCACTGTGGTGCCTGCCTTTTTAAATTAAATTTCAAATCCCAGCCCTGCCACTGACTAGCAGTAAGGTATCCACTCTGTGTCTTAGTTTCCTCAACTGTAAAATAGGCATTCATCTATTCAGTAGGTTGTTAAACGGATTAAAGGAGTTAATATATGTGAAGGGCTTAGACACATAGGTGACCTGACACGTAAGAACCACTACATGAGGGTAGGCTGTCATTCCAGTTATGTCCCTAAGTAGACAACAAATCCTAAGGTTGTCTAAGCTATACCCTGCTTCCGTCCCAGGTGCTACCAAGCCCGTGCCTCAGGCTCTATCGTCTAGTTAGCCATGCTGCTCTCTGAGTTCGAGTCCTAGGATAGACATCATTAGCTTACTGGAAACATAAACATCTATTTCTTTAAACTTCCTTACTACAATAATACACACCTAAATCTCTTCCCTCTGGAGTGCCAGGTTAAGGAACTGTCAGCCAGTTTAAAGGACCGGATAAGAAGGAATAAAGAGACAAAGATGATAAATGCCAGATTGGGACTGACATATACACACTACTCTATATAAAATAGAATACGAATAAGGACCTACTTTAGAGCACAGGGAACTCTACTCAATGCTCTGTAATGACCTATGTGGGAAAGAATCTAAAAAAGGTTAATATATGTATAACTGATTCACTTTGCTGTACAGCAGAAAGTAGCACAGCACTGTAAATCAACTCTACTCCAATAAAAATTTTTAAAAATAAATAAATAAAATAAGGGTACCAAGAAGCAGTTATAACTGATCAATTTGATATTTCCATATTCAAGAAAATTTTGTATTAATCTCCACTCCGCAATCATTTCATATGTAATATTCTAGCAAACTTGTAAATATATTTTTAAAATAAACTTTATCTAGATTCTAAAAAAAAAAAAAAGAAAAAAATTAAAGGATGATAAACGCTGAGCCAACTCCAACCTGAAAAGCCTACACCCTTGAGATCATTTGAGCTGAGTTCACCACTGTGGCCTTTGAATTAATCTCTAATTTCCCTGGGGCGAGATCTCACCTGCTTCACTGGGGAAATGTCCTGTAGGAAGTGATGGTCCAGATTGACTCTGCTCCGACCCTAGAACTGATTGCTTGTCTCCAGTAACACCCATTCCTCCTTTGAGAACTTCCCCTACCACAAATGCCTGTTCTCTACGGATGGGAACTCACTAAAGAGAGGAGCGTCTGGTCCCACCCCGGCAGGACCTGGAAGAACAGTATTGAACACATCACAGGTCCCTGGGCAGATGTTCCAGACACCCAGCAGTGTGGGTTGAGGTTATGATTCTGATGAGAGAGTGGTCAGGATCCAGAAAACTTGCATCCTATTTTATTTAAAGCTATTCCTGCCAGGTTTCCAAGCCATTTAGGTAAAAAAGGGCAAAGGCAGGCAAGTGACAGCTAATCATAACTAATAAGGATTTGGCCCAAATCCCTCTCTGGTCTCCTGCTTAAAATCCTCCCCGGACTCCCTGCTTAAAATCCTCTACCCTGACCCTCAAGACTAGCTCAGATCCTCTTCATATACATTCTTGCAGCATCCCATACTTCTTGGTAGCACTTATTAAATTATATATATACACAACTCATTTGTAATTATGCGACCAACATATTTAGTAAATTTCACTAAATTTAGTAAAACACAACTGTATTAGTCAGGGTTCTCTGGAGAAACAGAACATTAGGATGTACATATATAAAGATTTATTATAGTTACTATAAAGAGATTTATTATAAGGTGTTGGTTCACACAGTTGTGCAGGCTGAGAATTCCCACAACTGGCTGTCTGCAAGCTAGAGACCCAGGAAGACCAGTGATGAAGTTCAAAGGCCTGAGAGCCAGAGATGGTGTAGATTCCAGCGCAGCTCTGAAGACCTGAGAATTAGGAGAGCAGAGGGCATGAGAGGACCTGTGTCCCAGCTCAAGCAATCGAGCAAAGAAAGTGAACTCAAACTTCCTCTGCTTTTTTGTTCTATTTAGGCCCTCAACAGATTGGAGGATGCTTACCTGCCTTGGTGAGGACCACCTGCATTACTCAATTCAACTCAAATGCTAATCTCTTAAAGAAACACCCTCACAGACACATCCAGAAACAATGTTTAACCAGATACCTGGGTATCCCATGGCCCACTCAAGCTGACACATAACATTAGCCATCACAACAACAACTACCAATTTGGGGTTATACTTTTTAAATTTTCTGTTGGGATTTGGATTTTATGATACCTAGAGTTCTGACAAGTATTTTTTTGCAACCAATTGTTTTCGTATCATGTGGACAGAATCTATGAGAAATCAACACAGAGACACTGCATGGTCCTTAATAAAGTAGAACACATAGAAATGACCTGGGTTGTCAAAACCTCCTCCTACTAGCTAGCTACTCCATCTCTAGGCTCATTGCCCTATGTAATTTACCTACACATCCCCACAGGATTAATATGCTAGGGCTGCTGTAACAAATTACCATAAACTTGGTGATATAAAAACTATAGGAATTGTTCTCTCATAGTTCTGGAGGCCAGAAGTCCGAAATTAAGGTGTGGGCAGGGTTGGTTCCGTGTGGAGGTTTTGAGATAGAAATTGCTTCATGCCACTTTCCTGGATTCTAGTAGTTGCCGGAAAATCTTGGCAGTCCTTGGCTTATAGCTGCATCCCTCCAATCTCTGCCTTTATATTCACATGGCCTTCTCCCCAGTATCTCTGTGTGTATTCTCCTTTACTGTCTCTTATAAGGTCACTTGGCATCAAATTTAGGGCCCAACCTAATCCAGGATGATCTTATCTCGAGATCCTAATAACATCTGCAAAGACCCTTATTCCAAATAAGTTGGTCACATTCTGAAGTTCTGGATGGATATATCCTTTGCAGGGGATATACCATTTCACCCACTATACCCACCGAACTAAATTTTCTCAAGTATCATATGGAAGGCAAATCTTCAGTGGCTATAAAGAGCTATAAAATTAATTGCAGATCATTTAGCCTGGTCTTTGGTGCCTTCCACAATCTTACCTCAGCCTGTGTTTCAATCTTATCATTCCTTCTTTCCATACGTGAAGTTAACACTTCTGCCAGAATTTTCTACTCATTGCCAATCTACACTTTCCTCTCCCTCATCCACACTGAGTAAGTCTTCTCTTGTTTTCTTCATCCTTTGTGATGCATTTTTAACCTCAACTTCTCCAGAAAGGCTCCTCTGAGGATATCTGCGTGGAAGATAAGTATTTATTGTTTGCACTTGCCATTTGAGGGACTCTTGCACTGTCTTTTGACATCTTTTTGTTAGTATCTGAGCAGTTATTTAAATTATATTGTTATTTAGCTTCTCATATGTTTCTGCTTTGTCTTCCCATATTTTAGGTTCTGTGCGATAGGATAACCTGTCCTTAAATTCCTAGCATCCCTCCCTCACAAGGAACCTTTGTTACTTTGATTTAGAGTTCTCCAGAGAAACAGAACCAGTAGGATGTGCATACATATATATACAGAGAGAGAGAGAAAGAATTTATTATAAGGAGTTAGCTCACATGATTATACGGGCTAAGTCCCAAGATCTGAATCAGGAAAGCCGAAGACCCAGGAAAGCTAATGTTTCAGTCTGAGTCCAAAGGCCAGAAAAGACCAATGTCCCAGCTCATGCCCTCAGGCAGGAGTTTCTTCTTACTCAGACTTTTTGTTCTTTCTATTCAGGTCTTCAACTGATTAGATGAGGCCCACATTGAGGAAGGCAATTTGCTTTACACAGTCTACTGATTTAAATGTTAATTTCATCCAGAAACATTTTCACAGACACACTCAGAATAATGTTTGGCCAAATATCTGGGCATTCCATGGCCCAGTCAGGCTGACACATAAAATTAACCATCACAGAGACATACAAAGGAGTAGCAGTTGGCCCCAGCTCTGCTAGTGAATAATGCACCACTGATCTCTAAAATCAGACTCAGCAACTTGGAACCACGAAATTTTACTGCAGGTTCATTCCAGGTTGAGTGAGATGTTTTTCTAGAACCTACTCTTTTTAATTAGAGGCAGTTGCTCTTCCTTTAGTGGCTCCTGAAACAGGATTAATGAAATAGAGCAATGTTTATTAGCAAACCAAATAACAATGTAAATATCAGCTGGCTTCTTATCTTCCCAACCCATATCCCACATGCCATCAGTTCTGACGATGTGTGCTTGAGAGAGACAGAAATCAAGTTCATGGGGTCCACGAGGAATGTTTTAAGATTCCCTCGCGAATCATTACATTTACGCTGATGTACTATATCTGAAAGGTCACTTTGGCTCTACTTTGCCCGTAACAGATAATAAATATTGTTGAATCAGTGACTGCGGAATATTCATTTCTACATTTACACTCACACTGCTAAAATATTTTCCTCCTATGAATGTGATATTGTATGTCATTTCATCATTTGGGGAGATTTATAGAAGAGAATTACGGTGTGATACTGTCATTAATACTGTGAATGAAAATGTACTGAAAATAAAATAAACTCTCTTCAAAATCTGTCTTCCACCGCCTCCACTTTTGCGCTGTAGTACATAATGCCTTACCTAACACTAACTTTTTAATGCTTAGCTTGAAAAAGTTTTCCTGTGACATCCCCTAGTGCCTTTTGTGTGTGTGTGCTATAGAAGCACGTTTTAATATTTAATAGACTTCATTTTTTAGAGTAGTTTTAGATGCACAGCAAAATTGAGAAGAGAAGAGAATTCCCACATACCCCCTCAACTCCCCACACATAGCCTTCCCCACCACCAACATCCAGCACCAAAGTGGCATCCTTGTTACAAGTGCTGAACCTTCACTGATACATCACTATCAAGCCAAGTCCATAATTTACATAAGCAATCACTCTCGGTGCTGTACATTCTCTGAGTTTGGAAAAATGTACAATGACACGTATCTACCATTACAATATCATACAGAGTAGTTTCACTACCCTAAAAATTCCGTGTGTTCCACCTATTCATTCCCTCCCCTAGTGCCTCTGAGTTCCATCTATTTTAGGATAATGGTATCCTGTGTCTGTACCTATGAACCTCCAGAAATAATCTAATTCATTTAAAGTAAGCATTTCTTATTCATCCATTACATGCTGAGCACCGGGCTGCACTCAGAGGCTTGTTAATCAAGAATATGCCACCGTAGCTGTATCTGTCCAGCTGTCACTGTCCTGCCGGGAGGACGCGCATCATTCTAAATAATCCAACAAGGAACACAGTGCAGGGAATCGGTTTTAAATGTGTTTTAATATGTATATGTATAACTGATTCACTGTGTTATAAAGCAGAAACTAACACTCCATTGTAAAGCAATTTAAAAAAAGTGTTTTAAAGTCTGGAAGGGCAAAAGGAATAAGGATATGAACGGGAGGCTAGGAGAACAAGAGAAAAAAGAGAATTGTCACCCGGATATCAGAGAGCTGGCCTGGAAATCCCAAGCCCACACTAGGTGCTGGGCTACTTGAGGTATGCTCACTGCCGCTGGGGGAAAGCGTCGATTGCTTAGGTCAGGGTCCCACTGATACTGCTGAAAACACCTCCGCGTGGGAACCTCCAGATGCCTGTAGTCCCTTAGCCACGTGCCAGTGCCGCTGCCACTGTGCCCAGGGGGTCCCTCATGTTCCTGTGTGCCTTGCTGGGTATGCCAAGGAGGGAAGGCCTTGACAACCAAAACAAATATGGCGACGTCCACGCAATGTGTTGTGTCTGGACTTGCCAGATTTAACAAATAAAAATACTGATTTAGGGTTTCCCTGGTGGCGCAGTGGTTGAGAGTCCACCTGCCGATGCAGGGGACGCGGGTTCGTGCCCCGGTCCAGGAAGATCCCACATGCTGCGGAGCGGTTGGTCCCATGAGCCATGGCCGCTGAGCCTGCGCGTCCGGAGCCTGTGCTCCGCAACGGGAGAGGCCGCAATGGTGAGAGGCCCGCGTACCGCAAAAAAAAAAAAAAAAAATGCCAAGGCAGAAGTCACTTTTTTCCCCCCATGTTTCCTCCTTGCAACCAATCTCAACCCCGAAAATTTCCATTCACTACATCTCTTTCCTGACTCCAAAGTGTATACAGATACACACATATATACATAGCTACACACATTTTTAAAAAGAAAAAAGGAATCCTGCTATTCAAAATGATTGCATCTTACTTTTATATTATTTAATAATATATCTGGAATGAATACTATATCTGAGATGAATCAGGATGTCTAGATCTACTTTGGCCACTTTTTAAAAAAATTGTTATTGGGGTATAATTGATTAACGATGTTGTGTAAGTTTCAGACGTACAGCAAATTGAATCTGTTATACAAAAACATACATCCACTCATTTTTAGATTCTTTTCCCATGTAGTACTTTGGCCACTTTTAATGGCACACACTATAACTTATTCAAAACTCCTCCATAAACGGGCAACTAGGTGGTTTCCACTGTTTTGCTATCATAAGCTAGGCTGCAACAAACTGTCTTACGTACATATGTCTTTATATAATAGCGATATTATTTCTAAAAACATAGATTCCTTGAAGTGATACTGCTGAGTCCGAATACAGACCTGTCTTTAACTGTCTACTGTTTGAAAAAAAAATGTGTTTATCAGGGGTATTTTCTTTTTATTTTATGTACACCTGTATTGCTTAAATTTTTGTAATGAGCGCATAATTTTAATAATAAATAAAACCTCTTTAAAAGAATATAAGGTATAAAAGCCTTTGATCACTTTGGGTCATTCCCTGTAAATCTTTCTTCCCAGAAATACTCTCTGCTATTCAGACTTCTCAATCGAAGCATGTGCACGTGTGTGAGAGCAGGATTTGTCTGGTTGCTTTGTTGATTGGTTGGATCATTGTTTGTTTGGCTTGTTAGGTCTGAGGGAGGGGCTTCTACTGGCTCTTTGTACGTAGGTATGATAACATCTTGCAATCCAAGGAGAGATTTCTACACAAAACTGCAAAAGGACCTGTGCTGTCAAACTCCAAATCCTGTTTTAGAACATCAGATCCATTTCTTCCTGCTCTGGCTTTTGGTATCAGTCCTTTACCATAATCAATCATGGACATATAGGGCTGCAACATCACTTGCTCCTTGATACATAAGTGTACAGATCTCAGAGGACAGGAAAGACACTAAAGATCCAGTTTGCTGAACTAAATCTGTATCTGCCCTGGCCTACCCATTGACAATGTGAATGGCTACACAGCCAAGAAGATTGCTGGTATCCCTACAGCGTGTGATTGGTTTTGTTGAAGCAATCCAATTGATGCAACCATTTCAAGTATTAATTCATTGCCCAGAGCTTGCCCATTATAATTATTTAAAAGTAAATGAATTAGAAATCATTCAGCCTGAACTTCAGTCCAATGGGAGACTCACACACAGAAAAGAACTAATTTTATTTCCTAATGGAGTAGCAATGAGACAATAATAATCCTTTGACCTTAAATATAGAGTCTCAGGACAGGAAGTCAAGACCCGTACCGAATGAACAGGCTCCCAACCCTGAAACCTCCTGGTGAAAACCAAGACTAGTTTTAATAAAACTGTGTGCTCGACTTATTCTATTATCGATAGACTAGTATGTCTCTTGCCAGAAGGACACCTTTCACAGTCTCAAATCTGCAGTCTGGCTATTTCTAGGTGCACCACTGCAATATCACTGACTCCCCTGATGCATTCCACAAAACCAAAGAGGCAGTTAAATTAAATTACGAAGCTTAGTTTTCTTATTCCTGGCCTCCTAGCATTACCCAGAGAGGCTTCTACTTCCATTAGAGAATACTCAACTATAAATCTCGCCCCAAAATGCATTTGCATGTGGCTCTGTAGTCACTGATGGGTCCCAGGGGCTTCCTCAAAATTACCCTCCATTCTTGTCTATATTCCAGTGCTCTGCCTTGCGCTGCCTGAGGATGGGGCTTGATAGCAAGAGGGGCATATCCACAGAGGGGACGGAAGGGAGGGAACACGGTCCAAGGAAGGAAGACGATCCTGTCCTCACAACCAGCTCATAAAAGAAGGAGATGGAGGCTGTCATTTTTCCAGGGGAACTCGTGCCTAAGCCCCTGACCCACAGGAATGCAGTAAAGACCCATCAGTTTTATCCGCAAAGCTTTCTGGGACTTGCCCCACGGTGAATTGGTGCCATGGTTAGATGGCGCCTTAATTAGAATCTAGCTGTTGTAACAGTCCTGGTTCAGTGATGATCTGACAAAGTGTCACAAAAAGAGACAGACTTTATCGTTTGCTTGAAATTTTGTTTTTGCCTAGGGACATCTGGCAGCAATCATAACTTACTCATTTGGACTGAATGAATGGTGTCTTATTTCCTCCCCTATGTGCAAATCCTCAAGTATGGCCATTAGAGGAGGCTGAGTTCTCGCATGTCATCCGATGCTGCTCTGTGCCAAGAAAGTCTCGTTCTCTATTTTTAAGCTCTAAGAACAATCCCATTTTAGGATATTTTTATCTGGACTAGCTTTTCAGTAATTTGCATCACCTGTTTGCCTTTAAAAATGATTTATCTTCTTTCCACATTGGTCACCTTTCTGGATCTCCTGGTGGAATGTTCTTGGGTCTCTATCAAATATTACTGCTCGGGCTTCCCTGGTGGCGCAGTGGTTGAGAGTCCGCCTGCCGATGCAGGGGACACAGGTTCGTGCCCCGGTCCGGGAAGATCCCACATGCCGCCAAGCAACTAAGTCCGTGCGCCACTACTACTGAGCCTGCGTGCCACAACTACTGAAGCCCGCATGCCTAGAGCCCGTGCTCTGCAACAAAGAGTAGCCCCTGCTCGCCGCAACTAGAGAAAGCCTGCGCGCAGCAACGAGGACCCAACGCAGCCAAAACTAAATAAATAAATTTTTAAAAAAAGAAGAAGGAGGAAGCAGCCTTCATCCTTACTGAAGGAACAAGCTACAAAGAATGTCAGTGGTTCTCAACCTTGGCAGCCCATTAGAATCGCCTGGAAAGCTTTTTAAACTCCCAAAGCTCCAAAGGTGACATGCATGTGATTTCATTTAAATGATATTCTTAAAAGGGGGCTGGGGAGACTACAGGGACAGATCAGTGGTTGCCAGGGTCTGGGGCTGAGCGGGGAGCTGAGGGTCTGACCTCAAAAAATGAACCAGGGAAATATGGGGGTTGTTAGAATTGTTCTGTATCCTGATTGTGGTGGTGTAACAAGAGTCTAGGCATGTGTTTAAACTCGAAAGGAGAAAGGTACATCCCCCCAAAAGAGTGAATACCGCTGTATATATTTTTTCTTAAATCCCAATGCCCAGGCTATATCCAGACTAATTAATTCAGAATTTCTGGGTGGGACCCAGGCATCCAAACCTTTGAAAGCTCTTCTGTGGTTTCCTGTGTGTAGTCAAGGTTGAGAAACACTCATCTACGTGAGTCATGTTTGATTGACATGGAAAGTTGCTGCTTTGTCAGTAGCTGATTCCCCACTTCCCAGAGGCAAACTCCATCAGTCAGAACCCTCCCGCCTCAGGTTTGGGTGGGAGGTAGGTTTGTATGATTTGATTCTCAAAGAGATGCTTTTCCTTGTGGATAGTGCGCATCTCTGTCTCTGGGACCCCTTCCCGATGCCCAGAAGTAGTCCCACGAGACATAGAAGGGACTGAGGTCCAGGGTTTCTGGACTATTGCAAATTCACTCTGGCCCCTCCCCCAACCACAGAACGTAAAAGACATTAAAAAGTTGGCACACGTGATCAGAAAGAGGCAAGGGTTCCATGATGGTGCATTTTATGTGTCAACTTGACTGGGCCACAAGGTGCCCAAATATTACTCTGGGTGTCTCTGCCAGGGTGTCTTTGGATGAGATTAACATTTGAATCAGTAGCCTGAGTACAGCAGGTTGCCCTCCGTAACGTGAGTCCAATCAGTTGAAGGTCTCACTAGAACACAAAAGCCAATCCTCTCATGAGTAAGAATTCCTCCTGCCTGTCTGTGTTCAAAGTGGGACATTGGCTTTTTCCTGCCCTTCACACTCAAAATGAAACATCAGCTCTTCCTGGATCTCAAGCCTCTCAGCCTATTGGCCTGCCATTCTAGCACTACACCAATAGCTCTACTGGTTGTCAGGTCTTCAGACTTGGACTGGAATTATACCCTTGCCTCTCCTGGCTCTCTATTTGTTGACTCACCTGCAGATCTTGGGACTTGTCAGCCTCCATAATTGCACGAGCCAATTATGTCTATGTATGTATATGTGTTTATGTAAATGTACGTAGGCGTATGTGTGTCTATCTATAAGTATGTGTGTATGTGTATATGTGTACGTATGTCTACGTGCCCATATGTATATATCCTATTCTATTGGTTCTGCTTCTCTGGAGAACCCTGACTCATACAGATTTCTTAAAATTCACAGCCACTGGCCAGAGAGGCCTAAGCTGCACCAGTTTAATGGTAACGAGAAGCCACTGACCTGGACCTTTCCAGAAAAACTACAGAAAACTTAAATTCCCTGTCTCTTATGCACTTCTGTTTCAAGGCTCCACCTTCAATCCCCAGAATATGGACCTCAGTTCCTTGTACTGCCTTACAGACCACTGCTCCAGAAAGGAGAGCACCAAGGAGAGGAAGGAAGGCTTCTCACAGCTTCGTCCTAGAACACGGTGAACATATCCTCCTTGGAACAAACTCAGGAAGGTCAGTTCACTCAGATCTTTGATTATTGCTTCTATTTCCATTGTTTTGTTTCCTCCTTGGGAATATCTGAAATTCTGAAGCTGGCACTCCCTTTTCTATCTTCAATTGCTATTATCCACTCCCACACCATCTTGGTTAAAAGTCCTTATACTTTTCCTCTGCATTCTGGAAGAGATTATGACATGTGTTCTCCACTTCAGTGCTTCCATTGTTTTCTATCCACCCTGCAGTTTACTGCTTCAATGTGGATAACAATTCAGCTGCTGCCTTTTTAATTCCCTGGCAATTGTCCCTTAATTTACCCAACTGCCTTCTTGTTTGATCCTCTTATGTTTTCATGGCAGCACCTTCTTTTATACATTTCTATCCCTTCACCATTGAAGGCATGTCTTCCTGCATCTTCTTATGCAAATGATACACTAAAATGTGCTTCTACTTCTGCAATAGGTCGTTTCAGACTTTACTCTCCCACTGAATATTCAAAAAGATGTTCCCTCTCCTTTCTTTTGAGGGAGGATTTCATAAGCCCTATGATGAAACGTTTTCTGTTGACTTAACCAATAAAGAGAAGATATCCATCTGGACTCAGTATTTACCAAAATTCAAGGTGTGTGGACTGTCCTTGCCCTGAAATCTCTCCACTAGGGTGATGACGATTTTATTCTCAAATATATGGCTGGAGAGCGGTTGATATATTCAGCTTCTGGATCAATTTTCATGTCCAGGAAGCTTTTATCTGATACAATTGTGTTAAGCTAAAATGTTATCAAATTTTACTTCCAGTACCTGACTCTCTGATGCTGTGAATAGATGAAACGCTTATAAAACTACAATTCCCAAAGTGTGCTACTATCAAGTTCTCTTAGTCTCTGACGCCCACATAGAGTGTTTAATTATGGGGAGTAAGAGAGGGAGTTTAAACTTCTCACGATGCAATGCAACCTTGCCATCTCCCTCCCTCTTCTTTGCACAAGGTTAGTGGAGGTAAAAAAAAAAGGTCAAGCTAGGATGAGGGTGCCTCTAAAAACAGTAGCCACTCAGTGTAACAGTTTTCATTTTTTCTGTCTTTGACTAGATAATAAACATCCACTCTGGGTCTGGCACTCTTGGCGGATGATGAGGATGCAATAGCAAAACAAAGTTTCTCCCTCAAGGAAATTACATTCTAGTGGGTACAGAGTGGATGACCAGCCCAAGAAATTGGTCAGGTGAGTGAGGGGGTAGAAAATGATGAAGGACTTAAGGATTTAGGGAAGACATTTCATAAATTGAGTGTTGTCAGCCCTTTTTCCTCCAGAATAAATATTATACAGAATCCCAATATAGGGGCAGGACAGGAATAAAGATGCAGACCTAGAGAATGGACTTGAGGACACGGGGAGGGGGAAGGGAAAGCTGGGACGAAGTGAGACAGTGGCATGGACATGTATACACTACCAAATGTAAAGTAGATAGCTGGTGGGAAGCAGCTACATAGCACAGGGAGATGAGCTTGGTGCTTTGTGACCACCTAGAGGAGTGGGATAGGGAGGGTGGGAGGGAGATGCAAGAGGGAGGGGATGAGGGGATATGGGGATATGTGTATGCATATGGCTGATTCATTTTGTTGTACAACAGAAACTAACACAACATTGTAAAGCAATTATACTCCAATAAAGAAGTTAAAAAAAGAATCCCAATATAGAAAACACAAAATATCTAGTTAAAATGGAGCGCTCAGCTTCCTTTTGACCCCTCCTGGGACCCCAGGGTATGTCCACAGACCCTAGAGCTTCACGGGACACAGCTGGAAAACCACTAAAATGAGTCCATGAGGCGCATTTTCAATATTTTAGTGTTATTTTTTATTTTTAAACAATCAATAGCCATTCAGAATGGACCCAATTCCTAAAGTGAATGAAAAACCTGGGGAATATCATTTTGATTTCAAAAAAAAGTGAGAAAATTTTAATTTAATAAAACTATTTTGCCTACAAGGCTTATAAACTGACAGTTTCAAATGGTAGTAATTGTGAAAAGAAATCTCCAAATTGTTCAAACCATGGTCTCACTGCTGGAATAAAGAGGTGGACTTCTAAAGTGAGCCCTTTGAGAGAAAGCACTTATTTGAATGAATGATCTCTGATATGTTTATTAAAAACCAGCCCCATTGCTTAAAGAAATAGTGTCAAGTGGTGGGGAAAACAAACGTGTGTTCAGACACACCTGAGTTTGGAGCCCAGGTCTGTCCCACGATAGGTACTTATGTAACCACAGGCAAGATACCTAATGTCTCTGAGCCTAAGTTTTCTCATCTGTAAAATGGGAGTAAAGAGACATTTCATGTAAGAGGAAATACGCATAGCCAAAAAACATGTGGAGATGTTCAGCATCATCTTGTTCAGGGAAATGTAAATCAAGGTTACAGTGAGATGCCATTTTGCCCCAATTTGGTAAGAAAAAAATGTAAAAGTCTGACAATACCAAATGTTGGAAAGCACAGGAAACCATTACATTTCTTACAGATTAATCATAGATACAAAAATTTGTGCAAATATATTGAAACAGTTTGTTGTGATCTTCTAAAGTTGAATATTTAGGGACTTCCCTGGTGGCGCAGTGGTTAAGAATCCGCCTGCCAATGCAGGGGACACGGGTTCGAGCCCTGGTCTGGGAAGATCCCACATGCCGCAGAGCAACTAAGCCCGTGAGCCACAACTACTGAGCCCGCGTGCCACAACTACTGAAACCCGTGCGCCTAGAGCCCGTGCTCCGCAACAAGAGAAGCCACCACAATGAGAAGCCCGCGCACAGCAACAGAGTCGCCCCCGCTCGCCACAACTAGAGAAAGACCACATGCAGCGAAAACCCAACACAGCCAACGATAAATAACTAAATAAAAATTTTTAAAAATAGATTCAAACAAAGTATATTAACTACCGCAACTCAAACAGCCTGTCAAATCAATTGGTGCAGGTCCAGGCCCAGGAAGAGAAAGATACAGGATGAAAGAAAGATGAGTAAGTGAATACAGGCGGAACCAAGGGGGAAAATGGAAACATTCAGGCACTTGTGAGGGAAAGTGAGAAGCCTGGTTTTACTGCAGAAGAGGACTGTGAAATTAGGAAGGAGTGAGCCCCTGGAGCAGAGGGAAGGAAGTAGACCAAAGGGCACTGCAGACAAAATATGCCTCGGTTATCATTCTGTAAATGGGATGGGGGTGGCCCACACACAGCACTGGCACACTGTCTCTCTCTCTCCCAGAAACACACACACACACACACACACACAGTCACACACAATGCAACTCTCTTAGATGACCCCCAAGCAGAATAAAATCTGTCTGCAGAAGTTCATGTTCCCCAAGACTAGAAAAGTGCACAATGATATTTTATTTCTTCAAGATAGTCCCCAGGGCTTCCCTGGTGGCGCAGTGGTTGAGAGTCTGCCTGCTAATGCAGGGGACACGGGTTCGTGCCCCAGTCCGGGAAGATCCCACATGCCACAGAGCAACTAGGCCCGTGAGCCATGGCCGCCGAGCCTGCGCGTCCGGAGCCTGTGCTCCGCAACGGGAGAGGCCACGACAGTGAGAGGCCCGCGTACCGCGATGAAGAGTGGACCCCGCTTGCCACAACTAGAGAAAGCCCTCGCACAGAAACGAAGACCCAACACAGAATAAATAAATAAATTAATTAATAAACTCCTACCCCCAACATCTTCTTTAAAAAAAAAAAAAAGAAATACTGTAACAAATTCAATGAAGACTTTTAAAAAATGGTCCACATCAAAAAAAAAAATCTTAAAATTAATAAATAAATAATAAAAATTTTTAAAAGCTAGTCCCGAATGGATATGGAAGCTATTTCAGTCACTAATTCAGTCTTTCAATCAGTTTTGCGATGTACTGACTATTTATTATAAAAATATCACTATTCAACTAGCTGAAGTATGCACATAAGGAAGGGCGTGTAGCACCTGACTCACAGTAGATGGGACAGCAAACAGGAGGAGAAGGAAGAGGAGAGGAAGGAATCCTCACATCCTGCTGGTGAAAGAGGAAGCTGATTTAATCTTTGTTTGTTTGTTTTGCGGTACGCGGGCCTCTCACCATTGCGGCCTCTCCCGTTGCGGAGCAAAGGCTCCGGATGCGCAGGCTCAGCGGCCATGGCTCACGGGCCTAGTTGCTCTGTGGCATGTGGGATCTTCCCGGACCGGGGCACGAACCCGTATCCCCTGCATCAGCAGGTGGACTCTCAACCACTGCGCCACCAGGGAAGCCCCTGATTTAATCTCTTTGGAAGATAGTTTGTCATTATCTAATAAGTTTAAGATACATACACCCTACGACCCCAAAATTCCACTCCTGAGTAATTACTCTACGAAAATTCATGTTTGTGTGCTCCAGAATATGGTCATAATAGCATCATAGTTAGTGACAGCCCCAAACTGGAAACGAAGTGCCCATAAAAGAATAGCTAAATTGTGGTGTGTTACTCCAATGGAATACTATACAGCAATGAAAATGAAGGAACTACAGCTACACACAGCAAACATGACATGGATGCATCTCAAAAACATAATGTTGAACAAAACAAAAAGATTCGTTCTGTACAATTCCATTTACACAGTTCAAAATCAGGAAAAACCAAATTAATCTTAGGGATGTATACATAGGTGGTAAATCATAAAGCAAAACATGATCCATGTGCTGGTTAATCCTATGTGTCAACCTGGTTAGGATACGGTACCCAGATATTTAATCAAACACCAGTCTAGACGTTGCTGTGAAGGCATTTCTTAGATGCGATTAACATTTCAATCAGTAGACTTTGACTAAAGCAGACTACTCTTCATAATGTGGGTGGGCTTCATCCAATCCATTGAAGACCTTAAGGGGACAAGACTGAGGTCCCCAAAGGAAGAAGGAAGTCTGCCTCTAGACTCAAGCTGCAACATCAGCTCTCCCCTGCATCTCAGCCTGCGGTCCTGCCCTGCCGTTCTGGGACTTGCCAGTCCCCATGACTGCATCTTAAATCTCTCTCAGTCTTTCTTTCTCTCTCACTCTCATTCTCTAAACATGGATGTATGTGTGTGTCCTATGGATTCTGTTTCTTTGGAGAACTCTAATGCAACCATCTAGAACGGGGCTTTGGATCGTTAGGAATATTCTGTGACTTGTCCTAGGTGGTAATTACATAGATGTCCCCTCCTCAATAATGCATTTAGCTGTACATTTATGTTTTATGTACTAGTCTGTACATGTATTATATTTTACAATTTTAAAAAAGGATTTATAAGAGTCTTGCTTTCCTAGCTAGCACTGAGAGGTTCACAAAGAAATGCAAGATACTGCGTCTGGCATCAAAGGACATGCTTTGCAGCTGGATGGCTGGGGAGTCATGATAAAATACCTAGATATCTCCATGTCATATTTTCTTCCAGGGATTTATCTTTGACTCATCTCATTCTCTAAAAACTCAAGTGTCCTTCTTTTGAATCCCTACCATACCGTATCTATACCTCTTTCTACCTTTTCCTGTCTCCTCGTTAGACTATAAGCTCTTTAAGAAAAAGATTTATATCGCTTTCATTTTCGCATCCACTTTTGAGCACAGGATACTTGCCGAACAGTGGGAATACCTACAGGGATGGGGCAGAACATATGAACTGAGAGGTAGAACAAAGCTGGTCGAACACACAAAGCCAGGCAGGGAGACCTGATTCTCTAAGAAACAAGAACCAGTTGTTACCAGCCCCTACTTTCAGAAAGGGGAACCTGCAAACTCCAGTTCTCCATGCGGTGAGATTCTTCATTACTAAAAGATCTAAATTCTATGTTAATGCAGTTCCAAAGCTACTGATGAAAGCTCCTCAAACACTTAGATTTACTCTTTTTGGAGGGGAAGGGTTCAGCCAAGGAGAAATATAATTGTTACTAAGGCATTAATGGAGTACTTTAAAACAGAGAAATGATTGTCTTAGAATTATAGCTTTTAGTTTTTGTCATGTAAGGTTGGGACCCAGGCTCTTACATTAAATTATTGGACACAAGACACAAATGTTAAGACCTCAAAATTGGTTAGATTGAGTTTTGTCCACAGAGCTGACTAATACTTTTCAGTTCTTTAAATGGTTATTTGGACATCAAGTAGACTTAACAACTAACAATTTAGGTTTTCACTTTCTGTGCTCCTGAGTTAATGCATTCAGTGTCTAGAAAAATTAATAACCTTTATGCTAATGTCAGTAACACCACAGAGAGATGCCAACATTTGAGGAATATGTTGGCCCATAATTTCAGTCATTTCTATGCCACTGTCCTCTCTGAAAACTTCTTCATTGCTTTTCTTTTTCTTTATATATCCATGGACTCCTAATGCAGCTTTCTTAACTCTATAGCTTTTTTCTTTTAGTTTATTACATTCAAAACAGAAAGATAAAGCAGCCCTCCATAATTGAATCCTGTGTTAACAGCAAAAAAATGGAATTAAGAAAAAGTAGAGAAGATGGGAAATAAGGAAAGCGTCTGAACAAATGGTTGAAATGGTGGGCAGTTTTCCAGCTTGATCTATGCTGCTCTTAATTGCCAATTCCCAGGAGCTTCTTCTGCTTGTTCTTTAATAAGAGAGGGAATGATCTATGCTTTGACCCAGAGTGAACTTGAAATGATGGATGGTACGAGCATTCAACAATGATGCTCTGTGTGTGCAAAGGAAACGTCTCTTGCCTGGGCTGAAAGCTTAGCTCACTTGGTTTGTAATTCCCATAAACCCCAGAGCCCATGCTCGGTGTGCATTTGAATGTCATAGTGTCACTTCACCTATTTTCAAGGACGATGCTTGTTGTAAACTCTTTGTCCTGGAATTCATAGAAAATGTTTCATACTTCAATGCAAAACCAAGGGAGAAACACATTTGGAGGTCATTTTTCAAAGCTAAGGTGTTGTAATAGCACGTGTCCCCTTATGTAAAAGTTAAATATCTTATGAAAAAAATTATAACTATGTAAAAGCACACTCCCTCTTATCCTACCACACGGAGATAACCACTGTTAATTTGTGCACGTGTGTTATTCCAATGCATTGTAGGTGAGAGTGTTATGCACTGAATGTGTGTTCCCCCAAAATTTATATGTCGAAGTCCTAATCCCCAATGTGAGGGTGTCAGGAGGTGAGGCCTTTGGGAGGTGATTAGGGTTAGATGAGGTCATGAGGACTGAGCCCCCGTAACGGGATTAGTGTCCTCACAAGAAGAGGGAGAGACTACAGCTCTCTTTCTCTCTCTCCCCGTGTGCACACAGAAGATGTCATGGAAGGACACAGCCAGAAGGCAGCTGTCTACAAGCCAGGAACCAGGTTTCACCAAGAACCTAATCAGCCAGCACCTTGATCTTGGACTTTCAGCCACCAGAACTGTAAGAAATAAATTTCTGTTGTTTAAACCACCCAGTCTATGGTATTTTGTTATGGCTTCCTGAGCAGACTAAAACAGGCATGTATTTTTTAATGTGGGCCATAGGTTTTCCATCCCTCTCACTCCTAGCTTTCTTTTTTGACTTTTCCTGGGTGTGAAATGCTCTATAAAAAGAGAAAGGTTTGTCTAAGAGATACTCTTCTCTATAGCAAAGTGGTTAAAAGCAAGGTCTCTAGTCTGTTTGCATTCAAATCTACCATTTACTAGCTCTGCGATACCAGACAAGCTACTTAACCTCTCTGTGCCTCAGTTTCCTCAACTAAAATGAGATGTGTACTGTAACTACTTCAAAGGGCTCTTGTAAGGATTAAATTAGTAAATACATATATTGTACTTAGAATGTCTGCTATACGGTAACCACTCTGTTAAGAATTCACAGCTATTATTCCTATTACTACAATGGAGTTACTGGATGGAGTGCCACGAGCATGAAGCTGAAACTTGAGGAGGAGGTCAGAGAACCAGAGGAGAATCTGGGCAGAAGAGAAAAGAAGAGATACCAGAGAGAGAAAGGTACTCCAAGGCAGCCACCTGACTCCGTAAGGACTAAAAAGCCATGTAAAAGAAAAGTTGCCCTCAGCCCAGCCTGGAACGGAACTTTTTTGTATGATATAATTCAAACTCATTCTGAAAAGAAATTTCTGATCTAATGCTTGAGCAATTTTCTGAAAAACTTTAAAGGAATTAAGACTTGTTCTGGGAAACCATGCTTTGCGCTGTCAGTCAAGAGTGTAGAGGTCCTGCATCCCTGGGTGCATGGTAAAGTCCCAGGTTCACCTCAGTGTAATCAATAATTGTGTGCCTCTGCTCTCTCAAACCGTACCAGCTGGGACGACAAACACTTCGGACAAGTATTCCTTTCTTTATATATAGTGTAACTTTTTGTGTATAGTTTAACAATGATTAGCTAACCATTCTCTTTTCCTTTAAACGTGTCTCCCCCAAAATGAACTCTTAGAATATATTAATTAGTCTTCTCCTTTGCAGCAAGATTAAAATAAAACCCTGACACATGTTCCTAAATGAGCTGCCAGAAAATATGTTTACTTGATAACAACTTGATAGGTAAGAGAAAAGGTGTCTGGTCTCATCTTCTTGTACCCTTGTGATCTGTTAGAAATAAGTTTGTTAACAGCAAAGAATAATTGGAATTTGAAACTAAAAATACAATAGTATTTACATTAGCACCAAAAAAGTACAATACCTAGGTATAATTCTAAAATATATATACAAGATCTTAGGTATAATTCTAAAACTATATATATATATACAAGACCTATATGAAGAAACTACAAAGCTCTGATGAAAGAAATCTAAGAGGAACTAAGTAATTGGAGAGATATTGCATGTTGGTGAATAGAAAGATTCGCTATTGTCAAGAGGTCAGTTCTTTCCAACTTCATCTATAGATTCAATGCAATCACAACCAAAACCCCAGAAAACTATTTTGTGGCTACTGATGAACTGATTCTCAATTTTATATGGAGAGGCAACAGACACAAAATAGCCAACACAATACTGAAGAAGAACAAAGTCAGAGGGCTGACACTACTTGACTTTAAGATTTACTAAAAGCTACAGTAATCAAGACTGTGTGTTACTGATGAAAGAATAAAACAGATGAATGGAACAGAATAGAGAGCCCAGAAATAGACCCACGTAATTATAGTCAACCGATCTTTGACAAAAGAGCAAAGATAATTCAATGAAGAAATGATGGTCTTTTCAACAAATGGTGATGAAACTACTGGACTTGCAGATGCGAAGGAGAAAAAAAACAAACATCTAGACAGACACATCTTTCACAAAACTTAGCTCAAACGGATCATAGTCCTAAATGTAAAACACAAAGCTGTAAAACTCCCAGAAAATAACACAGGAGAAGGTCTAGGGGATCTTGGGTTTGGTGATGACTTTCTTTTTTTCTTTTTTTTTTGGCTGTGCAGCACGGCATGCGGGATCCTAGTTCCCCAACCAGGGATCAAACCCGTGCCCCCTGCAGTGGCAGTGCAGAGTCCTAAGCACTGGACCACCAGGAAATTCCTGGTGATGACTTTTTAGATACAATATGAAGAGCGCAACCCATGAAAGAAAAAATTGATAATTTGACTTCATTAAAATTAAAAACTTCGGCTCCACAGAAGACGTTGTTCAGAGAAAGAAATAAGTCACAGGCTGGGAGAAAATATTTGCAAAACACATACTTGATAAGGGATGGTATCCAAAATATACAGAGAAATCTTAAAACTCAACAGTAAAAAAAAAAAACAACAAGCACCAAATTAAGAAATGGGCAACAGACATCTCACCAAAGAAAAAAAGAAAATATACAGATGATAAATAAGCATATGAAGCAATATCATATGTCATTAATGAATTTCAAATTAATTAGATCAGTAAGATACCACTAACATACCTATTAGAGTGGCCAAAATCCAAAACACTAAAACACCAAATGTTGGCAAAGATGTGGAGCAATAGGAAATCTCATTCATTGTTGGTGGGAATCAAAATGGTTCAAGCCCTTTGGAAGACAGTTTGGTGGTTTCTTGCAAAACTAAACATACTCTTACCATACAATCTAGTAATCACACTCCTTGATATTTACCCAAATGAGCTGAAAATATGTCTACACAAAAACCTGCACATGGATGTTTACAGCAGTTTTGTTCATAACTGCCGAAACTTGGAACCAACCAAGATGCCCTCCAGTAGATGAATGAACAAACAAACTGTGATACATCCAGTCAATGGATTATTATTCAGCAATTAAAAGAAATGAGATATCAAGCCACAGAAAGACATGGAGGGACCTTAAATGCATACTGCTAAGTGAAAGGGGCCAGTCTGAACAGCTACATACTGTATGATTCCAAGTATATGACATTCTGGAAAAGGCAAAACTATTGAGACAGTAAAAAGATGAGTAATCGCTAGGGGATCAGGGAGAAGGAGAAAAGGAGGAGTAAGCGGAGCACAGGAGATTTGAGGACAGTGAAACTACTCTGTAGTTATGGTACTCTGTACCGTGATGGTGGACGCATGACATTATTCGTTTGTCAAAACTCATAGAATCTAAGCTCAAAGAGTGAACCCTGACGTAAACTATGGATTTTATTTAATAATAGAGTATTACTATTGGCTAATCAGTTGTAACAAATGTACCACACTGATGGAAAATGTTAATAATAGGGGAAATTGGGGCATGGGGGTGAATGGGCCTATGGGAACTCTCTGTGCTTTCTGTTCAGTTTTCTATAAATTAAAAGTACTCTAAAAAGTAGTCGGGAATTCGGTGGCGCTCGAGTGGTTAAGATGCAGCGCTTTCACTGCTGTGGCCTGGGTTCAATCCCTGGTGAGGGAATTAAGATCCTGCAAGCCACGCAACGCAGCAATAAAAAGTAAATAAATTTTTTAAATAAAATTAAAAATTGTTTATTAAATTATCTCTAAGTTTGTTTTCTTTCTGACAATGAACTGAGCCTGCACACCCTTCCAAAGGGGTCTTTTTTTTGGCATAAATAAAAAATTAAATGAACAACAAAGATTCATGTTATCAGTACTTTTGTAAACTTTATCTTTTTTGTAACTGTTTATTATGAGCATTTTTCCAAGCTGCTAAATATTCTACAACATTATTTTGGCTATATTGATTTGTGTATCTATATACAATAAGTGATTAACCAATTTCCTATTTTAGATATTTAGATTGGTCCCAACAGTTGGTAAAACAGTAACACTGTGATTACATTCTTCCAGTTACGTTCTTTCAAACATGAGTGATTCTTTGGTTAGGATAAGCTCCTAAAAGCAAAACTGTTTGATAAAGTCATACACAGAGTTAAGGCTTTTAATGTTTATTGCCAAATTTCTCTCCAAAAATGTCACAGTTTTCACTTCCACTGGTCTGTTCTCTTGCCAGACTGCATACTACCATTATGTAAAATCAACTAAGGTAAATGAGGAAAATATACCTGATTATTATTCGTTTAATTTTACTACTAATGAGCGTAAATATATTTTAATACGTTTTTGGCCATTTAGAAGTCCTTATGATTTTACAGAAAGGTACTTTCAGTCAACATATTAAAGGAAATGCTGGCCAGGGATGCAGTTTAATTAAAAAAAAAAACCCTAAATCTCTCAATCTATAGGCCCATGTGTTTAATAATGGCAATTAATTCAAAGAATTGTTTTTAAGTAGAAAAAAAACAAGTGATAGTAATTAATTTTCTTTAAAAAAACTTTAGATTTATAATTTCCCATATTGTTAGTAGCTATCTACTGATAAAAAAGCACAGCACCTATAAAACTTGTCTGTCTAATGTGGGAATGACTAGGAGCAATAATCAGTTTGTTCTATTATGTGATGCCTATGAACATTTTAATCCATTGCAATATGTTTTATATAATTTTAATGAATTTTCTCTTCAGAATGCCAGCTATGGGTTTAAACCTGTGCTATCTAGTGTGTGTATGTGTGTGTGTGTGTATATATATATATATATATATATATATATATATATATATATATATCCACTAACTAGAAGTGGTTAATTTCCCATTTCTTTACTATTTTAACATGGTTACTAGAAAAATTTGAGCTACATTTGTGGTTCACATTACACTTCTGTTTGACAGTGCAGGTTTGGGCTATAAACTCAAAAGTAATACCAGTTGACTAGTGAAAGTATAGGTATTTGTATCTATCAACAAATAAAATTACTATTGGAATTTTTTTTAAAAAAAGCTTTTTGACACCAGCTGGAAATTTTTTAAATAAGATTTTGTTATACAGCACATCTAGTAGAAAAGAATCAATATACAGGAAGACAATAGAGCAAAGCAAATGCCCAAAGCAGGAAGGCTACTTCTACATGCTGACATTTTCATTCTCCTGTACCATGCTAAGGTTGTGCTAATTGATTTGAATCAACTATGTTTGCTGTCAATAGCTGGCCTGGATTCCTTGAAGTCTGAAAACCATCACCCAGAATACAGTAGAATGATAAATCTTCCATTTACTTTGAAACTCACCATCCTGCTACCAATAGGCTTACTGCCAAACCCTTAAAGTTTTATGAAGAGAATGGAAGTTCAACAGTAGATAAGAGATTGCAATACATCTTTGAAAGATGGGAAGTAAATGGAAGTGGGTCGCCAACGAAGCAGAGCTGAGCGTGGATGTCTTGGAACTCAGCCCTGGAAGCCTCAGACTTGCCCTGCAGACTAGGAGGATATGACTGGAAACAGAGCCTTTATGGAAGGTTTGTGTACATGAAAGTTCTCCACCCACCTGCCCTGACAATCACCATAAAGCAAGCAGAGAAAGGGGGTGGCTACAGGCTCCTCCCCAACATACTACCAGAGGACAGAAGAAAAAACACAACATAAATTAGGGATGCTCTTTTGAAAAATGAGGGACTTCCTTGGTGGTCCGGTCGTTAAGACTCCACGCTTTCACTGCAGGGGGTGAGGTTCGATCCCTCGTTGGGGAACTAACATCCTGCACACCGTGTCTCGGCGTGGCCAAAAAATTTTTTTTTTGCGGTACGCGGGCTTCTCACGGTTGTGGCCTCTCCCGTTGCGGAGCACAGGCTCCGGACGCGCAGGCTCAGCGGCCATGGCTGACGGGCCCAGCCACTCCACGGCATGTGGGATCTTCCAGGACTGGGGCACGAACCCGTGTCCCCTGCATCGGCAGGCGGACTCTCAACCACTGCGCCACCAGGGAAGCCCTTTTTTTTTAATTAAAATGAACAATCTGCCTGGCTGTCCACCGACTAAGGATAATGACACCATTTGAAGGGCACTTATGTAACGACTGACCTCTTACCCTCCCACCTGGTTAGCAGGTCACCTCCAAATCAATCATTTTATTGCCTCATGTTTAGATATAAGCAAGCAATCAGTGTTTACTGGACATTTAAGGAAAACCTACAACACGAAAAAAGAGACCAAGATAAATGTACTAATTGCAAGATTTCGTGTGACTAGATTCCTTTTATGAACTCTGAGCAAAACTACAAGTTTGCTTGCAAATTCCAGATGAGCAGCCAGTGTTGCTTCTCTAAAGATACACAGAAGGTCAAGATTGACAGTTTCTGCATGTGGAGCCTGGTGATAAAAAAAGTCAGCCAGGGCTTCCCTGGTGGCGCAGTGGTTGAGAGTCCGCCTGCCGATGCAGGGGACACGGGTTCGTGCCCCGGTCCGGGAGGATCCCACGTGCCGCGGAGCGGCTGGGCCCGTGAGCCATGGCCACTGAGCCTGCGCGTCCGGAGCCTGTGCTCCGCAACGGGAGAGGCCGCAGCAGTGAGAGGCCCGCGTACCGCAAAAAAAAAAAAAAAAAGGTCAGCCAATTAGGGGTTTCTACTAATACCTGTGACTAGTACAACTGGAGAGCATGTTAGTTTGCTACATACTTTAATGCTTCATTTCATCCACTATGGAGTCAGGGTGGTACTTGCAAAATGTTTGCAAGAACTGGACTCATGTTCAGTTGCTAGCTGCTGCTCATGCTTCAAAGTTTGGGAAAAAACTAAATGCTATTATTCAGAACTCCCCAGGAGAAAACAAAAGTAATTCGGATGTACCTTTGTTGATGCTTGCTCTCACTGGAAGAGGAGCTGTTGTCCGACAAACCTTCATTTCCTTGCTTTAAGGCTCTCATGCGGCTATCATTTTAATCACAGGAAATAGACATGAGATGCCGGTGCGTATTCCTTCACGTTTCAGGGAGAATTAAGCCACCACACTCCCGTGATTAAATTCACATCCCAGGCAGTGGCCCCAACGCATCCCAGCAACTCCTAGAAGAGAACCCAGGCAGAACACTCTTTGACATAAATCACAGTGATATTTTTTCGGATTGGTCTCCTAAGGCAAAAGAAATAAAAGCAAAAATAAACAAGTGGGATCTAATTAAACTTAAAAGATTTTGCACAGCCAAAAAAACCATTGACAAAACGAAAAGACAACCTACTGAATGGGAGAAAATATTTGCAAATAATATGACTGATAAGGGATTAATATCCAAACTATATAGACACCTCACACAATTCAGTATCAGAAAAGCAAACAACCCAATTAAAAATGGGCAGAAGACCTAAGGAGACATTTTTCCAAAGATATACAGATGGCCAACAGGCACAAGAAAACATACTCAACAGTGCTTAATAATCAGAGAAATGCACATCAAAACTACAGTGAGATAGCACTCTCATACTGGTTAAAATGACCATCAGCAAAAAGTCTACAAATAACAATTTTATCAAGGTTGTGAAGAAAGGGGAACACTGGTACACTGTTGGTGGGAGTGTAAATTGGTGCAGCTGTTATGCAAAACAGTATGGAGGTTCCTCCAAAAACTAAAAACAGAACTACTATATGATTTAGCAATCCAGATATTTATCCAAAGAAAGAAAGAAAACGAAAACACTAATTCAAAAAAGATACATATGCACCCCAATGTTCACTGCCACATTATTTACAATAGCCAAGATAGGGAAGCAACCTAAGTGTCCATCAATAGATGAATGGATAAAGAAGATATGGTGTGTGTATATATATATATATATAAAATGGAATATTAGCCAAAAACAGAATGAAATTTTGCCGTTTTCCACATGAATGAACCTAGAGGGTATTACGCTAAGCGAAATAAATCAGACAGAGAAAGGCAAATACCATATGATTTCACTTATATGTGGAATCTAAAAGAACAAAACAAACATACAAATGGAATAAAACAGCCACAGATACAGAGAACAAACCATGGAAGTAGGGGGAAAATAGGTGATGAAGAGGTACAAACTTCCAGTAATAAAATAAATGTCATGTGCTATGTTATACATCCGAAACTAATATAATAGTGTAAACCAACTTTATTTCCATTTTAAATTGTTTTTAATTAGTCTGCATCCTAGGCATTGAAAATGATGACTGGGCATTTCTATCAGAGCCCATTATTTTTGAGGGAAGCCAGGGAATGTCATTCTATGGGCTCTTTCAATTCCTTTTTCTTCCCCCGTTTTAGGAATTTATAGAGCTGCTCTATTTGGCTTCCAAAAATAGAACGTGAAGCAAGGAGCTGGTGTGCTTCCTTGACATTTTATACGGAACAGTCACAAACCAACTCTTGGATTTACAGCTTAGTATTGGGTATTCTGGAGGTTTCTGTCCGTGCTCAGCATAGCTGTTGTTAACCTGCTTTCAATAAAATGATGAAAACTTCATTAAGTTGGTGCAGACATCACAATCAGGATGCTAATCTGTTTGGGGGAGTGGACTTGAAGCAATTAGAATGAGTTCTCAGAAAGAAAAATTGAAAGACACAATCTCCAGTGTCTCGATTCTAATCTTGGAAAGCGAAAGTTTGGATGCTTCATGCTACCTAAGGCCAGAAGGAATGCAATTCATGAGTCACCCCTCCCTTGCAACTGCTAAGAAGAACGTAGTAGCAGTTGTCATATCTTTAGGAAACACTTCATAGTGAGTAGTGAAGGGCATGAATTCGTGAGCATAAAACTTGGCTGCATTTCCACCCTGGCCATACAGCGTTGACAGAGGAAGGTGCTGACCTTGCTATCAGTGCTCAGAACCAGAATCTTTGTGCTTTTAACAGGTTCTCATGGAAAGGTCATGGAATTCACACCGGACACTCCTTTAACACACAGGGGATCCACATAAGAGCAAATGTGGCCCAGTCTGTATCCTTGACTCTGATCAACGCTTATCAAGTTGGAAAGGCCACAGAGAGAAACCCTTCCCCAATAATTAACATTTATAAGTGACCCCCAAGTCCAAGTGTTACAAGTCCTATGGGAAGCATAAGTGTCAATGAAGCAGTTAGTATGTTTCATTGCACTTCAGCTGTAACCATATTCAAGCATTAAACCTTCCAAGGATAGAAACTTCCAAACATTGATTTCTCAGATCTCACTTAAGTGGTAAGGAATCCATTCCAGTTATCCCGTGTGAATGTACTTCCTATGAGCAAAGCAGACTCGTGGCCGATGAAAGGGAACAGTCCATTCACACATTCTAACTAGAACTCACCCCCGACTTGTGTTAGTACTTATGGAAATTCTCAAACATTGGTCTGGATTTCTAGAACGAGAATTTTAGTTCTACTTGTAAGCTCTAGGGATCTACAGGAGCAAACAATTCAATATTAGCTGTTCGACCATTTTAATACCAACACAAAAGTAGTTAGCAAACACATTCCTTGCACTTAAAAGCTATCTTGAGCATTCAGAGAAATTTCTGAATAATCATTCATGTTACCAAGGACTAGAATCAAAGCTCTGAATCTTGTGCAATCCTCCCTGAAATGTCAAGTAATCCACACCAACAATTATTTGTATTTTTATATTCCACCAAGAAAGAAGTCACAAGACTATGGATTTTCTATCAGGGGAAATAAAAATTAAGCCTACTGCAGGATTGAAAATGTCTTCTTGAGACGGCATTAAATCCAGACCAACACTGCGTTTCCTGCCGACCCACCGGTACTAATGTTATGGTTTGTTGGGTAATACGGAGTTAGTTTCCCATTGCATTTTCCTAACTGTATCACTTTCTCACAGATGCTTAACAACTTCGCTTTCGTTGTCTACGATGTGAATTAAGCATTTGAGCTTATGTGACTTGGGTCTACCTAAATCTCCAAGAGATTGAGATCAAGTATTCCCTGAAGGTCTGATTCTTATAAACAAACTTGGGTTTGCAATAGGAGCTCCAAGGTTTCCAAAATACAAGCGTTAATGGAAAGCACAGGGCCTCAGTTCTCTTTGACGTTGCAAAAAGTGCAAAGAACTCTTACATTTATCTGCCCCAGAAAGTCCATTTGCTACTAACAAACTAGTAACAATGCTATGTGCTATTAGCAAGAAAAATGTACTTCATCAGAGCCTTACCAACTGTAGACAGAAATATGCAACTATTACTGTTATTGGCTAAGAATTAAAATCAAAGTATTAGCACTTGTGGCCCTCTAGCTTCCCTACACTTAGAGGGATGTACTCCAATTGATCTCTGCCATTCTGCAGCCCACAAAGCAAAGAGGTACATTTTGTTTGTATTTTTAGCCTCACAGCAGGTGCAAGGAAGACATCAACAGCGCTGGACAGACAGCATTCAAAAAAAAAAACTTCCACATGTTGACCTGTATTGTTTGGAGTCAGCTTCAAAGCTCTGGAGCTCCTCCCATACTTTGAAAGGCACACCTGTGGCTTCATCAGGTGTCCTTCAAAAGAAACTGTTTTCAAAACTTTATAGCTTTTCAAATGAAGACATTGGCATATTTTTCTTCCCCATAGTCTTAACTGTGGTGACCCTTCAAAGAAGCCTCTAGACATCACTGTCACCCTCCAAGTAGAGAGCACAGGTGCAAGAGTTGCTCACTCAGTTCTTGGGGAATCACCAAGGAATTGATTCTAGCCTCTTCCTGGAAGCCTGCTTCTGGAAATTGAATTAGTAGAGACAAACATATTTGCGACAGTAAAGCGAAAGTGTTAGTGTACTATTTGATTAGTCATCCTAATGGACACCAACTAAGACACCCCAGGATTGTTATCTTGGCCAAGGAGGAGATTTTAAACCCAGTTATTTCTCTCATCCCAGTAAGCTCAAAACTTTCATGAACCCCTACTAGCTCCCACTATGAACAAAAAGAATGACTGGTATTCATAACAAATATAAATTGTGATCAGCTCCATAAAGGGAGAGAAGTGGGTGATGTGAGAGAGAAACACAGAGAAGAGTCAGGGGTCGGGGAGTAAACTACTGAGGAGGGACAGAGAGCAAACACTGGAATTGCATGACTGACTCTAAAGACACCACTTTCTCCTTCCAAGTCCTTTGCCAGGGAGCAAACAAGGGCGAGCAGGGAGAGCTTCCTCGCAGCAGAAGCGAGGTGTTATCTGCAGTGATGCAGAACAGCACTGCTGCCCTGGCAAGAAGGAATGTTGACAGAGCTTCTAAACATCTCTCATTGCCTAGGACTAGACTCAAGAGCTAGTTAGAGTACAGTAAATTTACCAGCTAGCATTTTTCCTCTTAAAAATTAAAAACTGGGCTTCCCTGGTGGCGCAGTGGTTGAGAGTCCGCCTGCCAATGCAGGGGACACGGGTTCGTGCCCCGGTCCAGGAAGATCCCACATGCCGCGGAGCGGCTGGGCCCGTCAGCCATGGCCTCTGAGCCTGTGCATCCGGAGCCTGTGCTCCGCAACGGGAGAGGCCACAACAGTGAGAGGCCCGCGTACCCCAAAAAAAATAAAAAATAAAAAAACATAAAAACTTTGCCATAGACCGTAGTATGGCTTGAAACACTATGTCTGCGTGCTAATTTAAAACGGAAAATTTTAATTTTGCCATTGTGTAGCTTTGTGTAGCTTTGCACTCCAAAAGCTTACTTGGATTTTTTTTTTCTTGCACTGTTTTGTGTAATGCAAAATCATGATTTTACTGCTACGACAGCATAGATCCTAACATTTATGTATCTTTATTTTCATACTGTATGGTAATTTTAAATTATTAAATAGGCTACTTCACGTATTTCAAATGCAGTTGAGTTGGTTCTATTATTGGACTGTCTGTGCATTGTATGTAGCAAGCATTTTTAATCTATTGCGTACAAGTGGAAAGGGTATTAGAAGTATGTGCTATTATTTCAATAAAGACCTCTTGACACCTAAAAAAAAAAACAAAACAAGTAAGTACATAAGTTAGTCGGTTCTCCTAAAATTTCAAGGATTTCACTCAAGGTGTTCTGCTTTCTGGATTGTTTCCAAGAACAAGCTTCATAAATAAGGGAAAGAAGGAAGTAATAGACCCTTAGTGAGCCTCAGTCCTGGCCACAGGGTATACAGTTAGAAGCTTCCAAGCATCTTCTGAATGCTTGGGATTGGACCATATGCTGGATTTCCCTCACTCAAAAGAATCCACTCACACAAATCATTAATAATGAAACGGAGTGTACTGAAGATCTCACCAAAAAGACAGTGGAGGGACACGTGTTACATCACACAGCCCACAGCACACTCTCTAAAGTCCTCATTAAAGGTCCTTTGGTGTCCCAGCCCCTGCACCAGTTTGCATTCCCTAAACCACCACCGGGGCCCTCCTGTTCACGGGATCCACCCTCCTAGGGAGGTAGTGAGGCGCCATGTTTTATGAAGTTACATGCTCCAGGGCAGGGGTCCGCACCCCCAGGCCACAGACGGGTACTGGTCCCCAGGCTGTTAGGAACCGGGCCGCACAGCAGGAGGTGAGCGGCCGGCAAGCGAGCGAAGCTTCATGCGCCGTTTCCCATCGCTCGCATTACAGCCTGAACCATCCCCTCCCCGCTCTGTCTGTTGAAAAACTGTCTTCCACGAAACCGGTCCCTGGTGCCAAAAAGGTTGGGGACCACAGCTCTAGGGGACCTCACTTAGGATGCTCACCCCTGGCAGTTTATTTTTCTCAACACATTCAGTACTCTTTCAAACAGGAATTATGGTGCGTGAAACTGTCTTAATTACACCCATAAAGGCAAACAAGTAATCGAACAGCAAAGAAAATCAGGCACGGTTGTGCAAGCATCAGCAATAGATAAGCCAGTTTGGAGAGTCAGGGTCACGGTTACAGTCAGCTGCAGCACGTTGGTTCCATGGACAATAGAGCCCAGTCAGTAACTGGGGGCACCCAGGGAGCTGGACCAAGGCCCCAGGAGAAAGGAGCCCCTCAACATCAGCAAGGGTCAAGGCCCAAGCTAAGAGGAACTTGGAACAGGGACCCAGTTTTGGAAGGGAAATAGAGGCAGAAGCCCAGTCCCAAGGAATTGGAGAAGTTAGAGATGGTGTGACTCGAAGGGTATATAGTTGCCCAGAAGTCGTACGCTGCTGTAAGGTCAAAGTACCAAAGCTTTCATTTCTGAGAGCCTTCCTGCACTAACTCAAAACTAGGACTTTCTAATCCGTGGTTTTATATATATATATATATATATATATTTTTTTTTTTTTTTTTGGTGTGTGTGTGTGGTACGCAGGCCTCTCACTGTTGTGGCCTCTCTCGTTGCGGAGCACAGGCTCTGGACGCGCAGGCTCAGTGGCCATGGCTCACGGGCCCAGCTGCTTCGCAGCATGTGGGATCCTCCCGGACCCGGGGCACGAACCCGTGTCCCCTGCATCGGCAGGCAGACCCCCAACCACTGCGCCACCGGGGAAGCCCCTATATTATTTTTATAACTAATAACATTTATCATCCAGGTAATTCTCAGAAATTGTCAATCAGAATGACAAGGTTGAGGAATGTCTGTTTTCCACAAGAATGTAAATTACAACTTTTTTTTTCATTTTTTTTTTTATAACTTTTTAACTTCATGGTTTGTGCTCCATTACTAACAGTCAGCATCAAACTGCAGTGTCTCCGGTTATATGCCCAGGTTCGAAAGGACACATGCATCCCAACGTTCATTGCAGCACTATTTACAATAGTCAAGACATGGAAGCAACCTAAGTATACATCAACAGATGAATGGATAAAGAAGATGTGGTTGGTACACATATATACAATGGAATATTATTCAGCCATTAACACAAATGAAATAATGTCATTTGCAGCAACATGGATGGACCTAGATATTATCACACTAAGTGAAATAAGTCAGAAAGAGAAAGACAAATATCATATGATATCACTTATATATGGAATCTAAAAAAAATGATACAGACTTAGAAAACAAACTTGTGATTACCAAAGGGGAAAAAGGCATGGGGAGGGATAAATTAGGAGTTTGGAATGAACATATACACACTACTATATTTAAAATAGATAACCAACTATATAGTACAGGGAACTCTGCTCAATATTCTGTAATACCCTAAATGGGAAAAGTATTTGAAAACAATGGAACTGTCCTTGGGTTGTTTTTCATCACAACTTTCAATGTCTTTGGTCTAAGATGTTCTATTTTTTCTGATTCTACTTATTTCTCATGTCAGGAAACTAAAGGTGAACTAAACTCCCGCATATGTTTGCTTAGTTTCATTTAATAGAATATTTCACCTTGGTTATTTCCTCCTAATTTTAATTCTTTCTTAGCAAAATGAGACTTAGGGCATATAATGAAATAGTTGTGTATTCAATTTCAGAATGTCTTAAAAATTATTTTTTTGCAAACATCCTAAACTCCCAATAGGAGGAAAATAGGCTAGAAAAGTATATGTCAATATAAAGGACAAGAAAACAGCCATTAAAAGCAACCATTAAGCAGACAACAAAGGAAACGCTGATGATAAACTGTGAAGTAAGAAAAGTAAAATGCTAAATTCTCCTCAGGACATTCTAGAGGCTCAAACACAAAACCTCACCTTGGAGGAAATAGCTTATGCTTCAAACGAAGTTCAGGATTGGGCTAACCTATAGCTGCAGAAACCTGGTAATGTGTGTAGGAGTGGATTGTAAGGATCTCAGGCCAAGAGGACAGAGCGTAGCACAGGACTGGGGTAAATGTATTAATATAGGTCAAACCACCAGAGATGCAGGGGTTCACATGTCCGCTACTACAGCTGGAAATGGTTCTAACAGTCTGCTTGGCTGAAACTTGGACTCAGCAGTAGCCTAAGTCTACTGCGATTGGGATTCTAGAACTTTCCTGGCATGATTTAGAGGAAGGAATTCAAAGGGTTCTCGAGGTAGAAATGTTACAGTGGGACATCATACGTAACCTGCGCACCTATCTGCACCCCTTCAACATTCCCCAAGAGGGCTCAGGAGACCCTTCCTCACTAAGGCATTGAGAATTACAGCAGTGAGCAAACACGGGGACCCTCACAAGCCTCTCTGGTGGCTGTCTCCTGGATGCCAGTGTGACAGTGGACGATGCCTCTGCAGAGATGGGCTCCCGGATTGCAGGTGAATCACGCGATCTGAGAACAGCAGAGGCCAATGGCAATACTTACCCGCCAGGGACAAGGTGGGTGCAATTAGAGTGACAGGCAGCAGAAGCGACATGGCAAGTCAGAAGCTTTTGATCTGTACAGGTCTTTGATCCAATGTGGCTCACTGATTAGTGTTTCTAGGGACAGCATCAATGGGCAACCCACTAACAGAGATCTTGGTGCATATAAAAGGAAAAACTCCAGATCCCGTGATCAGAAACCTGACTTGATTCACTGCAATGAACAACCTTTACTTTAGTTTCTACATTCAAACAATTTCACAGACCCTTGATTGAAGAGGAGACTAGGTCACCTTAAGGAAGGACCCTGCAACATGGTCACAGTTATATACTCCTCCAAGACTCCTCCCAAAGGACATGTGACCCTAATAAATGGTGACTGTGCACTGGGAAAGGAGGATCCCTGAACTTCGGGGATTATAAGACGTGAGTTCAGAATAGGTGATTATTTCTAAGGACCTAAAACCTCTCTGGCATCCACTAATCAAAGTGGGGGGAGGTTATTTATAAAAGTCAGTAGACAGGGGAAGTCTTAGCTCCAATCTACATCACAGTGGGCCCAGTAGGTCCAAGGACTATCCTTAGAGTTGTTTCTCCATTTCCTGAATGTATAATTAGAACAGCTCACTCAGCAACTGCAAGAATCCCCATATTGGCTCCTGACCCCTGGGATGAGAGCTACTGTGGTCAGAAGAGCCCCTGAAATCTCCCCTCTCTGTTAGGATACAAAACCTAAAGCTATACTCCATCCTGAGATGAACGTGCAGAAACAAGGCCACGATCAGACTCAAAAGAAGGAGGAGTGGTGATGCCCATTCTTGTTTAACAGAACTGGCTGGTCTGTCGGGAGAAGGAGAGATCTCGGAGGACGTTGATTATTGTAAATTTAAGCAGGTGCCGGCTTCTATCACAGCTGCTGCTCTAGGTACAGAAACTTAATCTGGAGCCAATCGAACAATTCACAGCTTACATGGCAGATGTTTGGTTTTCTCTACACCACGGACCATAGGAAGCAATCTGCTTTCATTGGCAGAGCCAACAGAACACCTTCAAACGTTGCCAGAGGGTAGAAATAGTGATGGTCCTGACGCCCCACAAATATCATACTGGTCTACGATATTGACATTATGCAGGTCGGCCCTGGTGCACAAGAAAGAGCAACTAAGGGCTTCCCTGGTGGCGCAGTGGTTGAGAGTCCGCCTGCCGATGCAGCGGACGCGAGTTCGTGCCCCGGTCCGGGAAGATCCCACATGCCGCGGAGCGGCTGGGCCCGTGAGCCGTGGCCGCTGAGCCTGCACGTCCGGAGCCTGTGCTCCGCCACGGGAGAGGCCACAGCGGTGAGAGGCCCGTGTACCGCAAAAAAAAAAAAAAAAAGAAAGAAATAGCAACTAAGATGCCTTAGTAAGAAAACAGATGCAAGCCAGAGGCTGAGAGATGAGCCCTGTGGTCTCAGCAGAGCTGGGATGTCCCTTCCGAAGTGAAAACAAGATGCTGCTCCTCGCACCTCTTACCACAGAAAAAGACGTGATAATGCTTTCTTTTTTTATTTTAGAGGAAACATATTGCATTATATATGCTATTCTGACGCATAAGGCTTCGGGTTTCGAGTGGGGCCCAGAGGCCAAAAGGGTACCTGTAGCAGGCCCAGTCTCCAGAGCTAGCTGCTCTGTCATTTGGGCCTTATGACCCAGAATATCCATGACGCGTGAGGTCTCTATGGAAACTAACAATGCAGTGTGAAGTCTCTGAGAAGCTTCAGTAGGGGAATCACAGAGCAGAGCCTCAAGGTTTAGGAGCAAAGCCTGGCCCTCATCCACAGACAATTATTCTCCTTTTGAGAAATGACTCCTGGCTTTCTACTGGGCCTGATAGGCACTGAATACTTAGCTACGGGATATCACAGGGTCATGGGACCTGAGTGTCCCATCACAAACCGGTGTTACCTGATACCCTGCCTCATAATGTTAGGGATGCTCGAGATCAGAGATGCACATTTCCAGGTAGAAATGGTACAATCAGGCTCAAGCACCTTCAGAAGGCACAGGTAAATTGCATGAGCAGGTGTCTCAGACTCCCTGACATGTCTTCTCATTCAGTCCACGTGTACAGTCTCGCGGGGAGTCGCTTAGGACTCACTGACTGAGGAGAGAAAAGCCCCCACCCTTGTCTCAGATGGTCCTGCAGAAGACATGAAGTGGAAATGGCCTACTGCTTACTAACCCAATCAGGAGTGCCCCTGAAAGGCAGCAGGAAGAACTCCAGTAAGAACTCTGTTGTTCTCTTTGGGGAGGGAACCAGAGACACAGGTCTACACTGATTCCTGGGGAGGGGCTGATGGTTTGACAGGTGGTCAGGGACGTAGAGAGAACAGGATTGGAAAACTGGTGATTAGAGTGGTCTGGTGATAAAGAGGTATATGGATGGATCTCTGAGAATAAGCCTGGGGTATGGAGATGTATGTAGCTGGTATGAATGCTAAGCATAGGGAGTCACTGCAGTGAAGGCTGGGTTCGTGCCCCGGTCCAGGAAGATCCCACATGACGCAGAGCTGCTGGGCCTGTGAGCCATGGCCGCTGAGCCTGTGCGTCCGGAGCCTGTGCTCCGCAACGGAGGAGGGAGACAGTGAGAGGCCCACGTACCGCAAAAAAAAAAAAAAAAAAAAGACAACATCCTGAAAAACTGGGCTTCTAACCTTAGAAGAAATAGTATGTATGTTGAATCTGCAGTTCATGTACGATGCTTTTTTCCCTCATAATCAGAATACCTGAGTCCCAGAATCTATGGGTGAAAATGAGAGTAACTCTCTTTACTCACACTCAACAGTACCCTTGCAGAATTTGTTTTCCATCCTTGCCACTGTAAGCTTTGCTGGTTTGAAGACATGGGTTCTCAGGAAAGGCATTCTCCTCCCAGAGACAAATACAATGGTCCCATTATGACTACGTTGGGGTCTTCCTGCCTCTGAACCAACAACAAAAAGGGCACTCCTGAACCAGCTAGGGTTCTTCCAAGTACGTGGGTCACTTCTACACAGCAGAGAAAAGAGGACATTTCTGGAACCCAGTGGCTCCAGTGGATTCTCTAAGAGTCTCTTCATATTTCCCTGCCCAACAGTAATAGTTAATGGAAAACTATGGCAACTAAACCAAGACACGACCTCTGAGGATTCAGATCCTTCAGTGTAAATGGACTCAATTACACTTTGGGTTATAATTCAATACTACCTTATATTCTGTAGCTCCAATTGTTCCATTCTGGCCGTAGGAAACCCTTTCAGATTGGCTCCTATGTCCCTTTGACATACCCTCATCTTTTGGGGTTTTGATCACTTCCTTACTTTCTGGCACTACAAGATGCTCCAGGCTTATCTTATATTTTCCCTGACTTAGATCTAAAATCAGCCATTCCTTCAAAGAATTCTGGTTATTTTTATTGGAGAATAGTATGTAGAAATCAAGATCTGGGCACTGGGTGTGCTCATTGCTACTGGGGTTTCACTGCTTCTAGGCACTCTCAGTGGACAAACCCTAGTGATGTGTATGTATACTAACCCATGTGTATACACACATCATAATCGTTTTAGTATCCATATGTCTGTTTACAAATATTTAGTGAACCTGAGTTCTTACTGATGTCCCCAATTCTAATCCAGTACAACAGAGTTTATTCTAGCCTTTTATCCCTTTGCTTGTCTGTAGCTTTGGGAAAAAAGGTTTAAATATTAACTGCAGCTTTATAAACAAATGAAAACACAAATACTCTAGGAGCTTATGCACATTTTCCCTTTCTTGTGCTTTGTGTGTGTGGTATATATTGAATGCTTTTTCTTTCTCTCTGACTTTCCCCTTTATATTTCATATAAGAATTGTTGGTAGTGGTTAACTGTTGGTTTGTCACTTAGGTGACCGAATATTCCAGGGGGCCTTTAACTGAACTTGGGGAGTAATAAACATCACCCAGAGATGAATGCCATGACTGACTCCTAGAGAGCGCTACTTTTGAGGCTTTATGTCTCCTTTTCTCCTTTTGAGGGGAGAGTCAGAGCCTCATATATTTATGTGAAATATAGTCGCACCTGATTGGGTGGAAGCATAAAGTTGTTACTACTGTCATTTAGCAGTTGGGAATGTGTGTAGAAAGCCGTGTATATGAAGGCTGAGGACCAAAGAGGTGAATTCTAATATTATGCTCTGATCTCTCAGCTCCAAATTCATACTTCTGTGCTGTGCTCTGCGAGGCTAGGACTGGAATTCTAGCCGCAGCAGGCTTCCTGTTAGGTTCTGCCAACAGGGGGCAGTAGCGGGAGATGAGAAGGCTGTAGGAGGAAAAGGGCCACACTCCCTCCTGCGTGCTGTCTGTTCCTTCCAGCACCAGCGGTGGAAGCAGCAGATGCTTCGTTTCCAGCCTCTCTCTGAGTTTCTAGAACCAGCCTCCCGTGCCACCTCAGAGCCTCGGAGATCTGAGTCCCAGCTCCCCAGAGACCGTCCCCCCTCCAAGATGATCCTGCTTTCTGATCATCTCACCCCATTCCCTTCCCTGCCCCACTCCCCTAAGGAGTGGTAGCTGTTCCCTACAACTACTGTCTCTGTGTTGCCTCAGTTTCCCCTTTTTGCTTTGTCAACTCTCCAACTCCTGTTTAGCCAATTCTCTGTATTAAATTTTCTCCGTGAAAACAATTTAGTTCATGCTTTCGTGCCTGGATCCTCACAGATATTGAACAAAATATATAAGCATGAGACTGAGAAACCACAAGCCACAGGCAAGGTGAAAAGAGTTGTCTCAATGTGCTGAGCTCATGGGTGTTTCTGTATCTTTCTCCAAATATTTCTAAATTCCTGGTATGATTTGGTTTCGTAACTGTGCCCTTTCCAGAGGACAGCCTGTATCCTAGGTACCAGGGCGAGCGACTCCTATGCGTAATGATAGGTAAGGAAACCAATTTATGTAACTCACTGGTAATCGCCAGATGGGAGGGGGCAGAAGACAAGTGCTCGGAGGAAAAGCAAATAGAATACTGACAGAGATGCTACCTAACAGAGAAAAAAATGTTTTCTGGGAACAGGAAAACAACCCCAGAGTTCAAAAAGAGAACTCTGTTTTATTACATTAGAAGTTGTCTCTCTTTTTCTTTCCCCGCCATTTGGAAGGAGATGGGGTAACAAGTGAACTGGGGTACTCCCAGGACAAACAAGCTGTGTTTCTAGAAACATTCTTCAAGGGAGGTTGACCATCTGGCCGGCCGTATCCTGTGAGCTGGACGGCAAGCATTAGCACCCTCTGCTGGACAGGACTCTGGGGATAAGTGGACAGCACCCTGCATGTTAGGGACTGAATTGTGCCCCTCTCAAAATTCATATGCTGAAGTCCTAACCCCAGTACCTCCGAATATGATTTTATTTGTAGATGGGGCCTTTAAAGAGGTAATTAAGGTTAAATGAGGTTGTTAGGGTGGGCCCTCATCCAACCTGACCGTTGTCCATATAAGAAGAGATTAGGACACAGACACATACAGGGGGAAGACTGTGTGAGGACACAGGGAGAAGACAGCTCTCTACAAGCCAAGGAGAGAGTCGTCGGGAGAAGCCTTGACACCTGGACCTTGGATTTCTTGTCTCCAGAACTGTAAGAAAACAAACATCTGTTGTGTAAGACACCAACCTGTGTGCTTTATTATGGCAGCCCTCAAGTGAGTATACTGAGTCCTTGATTACCTTGGCCACAGCGCCTCTGCTTTGATCCCACTCCAGAAAAATGCATATTTTGTTTCTAGATAGGGCCGTGGTCCCAAACCCTTATCAAGTCTCCTTCACTGGTGAATTGGGCTGGACAGTGAATGGCAAGGGCTCATCACTGTCTCAAGGCCAAGATGCACCAGGCTTCTATCCAAGAATAAGGAACATCAGGCCATGCGGCACAGTGGGAAGAGCCCCAGCTCTGGAGTCAGGTAGATCTGGTTTCAATCCCAATCACGACACTCATTGCATGAAAAAGCAAAACAATTCCTTACAGATTCCTTCTCTGTAGAATAAGGATAAAGATTTTTACCCCATTGTTGTGGACTGAATGTTTGTGTACTCCAAATTCGTATGTTGAAGCCATAACTTCCTGTGTGGCTGTATTTGGAGATGGGGCCACTAAAGAAGTAATCAAGGTGGGGCCCTGATCCACTGAATTAGCATCCTTGTAAGAAGAGACACCAGAGAACACTCTCTCCCTGTGCACACACGCTGAGAAAGGGCCATGCGAAGACATAGCAAGAAGGCAGCCATCTAAAAGCCGGGAAGAGAACTCTCACCAGAAACCGAACTAGGCAGATCTTGACCTTGGACTTATAACCTCCTGAACTGCGAGAAGATAAATTTCTGTTTTTAAGTCACCCAGGCTATGACACTTTGTTATGGCAGCCGAGTTATCTAATACACCCATAGAGATGCTTTAGGGGATAAAATAAAAGAACACCTAACCAGCTCCCAGTGTTCAATAAACACTGGCAGTGATCATTAAAAATCTGAGACCAGTGGATAGAAATGAAAGGTGAGCACCCAACATGGAAGGGGATGCCTTGGCAGGTGTAACAGCCACCATGAAGAAATTCAAGCATAGGCCAGAGTCCCTTTGGGGAGTGTTGTCACAGAGACAATTCAAGCATCAAAAAGTGGTTGGAGAACATGTCTTTTCAGCTCCTTTCCAATCCCAAGAGTTTTGGAAAGTTTGCACTAGGATTTTAAAGTCCCTGCAAGCTGCCTTAGTATTCACTTTCTCTGGGTAATATATTCCCAAACCTATAAAGTGATGGTAAATGCCATAAAAAATAATCAGAGGGCTTCCCTGGTGGCGCAGTGGTTGAGAATCCGCCTGCTGATGCAGGGGACATGGGTTCGTGCCCCGGTCCGGGAAGATCCCACATGCTGCGGAGTGGCTGGGCCCGTGAGCCGTGGCCGCTGAGCCTGCGCGTCCGGAGCCTGTGCTCCGCAACGGGAGAGGCCACAACAGTGAGAGGCCCGCGTACCAAAAAAAAAAAAATCAGAAAAAGTGCCCCTGTTGAGCTGTCCTCTTTTGTGTGTGTGCGTGTGTACATGGTAGGTGCCATGTGTATATGTGTGTGTGTGCTTGTAGTATTGAAATTTTCTGCTTTCATGCTCCTCTAATATCAGTGTAGCAGCTTTTTCATAGACCACCTGCCAGGTGACAATATTGTCATGTACACACACACAGAGAGGAAAAAGCCAACAGAACAGTTCATCTGTGGCTTCTTCAACTATGTGCAACATGGCAGGGCAGCCCTAAAAAATCCCTCACTGTTTGGCTTATCAAGGAAACTTCTTCCCCACCTGAGTCACTGCATAGGCATTAAGAGCTGATTTTATTAATTGGCAACTCAGGGTTCTTAGTCAAAGGACCCACTCTTGGCTCCAAATGTGTCCCAACATTTTCCTCCTGAAGAGAGACCACTCCCTGGTCTGCCAGCATCACATCACACCGGCCTGGTGTGTGCCTGTGAGGCGTCCAACTTGGGCTCTGGTCCTGGGATCCCCCTCACCGGACCCCAGAATCATCACGATGACTCAGACAACTCTGCCCTTCTCCACTGGTTTCCTCTCCTTGAGAAAAGCCACAACAGGACGCTACAATGAGCAGAACTCCCATCTGTTTTACTATTTGGAAGTAACAATTCCTTTGTCTGTGCTTTGAACGCCTTTGAGTTTTGTCAAAGATGGACAGCTGGGTGAGGCTGGCTACTATCATCAGTAGATGATGGCACAGACCCAATGTGTTAAAACCACGAAAGATGCTGAGAATCGTGAATTCGCGGATTGTGCTGGCAGCGCCCTCTGGTGGACAAAGAGAATGCTGCCTCTTGGTCTCCGCAAAACTACTAAAAAATTGTATTAAACTGTAAAATCCATCTGATAAAGTTAATAAAGTCAAGCATATTTTCCTGTTTTCCAAAATTAATTGGTAAGTTTATTTAATGTTATTGAAGTAGCACAGCGGCTAGGAGTGTAGGATTTTTTTTTTTGCGGTACGCGGGCCTCTCACTGTTGTGGCCTCTCCCGTTGCGGAGCACAGGCTCCAGACGCGCAGGCTCAGCGGCCATGACTCACGGGCCCAGCCGCTCCGCGGCACGTGGGATCTTCCCAGACCGGGGTACGAACTCGTGTTCTCTACATCCGCAGGCGGACTCTCAACCACTGCGCCACCAGGGAAGCCCCAGAAGTGTAGGATTTATAGATATCCAGCTTGTGGGGCTTCCTTGGTGGTGCAGTGGTTGAGAATCCGACTGACAGTGCAGGGAATACGGGTTCGATCCCTGGTCCGGGAAGATCCCACACGCCGCGGAGCAACTAAGCCCGTGCACCACAACTATTGAGCCGGCACTCTAGAGCCCACAAGCCACAACTACTGTGCCCATGTGCCACAACTACTGAAGCCCGCACGTCTAGAGCCCGTGCTCCTCAACAAGAGAAGCCACCGCAATGAGAAGCCTGCACACAGCAACGAAGACCCAACGCAGCCAAAATAAATTAATAAAAATAAAAAAAAAAAAAGACAGCCAGCTTCGGTTTGACTCTCAGCAAAGCTATTTTGTACCTGTATAAACTTTGGCAAATTATTTTAACTCTTTATGCTTCAGTTTCCTACTCCACAAAATATCTCATACTGTGTTGTAATAATTAAATGGGTAAATACATGCAAAGTGCTTAGAACAGTGCCTAGTACTAAATAAATGCTAATTTTTAGTCTTAAAAGATGCTGAGAAATCAGGTGTCTAATTCAAAGTTACCTTTTCTCCAGAAATCTTTTATTAACCAAGGGCCCTGCTTTGATCAGTGCCATAATCAAGATTTCTACCTCTGAAACTGACACAATCTTTGTATCTACCCTTCAGCAGGTGTTTCCTGCCCTCACTGCAGGCTCTTAGCCCCTGTACTGACCCGGACTAGTCTAGCTGGGTCACACCACTATCCCATGATTGTGACAAATACAGTATGATGTCACTTATACGTGGAATCTAAAACAGCCAAACTCAAAGAAACAGAATAGATTGGCGGTCCCAGGAGCAGGAGGGGTGGGGGAAATGGGGACATGTTGGTCAAAGGGTATAAACTTTCAGTTATAAGGTTAACAAGCTCTGGGGATCCTGTGTACGCATGGTGATCATAGCTAATAATACTTTATTATATATTCGCAAGTGGCTAAGAGAGTAAATCTTAAATGTTCTCACCCCAAAAGAGAAATGGTCATTATGTGACGTGATGGAGGTGTGAGCTAATGGTAGCACCAAAATGGTAATCATTTTGCAATAGAGAAATGTGTCAAATGTACACCTTAAACTTACACAATGTTACGTGTCAATTACATCTCAATAAACCTGGGGAAATTTTTTTTAAATAAATGTCTGGGCATGTCCTTTGTTCATTTATCTGTAGGGTCTTGTGTTCTGCTTATCTGTTTTTCTGAGTACTTCATCTATGGAGCTATTGATGTCGCTCTATTAGTATCAAATATCGTTTGCATTATATTGTGTTCATTTTTCCTAAATCTTACGTTTGTTTCTAGATAATCAGGTCTTTGTTTTTAAATAGAAACCTATCTCAATGGAAAAAATAAACAAATAATAAAAATAAAAAATGAGCCCACAGAAGGATTATGGGTGAGGCTATTGGCACATAACGGCATTCTTTTTTTTTTAATAGATTTATTCATTTATTTATTTATTTTTGGCTGCGTTGGGTCTTCGTTGCTGTACGCAGGTTTGCTCTAGCTGCGGTGAGCAGGGGCTACTCTTCATCGCGTGCACGGGCTTCTCATTGCGGTGGCTTCTCTTGTTGTGGAGCACAGGCTCTAGGTGCATGGGCTCAGTAGTTGTGGCGCAGGGACTTAGCTGCTCTGCAGCACGTGGGATCTTCCCGGACCAGGACTCAAACCCATGTCACCTGCATTGGCAGGCAGATTCTTAACCACTGTGCCACCAGGGAAGCCCCATAACGGCGTTCTTGAATCAGACAGATCAGAATCCCACTAAGTTTTTCAAGGGGTTATACATCCAAATGAACAACCAGTATAGACTAAAGGGGACTGCAATAACTTCAGGCCCTATTTGAGACCCAGTCTATGCACCTCCGCAGACAACTGCCCCTGGGCCTCAGCCATTTGCCTTTCTCCCTACACAAAGCGACCCCAGCAAAGGTTCACAGCACTCCTCTGCTCATACAATCTGGCTGCTGCCCCATTACTTCATCTTCTTCTCTCATACAATATTTATTGGGATATAATTCACATATCACAAAATTCACCCATTTAAAGCGTTCCACTCAGTGGTCTAGTATATTCAAAAACTTGGGCAACTGTCACCACTAATTCTAGTACATTTTCATCACCCCAGAAAGAAACCTTGTACCCAGGAGGAGTCACTCCCCCCCCTCCCCCCCCACCCCCAAGTCCCCGATGGTACTAATCTACTTTCTGTCTCTAGGAGTTTGCCTATCCTGGGCATTTCATATAGATGAAACAACATAAGAACTGGCCCTTTTGTCTGGTTTCTTTCACCTACTGTAATGTTTTTACTGTTCATCCACGCTGTAACATGTTTCAGTACTTTATTCTTTCTATGTCTGAATAATATTCCATTGTATGGCTATACTACATTTTCTTATCCATTCATCAACTGATGGGCATTTGGGTTATTTCAACTTTGTGGCTATTATGAATGAATCATGTTCATTCGTGTACGAATTTTTGTGTGGACCCAGGCTTTCGGTTCTCTTGGAGAACACCTAGGAGTAGAATTGCTGGGCCATATGGTGTCTTTATGTTTGACTTTTTGAGGAATGCCCAAGCTGTTTTCCATGGCAGCTACAACATTTTACCTCTCCACCAGCAGCGTATGAGGGGTCCAGTGTTTCTACATCCTCACCAACACTCTTTGTTTATAGTCATCCTAGCAGGTGTGAAGTGGTATCTCGTGTTTCACTTGCCTTTTTCCCTAATGGCAAACGATAACAAGCCTCTTGTCCTGTGCTTATTGATTATTTGTGAATATTTTTTGGAGAAATTTCCATTCAAATCCTCTGTCCATTTTTACACATATCCAGAGAAGCTATGGTTCAAAAGGATACATGCACCCCAATGTTCATTGCCGTGCTGTTTACAATAGCCAAGACATGAAAACCACCTAAATGTCCATCAACAGATGAATGGATAAAGAAGATGTGGTACATATATACAATGGAATATTACACAGCCACTAACAAGAATGAAATAATGCCATTTGCAGCAACATGGATGGACCTGGAGATTATCATTCTAAGTGAAGTAAGTCAGAGAGAGAAAGACAAATATCATATGATATTGCTTATATGCAGCATCTTTAAAAAAATGATACAAATGAATTTATTTACAAACAGAAACAGACTCACAGACTTAGAAAACAAACTGATGGTTACCAAAGGAGAAAGGTGAGAGGGGGTGATAAATTGGGAGTTTGGGACTGACACAGACACACTACTATATTTAAAAGAGATAACCAAAAAGGACCTACTGTACAGCACAGGGAACTCTGCTCAATATACTGTAACAACCTAAATGGGAAAAGAATTAGAAAAAGAATAGATACATGTATACATATAACATATGTATACGCATCACTCTGCTGTACACCTGAAACTAACACAACATTCTTAATCAACTCTACTCCAGGATAAAGTTAAAACTCTTTTTAAAGAAATTAAAAAAAAAACAAATCCGTTGCCCATTTTTAAACTGGGTTTTCTTTTCATTATTGAATTTTAATATTTCTTTGTATATTCTAGATACTAGTCTTTTATCAGAGATGATTTGCAAATATTTTATTCTATTCTCACCTCTGATTTATCTTCTAACCCTACTGATTATCACAGTCTTTCCCAGGTGTGAGCACCAGGGTTCATCACAGCTTTGTTGTTTTTATCACAGCAGTATTCAAACACTCCAGCGCCCAGTTCAGCCAGCTGGAGCCAGGGAAACTCTGGCTTCCCCAGGGGCCACTCAGTAGGATCAGATACTACAACCCAGAAACATGACGGAGTTAGTGCCTCAAGAGGTGGGCACTGGTTAGTGAGGGACAGAAGATTGGAAGGGTCAGCAGACAATCGCCTATTCCTCCTCCATATGATGGACGATTCTGAGACACAGTAGCTTTGATGTGATCAAGCAACCTCCCGCATTTTCTTGTGAAGTTGTGACCAGCTAGGGACCCGTAGGCTGAGACAGGGGCCCCACCTATCTACAAGACCAAAAAAGCTGGTCAGCCCTCCAAAAGGGCACATTTTCCAAAGCTCATTTCTTATGTGACCAAGGAAGATCACGGAAAAGGAAGACCATCACAGAGGCTGGAGTAAGGGACCATGGGAGTAGCACTGGAGACTAGTCAATGTCGTTGACTAGAACACCATGCACTGGCTATCCATCCCCAAGGGGAGAACACCAAACACTGCTTCCCACTGCATCTTGGTATCAAAAAAACACAACATACTCAAGCACTGAATGAAACAATGCTTTACTTACATGGAGAACAGTCAGAGCCAGTTCAGCTCCAATCATGCTCAATGGTCCCTCATGACCAGTGGGTCCCCCCAGCAGCCAACAAAGGGCAGATGGCTTATGTGCACCCCTCTCATGCCACAGTCCCTCCCCCAGAGAGTTTGAAAGACTGAAAGCTGGGGGCTTAACTGAAGGCCATTGGTGCACACACTTAAGCAGAACAAAGGAATATTCACTGAACATGAAACAGGAGAAGACGTTCCCGCACAAGGCATAAGCCCTGCACGGGCTATGTGGGCTTCCTCTGGTAGGAAGTGTTCCAGGCCCAACGCCCATCCTTCTACAGCTGAGTGGAGGTTGAAAGACCAAATGCATGAGACTCTCTTTCCCAACAAATCGCGGGTCCTGCTGCCACCAGTCTCTAGGTTGCTTCCCTATCCTGTGTATCTGCTCAGCTCTTTCTTCACTTGTGTGACGGAGTCTCTGTTTCATAACATTTCTTTGAGATGCATAGAGTGCTTCTGAGGTCCAAGAGTTTGGGAGTTCCTCAAAAAGCTAAACATAAGGAAACTCCCCCCCCCCAAATATGATTTGAGGACACCTCAGGATAATAGCTGTGCCTCAGGTACAGAGGAAAATCACTCCGAACTGGAGACGATCAGAAATTTCAGGGTGACGATTCCTCAGGAAGATGAAATTGATAGAATACCTGATGAGTCTGAATATCATGAGAGAAGATTTAGACAATCGTGGCTTAGGGATTATATGTGTGGTAAGCTCATGAAAACAAAATAATAACCGCTTAAACCGTCATTACGTTGGGAAAATATAGTTTTATCCTCATATTCCATGGAGCTTAAAACTAAAAAGAAAAAGCAAAAAGCAATAAAGCCATGTTCTTTAGAGTTATTGAGATAAATCCCAAAATTATCAGCTAAAAGGAATAAAAAGAATTGCTTCTGGGAGACGGACCAAGGGGCTACTGCTACTTTTTCTAACAAAGCCTGGTAGAATGTGGTACCTCTTAAAGTCCAAAACAACAACATGCATAACTTGACACCAATAAAAGCTGAAAAAACTATTTTTTTTTAAAAGGAAGGAATCTAGAGGCCTAAGCTGCATGGGACTCTCCTCCCAGCATGGAATGCAAGGCTGAGTTTTTTGTCGTTGTTGTTGTTTCTGGCTGCATTGGGTCTTTGTTGCTGCGCGCGAGCTTTCTCTAGTTGCGCGAGCGGGGGCTACTCTTCGTGGCGGTGCGCGGGCTTCTCATTGGGATGGCTTCTCTTGTTGCAGAACACGGGCTCTAGGTGCACGGGCTTCAGTAGTTGTGGCTCCTGGGCTCAGCAGTTGTGGCTTGTGGGCTCAGTAGTTGTGGCTTGCGGGCTCCAGAGTGCAGGCTCAGTAGTTGTGCCACACGGGATTTGTTGCTCCATGGCCTGTGGAATCTTCCCCAACCAGGGCTCGAACCTGTGTCCCCTGCATTGCAGACGGATTCTGAACTACTGAGCCACCAGGGACGTCCCAAGGCTGAGTTTGAGAAAGGTGAGAGTGTATTTCTTGTTGGTGAAGAGGATAATATATTTTGCTAGTCAAAATCAGCTGTTATAGCACCTTGCTCTTCTCCTCCCCCACAAATATGCCACTACACCAGCAAAGACCTGTGAGGACCACACTCGACCCTGAAAAGCAAGGACCAGAGCCAGGCAGTGTGTTCTGTCTCATAGCTCTGGGGGGAGGTCATTTTAAATAATCCCAGAGAAAGAGCTCTGATGGTTTTATTTTTATTTTTTTCAATTAAATTGCTTTTATTTGAATTAAAATTAAATTTTGAATATAATTGGTTTAGCTATTGATTCAGCTGGGTCAAACAAGTCATTTTTTATTTTTACAAAGACAGTCATACTTCATCTCAGGCAGCTCACCCAGCATTTTTTACAGATAACGTTGTTCATAATTCCCATCAAAGAGTGCTCTAAACATGCAACTGAGTCATGCTGATAGACAGGAAACATCTAAGTCATGAGCATGAGGATCTGCTTTCTTGTAACACTGACTTTCTATCCTTTGCAAATTATTCTAACTCCGTAGGAAAAATGGGTAGCCCTTTGGCATTGTGCCTATTAGCTCAAGAAGCTCTGATGGTTTTAAAATCTCAAGGAGGAGGCTGGCTAGAAGATGTCTTGAAGCTGCCAAAGGAATAGGAAATCGAAGGCCATTTCATCTGGGGATGGTGCCTTGGTCGTGTGTCACCTTGGCTGGGCTGAGTTACATTTCCCACAACTGCCTTTCTTTTGTGTTTCCGGTTAGAGTGGTCCCAGAGCAGAGGGGAAACAGCAGCTCGCACACTTTGCTGAGGATCTGCTGACTCATCTCACTGGCGTGAAGCAGCTGCTGGACCTGGACCAGCTCTTCCTTCCCCGGGAGCCTCCCTCCACCTCTCCGACTCCTGGGCCAGGCGTGTGTGTTTAGCTGCATTAAAAAAGTCTCCACCTTCTGCAGGACACTCATACCACAAGGTCAGAGGCAACAAGAACTGACACGGTTTCAGTCCATCCTCAGGGGTTCCAGCCATGCTTGCACCTTCCACGCTGCCCCTGACATTCATCTTCCCTTCCCGACTCCGTGTCCCGTGGACTTAAAGCTCCAGCATCAAGCGTGGAGACCACAGCCTCAGAGAGACTGCCTAACCAGCTCCCACGATTGTGGAGGCCGCCTCTGTAACAATCCCTTGACCCTTTATCCTGTTGCATATTTAGATCCCTTTTCCTATGGGTTCTGCTTCTCTGGTTGAAGCCAGAATAATACACTTGGGATTTTTAGATGAATTTTATCTCCTTCCAGGGATGGGAGTGGGGCAGACTCTGTGTGGAGGCTGACTTGGAAGAGTTAGAGCAGCAATGTTGCACGCTGCATGTGCGGGGCCGGAAAAGCCTGGAGCAAGAGGTGACTGAGGTACCAGAGAGGTCACAACCATGCTTTTAACGGGTGAAGGAGGGAGCTGAGGCACAGAGCCAGTGTCAGTCACATGCAAAACACGTTAGTAAGAGCCATGATAGTTGATGGCAGACAAGCGTCATACCTGTGCTACAGAAGCCTCAGTGGCCAAGGTGCTCGGGGTTGAGTAGAGCAGAGAAGAAACTGGCTTGAGAAGCCAGTGACCCCTTCTCCCCGGACCCCATCCAGACACACGCCTGATCAGGGTGTGTTTGCATCAGCTCACCTGCATGTTGTGTCAGTCAATACCCAGACAGAGAAACAGAAATCGCCTGCATCGTCAGAGTAGAATGGAATTTAACAAAACGTATTGCTTACAAGTGTGTTGGCATCACGGCAGACGTAAAATAGGAGGGGTTGGGGGTTACCCAGAGATCAGGAAGCTGCTCCCAGAGCTGCAGCTGCACTTGCTGCTTCCTGAGCCAGAAACAGGAAGCTCTTGGTATCTGGTTTCCCGCTAGGGCTTCCACTGACAGCCCTTACCTGGGAAGCAGCTAGCAACAGGGACTGGGGAAGGCGTTTTGGGGGCAGCTGTGGGGCTGAGTATTAACAGCACCTGATATGCATGGAGCACTTTTATTTTTCCAATTTGGCTACGAGGAATGGGGAAGACATTTTTATGAACCGCCGCTGTCTTGGGGAGAAATGTGGACAAGAGGAGATGGCACGAAATCTGTTTCACCTAGTCCCTTGGGCCAATTATGATCCATCCTGGAGCAAAGTCAGAGGCATCAGCAGCTGCAGGAGATGGTTTTTTGAAAGAAAGCGGGAGGGCCTGAGGGACAGGGCGTGAAAAATCTGCGGGAATTGGGTTTGCTGGATCGCATCCAAGTGTTGAAATTCCCAGGAACATGAGAGGAGCATGCAAACCGCTTGTTCAGCTGTAAGGATCCAGGTACAAAGAGGGTGGGAAGGAAGATGGAACACTGCTTTGCAGGCAGAGGGAGTTTGTGAAGCTCTGAGGAGCCCCGCGCTAGTTGGCTGGACTCTCATAAAAAGGCACCGCGGGCTGGACAGCTTAAACGACAGACCTATAGTGTCTCATAGTTCTGGAGGCTGGAAGTCCAAGATCAAGGTGTTGACAGGCTTGGTTTTCCCTGAGGACTCTCTCCTTGGCTTGTAGATGGTGGTCTTCCCTCTATGTGTCTGTGTCCTAATCTCCTCTTCTTATAAGAACAGCAGTCATACTGGGTTGTAAGGCCCATCCTAATGACCTCATTTAACTTAATTACCTCTCTGAAGACCTGCTCTCCAAATATAGTCACATCTGAGGTCCTGGGGGTTAGAACTTCAACTTATGAATGGGGGGTGGGAGATACACATTTCATCCTATAACAATTCCAGAGGTCTGCAGAGTCAGGAGCCAAAGAATTCTCAGTAATCTCTCCAGCTCCGAGCAGCCACTCTTCCGTACCAGAGAGCCTCATGCAACTTCTCAACATAAGAAGACATATATAAACACATTAAGGTTAAAAGGACACCTACGCTTCTTTAACAGGTGACACTGCTTCTGATCACTGCCCGCTAATTTATAATGTTGGATGACTACACTCAGGGTCCAGGCCAGTGCTTCTTAAACGTTCACATGCACACAGATCTCCTGGGAGCTTGTTTACATGCAGATTCTGACTCAGTGGGTTGGGGGGATGGGGCAATGTGGCCTGAGATTTTGCATTTCTGTACACTCCTAAGGCCTACCCATATTCCTGGTCTGCAAACCGTACTTTAGGTAGCAAGGTAGTGATTCTCAACCTTGACCATGTCAGAATCTGGGGAGCTTTTAAAACTTCCAAGGTCCAGGCTATACCCTCAAACCAATTAAATCAGAATGTTGATTTCCAGGGCAGGGGCATCCGAATTTGTGTAGCTTCCCAGGTGATTCCAAGGTCCAGCCAAGATGGAGAACCACTTCTGTTGTTGAATTCCCACTACCCAAAGTGTGATGGAATTGGGGAAAAGACAATTCCTGCAGCTGTACCCGCACCATGTCACCCCTACCAGGCATCTTTGACACCGGGTGGCACTCAGAGTGGCAGCCAGTGACACTGCATTCGTGTGGCAGTGCCAGAAACAAAGGCATGGGACCTCTACCAGAGACAGAGAGGATGTGGGGAAACACAGGTGACTCCCCGAAATAACTGGGGGAGAATTTAAGGAAGTTTAACTTTCAGTCAGACCAGCACGTGCCAGATACAAGGTTAGAAAAGTCTGGTGTCCATTTTAAAGTGACCACTTTCACACCACGAGTCTGGTGAAATGCAGGTATGAAATTCAGCTTACAGAGGTTCAAAGACCAGAGCAATCAACGAGGCGAGTGGAGCTATCATCAGAGGCAAAAAACAGCCTAAAAACCTGCACAGCATCCGGAGACGGGAGACTGGTCACCAGGCACAGGCCTGCCTGTTATTGTGCAAAGTGACTTAAAGGTATGAAGCAAGGCAGCCTGGTCTGGACTCATGCAGACGCTGGCCTGACTGCACACAGCTGTCGTCCTGTGTCTAGGAAAAGCATTTCTTTTTCTTAGTGCATTTGGGCAAATGTACAGGACATCTGAACGCTCCCCACACGCATGTACTCTCAGAATAAAGAGGCTTAATGTATAGCAAACAAAAGATCCTATACTAAGTTGACAGATTGTAGAGGGAAACCGAGTTTCCTCCGTATTCCAATTGTCTAAATATAACTGGATCACCCTGGGGGCTGGAGGGATGAGGGTCTGCCTGTCTGAGGTCCTCCACGTGGAACATCTTCAACCTGAACTAGGCCGCTCAATCCAGACTCCCTGGTCTCAGTCTGCCTTCCCCCTGCGCTGTGCTCCCTCCACCCTGGAATCTGCAGGATGCTAAGCAGGCAGGTGAAGCAGGACGAAGGAGGAGGAATTGCCCTGTACTTCTGCTACAATGGTGGCCTTTCAATTTTCCTTCTCTCTCCTTGTTCAAGGTTTGATATTGGAAGCCCTCTGCTCACCCTCAACATGGGGGGCATGTAAAGAACATTCTACAGGGATCTGTGTTATTCTTCCTGTAGGTGGCCACTCTGTACTATATGATGCACTACATGATCACTGATCATGGAGGACAGGACCAGGGTGGGCCCCGGAGCACCTTTACCGTGCTAGACCAGTTAAAGCCCTGACCTCAGTGTTTGGAATCCAGGACACGTAGAGTCAGACCCTTGATCTGCAGGGAATCAAACTGTCAGATCATGAAGGTTAGGTCTGTGTCAAGCCAAAGCCACCTGCAAAGCAAAGTGGACAGGGAAGTCAGCGAGGAGACTGGTCTCCATGGGCCGAAAGCAGCAGACACAGAGGCGCGTGATCGCTGAGAGCAGGAGGGTAGCCAAGTTCACATGAAGCCCAGCGGCATCTCATTTCCTCGCCTCAAAGTCCCATGAGAATAGGAGCTTTAAACTCAGCTTCCTTAGAGAGAGGGATTCCCAGGACTAGTGTAGCTGCTGGCCTGGAGGGCGGTGCTAGTGAATTTCTCCTCCCTCCAGGTTCATGGTTCAATTACCAGATACACAGAGTGGACCCTAAGGAAGAGGCAACAGGAATTGATTTGCCCATGAAGAAGAGCATTTTGACGTTGGGTGATGACACGGTACTACCTTGACATTGATAACTGGGAACTATAGGCACCTGGGCCTGTGCTGTACCTGCTGTCTCTGAGACGGTGAGACCCTTGCTTAGTGGAATGCTCTGTTCCCATCAACCTCTCTCAGGTTCACTCACTTTGGGCCAGTGTCAAGTTATCCAGTACGGACTGAGAAGTGTTTAAACACCATCGTTTCTTCTGTTGCTGGTAAAGATATAGCCAGGGGCCTCTGTTCTAGTCAACATACAGTTTACACCTTTTACTTAAAGCCTTAGCTTCCTGAAAAAGGGAAACCCTAAGTCAAATAACACAGAGGGAGCCCATCTTTTCTTGGAATGGATGTCAAGGGGCTCTATTACTTTAAGGAGGCCTCTTCAATACATCAAGCATTTGATAATCCCCCAGTCTTTACATACAAAGCAAATCACATTCCCTTAATTGCGTACATTTATAACCTAGTTATGGCTCTAAGCACAGACAGTTTTGTTTTTGGGGTTTTTTTTGCAGTACGCGGGCCTCTCACTGTTGTGGCCTCTCCCGTTGCGGAGCACAGGCTCTGGACGCGCAGGCTCAGCGGCCATGGCTCACGGGCCCAGCCGCTCCGCGGCACGTGGGATCTTCCCGGACCAGGGCACGAACCCGTGTCCCCTGCATCGGCAGGCGGACTCTCAACCACTGCGCCACCAGGGAAGCCCAGCACAGACAGTTTTATGGGCAAGTCTTTTTGAACTTTCAAAAAACAGACAATTCTTATGCTATGTAAACTATTCTGTAGCACAGAAACAAAAGGAAACAATCCCAATTAGTTGAAGAAGATATCATAGCCCTAAAGCCGAAATCTGACCAAATTAGCATATACATAAAAAATAGACCAATCTCAATTACAAAAATGTACCCAAAAAGTCTAAATAAAATTCTAACAAATCGATATCCGTTTTCTGATAAAAAAATAATATGCCTGAGTTAATTTGATTTGTCACTTTAACAGATCAGAAAGGAAAAATCACATAATCATCCCAATAGCATTTGTTATAGTTTGGCATCTGTTCTTTAAAAAAAAGAGAATTCTTTCTAAAATAGGCTTTAAAAAATACTTTCCTAGCATGATAAAGAATAACTATGTGAACACAATAGCCGTATTTGGTATTTCTTAAAATGTGTTCTAAATAATTTTAGTACTGAGGGATTTTATCAGTAAGTGTAGAAATGGTGCTGTGGCCAAATCAACTTGAGAAATGACTAACCAAATTAAACAGGCTTTTATGAGCTTATGTGTATTCTAACTTTCCAAATGTTCCATAACCCTTTGACCTTATAGGACATTGTTTGCACAGAGCATCTCATCAGACTAGTATTTTATAGGAAGTCACTTTGGAAAATGTTATAGTGATGGTCTCTCAATAATGTGGAAAACAAAATAAGAATGTTACTGGCTCCACTTGAATGTTGTTCTACAATTTCAGATCAAGTTGTTCTCAGCTAACATACCAGGATGAGTTAATGTAAGAAGTAGACAGATAATCACTGTGGACATTAGGAGATTTGAATGATTCTATCAGCCAACTTGACCTACTGACATTTACAGAACACTTCATCCCCCAACAGCAGAAAATCCATTCATCTCAAGTGTGCTTGGAACATTTTCCAAGATGGACCACATTTAGGGCCATAAAACAATTCTCAATAAATTTAAAGTTATTTAAGTCATATAAAATATGTTCTTTAACTACAATTAAGTTAACATAGAAATGAATAACAGAAAGATCTCTAGATAGTCTTCAAATATTTAGAAACTAACATACGTCTCAATAACTCATGGATAAAAGAAGAAAGTAAAACAGTAACTAGGGTAAGATTTATGGCACTAAAGGCCTATATTAGAAAACAAGAAATAGCTCAGGTTCACTGTGGGAAACTAGAAAAAGAAGGGCAAATTAAACCCAAAGCAAATAAAAGAAAGGAAATTATATAGGACTTCCCTCATGGCGCAGTGGTTAAGAATCCGCCTGCCAATGCAGGGAACATGGGTTCGAGCCCTGGTCCGGGAAGATCCCACATGCGCAGAGCAACTAAGCCCGTGCGCCACAACTACTGAAGTCCGAGTGCCTAGAGCCCATGCTCCACAACAAGAGAAGCCACCGCAATGAGAAGCCTGTGCACGGCAATGAAGAGTAGCCCCCGCTCACCACAACTAGAGAAAGCCCACGCACAGCAACAAAGACCTAGGGCAGCCAAAAGTTAATTAATTTTTAATTAATTAATTAAAAAAATTTTTTAAAAATAAGGCATGAAAAATAAAGGCACCAAGATTAGAAAGAAAGAAGCAAAATTGTTTTTATTTGCAGACTACCTGGTTGTCTAGGTAGAAAATCAAATAGGCCCTACAAAAAGCTACTGGGACATATAAGCAAGATTATCAAGATTGCAAGATTGATATACGAAGATGATTGTATTTCTAAACACTAACAATGAAAAACTGGAACTTAGAATCTATGAAACAATCCCATATAAAATAACAACAAAAATACAAAGTACTTAGGGATAAATCTGACAAACATGAAAGATCTGTCACTAAAAATCTACATGCTCTGCCCTTAAAGAAGTGGGGCATAACTCTTCACTCCTTAAGTGCGAAATGTGCATAAAGTAAGTCCCTTCCATACTAACGAGTTCCGTTCGGAGAGCATGTTTGTAAGTCTAATTTGTTCGGTAAGTCCAACAAAGTTAGCACAGGTACCCAACTAACACAATCAGCTATATAGTACTGTACTGTGATAGGTTTATAATACTTTTCACACAAATAATACGTAAAAAAGAAACAAAAAAATAAAGAAAACATTTTTAATCTTACAGTACAGTACCTTGAAAAGTACAGTAGTACAGAACAACAGCTGGCATCCAGGGGCTGGCGTGGAGTGAACAGGCAAGAAGAGTTACTGACTGGAGGAGGGGGAGGAGGGGGGAGATGGTAGAGCTGAAGGATGGTCAGCGATAGGAGAGGGAGGGCAGGCTGCAATGTCACTCACGCCTGATGTTGATGGCACAGGTTCTGGTTCCTTGCTGGATTTAATTCTATCTACCCTCTTGAAAAAACAATCCAGTTTTTTCAAACGATCCAGTTTTGCATCTTTGAAAGTTCGCAACTTGAAGGTTCGTATGTAGGGAACTTACTGTAATGACTGCCTTCCAAAGGGGACAGTAAGTAATGAAGGAAAAAAAGGGTAACTTCACAGAAGAGAAACCTGAAAAACACTACCTCAATCAGGAGACCAAGACTTACATCGATAGTAATAAGCTATGTCGATAGTATATACCCTTGATATGATGTGATGAGAGACAATATGACACTTTACCTTTGTGGTCATCCTCCAAAAACCAGTAACTCCAGTCTAATCATGAGAAAAAACATCTGACAAATCCCTACTGAGGGACATTCTTCAAAACGCCTGACCAGTACTCCTAAACACTATCAAGATCATCAAACACAAGGGAAATCTGAGAAACTGCACAGCCAAGAGGAGCCTAAGGAGACATGACAACTAATAATGTGGTATCCTGGGTGGGATCCTGGACCAGAAAGAGGACATCGGGTAGAAACTAAGGATACATGAGCAAAGTATGGACTTTAGTTATTAATAGCATATCAATATCGGTTCACTAAATTTGACAAATGTGCCACGCTTACATAAGATGTTAATATTAGGGGAAACTGGGTGTGGAGTACATGGGAAATCTCTGTACTATCTTCACAATTTTTCTGTAACTCCAAAACTATTATAAAGAAAAAATATATATAATTTTAAAATATATATAATTAAAATGAAAATGTATATGCTGATAGAAATTCTATAAAGACCTTAATAAATGGAGAGATGTACCATGTTTACAGGTCAGAAAATTCAATATTGTTAGAATGTTAATTCTCCCCCAAATTGATCTATCCAGTCAATGCAATTCCAATCAGGCTTTTTCTGTAAAAACTGACAAACTGATTCTAAAATTCATACAGAAGTTCCGGAATAGCCCAAGCAACTTTGAAAAAGGAGAACTAAGTTTGAGAACTAAAACTAACTGATTTCAAGACTGATTATCAAGACAGTGGGACACTGGAGTCAAGATAGAAAAATAGGTCAACACCACAGACTATAAAGTTCAGAAATAGGTCCACACAGAGATGGACATCTGTTTTTTAATATAAGTACAAAGGCAATTCAGTGGAGAATGAAAAGGCAATCCATAAATTGGGAGAGAATACCTAAGAACTTGAATCCAGAATATTTTTAAATGCTTAAATATCAACAATATTAAGTGCCAGAGAAGACAGACAGACAGCAAATAAGCATATGCGTCATTGAGGAAACGCAATTTAAATACTAAAAAGACAGACCATACTGTGTATTAGTTAGGGGAGGAAGCAACTGGAACTCTCACCTGCTGGTGGAAATGTAAAGTGGTGCAACCACGTGGAAGTAGCTGGGCAATTTCCTTTAAAAAGCCAAACGTGCCGTGTGACCTAGCCATTCCACGCCTAGGTATCTACATATGAACACATATGTCCAACTGTACAAGAAAGTCCATAACAGTTTTTATGTTATAGCCATAAACTGGAAATAATCCAAATGTCTATTAACAAGCGAATGAATAAACAACCTGTCTCTGTGATGTAATACTACCCAGCGATGAAAAAGAAACGAACTCTTGAGATACGCAACAACATGGATGAAAATAAAGGGAATTAAATTGAGAGAACGAAGCCAGACAAAGAGAAAGAATCCAGGTAAAATGAATCATCCTTACCACATGATTCCATTTACATAAAAATTCTAGAAAATCCAAATTAATTCATAGTGACAGAAAGCAGGTTAACGGTTGCCTGGGGATAGGCATAGGAGGCAGGGAGGGGAGAGAGAGAGGAATTACATGGGTTCAGTGAAACTTTCAGGGTAATTGAAATGTTTATTATCTTTTTGGTCATTACCTTTATCAGTATATGTCAATTATACTTCAATAAAGCTATTTTAAAATTAAAATTAACACTTATTTGGGGCTTCCCTGGTGGCACAGTGGTTAAGAATCCGCCTGCCAATGCAGGGGACACGGGTTCGAGCCCTGGTCCGGGAAGATCCCACCTGCCGCGGGGCAACTAAGCCCATGCGCCACAACTACTGAGACTGAGCTCTAGAGCCCATGTGCCACAAATACTGAAGCCCACGTGCCTAGAGCCCATGCTCCGCAACAAGAGAAGCCACCACAATGAGAAGCCCGCGCACCACAAGAAAGAGTAGCCCCCGCTCACTGCAACTAGAGAAAGCCCGCGTGCAGCAGCGAAGACCCAGTGCAGCCAAAAATAAAATAAATAAAAATTTTTAAAAATTAACACTTATTTTAACTTTTAAAAAGCAAGTGATGGGACTTCCCTGGTGGTCCAGTGGTTAAGACTCCACGCTTCCACTGCAGGGGGCACCAGTTCGATCCCTGGTTAGGGAACTAGGATCCCACGTGCCACTTGGTGCCACCAAAACAGAAAAAAAAAAAAAAAAGCAAGTAAAATTGGAGAAAATAATTGTAAATACATTACAGGAAAAGGGTAAATATAATTCACATACAAAGAGTTTATACAAATCAATGAGGAAAAAATCACTATAAATTGTAAATGGACAAATGACATGAATATACAGTTCACAAAGAATAAGTACGAATGGTTAATAAAGATAAGAAACAGTAACAGAAACATAAATAACACAAAAAATAGAATACTCTCAACTATCAAATTGGCAATACTATTTCAAAAGTTATTATATTCAGTGTTAGAGAGGACACGAGGGCTCATACACACTTTCTCAAGGTCACTTTGATGACGCTTATCGTCTCAAAATGGGCATACCTTTTGACTAAAGAATTCAGCTTCTAGCAATTTGTACTAAGGCTATAATCATGAATGAATCCAAATATTTACCTGCAAGTATGTTCATTAAAGAATTAATTATAATAGAAAAAATGAAAACCAACATAACTACCCAAGAATAGGGGATTAAACATACTATACTTCCTTAGAATCGAGAACCGGCCAGTCATTTAAAATGATATTACTGAAAACTATGTCTGTACAGTATACACAGAATGACATCAGTTTGGCAATGGTGGGGGGGGAATATATGAATATACATACCAAAATGTATTTCCTCCTTTTTGTTTTTTTTTTTACATCTAACATGTATTACTATATTGTTTTTTAAAAGCTTACTTGTCATGTTCCATTCATTTAGGGTGCTAAGCCTTAATTAGTACAGATAAATGAATTTGCATCAGTGGTATATAAGCAGCTAATATATTACCTATCCCAGTTTTCGTAACACCTTGACTCACTTAAAATACAAATGTAAAGAGAACACCTCTCCAACAAATGACTCTATAATGGAAAGCCCATGTCTCCCAGGATACCCTAAATGGCAATGTGTATCCTCATACCCCTGTACATCAAGCAGTAGGACAGCCAAACATGGGCATGGGGAGTGGGAACCGGGATGGGAAGGAATAAGATGAAGTATGGAGAGAGACAGAGAGAGAGAGAGAGAGAGAAACTGACTCTGACTACAGGACATCAACATGAAACACCAGAACAGCCTACAAGAAGAAATGAAGAGCCCAATCTTATTGTATCTGGTTAGTTAGTTGACAACTTGGCTGTAAACTATTAGAAAACAGGCCACCTCTAACAGGAAGACCATCTTATTAATGAGGGACTTTGAGACTTTGACCCCGAGTAGTCAACTGTTTTAGTGATTCGTAAAATCTACACACCCACTTTGCATTAATACATAAAACTCTCCAAACAAGGAGCCATCCCTCGGTCTCTTCATGGACAGAACGTAGCCCATGCATTAGGGAGCTCGCTGGGTGCTCGTTTAGGAATGGGTCATTCACTGACTTTCTCTGTTCATGCTCTGTTTCAAGGGTTGGGAACTGGTGTTTGCACAGCTCATGCACTGCTGCCATCTACTGGAAAACCTGTGTAACCTGTCAGAGCTAAGTTTTTTAATTTGTTTTGTAAATTTATTTTTGGCTGCGTTGGGTCTTTGTTGCTGTGCGCGGGCTTTCTATAGTTGTGGCGAGCAGGGGCTGCTCTTTGTTGTGGTGCGCGGGCTTCTCATTGCAGTGGCTTCTCTTGTTGCGGAGCATGGGCTCTAGGCGAGTGGGCTTGGTAGTTGTGGCGCAGACTTAGGTGCTCCGGGGCATGTGGGATCTTCCCAGAGCAGGGCTCGAACCCATGTCCACTGCATTGGCAGATGGATTCTTAACCACTGTGCCACCAGAGAAGCCCCAGAGCTAAGTTTTTAATAGGCTTCCTTCCAAATTCCTCAACAAACGTTTTGTCAACCGAGCCTATCATCTTGTCATAGCCCTGCCATCCAGGAGGGAAAGGACACAGCAAGAGCAGACAGGACCCTTATTAAAGTGGAATTAAGCATTTAAAGGCCATCGGGTGAAGGACCATTCTAAGTAAGAACCTGAAGAAGAGGATGCCCACTCAAATGGGTAGAAGCTGAATGTCCAAGTTGGGTGTGGAGGAAAAGCTGGAGAACTGGGAATGAGGAAGAGACAGAGAAATAATAATCCCAATGAAGTAACCCTTTATGAACATTACAGCATTTCAATAAGTGGTCCAATATCAGATTTGCAAATGAGTCACTGAGAACGGATAGAAAATTCTTGAGGAATAATAAACAGGACCAGAGAAATAGGACTTCTGTCACATCACTAATCACAATTATTTGCTTATACATTTGCCTTCCCCTCTAGACTGAGACCTAACTAGATTCATTTTCTATTGTATTGGAAGAGCCCACAGACACCTGGGTTTGGTGGAGATTCACCTCTCTACAAGCAGACAGCTATGGTTACCAAAGGGGAAAGGGATGGGGCAGGGAAGGAGGAATTGAGAGTATGGAATTAACAAACTACTATACATAAAACAGATAATCAATGAGGATATACTGTATAGCACAGGGAATTATATTCAATATCTTGTAATAACCTATAATGGAAACTAATCTGAAATACATATATAAATGTATATATATACACACATATAACTGAATCACTTTGCTGTACACCTGAAACTAACACAATATTGTAAATCAACTACACTTCAATAAAAAAAAGAAAGACTCAAATAAGCAAAATAAGAAAGAGGAGAAATAATGACAAATACCACAGAGATACAAAAAAAACTATAAGACAATAGTACAAACAGTTATATTCAAACAAATGGGACAACCTAGAGGAAATGGACAAAAAAAACTATTAGAACTAATAAATGAATTCAGTGAAGTTGCAGGATACAAGATTAATACACAGAAATCTGTTGTTTTTGTATACACTAATAAAGAACTATCAGAGAGAGAAAGCAAGAATACAATCCCGGAGGCTTCCGGGAAGATGGCGGAAGAGTAAGACGCGGAGATCACCTTCCTCCCCACAGATACACCAGAAATACATCTACACGTGGAACAACTCCTACAGAACACCTACTGAACGCTGGCAGAAGACCTCAGACCTCCCAAAAGGCAAGAAACCCCCCACGTACCTGGGTAGGGCAAAAGAAAACAGAGACAAAAGGATAGGGACGGTACCTGCACCAGTGGGAGGGAGCCGTGAAGGAGGAAAGCTTTCCACACATTAGAAGCCCCTTCGCGGGCGGAGACTGCGGGTGGCGGAGGGGGAAAGCTTCGGAGCCGCGGAGGAGAGCACAGCAACAGGGGTGCAGAGGGCAAAGTGGGGAGATTCCCGCACAGAGGATCAGGGCCGACCGGCACTCACCAGTCCGAGAGGCTTGTCTGCTCACCCGCCGGGGCGGGCAGGGCCTGGAGTTGAGGCTTGGGCTTCGGTCGGAGCGCAGGGAGAAGACTGGGGTTGGCGGCGTGAACACAGCCTGAAGGGGCTAGTGCGCCACGGCTAGCCGGGAGGGAGTCCGGGGAAAAGTCTGGACCAGCCGAAGAAGCAAGAGACTTTTTCTTCCCTCTTTGTTTCCTGGTGCGCGAGGAGAGGGGATTGAGAGCGCCGCTTAAAGGAGCTCCAGAGACGGGCGCGAGCCGCGGCTAAAAGTGCGGACCCCAGAGACGGGCATGAGACGCTAAGGCTGCTGCTGCCGCCACCAAGAAGCCTGTGTGCCATTCCGGGGAGGCTGTGCAGCCCGCCACTGCCAGCGTCCCGGGATCCCAGAACGACTTTCCCGGGAGAACACCCGGCGCGCCTCAGGCTGGTGCAACGTCACGCCGGCCTCTGCCGCCGCAGGCCCGCCCCGCCCTCCGTGCCCCGCCCTCCCCCCCCCCCACCGGCCTGAGTGAGCCAGAGCCCCCGAATCAGCGGCTCCTTTAACCCCGGCCTGTCTGAGCGAAGAACAGAGGCCCTCCGGCGACCTACACGCAGAGGCGGGGCCAAATCCAAAGCTGAGCCCCGTGAGCTGTGAGAACAAAGAAGAGAAAGTGAAATCTCTCCCAGCAGCCTCAGGAGCAGTGGATTAAAGCTCCACAATCAACTTGATGTACCCTGCATCTGTGGAATACATGAATAGACAATGAATCATCCCAAATTAAGGGGGTGGACTTTGAGAGCAAGATTTATGATTTTTCCCCTTTTCCTCTCTTTGTGAGTATGTATGTGTATGCTTCTGTGTGAGATTTTTGTCTGTATAGCTTTGCTTCCACCATTTGTCCTAGGGTTCTATCCGTCCGTTTTGTTTTGTTTAAAATTTTTCTTCTTAATAATTATATTTTATTTTAATAACTTTATTTTATTTTACTTTATCTTCTTTCTTTTTTTCCTTCCTTCTCTCCTTCTTTCCTTCCTCCCTCCCACCCTCCCTCCCCCCCCCTTTCTTTCTTTCTTTCTTTCTTTCTTCTTCTACTAATTCTTTCTTTCTACTTTTTCTCTCTTTTATTCTGAGCCATGTGGATGAAAGGTTCTTGGTGCTGCAGCCAGGAGTCAGTGCTGTGCCTTTGAGGTGGGAGAGCCAACTTCAGGGCACTGGTCCACAAGAGACCTCCCAGCTCCACGTAATATCAAACGGCGAAAATCTCCCAGAGATCTCCATCTCAACACCAGCACCCAGCTTCACTCAATGACCAGCAAGCTACAGTGCTGGACATCCTATGCCAAACAACTAGCAAGACAGGAACACAACCCCACCCATTATCAGAGAGGCTGCCTAAAATCATAACAAGTCCACAGACACCCCAAAACAAACCACCAGACGTGGACCTGACCACCAGAAAGACAAGATCCAGCCTCATCCACCAGAACACAGGCACTAGTCCCCTCCACCAGGAAGCCTACACAACCCACTGAACCAACCTTAGCCACTGGGGACAGACACCGAAAACAACGGGAACTACAAACCTGCAGCCTGCAAAAAGGAGACCCCAAACACAGTAAGATAAGCAAAATGAGAAGACAGAAAAACACACAGCAGATGAAGGAGCAAGATAAAAACCCACCAGACCTAACAAATGAAGAGGAAATAGGCAGTCTACCTGAAAAAGAATTCAGAATAATGATAGTAAAGATGATCCAAAATCTTGGAAATAGAATAGACAAGATGCAAGAAACATTTAACAAGGACCTAGAAGAACTAAAGAGGAAACAAACAGTGATGAACAACACAATAAATGAAATGAAAAATACTCTAGATGGTATCAATAGCAGAATAACTGAGGCAGAAGAATGGATAAGTGACCTGGAAGATAAAATAGTGGAAATAACTATTGCAGAGGAGAATAAAGAAAAAAGAATGAAAAGAACTGAGGACAGTCTCAGAGACCTCTGGGACAACATTAAACGCACCAACATTCGAATTATAGGGGTTCCAGAAGAAGAAGAGAAAAAGAAAGGGACAGAAAATATTTGAAGAGATTGTAGTTGAAAACTTCCCTAATATGGGAAAGGAAATAGTTAATCAAGTCCAGGAAGCACAGAGAGTCCCATACAGGATAAATCCAAGGAGAAATACACCAAGACACATATTAATCATACTGTCAAAAATTAAATACCAAGAAAACATATTAAAAGTAGCAAGGGAAAAACAACAAATAACACACAAGGGAATCCCCATAAGGTTAACAGCTGATCTTTCAGCAGAAACTCTGCAAGCCAGAAGGGAGTGGCAGGACATATTTAAAGTGATGAAGGAGAAAAACCTTCACCCAAGATTACTCTACCCAGCAAGGTTCTCATTCAGATTTGATGGAGAAATTAAAACCTTTACAGACAAGCAAAAGCTGAGAGAGTTCAGCACCACCAAACCAGCTTTACAACAACTGCTAAAGGAACTTCTCTAGGCAAGAAACACAAGAGAAGGAAAAGGCCTACAATAACGAACCCAAAGCAATTAAAAAATGGGAATAGGAACATACATATCGATAATTACCTTAAATGTAAATGGACTAAATGCTCCCACCAAAAGACACAGATTGGCTGAATGGATACAAAAACAAGACCCATATATTTGCTGTCTACAAGAGACCCACTTCAGACCTAGAGACAAATACAGACTGAAAGTAAGGGGTTGGAAAAAGATATTTCATGCAAATGGAAACCAAAAGAAAGCTGGAGTAGCAATTCTCATATCAGACAAAATAGACTTTAAAATAAAGACTATTACAAGAGACAAAGAAGGACACTACATAATGATCAAGGGATCGATCCAAGAAGAAGATATAACAATTGTAAATATTTATGCACCCAACATAGGAGCACCTCAATACATAAGGCAAATACTAACAGCCATAAAAGGGGAAATCGACAGTAACACATTCATAGTAGGGGACTTTAACACCCCACTTTCACCAATGGACAGATCATCCAAAATGAAAATAAATAAGGAAACACAAGCTTTAAATGATACATTAAACAAGATGGACTTAATTGATATTTATAGGACATTCCATCCAAAAACAACAGAATACACATTTTTCTCAAGTGCTCATGGAACATTCTCCAGGATAGATCATATTTTGGGTCACAAATCAAGCCTTGGTAAATTTAAGAAAGTTGAAATTGTATCAAGTATCTTTTCCGACCACAACACCATGAGATTAGATATCAATTACAGGAAAAGATCTGTAAAAAACACAAACACATGGAGGCTAAGCAATACACTACTTAATAACGAAGTGATCACTGAAGAAATCAAAGAGGAAATAAAAAAATACTAGAAACAAATGACAATGGAGACATGACGACCCAAAATCTATGAGATGCAGCAAAAGCAGTTTTAAGAGGGAAGTTTATAGCAATACAGTCCTACCTTAAGAAACAAGAAACACCTCAAATAAACAACCTAATGTTGCACCTAAAGCAATTAGAGAAAGAAGAACAAAAAAACTCCAAAGTTAGCAGAAGGAAAGAAATTTTAAAAATCAGATCAGAAATAAATGAAAAAGAAATGAAGGAAACAATAGCAAAGATCAATAAAACTAAAAGCTGATTCTTTGAGAAGATAAACAAAATAGATAAACCACTAGCCAGACTCATCAAGAAAAAAAGGGAGAAGACTCAAATCAATAGAATTAGAAATGAAAAAGGAGAAGTAACAACTGACACTGCAGAAATACAAAAGATCATGAGAGATTACTACAAGCAACTCTATGCCAATAAAATGGACAACCTGGAAGAAATGGACAAATTCTTAGAAATGCACAACCTGCCCAGACTGAATCAGGAAGAAATAGAAAATATGAACAGACCAGTCACAAGCACTGAAATTGAAACTGTGATTAAAAATCTTCCAACAGGGCTTCCCTGGTGGCGCAGTGGTTGAGAGTCCGCCTGCCGATGCAGGGGACACGGGTTCGTGCCCCGGTCCGGGAAGATCCCACATGCCGCGGAGTGGCTGGCCCGTGAGCCATGGCTGCTGAGCCTGCGCGTCCGGAGCCTGTGCTCCGCAAACAGTGAGAGGCCCGCATCGCGCAAAAAAAAAAAAAAAAAAAAAAAAAAAAAATTCCAACAAACAAAGCCCAGGACCAGACGGCTTCACAGGCGAATTCTATCAAACATTTAGAGAAGAGCTAACACCTATGCTTCTCAAACTCTTCCAAAATATAGCAGAGGGAGGAACACTCCCAAACTCATTCTATGAGGCCACCAACACCCTGATACCAAAACCAGACAAGGATGTGACAAAGAAAGAAAACTACAGGCCAATATCACTGATGAACATAGATGCAAAAATCCTCAACAAAATACTAGCAAACAGACTCCAACAGCACATTAAATGGATCATACACCATGATCAAGTGGGGTTTATTCCAGGAATGCAAGGATTCTTCAATATACGCAAATCAATCAATGTGATACACCATATTAACAAATTGAAGGAGAAAAACCATATGATCATCTCAATAGATGCAGAGAAAGCTTTTGACAAAATTCAACACCCATTTATGATAAAATCCCTGCAGAACGTAGGCATAGAGGGAACTTTCCTCAACATAATAAAGGCCATATATGACAAACCCACAGCCAACATCATCCTCAATGGTGAAAAACTGAAAGCATTTCCACTAACATCAGGAACAAGACAAGGTTGCCCACTCTCACCACTCTTATTCAACATAGTTTTGGAAGTTTTAGCCCCAGCAATCAGAGAAGAAAAGGAAATAAAAGGAATCCAAATTGGAAAAGAAGAAGTAAAGCTGTCACTGTTTGCAGATGACATGATACTCTACATAGAGAATCCTAAAGATGCTACCAGAAAACTGCTAGAGCTAATCAATGAATTTGGTAAAGTAGCAGGATACAAAATTAATGCACAGAAATCTCTGGCATTCCTATACACTAATGATGAAAAATCTGAAAGTGAAATTAAGGAAACACTCCCATTTACCACTGCAACAAAAAGAATAAAATATCTAGGAATAAACCTACCTAAGGAGACAAAAGACCTGTATGCAGAAAACTATAAGACACTGAAGAAAGAAATTAAAGATGATACAAACAGATGGAGAGATATCCCATGTTCTTGGATTGGAAGAATCAACACTGTGGAAATGACTATACTACCCAAAGCAATCTACAGATTCAATGCAATCCCTATCAACCTCCCAGAGTGCTTCTCGCTGCAATCCATCTTGGCTGAGAGATGTGAGCGCCACCAGGAAGGACCCTAAGTCAGACCAAATATGGACCAAGCAAGATGATTGGCCAGAGACAACTCGAAAACTAACCCCATTACCGTAAAACCTGAGACTGAGCCATGTGACAGAGCAGTTCTCCCGGGTTTCCTTACCCTGCTGCTCTCTGCCCGGGAAACCCTTTCCCAGTAAAATCTTTTGCTTTGTCAATTTGTCAGCACGTGTGTCTCCTCGGACAATTCATTTCCAAGTATTAGACAAGAGCCCACTCTCAGGCCCTGGAAAGGATCCCCATTCCTGCAACAAATCTACATACCTCATCCAAGAAAATTGGCTCTGAAGAGGGGATAAAATCGAATGGTATCTGAATGGCAATATAGAGTTAGGGGAGTGATTTGATTTTTTTTTTTTTTTTTTTTTTTTTTTCGGTACGCAGGCCTCTCACTGTTGTGGCCTCTCCCGTCGCGAAGCACAGGCTCCGGACGCGCAGGCTCAGCGGCCATGGCTCACGGGCCCAGCCGCTCCGCGGCATGTGGGATCTTCCCGGACCGGGGCACGAACCCGCGTCCCCTGCATCGGCAGGCAGACTCTCAACCACCGCGCCACCAGGGAAGCCTCAGGGGAGTGATTTTTTTATAAAGATATTTGAACGTGTTTCGATGTTGACAATATTAGCCAGTAGAGAGAGAGAGATTAAAGGTACAGGTGAGCAAGTTTTCTGAGATGGTGGGAGCATCTGGCAAAGGTAAAGGGACTGACTTGGATAAGCTGTGGGATTAGGGAGCAGGATAGGGTGGGTGGGTATAGCTGCAGATAGCTTTATTCATCTGGAAGAGAGATGTCGAAGAAGTTTCTGCTTGCTGGTTTACACCTTCCTTGTGGAGAGGCAAGAACACCTCCTGGGGCGGACATGGGGAAAAGAGGGACAGAGATTTGAGGTACAGAATGTAGGGCAGCAGGATGGTAGGATTCCTGGGAAGTAGTCAGTGCTCAGTGTACAGCTGGGGTTAGTGCCACAATGTTCTCAGGATAGCAACCTGCCTAGTTGTGCGATTTCCTCTAATGTAACTCTGGGGTTCGTGCCCAAGCTAGAGAGGAGAATGGTTGGGTTCATTTAGGTTTGAATTTTGACAAAGAAGAAGCAATGAGAGGACAGAGGTCAAGGGATTTTGTTGTTGGCCAGAGAATGAATGAAACGATGTATCTAAGTAGGATAGGGAGGGAAGGCAGGAGGGAGAAGACAGATGGAATGATGGACAGGAGGGCCTGGTGCCGCCAGAAAACGGGAGCAGTGGTGGTATTTGAACAAGTCAACCAAAAGGACCAGAGGATTGGTCAGAGAAGGGATGCGATTGCAACAAGTACAGCAATTCGGGGAAACGCAATGGCCTGGGGAGTAGATAGTAGCTAAGACAGAGTGGGGATTGGATCATAAAATTGAAAGTCTAGGACACTGGATGGGTCATCTACACGGACGTTGAAGTAACTCCTCCTGTTTGGTGGGAGCGAAACTGTGCCATGGTTTGACACCAAATGTCTCCAAATCGGGAGACAACAGCAGGAAGCACGGGAGGGGGCAGTGCAGCCAGATGGCCGAACGTGGAAGAAGTATTGAGGCTTGAGCAGCAAGGTCATCAACCCCCCACCACCTGAAGGATATGGGAAGTTAGACGCAGAGGAAGCTCCACCTAAAAAGACTGAGGACAAAACTTTGTCCTCAGAAAGTGGGACCAGATTTTCTTTTAAGACAAAGATATAGGGATGAATGTTCCGTGAAGATGGGTGTTTATGGAATCATGTCAGAAAGTTTGTTGATCATGAAGCATATATAGAGAGAGAGCTTGGCAGTGGTCAAGGGGAAGACGCACAGAAGAGAACAGATGCCCAGAGGACAATATGTAGGTGAAAATGGAGAAAAGAAAGGAAGATGAGGTACGGGGAACTGGCTTTCCCTAGTCCCGTAAAAAATTAACAAACGGAAATCTCAGTTAAATAGAGCTGGGCCACCAGAAGGGGGAGCTCTCACGTCCTGAGATGATCACAGGGCCCAACAGGAAGAAGAAAAACTCTTCTTCCCTGGCAAGAGTTCAGCCAATGAAAGCCACCGACTCTTTGTTTACTAGAGCCTCCCAACTTCATTTTCCTCTATTTAAATTAAAAAAAAAAAGTGTTCTCCTTCCCTTGCCCCACGGGAACTTGCACATGGCTCACCGTGGTCACAGACGGTTAAGGGCAATTCTCTGCAGATCCCAAATAAACCCATCTTTGCTGGAGAAATATCTGGCAGTGTGTTTCAGGTCAACAGTCCCATGTTGCACAGTAGGCCTTGGGCCTCCCAGAACTCAGCCGTGGCCTGGAAGGAGGCCAGGCAGTTGGGGGTTGGTCACGAATTCACATTCCTCACGACCTGGCACATGGTGTGGATTGCCAGGGAGGAATTAAGCAATAGGCAGGGAGTCCTTCACCCTGGTGGGGCTGTGTCTGCCCTTTGCAGTTGGTGCTCTACATCAACATAGCTGTGCAGGGGCTGCTGGCTGGCAGGGCTGCTATGCTTGGGGATCCAGAGCCAGAGTGTGTTCAACGGGAACAGTGGGAGGACATTAAGGGAACTAGTAGGAGAGTGAAAACACCCATCACGGGGCACTGGTGGGATGCTAGGGGTAGGCTAACAGCTGGAGGACAACCAAGTAACAAGACTGAAGGTGTATGACATCAAAAAGTGGGTGGTCAGGGCTCCTGGTGGCGCAGTGGTTGAGAGTCCGCCTGCCGATGCAGGGGACACGGGTTCGTGCCCCGGCCCGGGAGGATCCCACATGCCGTGGAGCGGCTGGGCCCGTGAGCCACGGCCGCTGGGCCTGCGCGTCCGGAGCCTGTGCTCCGCAAAGGGAGAGGCCACAACAGTGAGAGGCCCAGGTAGCGCAAAAAATAAAAAGTGGGTGGTCAAAAAGAGAGTGGAAGTTAAAGCTGGGAGCCCACTTCCCCGCTGGCCCCCCAGAGTATCCCAGCAGGTGGCCGGCCTGTCTCCTCCTTGCTCCCTTGAGAGACAAAGTGGCCCCTGACAACATTCTGTGCTTTCTCACCTAACACTTAAACATGTAGGAAAAGATAAAAGATGTGTGTCTCCAGCTGGGGGAGAGCAAGACCACAGTAAGCTGACCTCTTTTACTAGGTTTATTCAGGAGTTCCCCAGAGGCCCCCTGAATTGCTGAGGGATGGAAACAGCAAATCTTTGGAGTGACAGGAACACTCAAGGGCAATAACCATCAGACATGTAAGCTCAGTGTGAAGTCCACTGCACATCCGGTCTTTCCTGAGGAGGGATGGACCCTAAAGACCTGTGAACAGCCAGACAGGAAGTTCTCCCCTTCTGCCCCCTTCTGCCCTGAGGGGTCCACCCTCGGGTGCTATCCAGCGTTCCTGGTGTCCCCAGATCCCAAGATGAAGCTGAAGGTCATCACTGGAGGGGGTCAGGACACTTCTCTCTGACACCCCCCTCCCCCCAGCCCCGTTCCCATCACACACACCAGGTTCTGGGCTGCGGGATGAAGTTTATTAGGATGTGGACCGTTTGTGTAACTACAGCACGGACAAGGCTTAGCTGCCAAAACTAATCACATAAATAATCTCAATGTAATAAATTATTTGAACCATACAACTTTATCTGGCATACTGTTTGACCTTCGACCCTCCCAGTGTTCCTTCCAAGGGCCCCTCATGTCACGTCCAGCCCCGCAAAGCCCAAAGCCCTGAGCAGAGGTTACGCTCCTAGCTGCTAAGGGTGGGGGTGGTCCCTGCCTGCCCCATCCGACTGCAACATCCCTCTCCTGACATCAATCTTCAGAAAACGACAACGCGTTCCCACGTCTAGGTCCCTTTGCTCCTCTTCAAGTATTTTTTTTTTTAAGATTTATTTTTATTTATTTATTTATTTTGGCTACATCAGGTCTTAGTTGAGACACATGGGATCTTTAGTTGCGGCATGCAGGTGGGATCTAGTTCCCCAACCAGGGATCGAACCCAGGTCCCCTGCGCTGGGAGCACAAGTCTCACCCACTGGACCACCCTGGAAGTCCCCAAAGTATTTTCAATAGACACTATTTTATTCATTCTTTTGAGATCCTTATAAAAATTATACACATATGTTCATCTCTGCACATACACACATTTGTAATTTTTCACCAAATCAACACAATTTCCCCACATCTGGTATATAAAACATAATGGCCTCAAATTATTGTTTTCCCTTACCCTTTTTGCCCTTCTCTAAACTCTTTTTTCCCTGGCTTTCTGTGTATTTTCTAGGCCTCTCATTTCTTCTTACCTAAAGGCCACATAGCTCCAAATCTGTGTTGGGCTTCGTGAGATCATCGTTCTTTTCTGCAAATCTCTCGTTTGTCCACAATTCTCCTCCATGAGTCTCCCTCACTACCTGCACAGTCATATTCTCTGTCACTTTCCATCTCTCTTTTCCCACCCCCTTCTAAGCAGGAGATTTCTCGTAAGAGAGAGTGGAATCACCATGAGTATAAATCTGGCCACTGGCCCCAGACTGAACGGGGGCCAAAGCCTGGTTCTGGGCAAGTCACTGACGCTCTGTGCTTCTGTACCCTCATCTGTGTGATGGTGTAAGTCATAGTACCTTCTTCTGGGTTGCTGCAAAGACTGAGTTAATGTGTGAAACGCCTTTTGGAGCAGGGCCTGGCACATAATAACCTCTGCTATTATCAGCGTGACTTCAACAGATGTTTTCATTTAACGACTGACACCAGCTCTGATGTCTCATCGTTCTGAGGTCTCTGCAGTCAACTAAAGACCTCTGCATTCATCAGTCTTCATCAGCTAATCTCTTTCTCTTTCAGGAGAGACACTTAGGACACCGTTCCCGACAGCTTCCTGTTCCTCTACTCTGCACCGTATCTGATTTATGGCTTGTCCATTATGGGAGTTAGGTTGGGTAGATAACATCGCCTCTGTCTCACAGAGAGGGGAAATAAGGCCCAGAGATGTGAACCAGCTTTCCCAAACATACATACCTAATCAGTAGCACCATCAAAACAACCCCATCTCAGTTCATAGGAAAGGAGATCTGCCTTTTCTTTTTTTTTTTTTTGTTTTTGTTTTTGTTCGTTCAATACTGAATTTGATCATTTTCATTTTAGCTCTGCCTTTTCTTACAGGACGTGTACTGCAGAAACTTGCCAGACAGTATAACCTTCAACTCCCATCAATTCAACACAAAAACACTTCCTGAAGGATATGCGCTCCACTTACTTATTCTAGATGCTCTAACATCTGTCTTTGGATTAAATTATACCACCAGAGTTATATACCTGGCCCCATCGTTCAGCCACCTGGCACCCATGGGACTCCCCTCTTTAGAGTACCTGCTCTTTGGCCACCTGCCTTCAATTCCCTCCTCAGATGGACACAAGCCTCTTCCCAGCATCTTCACGGGCCTCTCCGTCAGAGGACGAGCCTCACGGCAGGTGTGGACGGCCCTTGGACTGGCTGCTTGCTAGAGGCTGGGCCAGACTTGGACACGTGGGCGGAGCGTCCACAGGCCTGACCGCGAGGACTGTCTTGGAGTGGGGTGAAGCCAGGTGGGTACTAGGGGGAGGCTGGCTCTGGGCCTGGGATTTTCCACCTCAACTCTTATCAGGGGTCCCATGTCAGGGGGAGCCTCTTTGCCCTCCTCTCCCGGACAGGCTCTATTTTCCTAGATCTCGGTGCTCTACCATTAGCCTACAGTGAAGGCAGGACGAGCTCCAGCCCTAGACATGAAATACTGTCATTCTTGGGGGGAACCAGGACCTGCCCTCAGGGCTGCGGACCAGGAATCTCTGTATTCTTTTGGAAGGACTAATTCCTCTTCGGGTCGCTATAGATGTTATACGGTCTTCTGGCTATGTTTCTGTTTTTTTCTATTTGTTGCTAGAACACTCAGTGTTCCCTCACAAATTTACCACCTCATGGCAGTGTGTTGTACCAACCAAACGCAGACCTTATCTTACTTTTCCTGCTCTTATTTTCCCTTAACTCCAACACCCTGTTCATCAAAGCTTGGTAGAGTGTGCATATTTTTGTAAATCACCTTCTATCCTGTTTGCATAGGGCTGGATAGAAAACAAGAGAAAAGAGTAAAAAACTTCATCGACCACATGATGGGCCAGGGGAGCCCCCAAGCACACAGCCTCTTTGCACAGTGTTTTGTGAACAATAATACCGATGCCAGTTAACAAGGTAACTATGGGAACCAAGCACCCGGTAGGCAGGGGTGGGCATGGCTCACCCTCCCCCCACGATGTGCATTCTTGGCAATTGCCTGGAGGGTAGAGGAACGTGTGCTTTACGTCCTGGTTTCCTGCAAGCTCCTTTTTTTTTTTTTTTTTTTGCCCGCGACAGGGATTGAACCAGGCCCCCAGCAGTGAGAGCACGGAGTCTTAACCACTGGACCACCAGGGAATTCCCTCCTGCAAGCTCCTTAACTGGACTCTGGGTGCAGGCCCATATATCTCAGTCTTTTATCTTCCATGCCCCCCATGTGGCTTGAGGATTTCCCAGAGTGCACAAGCTCTAAGGATGCACAGATCCCAGGGGTCACTACACTAACCCACATGGTCCCACCGGATTTCTGAATCAGCTTGAAGGTGACACAATTCCCAACTTAACGTGTGCAGCTCGATTTGGGCGGCTCCCTGGGCCTGTCTTGGGGTAGACTATGAATTTCTGAGACTCAGGGCTCTGCCCAGAATTAGACCTCAGTGGCCTGGACAAAACCACCCGCAACACCCAGTGAAAACACTTGAATTGACACAGTCATCAAAACGAGGCCAAAGGCATCCAGAATTTTCCAGAAAGGGAAGTTCTGATGGAGGCCCAGGCCGAGCAGCCACCTCCTTGAACATCTCAACACAGACACACCCGGAAACAACCACATTTTGCTTTATTAGGCGTTCCATGGTAATATAACACAGAGTTCTTAAGGAATAATAAACACGAGACTTGTTTTTTTACCATAATTATTTTGCCATTAAGACAGTGGTAACAAAAAAAAAAAAAAAAAAAGGTACTCTTCTGGCTACACACATAATCAGCTTTAGCACTGAAAGTTCCTCCACTCGTGGGTCACAATCACAATTCCAAGGATTAAAAACCATCTATGATTAAATCCTACACTGGTTTAGAGCATCAGGTCACTGCAGTTATTCAGTTCTGAGACACGGTCAATTTATTTTAGCATTTACACATGACATTCATTTAACAGACACACAAAGCAAGCCAAAAGGTAAACATGCTTAACACAGCCTGCGGAGATCTTCAGGTTTTAAGTTGTTTGAAGGAAACAATCGTAACAACCGAAATGACCGTCATGGAAAAACAGGAAGACTCAAGTGAAGAGAAGAGAGCTGCAAGCGTTTCTCAGAATTGAAACAAAATTTTTTTTCCGACTGGTTCAAATTCCCTCGAAGGGCAGAGGAGAAGAAAAAAAAGCAAATATATTAAGTTAACCAATTATTCTTTAAAAGTGCAATTTACTTTTAAAATAACAAACAACAACAACAACAACAAAAGAAACCCCAGCCATAACCCCAAAGGCAAGACTTGTGGAGAGACGAGTGTCATGATGGGATGAGCGACTTCTTGATGTTACGCTTTACAAAAGCAGATTTGGTTTTATAAAAGCCTGCAAACATAACGTGGCTTGGGAGGACCTGTAAACACGCTCGGAAGGAGATGCAACAAAGCTCAGCTAAGACAGGGACAAGCACGGGATGGCGAGTGGAAAGGGTCTCCGAGACCAGGAGAGGGCGGGGTGTGGACACAAGGTCGCCTGCGGTCTCTAAGGGGCCACTCGTCAAATTTACAAGGTTTTCTCCCCGCAAGAGCTCTGACTCACAAAACAGATTTTTCCTCTTGCAAACTGAAATGGTCTTTAAGTCAAATTTCCCATGGGTTTCCCGAGGTTAGCAGGCTTCCCTATGTTGCGTGATGTCTTTCTAAATAATTGGACAAGAAAACAAATTTCTTTTCCTCCAAAGTGAGAAGCCCAGTGTGCTCTGGCATCCCAAAAACTACCTAGTTGGTAAACAGCAGGCCCTCAGGGCCAGACCACCATCAGCTCAGCACCTCTGAGCTGGTGGTTGGCTTGAGGCTGATCGGCTCCCTTGGGTGTTGGGCTTGATTTACAGATTTGTTTGTGTCTTTAGCCACTTAGCATTGCACAGAGGAAAAACTCTCAGGTCCTAGAGCCTCAGACTTCTTCAACAGCTCGGCACTGTCTGAGGTCTATCCTGGGCCCGCGTGTGACAGTGTGGATAACTTGGCCCTTTTCTGCACCTGGGAAGCATTTCAAACTCAATCGCACATCCTGGAGACATGGGTGGGTAGCGCTGGTCTTATATGGACTAGGATAGCACATTACGATGGTTGCGATGACAAAGCTCGTATCTTTCCAGGCAGGTTCGTGGGGCCACAATAAAATGGCGGACCTGGTCACTGGAAAAGACCACGGGGGATAGAAGGCAAAAACAGCATGTCAGAGACGAAGGCTGGAAGAAACACAAAGAAAGAGCCAGACACGTGAAAATATCCATGAATGAAGAAGCAAGAGGGAGAGAGTGTAAGCAGAAGAGAGGTGAAGAGAGGAGAAGAGAATCCTCCAAAGATTTCATCTGCAGCAAAATCTAGGCCAGAAAGAAAACCTGCCCTTTATTAACAGTTGACCCAGAAGACGATGGAATGGCGGTGTGGATGCTGTACAGCCTCTCAGGAGGGACATGACGAGTCTGCCCACCACCCTGAATCAGCTTGAAGGTGACACAATTGCATCATTAGGATGTCCAGTTCGAACCCCTTGTATTAATATTGCATTAGGCTTTCCAATTTAGTATTTAAAGAAAAACAAACCTCTCCCCCCCTTCCCCTGCCCACCCCACCTGCAGCCCCACAAAGAAAACTTTTCTAAAAATTTAAAAAGAAAAAGGCAGCTCTGGGCAATTCACTTTATCTTCCCCTCCCCCCGATGAAAAGGAAGAGGATGCAAGCACAACAGAGGCTGGAGATGAGCAACACCCTCACTGTGATTTGCTTTGTTTCGCATGTCTGAGTGTTGGACGCAGTTCTGTGTACGGGCCTGGTGGAGAGACGCAGGTGTGATATTCGTTGATGTGTAGGGAGGTGGGTGACCAAAACTGGTGACTCCGGGTGAGGGACGGAGTGCGGGGGGCCCGAGAGAGGGAGCCCCAGGAACTGGCTGCCCCACAGTAACTATCACAGGCTCTTTAAAAAAAAAAAAAAAAAAAAAAGGGAGGAAGGAAGGAAGGAAGGAAGTCTCCGAATGTCCTCAGGTGTCCCATCTCCCATCCCTAAGCCGACGGCGGCCCTGAACTCTAGCCCAGACTGGTGATGTTAGCACGGCCACCAGGGGGCGCCACGATGCGCTGGGTGGTGCGGCGGGGAATGTTGTCATCAATCTGGGCACCTGGAGATGAGAGAGAAGATGAGGGTCAGAGAAAGCTATACGGATCCCTGCTCTAAACCGAAATGACATAGCTTGGGTTTTTTAAATTAATTTTTATTGGAGTCTAGTTGATTTACACTGGTGTGTTAGTGTCTGCTGTACAGCATAGTGAGTCAGTTATCCATATACATACCTCACTCTTTGTTAGATTCTATTTCCATCTAGGTCATTACAGAGTACTGACCTATAGGGTAGGTCCTCGTTGATTATCTATTTTACATATAGTCGTGTGTATATGTCCATCCCAATCTCCCAATTTATCCCTCCCCCCTCCCTTTCCCCCTTGGTAACCGTAAGTTTGGTTTCTACATCCGTGACTCTATTTCTGTTTTGTAACGAAATAACATAGCTTGGGAGAAAAAGTGTCAGGCCCATTCTTTGTCGTACTAAAACCTCACCAAAAGTATAAGCTACAAAAAAAGGATGGGCCTCACGTGGCCTAGGAATCACACACTGAATAAAGCCATCCTTGTAGAAGCTAGTTGGATCCCATACCTAAAAAGTAAAACTATATGTAAAAGGACACTATATTTCAGGTTTTTGAGCAACTCAGACTACATCCTGTCCCTATTCTCAGTGATCAAATCGAGTGTGGCTTTTCCAGAGGTGCATTCTGTTCCCCTAACACTATCCATCCTCTGTGTAATCAAAGATAGAAGTCATGATATTGAATACAGAATATAGTTCCCTGTGCTCTACAGTAGGACCTTGTTGTTTATCCATCCTATATATAATAGTTTACATCTGCTAGCCCCAAACTCCCACTCCATCCCTCACCCACCCCACTCCCCCTTGGCAACCACAAGTCTGTTCTCTATGTCTGTGAGTCTGTTTTTTTTGTAGGTATAGCACAGGGAACTATATTCAATATCCTGTGATAAACCATAATGGAAAAGAATATGAAAAAGAATATATATGTATAACAGAGTCACTTTGCTGTACAGCAGAAATTAACACAACACTGTAAATCAACTATACTTCAATAAAATTTTTTTTAAAAAGACAGGCGTCATAATGGTCTTTATATTTCAATGGCCTGGTGAAAGCACAGACTGTATCATGCCCATGTTACTTTACGGAAAAACTCATTTTCATTATTTTTAATTTTTTTTGAAAATGGGTAATCTGTATATGGCAACTTTCTAAAAACCAGTATATCTGACAAGAAAAAAAAAATGTATCTGCTTTACTGTTTCTTTAACCCACCATAAAAATTTAGATACGTATCTGTGACTCAAGGAACTAGAAAAGTAGGTTTTTAATCACAGGCAAAATGAAATATTGAAGTTCAAGGAAGGAAGCTCTAAAATCTGGACTCTTCCCTCTCACCTCCCCTGACATCACATAGTTTATCCAGGCAAATAGCGAACAATTATCAAATGGCTTGATTCTAAGCATTTTACGTGTATATTAAGTCATTTAATCCTCAGAACAACCCCATGAGGTAACTACTACCATTATACCCATCTTATAGGTGAGGAGACGGGAGGCACAGTTCGAATCTGGGCTACGAAGTTAAGCTGTTGAAACTCTAGATTCCACAAGCTGAACCGCTACAGTATATCGCATACGTCGGGGAGAAGAGAGTCCTAAAACACCCAATATCCTTTTCCACAATGGACATGATGCACTGAAAAAATGTCCTCTAATATCCTGGGTATGACACATGGTACGCACATCATGACATTATATGTGATATAGACTCGTGTCAAGTTTCTTGAAACCCAACCCATCATCTGCTATGAATTACATCTCTAGCGAGTTACATCTTTGGGAAGAATAGGTCCATCATTCACTTCCACTTCTTCTCCTTCTCAAAAGTGATGCCAGACCCACCAGCAACACGGAATACAGCCCTTCAGAACTGGGCCCTGACCAAACCATAACCATACCAGACAAGCTGAATCCAGACTGATGCAGGTTCCGGACAGGTGGGGCCTGCTGCTTGGCCGGAGACGTCTTAGCCGAGGAGGCTGGAGTGACTGTCTTGGGTGTCACAGACACCTCACACACAGGTCCATCATACAGGCCACGAGGAACCCCTCTCAGCTCTGCCAGCTGCAAAAACACAAGAGCCCCTCGACTCAGGCCACATTCACAGAGGATGCCTCCCTGGCAACCCTCCTGATGGGGAAGGAACAGGTGCCAGGATGGGCCGGTGACATTTGGGGATGGAGGGCTTTCTATGGTCGGGTACAGCAGGGACAGATGTCAGCATGAGGCAGGGCCCCTGGCTCCAGGGCAAAGCTACCCCAACATGGGTCACATAAAAACTGATAAACAGTTCTTCCTATTTTCTCCCAAGACACTTCACCTTAAACCCTGCAGCAATTCCCAAACATGCTGTGAAGAGGATCTGGTCTCACGTTCAAGATCTGGCCCCATACTTACCAATCTTACTGTCCCTTTAATTCCTTTACATCCCTACCCATTCCCTGCCTCACCGTCCCCAAGCACCAGTGCTGGAGACTGTTCACCACGTCCTGAATACTCTCTACATTTTCCATGCTCGTAACATTCTCTCTACTTAATTCCCTTGCCTCCCTTCTTTGACTTATCCAACTTCTACTTAACCTTCAAGATCCAACTCAAAATGCCCTCTCCCCATGACACTTTCCCTTAAGACTCCGCAGCAGGGCTTCCCTGGTGGCGCAGTGGTTAAGAATCCGCCTGCCAATGCAGGGGACACAGGTTCGAGCCCTCGTCCCACATGCCGCGGAGCAACTAAGCCCGTGCGCCACAGCTACTGAGCCTGCGCTCTAGAGCCCGCGAGCCACAATTACTGAGCCCACGTGCCACAACTACTGAAGCCCGTGTGCCTAGAGCCCATGCTCTGCAGCAAAGAGTAGCCCCTGCTTGCCACAACTACAGAAAGCCCGCACACAGCTACGAAGACCCAACACAGCCAAAAATAAATAAAATAAATTTATTTAAAAAAAAAAAAAAAAAAGAAAAAAAAAAAAAAAGACTCCACAGCAGCGGTTCCCTCCTCTGAGTCTCATCACACACTCCTCATGACAGCAGTCTCCCTTCAATCTGGCTGGCTGCGGACATGCCTGGCTCCTCCACTGGCATTCTGAACTCCAGGAATAAAAAGACTGTGTTTCCCTTATCTATGAATCCTCTGTATATACCTCAGTAGTCTGACTCAAGGTGCTTAGTGATTTTGGAATTGAACTTAATCCACGATAGGAACCACTCATAAGATCAGAGGTACTCACCCTGCTCCTTGCCTTGATACGCTTATAAACAAAGTCAGGGAAGGGCTTCCGGGGGATGTAGCGCCCAGAGCCTTCGGTGACATGAAGGGTGCCGTCTTCCAGAACAATCTTCCCCTGGCTGATGACCACCAGGGGAGAGCCACGGCACTCCATGCCTTCAAAGATGTTGTATTCAAGAGACTAGAGGAAGGGAACACAGTAAACTTCAGAATCCACCCTCCATCCTGGCGAGATCTCATCGATCTGGCGGCACCCATGACCCAACATCACTCGGACGAAAGAAAAGCCCAGAGATGAACTCCCTCTCCTGACTGGCCACCCAACAGGACTTAATCTCTATGTCTTAATTCTGTCTAGAACATGGAATAATCTTTCCTACCTCTCAAAAGTTTGCGTTTGTTCATTCCTGAGTTTCGGCACCAAAAAAATCCCCAAAAAACTGGGGGGTAAAAATAATTGAACAGAAAAATCGTATGGAAAAGCACGAGGGTTTGTAAATGCCACATAAATGTAAGAAAATGATGTCTCGTATTAGCAGTGACTTTGTTCTTACTAACTCAAGCTCCAATCAGGTTAAAATCCCAAGAAGCCTTCTCTGACCAAGTTCTAAATTTAATCTTGAAATGAGCCATCCACGAGTAGGTTTTCCCACTGGTTTGCCTGGATTTCCAATCTCTTAAGAGATGTGGTCAAGCTGACGTTCCTAAATGAAAGGACTGTGGTAACTCCAGAGAGAGGCCTTTGATAAAACGTTTGAGGTTTAATTTCCCACCAAGGCAGCCATCCCTTTAGTATCCAGCTTTTCACGGTGAAAGGGGGACATATCCACGTGCCCTCTTGGAAACTATGTGGGGTCTCTGAGTGAGTTTGTTACTGTGACAACAGGAAATAGGGGCACTACAGTCAATGGTAAAACCTCAACTCCTCCACTGCTTCTTCCCCAGATTCCAGACGCCTGCCCTGCTCACAGGTACACGTGGCTGGACCTGGAGAATTAATAGGCAGCTCCATCCATAAAAAGCAGCTGGGCTTCTGGGGAGATTCAGACCAGGTTATCAGCACTGAAGAGTCTGTCTGTGACTAGAGCTGTTGCACTGCCGTTCAGGGTAACAACCCCTGCCTGGTGCAGAGGCTGGTGAGTATGGAGAAGCCTCAGGCTGGCTCTACAGCTCACATTCGACCAGTGGTGTTGATAGAAAAGGGCAACAGGGGGCTGGCAGCCCTACTCAGAGACTCAAAGGTGTAACGTGGAAGCTACTGAAGGAATGAGGGAAAGAGGCACCTGGGGGAGGGAAGGGGTCTCTACACGTGGATTCCCGGGACCAAAGTGTGTCCCCCCCAAGCTTTTCATCGGTTCTAAGACACTCATCCCTGAAATGAGAACGTGTCTCACAGCACGTGGAGCTGCACAGTCAGTGGCAGCCTAGGCTGAACTGAGTCCTTCCAGAGAATTGGGGTCAGCTTTTCCCACTCGTCTGGGGAATGACCACACTGAGGCCGTTTTATGAGAAAGTCTCGGCCTCTGGTTTTTCTGGACCATTGCTGGATGCAGGACTCAGACCAACTTGCCTGACTCAGTTCAGAGGAGCCATTCTTGCCCTTTCTGCACCCAATGCCAAGGTTGAGGAAGGCCATATTCTTTGCCACACTTTCTATCTGGCAGATCCACATCTCATCATCCCAAACTCAGAACGAGCTGGCCCTCGGCAGCACGGCGTATTTTTAAAGGAGTCTTGCATTAGACTCCTCCTCCTGGGTATGTTTTCTTTCACAGCAGCGCCTAAGCTAATGGAATATCTTAAAATCAGTGGCATCTTAGATCTGGTGAAATTCAGGAGTTGTGTGACTCCAGGCAGATCAAATTAATCCTGCCTCAGACCTTCAGTTTTTTCACTTGCCTCCCGCGCAAGGCTTATGTGAAAATGACAACACAAGAAGAAACATATGGGTGTAGATTACCAGCAGAGAATTCCGTCCGCTCTGAAAAGACCTTTGAAAGGGTCATCCTTTAAGGGGTGAATTGAGCCCCATCTCTTCCATGTTCCTGCACGGCTGTCTATACAAGCTCCTCTTGTGACCTCCTGGAGTCATGGAGACAACTTTGGCCATGGTGCCATCGGCCTGGGGTCCACATCCCAGGTCTGCTCTTGGCCAGCTGAGTGACTTTGGACAAATCCCTTGCACTGATCTGAGATCCAGCATCCTCATCTATAAGGGGACATGGCCCACCTTACAGAAATGATGCTAGGATCACAAGAAATAAAAGGAACAAAAGCATCTAGCCCACTACTCATCACTAATTAGGCATTTAGAAAATCCCTGATTAACTGGTTTTTTATTGCACTCTCCCAACAAGACTGCAAGCCCTTTAGTGTCGAAGACATCCTAAGACGCAGATCTTGAGTTTAGTTGCCTATAAATGAGGGACCACAGTGCCCAGAAGAGCTTTGGGCCACCTCCCAGTCTTCAAAGATGGAGGAACCAGTCCCATGACTCGAAGTGACTTAAAATGAACAAGTTCAATGGTCAGATCACAGCTCGGGGCATTCAGAGCCTACTCTGTCCAACTGTGAGGCACTGAGGCTTCGTCACTTACCAGGTGGAGACATTTTTAACCTCTATCCACATAGGTTTCCTAGAATGACTCATCTGGCTGGATGCTTGGCAAATCCAGAAGAGACTTAGCAACAGTGCTGCCAACAAGTTAGCTAACTACTCCAAACTAAAGTTAATTAGCCCCGTGGTAGGAAACACTGTATCACACGGGGAAAGCCTCTTGCTTGCGTTCTCCCAGATAATTAAAGCTGCACAAGCATGCTTAGTGTGGGCTCTTTCAAACAGGTGAGGACAGGCAAGCGGCACTTCTGGAAGCCATGATTTCCCATATGGGGTTGCCTGGAGGTAAAGCCAGGGCAGTGCTACTGAATGTCCAGAGAGCAGCATCTGTCTTCTCAAACCATCACTCCTTTACATCCTGTCTTGTGCTGGGTTAAGAACTCCAAACGCAGGCTCCCTAGCTAGGTCATCTGCAGCTTACACGATGAGTCCAGTCTGCCCTTTCCATTACCTCTGGGGAGGGGGACTCTGGAAGGGAGGAGGAGCATGTCCTCCCTCTAACCCTGACCAAGAGGCTGCACACGCAGTCTGGCAGGGAAGAGCCCTGGACAATTTTGGGTTCTAATCCTGGCTCCACCGCAAAATAGCTATGTAATGTTAGACTGGTCACTTAAGCTCTCTAAGTGTCCGTTTATTTATCTTCCCGATTGGGATAGTAATACCATCCCTTTATTGAGAAGGCCAAATGAAAGGGTAAATGGAGCTGTGATGCTAAATGCATAGGAAGAGATAGGTTCACCAGGCAGGACCCTAGGACCCCTGCCCATAAAGAAGCCAATTCTGGACCCCCGGGAGGTTATGATCGAAGTCACAAGTTGGTGCGGCTAAAAGGCTCTGCTGTGTAGCTAAGCCAGCCAGTGCGGGAGAAGAGAAAAGCCAACTATTAATACTGAGAGCCGAGCAGCCTTCCCTAAAGGCACCCACCATCCTGGCACCCACGGGTGCCAGGGCAGCTCAAGCCCCTCTGCCCAAAGGAGAAAGAGGACTGGGATTTGGCCAAGAGTCCAGTGCTGTCCTGGAGAAATGCCAGAAGCCCAGCCCTGAGCTGGCCCTTGGAGGAGGTGTCGGGACTTGCTGGTCCAGGCCACCCGGGGTGGGCAATCTAGAATCAGATTCCCCATTGAGCAGGCTTTCAATTTAGACCTTGATCTTGAAGAGCCTCTTCATTCACTAAGAATTCACTTCAAGAGTCATATGGGTTTCTGACATAAAACACTCTGTCCTATGACCATTTCTTTTCCAAAGCTCTCCCTTTGTCCTTGGCCTCTCGATATTAAACAGACACACACAATTTTTTCTACGAAGAACCAATGGCACCTACACCTCTACCTAATGCCCACTGACCTCGCAGAATCACAGGACACCCAGGGGCCTCATCTAAACTCCTCATTCTCAGCTGACAAGCCTGAGACATGACATGAAGTCACCTGCCCAGGGTCCCATTAACAAGACAGGGCATCCCCAATCTCTGCAGTCTAGACCGAAAGGCAAGAGACACCCCAGACCTGCAGATCCTAAACTCCTAATCAGAATGGCTGCCCGAGTATTTCTTCTATTTCTTCAAAGTCAATTCATTCCTTTAGGACATAAGAGCATCTGCCTTTTAGGCTTTCGGACGACAACACTGACATGAGAAAACAGTTGCTTCAAAGAATCAAAGTGCCCAGTGGGCATCTCGGGAGTGGACATTTGAATGTTTTATTTGGATCCCTTGCACCAAGGGACGGCATGAGAGGTGCTGCACCAAACTATTAAAATGGAACGCTGCCTGACTTCTAGAAGCTTCTGACATCCAGGCATGAGGCTGGAGGCTCGGAAGGTCCATAGATAGAGACTTCTATCCAGAGAGAGGCCATCGTACTCCAAAGTGATAAGATTAACAGTCTTATTGACCTCACTAACGAAAAGGAAAGAGCTATTTTTTCTCAGTAAATTGCAAGTTATAACATATCCTGTCGGGAAGAGTTCTTTCCTATCACAGCGAGTTCTTTTCATAAATCCTGAGGACTCTCCCTGCCCCTGTCCCTTTCTGTGACTGTAGTTCATTTGGACTGGGTCCACGCGGCCTTACACTGTTGTGGGTCTTGGCAGAGATGGTTTTCACGCTGTCAGGGTCCCAGATGACCAGGTCAGCATCGGATCCCACAGCAATGCGGCCTTTCCGGGGGTAAAGGTTGAACACTTTGGCTGCATTGGTGCTGGTCACGGCCACAAACTGGTTCTCGTCCATCTTCCCAGTGACCTGAGGAGGACAACACACCCATGCACAACACGCACGCACACAACAAAAGCAGACTAAAAAGTTGAAGGGTGGAATACTACTTAGCCATAAAAAGGAACACACTTTTGATACACACGACAACTTGGATACTAAAGACATCATACTGAGTGGAAAAAACAACCTCCAAAGGTCACATACTGTATGATTTCATTTATATAACATTGGCAAAATAACCAAGTTATAGAGATGCACAGACCAGGGGTGAGACGGAGATTCTTCCAAGGGTTAGGGGTGGGTGTGACTATAAAGGGGCAGTAGGAGAGGGGTCTCTGTGGTGACGGAGGACATCTCTATCTTGATTGCGGTGATGGTTACATGGATCTACATATGACAAAATGGCACAGAACTATACACACGCGTTGCACCACTGTCCATCTCTGGGTTTGGATATCACACTCTAATTATGTAAGATGTAACCATGGGGGAAACTGGGTGAAGGGTACACAGGACCTCTCTGTCCTATCTCTGCGAGTTCCTCTGGATCTATAATCATTTCAAAGTCAAAAGTTTTAAAAAAAATTTGAAGGGGCTGCAGGGCCTCTTCAGGAAACATCATTTGGCTTATGTCCTCTTCAAAGATACAGGCACAGACCTTGTAGGCCAGCCAACATGGGAGTCTCAGCCGCCCGTCCCGCAGCAAACCCTGGGTGCCAATCACACTCCCCATGTCCTGCCCCCCACCTTCTCGTCTCTACCACTTGCGCCTCATGTCCCTTTAAATGCAGAACTTGAGGAGATGAATGCATTTCTCTGAGTTCGGAAACCTGCTCTAAATGCAACAGAAAAATGGCCAAAGGAAATGAGCAGGTAGTAAGAGGGAGAGAAAAATACAAATGGCCAAAAACATACAAAAGAAATATACACTTTAGTCAGTCATTGAAGAGACTGAATGTAAAACAATGAGACACAACATTCACCAATCAAATCGGTGATACTCTGGGTTTTTTGATGATAACACCAATTCAGACCTGGTAGAAGTAACTGGGTAATGCCACATATCGCTGGCAGCATACAAATTGGTGCAATCTTTTTGGGAGGAATTTTGACAATATATATCAAAAGCCTTAAAAATATGCACACCCCTTGACCCAGCACTACCACTTCTAGAAGTTTCTCCTACAAGCATCATTAAAGATGTATCCAAGGATGTAGCTATAAGGGTGTTCATCCCAGTAAGAAAATCAGAAACAACGTAAGTGACCAACCAAAGGATTACAAATGAATTACAGTTCAGCATTAAGATGGAATGGTCTGCTCTTAAAAACCAAGTTGTTCAAGTATGTTTAAGGATGTGGAGACTTTTTCATGCTATAGGTTTTTTAAAAGATAGGCTGCAAAATAGTATTCCAGTCACACACTCACACTCACACACACACACACACACACACACACGTGCAATCTCTCACTGGCAAAAAATGAAAGACATTTGCTAAAACGTTCATTGCAGTTGTATCTGAAATAGGGTGTCATAAGTGATTTTTATTTTCTTTTTGGAATAACGATACATAGTTTACATAATTGAAAAAATTCATTAAGAAACAGAAAACCTATTGTTATTACGTTTTAAAATAGTAAAAATAAAAAAACCCACAGATCCCTTAAAGGTCAGGACATGTTCAAAGCAGGCTGAGCCCAGAGACTCCAAAAGACCATTTTAAGGAAACTGAGTCCATTTCCACGAGTGGATTAACTAAGTCACCAGGTTGCTAAGGAAGCTTTTTCTGGACTGATCGAAAGAGTCATATTGTAAAGACTGGTTTTTTCCAGTCTCTACTGGTCCACAGACGATAATGGTGACAAATACATATGGGATACTTAGGAGGAAATGACCTCTGAGGAGTGGTCTTATATTTCTAAACCTAAGAAGTATTACCACACAAGTTCCAGTTTCCAGAATTCTCTCAACTGCCGTTTCCAGGCCTGCATGAGGCCCAGGGCCCTCGGATGAGGAGGCAGGAGAAAGCTGAGCCCTCCCCCTGTGTGAGACCATCGCCCCTTACCACAGCCTTATCCCAGATGACGGACATCCGCTCCTCCGTGCCATTGGTGCCTTCAGGGATCAGGGTGAAGTTGTCCTTTCCTACGGCCTTCTGGGCAGTGTTGAAGGTACAGTGGGCACTGCCAGTGACCTGGAGATCTCCACTGGAAGGAAAACATACCACTGGCTTTTCACTAATCTTTGACCTCAGATCATCATTGAATGTACTTTTTTTTTTTTTGCGGTACGCGGGCTTCTCACTGCTGTGGCCTCTCCCGTTGCGGAGCACAGGCTCCGGACGCGCAGGCTCAGCGGCCACGGCTCACGGGCCCAGCCGCTCCGCAGCATGTGGGATCTTCCCAGACCGGGGCACGAACCCGTGTCCCCTGCATCGGCAGGCGGACTCTCAACCACTGCGCCACCAGGGAAGCCCTTGAATGTACTTTTTAATGGGCCAGGCCACTGAAAGTTTCTGACTTAACTGTCTTCTCCTCAGGAGACAGGAAATTTGGGAAGCTATGGCCTGAGGCGGAAGCTTCATTCTAACGCTGTGTATCTACGTCTAGTTTGTGAGGTATCTTACGGGTGACACTGCACCACAGTGGAACCCTTCTGCTACCTCATTCATCCCCTTTGGTTGACTTTCAGGATGGCCCTTGTTTTTACCCAGAATTGCCCCCAAAAGCGTCAGGGTGACAATCCCCTGCTGCTGTCCGGCAATCCGAGTTTGGAGAACGAGGTCTCTGTTTGCAAGTTTGCTTCTGCCCACCACGTTGGAACCCGCCGGTCAGCTTGGTGCAAGGAAAGACCAAGAACGGAAGGTGGGAACGAGTCGCCAACACTCACCACGACAGCAGGGAGTTCAGAAAGTCCGGAGTGGTCGGGTCGGGGCTCAGGGGCGGGGAGGTGACAAAAGCAGCAGCCTTGGCCCAGTTCTTGCTCCAGTACTGGGAGCCGTCAGTCCCCAAGCTGGCGGTGATGGGCTCGCCATACACCACGGTCCCTGAGAAACAGAGAGCAGAGCTGAGCGCTGTGCAAAGAGCGGGGAGGAAACCACCACTGCTGGGACTCACTGCCTGCCCAGAGGCCATGGCTCACGGGCCCAGCCGCTCCGCGGCATGTGGGATCCTCCCAGACCGGGGCACGAACCCGCATCCCCTGCATCGGCAGGCGGACTCTCAACCGCTGCGCCACCAGGGAAGCCCTTCTTTTTCTTTAATTTTTATTTTATATGGGAGTAGAGTTGATTAACAATGTTGTGTTAGTTTCAGGTGTACAGCAAAGTGATTCAGTTATACATATATCGATTCTTTTTCAGATTCTTTTCCCATGCAGGTTATTACAGAGTATTGAGTAGAGTTCCCTGAGCTGTACAGTAGGTCCTTGCTGAGTACTTATTTTCTGTATAGTAGTGTGTGTATGGTAATGCCAACCTCCTAATAATCCCTCCCCCTTACCCCTGCTCTTGTAACTCAACCCTCTCCCGCTAGGGGATCCCAAACATTTCCACCTCCTATTCTGTTGATTCCCGAATCTATTCACAATCTCCAGCTCAGACTGCATTCAAACACCCAATCCCGAGCGCCATCTAGACTCTTATTTTGGGTGATGCAGGGCACCTCACACTTGACCTCACTGCTCACCAAAACATGCCCCTTGCTCTCCCAGTGTCTCCCAGCCCTTCTCCCAGTGTCCAGCTCTGGTTAACGAGCTGAGAGAGGAAACAATACGTGACATCAGTGGGATGAAGCATTTGAGAGCAAGTACACAACTCTCCACACCTGCCCAAGAGACAGCCTGGATCCCCGAGTCACCAGCCTGAGGGTCCCCAGATTCACAGCAGACTTTGTAAGAGGGCAAAGGAAAGGACTTTGCACACTTACGTTACTGAGATTTCAGAGTTTGCAGAAGCCTAGCCTAATTCAGTATATTGTCAAGAAAGAATGCTGATTTCCTGATGCTTAAATCACGTCCTCTTCTCTATCCACTCATGTCCAAGCCAGAAAATTGGGAATCATTTATATCCATCGAATGCCAATGCTTTAATGCCTTAAATGCATCCTTTCCTTTCCACTCTGCATACCTTCCCTTAAAATCAGGACTTCCTCATTTCTCCCCAGCTCACCTCCTTCCCCACCTCTTCATCCATTCTCCATGGCACTTCCAGAGTGATCTTCCTAAAACATAATCTTCCCGTGTCACTCTCTTGCATAAAATCCTCCCAAGGAGCCCTTCTGACTTCAAGGATAGAAACAAACTTCTCACTGAAGCATCTTGGCCGGCCTCACATCAAAACTGGTCTCTTCTCTACCATCATCCAAAAACTCCATCCCGTCCTCCACTCCAATAATCCAATAATCATTTGGTTTTAAATTTTTTGATTTTTCAGACAAAGACAAATATCATATGATATCACATATGTGGAATCTAATTTTTAAAAAATGATACAAATGAACTTATTTACAAAACAGAAACAGACTCACAGATTTCAAAAACAAACTTATGGTTACCAAAGGGGAAACGTGGAGGGGAGGGATAAATTAGGAGTTGGGGATTAACATACACACACTACTATATATAAAATAGATATGCAACAAGGACCTACTGTACAGCACAGGGAACTCTACTCAGTATTCTGTAGGAACCTTTATGGGGAAAGAACCTGAAAAAGAATGAATATATGCATAACTGAATCACTTTGCTGCATACCTGAAACTAATACAACACCGTATATCAACTACACGCCAATACAATTTTTTTAAAAATAATAATCAATTTTTGATTTTTCCACTTGATGGAGATACCCTTAGGAAAGTGACTCAGTAAATGTGCGTTGAGCTGATTGAAGGGTGAGATATTTTATTAAGTAAAGGCTTCAGAGCTAGAGTTTGATCCCAGGCCAGCCTCACCACCACCGGGAATTCACCTCTTCTACCTGCTCCCACCAAGGGCTCCCCTGCCCCCACAGTGGTCCTGCCAAGTGGGCCCTTTTCTCCAAACCCAGGGCCCTCAAGACCAAACACTCCTCAGTCTGGAATGTGTCTCCTTTCCTCTCCGCGGCCTCTTCCAAGACTTTATCTCTTGGTAACACAGCACTACACCCACTCTGGGACAGCCGCTGCCCTGAGAGCTGGCTCCGGGAGCTGGCCCCTACCCTGACCCCAGCCTCAGGAATCTCACAAAGGACGCTCTGTTCCGCCAGGGAGTGTTAGAGGCCCTAGAGGCCCGGCAGGCAGCTCACTTGAGGAAATCGGTGACAATCCCCAAGCAGGAGGGAGGGCTCCAGCACTCAGGGGAAGCCTCCCTCTGAAGGAAGCCCCAGGAAGAGACGGGTAATGCTCAGAATCACCTGGAAGGTCTCCAGCGTTCCTGACCTACTCAAAGCCTCCCAGGCAGGACTGGGTCAAGGAGCTGCTGGGCAGCTGCAAAAACCACTCTAGCTCATCCCAAAGTAGTAAAACCCCGCAACAAGAAGGCCTTGGCTGCTGTCAGGTACATGTCTATGAAATGCAAATGGCTGAGCAGGCCCCAGCTCCTCCAAGGGCCACAGTTTTCGACTGGAGCATCGGCCAGAATTGGTAGCTCTTCCAAGCCAGCCAAGTCTGGAGGTCCCACTGGCTATTGACTGAGCATGAAGGTGAGGTCTGGGCGAGTCACTAGGAAAACAAAGGATCCGCAACCCTAAAGGTTTCCTGGCTTTGTGGACATGAAACCAATCAAGAGACAGAACTGCCTGGAGAAAAAGAGTGGCTGCCAGTCTTTGGACATCCTTGGACGAGCATCAGTAGTTTCCTGATCTTCCCGTAATTTGATATTCCTCACCCTCTCCCTGAATCCGCACTTCAGTCCTGCCTTTGGAAACTTGAGTACAAGGAGGGGCTGGTTCCTGGAATGTGTCCTGAATCCTACAAGTGTGAGTGCCCTTGACCTCGGCCTTCATCTTACTCTGCAAAATACAAGTCAGATTTGGGTGGAGGAGCCGGTAGAGGAGACAGGGCCCATCCCTTCCATGTCCCGGCCCATGCACCTCGCCGCAAGGGAATGAACTCGGCCTTCGGCCTATGCAAAACCCAGACGTGGGTCAGAATTCAAGGCCACTGCTGACCAGACCTGCCTCCTTAGACCAAGGCAGAGCTAGGACTCCTGGGCCGGGGCCAAGCAAAGATGTGGGCACTTAGAGAAGGAGAAAGACATCTTTCTTTTTTTAAAAACTGGAGTATAGCTGCTTTACAATGGTGTGTTAGTTTCTGCTGTGTAACAAAGTGACTCAGCTCGATGTATACATATATCCCCTCCCTCCTGGACCTCTCTGTCACTTCCCGCCTCATCCCACCCATCTAGGTCATCACAGAGCACCGAGCTGAGCTCCCTGTGCTATACAGCAGGTTCCCACTATCTATTTTACACATGGTGGTGTATATATGTCAATCCTAATCTCCCAGTTCGTCCCACCCTCCCCTTCCCCCTCGTGCCCACATGTCCATTCTCTACATCTGCGTCTCTATTCCTGCCCTGCAAATAGGTTCATCTGTATCATTTTTCTAGATTCCACATATATGCGTTCATATATGATATTTGTTTTTCTCTTTCTGACTTACTAGAGTCTGTCATACAGAGTGAAGTAAGTCAGGGAGAAAGCCATCTTTGCAGCTCATTCCTGCTTTGCCCTGTTCAGGGATTCAGAGGTCCTTGCTGTCTTTTGGGTTTTCTTCTTTTCGGCCCCCAAAGGCAGGGCAGGAGTTACACCGTCCTGAGGAGGCCTCCACCTCTGCCCGTTTTATAAACACTGTACCTGAGACAGCCATGGATGGGGCTTCTGGACCTCGGTCAGGCCGCAGACATCACTGCACTGCATGCCGGAAATAATTACCACTAATAATAATAAACCAGCAAACAGGCTTCACTGGCCTTTCTGCCCTCTTCCAAACACACTTCTGATGTTTTCTTCGTGGCAGTTAGATCTTCATGCTCTCCTTCTGCGGGGAAAGTCTAAACTGAAGGATGTGATCCCAGGCCGGCCTTTGGCAGGCTCCCTAGGATGGCTGGGAACAGCAGGGCTGGGGGTGGTATTTATTTACAACGGGCCTGAGCGCATTCATGAAGAATAAAGGAAGGCTGGGGGTTAGATATGTTTGACAGCTTCCGCCCGGGCAGTTAGTCATTTCCCATGAACGAGAAGCAAGAGGACAAATCCAGAGCAGAAACAACGGAAAACCGTGTGTGTGTGTGTGTGTGTGTGTGTGTGTGTGTGTGTGTGTATTTCAAAACACAGCCACAAAAGCACAGTGAGAAACTACACAAACACTGGGAATTCCCTGGCAGTCCAGTGGTTAAGACTCTGCGCTTCCACTGCAGGGGGAGCTGGGTTCAATCCCTGGTCAGGGAACTAAGATCCCGCAGGCACCTTGACATGGCCAAAAAAACAAAAAACAAAAATCTACACAAATACACACACACACCACTCTCCCTCTCCTCTCAGAGACCCCAGGCCAGAACTCAACACCCTGGCACCTGTCCATGGATAACCCTGTCAGATTTTGGTATCAAGAGTGGTTCTAAAGGAACAGAATCTTAAAGTTTTCTGAACTGGCTCTGGGGTTTCTGAAGTTGGCTCTCTAATCTGATGTGATTTAAAGCACTAATGACTCCACTCCCACTAGTTAAGAGAGCACTGATAGTACATGGCGTGATGGGGCAAAAGAAATGCACAAAACACCACACCCAGTACTTAAAACAGGCAAAGTTCTGGGTAACTGTGTACTTGACACCTTAGAACATTTTTGTCAAACCGAGTATAACAAGATTAGCTGGTTGTTCCTAATTACACTGGACAAAGTGGGGAAAGGCAAGGATGACTCAGGGATTCAAATTCCCAGCTCAAGGGTCCCATAAATGACCCAAACGTTTCTACATCTGCCCCAAAAGAGATCCTCATCTCCAGTAGCCTAAACCAGCTGAAAACTGAACCCAGAGTCTCACCCTGCAAGTGGCTGAACTGAATTCCCAACTTGCAAGCATCTGCCATTAAGGTGAGGGTATTTGGCTGCAATGGCAACTCTTCCGAGTCTCCAGCCTGCCAGCCCACCCTGTAGACTCCAGACTTGCCAGTGCCCATATGGCATGAGCCAATTCCTTAAAATGTGTGTGTGTGTGTGTGTGTGTGTGTGTGTCTGTGTGTGTGTGTGAGAGAGAGAGAGAGAGAGTGCGAGAGAGCACGAGCGCGCGAGCGCGAGCGAGAGCGATTGGTTGTGTTTCTCCAGAGACCTGACCAACACAGATCTTGGTGAGATTTTATAACATTCACAGCCCAACCCATGGGCCACTCTCTGGGTTCAAGATTACTAGGTTGTGCATTAACTTAACACGAAAGAATCGTCCCCCAGGTTGGGTCAGTCCTCACGGGGCCCGTGACCATGTGCTTCTCATTACATCGCCACCATTCCCACTGACCCGCGGGGCATAGGAAGTCTCGTCTCAAGTTTGGGTTGTGAACGTTTCTGCATCTGGGTTCCGGGGGTGGGGAGGGGGGAGAAGGGGGAGGGGTGTGCACGGGATGAGGTCATCAGGCACTGCCTACACGCCACCACTCACACACGGAAGGCATCAGCGCCATGCTCGACCCCTCACGTGGACAAAATGCAGACGGAGGGTGCCTGTTCGCAAGAAATCCCGACAGTCGGTGGAAAGAGAGCTGCCCCGGAGTCTGGAACTAAGGGTTCTATTTCCCACGGGCTGGATGACCTGGGGCAAGATAGTTAATCTCCGCATTGCAGTTTCCTTTCTGTGACATGAGCCTATTACATCGACCTGTGTCTACGGTCTTTTGAAGAGTGAAAACTGCCCAAGGTATCGTGGTGCTGGCTGTGTCTTCATTTCCTTATCTGCAGAGTGGGGTTGGTGACACGTTGTCCTGTGGAAGGACACAGAATGAAGGAAGCAGCACAGGCAATGCAGCCCCGTGGAAACAGTCCTCACTCACGCTCCATCTCACACCTTCACTTACCTAAACACCTCCTGTCTTGGACTTAGGACCTGCAGGTCTCTGGGTGGGAGGCACATGGAGACCAGCAGGGGAGATGCTACTGCTCTAGCCATTGATGGAGTTCTGGTTTTTCAACGGGTCACATTCGCACAGAGATGCTGAGTTGCTTTACACAGCCTGACCCCTCTAAGACCGGGTAGGGGGCTGCACTGCGTGTCTGTGAACAGTGGCACCTTCCTCTGCGCTCTAACCATACTTGGCTCGCACCTCTTTGATAAACTATTTCCCATGTGACCATCTGCTCCTGCACCCTCCCACTGCTAGTAAAGGAGCTAACAGGGCTGGGACCATTTCTCACCTCCAGCTCAAACGCCTTAAGTATCACATAGTAAAAGTTCGTGGAATAAATAAGGGAACTCTCTATTTTACAGGGGAAGAAAAGGAGCCACAGCATGTCGGCAGCGTCCCATACTTGCCTCCAGGGTCCAGGTCAGAGGCATCTTTGCTTTGCTCTTCTAACAAGCCCAAAGTTAAACCAGCCCTTCACTCTTTAATCATCATAGTAGTAGGTACCGTTATTTCATAGCCCTTACGTGCATTATCTCATTTAAGCATCATCCTTTTGCCTTTGTCACCTCTACTATCCTCCCCTGAAGATGGAAAATGAGACCTAGAGGTGGTAAGTCCCCTGCCTACCATCACTTGCTAGTGCCTCGTGGAGCTGGGATTTCATCCAGGACAGGATACTGATCCCAGAGCCCTAACGCTCAATACAGCTTTATGGTGTATTGTATGTATATGTTATGTACCACTGAAGTGGTCCCTTCTTGGTGCTCAGCCCCCAATACACACACAGGGTCTAAGTCATAAAGACAACAGAACGACATCCTGGGGTGCTGAGTCGTGGATATTTGAGAGGGCCTGGACTCCAGCTCTGCGTCTTCAGTTGGGAAAACTGAGACACAGAAAGGAGAAAGGAGCCTCAGCACTGCCGGTAGGGAGGCCTGGAGCCCAGAGCTCCCTCTGCAGCCCCAGAGCAGGGCCAGTGCCACCTGCCCCAGAACCGAGACACCTCCATCTTGAAATTCAGACAAGTGAGAATCCGAATTGGAAAACATGGCCTCGGTGTTTCAATTCTGCTAAATCGAATGTTTAATTATATTAAAACTATATTAAAATGTTCGCTTAACTTTCTATCTCTAATTTTCACCTGGGTATGGTACGGTTACTAAAATAAGCAGCCCCCAACTTCCCCTTTGCACACGTCGTGCCAGCTGTCCACCCCACCCCGCTACATGGAAGCAGCGATTCTGTGATTAGCGTTGGGTGCTCAGGCTGATTCCCGTATTGCAAATGTGTGCCTGGGTGATAAAGGGCCCAGGTGAGGGAGGGTCACCGACAGTAATCATCCACATGTCTCCTAGAAACAACTCAGAGCCGATTCGAAGCGAATGTTCCATTTCAAAAAGGCAGTTCCTTCTAGCTGCCAGGAGAGGGCAGGTTTCCAAAAAACTGGTATCGCAGCAACCATTTCATGAAGAGCCTAAGGACAAAGGCCCCAGGGGAGCTGCAAAGAACAGGGGCTAGGAGTTCATTGCTGGGTCCATCTAGAGGCTGTCAGCTCCTGGGACGGGCTGACTCAGTGGTCATTGAGCAATTTGTTCTAAGTCTTGCACCAACTCACCCACCAGTGAAAAAATCCGGATCCACGTGGATCACACCCCACAGAGAACCAGAAACAAACCAGAGAGGTCAGACTTCTCCCTTGCTGACAGAGAAAGAAAGACACATGGGGAGAGATAAAGGAATCAAAAAAGAATGAGGGGTCGGGGGGAGGGAGAGAGAGACACCAAGAAAGTGGCACAGAGACCAGGAGAAAGCTAGAAGAAAGTCAAGAGAGAAATGGAGACACCGAGCTGGAGAAATGCAAAGAGGCAATCGGGTTGGGAAATAAAATGGGGAAAGAGGGAGGAAGGAAGAAAGGAGGGAGGGAGGGAGGGAGGGAGAACTCTTCTATGATACTCATGTTCTGATCCAGACAAGATCCACCCCAAGTCCACTAAACAGGATCAGGCTTTCTTTCTGTAAGTGGAGCTACACTCCCAAGCACAGACCACGTGGTGTGATCACCCGTACTCACAGTCAAAGGCAGGTTCAGTAGGGCTGTGCTGCATTCATAATGCATTAAGGTGCTCACAGCACATCTCCTGGAAGCAGCACTTAGTAAATTAGTTTCCAAGAACCTTCCCGCTGGAACAGAGGACCAGCCTCAGTCCAGAATATATCGCTATAATCTACAAAAAGCCACTCCAGCACGAGGAGAACAGGACACGAGGGCGGCCAGGGCAAAATCCCCATCCTACGCCCCCATGAGACTCTCTCACACACCCCAGCGGAAATCACTACCAGCCACGGAGGGGAACGGTGCTTAGCCATAGAAGGTTCCCCAGGATTCTGTGGCGCATGGACTGACGTCATCTGTGTATGTGCCTGGTCCATTTAGACTGCGTCAAACGAACTCCGACTTCTCTACAGAAGTGGGGGCAGGAGGCAAGTGTGCCCGTCCACCCACCCTGCGCTGTGCGCGGCTTTAAATAGATGCCAACACGGCCGCGGCCCCGGAACACAGCAAGAAACTGGAGCTCCCCGCCGTGCCCAGCTGTAATTAGGTTAATGCTGGAACGTGAGGAGAGCAGAACGACCCACTTGGCAGGAGGGGTTGGAAAAGCAGCCCTCCCCCCCGCCCCCGGAACCTGCGCGCAGTCAGACCGCAGGGGGCGCTTACCCTTTTTCCGGGCCTGGGCGATGACTTCCGCGGCACTCTTGCTCATCACCTTGGTGATGTACAGGGGGCAGTTGGTCTGGTTGGCTATGGTGATGGAACGGTTCACGGCTTCAGCCTCGACCTGCAGTAGAGCATCCAAGCGTGAGAACTGCACCCACGCTCAGTCTGTCCCCCTGAGCCCGTCTCTACCCTCCTCCCACCGGGAGAGGCCACGGTGAACCAGAGACCACTGTGTCCTCAGGGCTCTACCGTGAGTGGCACTGCAGGCGGGGGATGTGACGTGCCCAGTGTCACTCGATATTGATTGGTTGAAAGGATGGGGCAATTCCTTCCTGGCCCTTGTGGATGATTCTAAGCGTGGTCAGCATCGGCTGGGGTCTGTAAGACATGCAGATTCTCAGGTGCCTCGGGCCCTCCCCCAGACCCACAGGATCAGTAACTCTGGGGGTGGGACCCAGAAATGTGGCTCTTATGGACCCCAGGTGATATTTACACTCGCTAATGTTTGAGAACCACCATGCCTGGAAACCAATGGCTCCCAGTTTGGTGCATTCACTCCAGGGGCATGGTCTCCAGTCAGAACATTCAGTGATGAATTTTTGAGTTGGGCTTCTGTCCCACGCCCACAAATGAAGCCAGCATCATCTAAGAAACAATGCGACCTCACAGGGCTCTGGGAACGGAGCAGGCAGATTTGTGTAAACCAAAGGCCCCTCTGTATAGGCAAACCAATCATCACCAGCCACAGACTGGTACACCCTTCAGCACGAGATGGGAGGGCTGCTCTAACCAGAAACCTGATTCTTTAAGCAGGATGCTTCAGTGAATGATGTAATCCCTTGGCATTACTGCTAAATAACCCCAAGGGATTACCGGTCAGGTGAGACTAGCTCTTAGACCGTTATACCGTACAGGGGAATCAGCAGTGTGTGCCTGGCATGAGCAGCTGAAGGGGCAAGTGAGACGATGTAACAGAGGACCTCAGAAAGCCTTTTGCTCTCTCCCGGATCCGGGCAAAAAGGCTGGCTCCAACTCTTTCAGGCAAGGGACTGGGTCCTCCTTGGTTTGTTGCATCCTCTGGGCAGTTCTCCCGGGATAGCACCTGGTACCCAGCAGGTGCTCAAAAATGTTTACTGAGCAAATAAGTGACTTCATTTTGGGTTAATGGTTAAAGCTAGGCTGTTCCATAAAGAGCTGCTACTTTTCATAAGAAATGACCAAGCTCTGGACTGAATCATCTTAGCTAACCAGTCTCTACGGCAGCTCGGCCAAGAGCTGAAGTTCCGCAACTGCGCTAAGGGGTGATCTAATTTAATATACGAGGACATCCTTCACATTTGGTCTCTTGGGCCTCAACTATGTGAAGAGAGATGTCTCGAGACGCAAAGGCAAACCAAACAGCTCTTGAAAAAGCTCATTAAACATCCAAGTGTTTCTAATTCCTGGCATAGCTGAACAATCGGCCTCCCCTCTCCTGGGCTCCAGTTGCAACACAAGGGCCTCCAGCCCAGGCAGCACGGAGGAGGGACGTCTTGCATCTCTGCGGTCACCATAAAAGTCCACAGGGTGAAATGCAAACAGGACGCCACTAGAATCTGCATGGCTTCCAGGGGTGCAGGTGACTGCCCAAATTCACTGTCCCAACCCAGACTCTTCTGAAAGCGAACAGAGGCGCTATTCATAACTTCACGGGGCAACGGGTTTGGACCAGGACTGCCCCGGGGGAACCAGAATGCACAGTCATGCTGATTAGGGAGTAAATGGAGCAGAAGTGCCAGTTCTAGGGGGCCCTACCCTGGAGCACTGGCTTCTGTGAAGACTGCTTTGGTGGGAGAATCTGGGCCCCAGGGCCCTGTCTGGATTGGCTCATCCGCTGGAAGGTGAGCTCTGAGCCCTCCCCACCCCGTAGTCGGGCAACTGCCGTGAGGGCAGAGGCTCTAAGGTCACCTCGCGGAGAGAGAAGGTCATGTAAACCCCACGTCTCCACGTTTCACCCAGAACCATGGAAGGATCCACGTGTACCGTTCTGGTGCACATGTGTATGCCTCCGATATTAAACATAAACTGTCTCACACACAGTGAACTCTGGCTTCAATATTATGACAACAGTATTACAGTTTAAACATAAAATTTTGTATTTGTCTCCTTACAGAGCTGTCAGGGATTTAGGGGGTCACCTGAGCCCTGGTTTCTGGTTTTAAAGATGGACCACCCCAAGGTCCAGGGAGCAAAGCAACCTATACAGGCACGCACAGAAGTGTCAGTACATGACACTCCCCTTGCGGCCCAGGTCCCCAGCTGTCTGCATACCCCAGCCATCCCATGCTTCAAGGCCCAGTTAGGAGGCTCCCTCCTCCATCAAGAATTCTGTCACCCTTACCTCCAGTGCCCCACTCTCCTCCCAGACACCAGTCTTTGTGTGTGTGTGTGTGTGTGTGTGTGTGTGTTCTGTTTGTTTGTTTTGTGCCACACCACACGGCTTGCGGGATCTCAGTTCCTCGACCAGGGACTGAACCCAGGCCACAGCAGTGAAAAGCCAGAATCCTAACCACTAGGCCACAAGGGAACTCCCCAGACACCTGTCTTACAGCTGTAACTGGCTCAGAACTCCATCACATGCCACGCCCCTACTTACTTTGCATCTCCCCCTTCCTCCCCAGCTTGTCTGGAATCCCTCTCAGAAGGGACCACTTTCTCATCCACTTCTACGTCCCCCACAGGCCTCCATCATAACACATAACAGTGGTGCTTGGGTACCACTGACGGACAGGAGGTTTCTAGATTTCCACATCCCCTATCGTCTCCCTCTCAATCTTCTCAGCTGAAAACTGGGGGAAATCCGACTGGCAGTCTCACACGGTTGGGTTGGAAAGGCCAGCAGGAAGAAGAACAGATTTTGTGTGGTTCAAGCACAAGTTAACTCAGTTCCCTCAGAATGCATCCATGTTTTATCCTAATTATCTCTTACAGAGGTTTAACACACTGTTAACAGATTCCTGGCGATGAACTAAAAAACCACCCCCAGCAGCCAAGGGAGAAGGGGGCGGCTGGCGCCTGGCAGCTCACAGGGCTGACCTAGAGGTGCACCTGCTCAGGGGAAGCACCACATGCTGTGCCCGGCCTAGAGTCGGTGCCTCTGAATCAGCTGAGAGGCAGGTGACCGTGGAAAGCAGACAGAAGAGAAAGTCCCCAAAGCAGCCTCTCGTGAGACCACAGGACCCTCCCGAGGAGCCAGAAGCTCCCCGTGTTGGAGCGTTGCCGCTCTGCCAGCCCCTGAAAGAGCCTTCCCAATCTACGGCTGGGGATTCTGAGGTTCGCAGTACAACAGCGGCTACAAGAGAACTCTCCCGGCCTCGATGTGGAAAAACAGGTTTGATGTTTGTGGTCAAAATAGCAACCAGGACCCCTCTCCTCTGATAGCTTTGGCCTGTTCAGTAAACCCAGGGCGGGCTTGCTTTCTATTTGGGGTTTGCAGGGACCTGGGGATGCAAAGGAGACGGTGGGGGAGACGGAAGCAAGCCCCAGGGAAGGCTCTGAAATGGAAACAAGTGCGCGGCTCTCACGAGGAGCCCCAGGTATCAGGAAGAGGGGCGTTTGCTTTTCCCAGAGGACAATGCCCTCTTCCTCTTCCCAGCTGATCCAGCCCAGCCACCGGATGAGGTGAGAGTCCACTTTCCAATGAAGCCCAGCCCCAAGTGTCACCACCTGGTTACACACAGGCCTGCTGGCTTCCGGCAGGATACTGCTTGCACTTTCTAGCTCTCTGATGCTAAACTTCACACCCCCCGTGATTTCTTTACACGAGACACACTTCACTGCAGGACACCTCCGGGCAGCACCACACAAAGGCAGCAGAATGGAATGGGTCCCCTGGATCCAGCCGTGCAATGGACTGAATGGCGTCCCCTGGAGTTGTGAGAAGGAGGCTGTGTTGCGTTGCCCTCACAGGACGCTCTAAAGCTGAAATGTGGGCTGTTACGCACAGTGTCTGGCACCTCTGGGTACTCAGGAAATGCTAGCTCCCAGTGGGGCTTACAAGGAAAAGAAGGGAGAGGCATCCCTCTGCCCCTCCTGGAGACCTTGCAGCTCCAAGGCTGGATCCCAAAACTGTTTCAAGACTGAACGCAGGGCCAGCCACCTCCAAGGAGGATGGGTCTGGGGACCGTCATGCCTGCGCCGCCCTTCCCACTCCCACAGCTTTATCCAGGGAGATGCGGTTAAAATGATCACCGAGGCCAGCCTTGAAGGGGAAACAAAGGCACAGAAAGGAATCTTCGGAGTATCTGTGCAAGTACCCCTCTCACCCAGCAACTCCCTCCACCTGTTTCCAGGAGGAAAAATCCTAATTTTAAGTCACCATCCACTCCCGTGATGATTTTATCTGCCCCCTCTGCCTGTCTCTTTTCCTGGAAGGACAAAAATCTATTCATTTCCACGAGACCCCCAGCATCCTCTGCTCAGAGCTGCCAAGTCCTCCAACGCCTGACCTTGAGCCTTTCCTTAAAGAGCCAACTCCTGAAAAGCATTCAGAGACCACAGATTCTAATTTAGAAAAACAGGTGCTCTGTCACATAAGATGTGAGCACCCCCTCCTCACTCACAAGCCTCGCCACCCAGGACGGTGACTCTCAGCGTCGGGGCCAGCAAGAACCCTGCTCTGAACTCTCCCTCCTCGATTTTGAAAGATTCTGTCTACCACACCCTGCTGATTATGTTATACCCTGTGCAGACTTATCACGGAAAAACTTACAGTCCCCCTTCTGCTTTCTAGACACTTAGAAGAGCTGTTATGGTAAGATTCTGGAGGCCCTGGTTTATGAACCACAAAACCCCAACTGCTGGAGGCTAATAAAAAAGCTGTTTGTGTCTGTCTACCCAAGAAAGGGCTTGAAGAATTAGAGACAGAAAGAGGAGTCTTTAGGCTAAACAAGCCATACTGCTTTACCCCACGGCACAGTCTAACCCTTCACTTTGCCTGTGTAGACACTTCTCAGTGGGTGATGTGACTTCTCAGAGGAACCAAAACCAGCACCCGAGGAGCCCAATTCTCAACAGGCAGGAAGTGGGTTCTCCGTGGCTCTGGTGGCGCCTGCCCCAGAACAAGGATTCACGCATTCCATTCCACAGACGCTCACCTCCTCGGGCCGGCTCAGCACATGTCCCTCAGGGCCCGTGATGCCCAGATCCAGGATCCGCTGCTGCTCCTGCAATGTTTAAAGAAAAGCAGACTTTCAGGGAGAGCTGGACCCCAGATGGCTCTGACTGCTGAGACGTGGGTAAAAATTACTCGGGCAAGACCTCAAAATGGCACGCTGGGGCTTCCCTGGTGGCGCAGTGGTTGAGAGTCCACCTGCTGATGCAGGGGACCCGGGTTTGTGCCCCGGTCCGGGAAGACCCCGCATGCCGCGGAGCGGCTGGGCCCGTGAGCCATGGCCACTGGGCCTGTGCGTCCGGAGCCTGTGCTCCGCAACGGGAGAGGCCGCCACGGTGAGGGGACCGCGTACCGCAAAAAAAACTGGCACGCTGACCACTCAGCTCTCATCCCAAGACCCCACGAAGAGAGGGCACGGTACCCTGCTTCCACTGCTGCCCGAGCTATGACAGATCGGTTCCAGCCTCCCAAATATGTGCAGCTGTCCCCTGGGATGCCGAGAGCCAATGTGTCCCCAGCCCTGGGCTACAGTGTAAAACATCTATACGTGGACATCCACAGGCAGCCGCGTCACAGCGCCGAGAGGAAGGACTTCTCTGTGGAAAGGCTACACGTCCTACAGAAGATGCCGAGCGGCACGGCACGTGCGTCCCCAACATTCACGCTGTCAGTGAGGCTGTTTGTACAGTCCTACTGGCTCACTCCGCTTTTCCCCACCGGAGCTGAGCTACGGAAGCTGCTCCACTCTCGAGCCTGCCTCTCACCCTGTGGGTCACATCGAGGTGATGAAGAGAAAGCACATACCTCTGCAATGATGTCACCGTTTTCCGCGTGGACTTGAGCAATCGCTCCAATGTCCCGGATCACACTCAGGACTTCATAGATCTGAGAGAGGAAGGGGGTGGGATCAGAGACGGGGACCTCTGTCTTCCTGGTCACAAGTACAACACCTCCCTGACAGCCACAGGGACCAGCACAGGGACCCCTCGCTGCTTCTGTTAAGGCCACGCCCGAGGGCAGTGTTTCTGGCCACAGGTGGCAGAGCAGGACCTCTCGGTAATTAACCGATAATTAGCAGAGGCAGCGTAACCTAAAAGGGCTTGAATTAGGAGAAGCTCTCGGGTGACACCTTCTCTGCACCAGGTTTGCTAAAGAGGGTCGGGGAACACCTCTCGGCCACACTGGCCCACGGCAGGTGGCCGATTCCAGAGCTTGGTGGAACACCTGTCCTGGGGGACCAGGGCACTGGGTTCGTACCCTCCCTAAAGGGAGTTACATCAGGGGCTTCACCCACCAGCCATTTCCCTTGAGCACTCACTGGAGGCAGCTTTCAAGACAACAGCAGTGGTCCGAACATACCGAATGCCAGTGAGCAGGCTTTTCTCACCTGGGAATCCGTTAGCTGGAAGCGATCTTTGAAAGCCATGTACACGAGGAAGGAATTTACCCCTAGTGGACAGACAAAACAGAGAGGTGGAGACGTGACAAACAGATAAACCAATAATCTGGAAGAGAATAAGGAAGGAATCATATTATGCATATGTATGCAGAGAGACAGAAAGAGAGAGAAAGAGGGAGAGACAAAGAGAGACAGAGATGGAGACAGAGAGAATGATAAGGCGAATGTGGTAAAACGTGAACAACAGGCGAATCTGGCAACAGGGTGCGTAAGGATTCTTTATAGTATTTTTACAATTTTCTCTAAAGTTAAAACTGTATCAAAAGTTTAAATTGCCCGTATCTGTACACCCATGTTCAAGCAGCATTACTCACAATAGCCAAGAGGTGGAAGCAAAATGCGTCTGTGGAGGAATGGATAAACAAAATGTGGTCCAGCCACACGATGGGATACTATCCAGCCTTAAAAAGGAAGGGAATTCTGACACAGGCTACAATATGGAGATGAGCCTCGAGGACATTCTGCTAAGGGGAATACGCCAGTCACAAAAGGACAAATACCGTAGGATTCCACCTATAGGCCAAATTCATAGACGCAGAAAGTAGAATGGGGGTTGCCAGGGGCTGGGAGGAGGGAGAAGGGGAAGTTATTGTTTAATGGGTACAGAGTTGCATTTTGGAACGATGAAAAAAGGTCTGCAGACGGATGGGGGTGATGGCTGTACAACAATGTGAATGTCCTTAACGTCAATGAACTGCACACTTAAAAATGGTTCAGATGGTAAAGTGTACTCTATGTTGTATTTTACCACAATTAAAAGTCAAAAATAAAAGTTCCTAACTGTTGGGACTTTAACAAGAAGATGAATTAGAAGACCCTGCAGATGAAGATCTATAATAAATGTCGTTTCTCTGGTAAACCGATTGCCTTTCAGGCCGATTTTTAAGAAACGTTTCTTTAACAAGAAAAGGGCTGTGAGTGTGACGAGCAGATGTCATGGTTCTCACCCTGGCATTTTAGGGTTCTTGCTTCCAGAGGCACCAGACCAGACATCCCTGCTCAGCATTCGTCACAATGGTAAACGACTGTACTGACAACCTACTAGCCTTGGAGCTTAATTCAAGTTGTCGGGGGTGCTGGAAGCCGCCTTGCTTCAGTGCCTCAGGACATCCCTGCCCTTGGCCCCTGCTAGGCAACAGTTGCTATGAGAACCCTCCAGGCTGATGTGGAGTAAATTTATTATAAGTATTGAATCCATTTGAGTGTCGGTACTCTCAAAAGTGAGAAAGGTCAAGGGTTACCTAGTTGCAGTCACATGGGACCTCCATGCCGCAATGAATCTTAAGGTATCTAACCCAATAGCCTCATGTGAGTTTTTTTTCCTAATTGAGACTCATAAAATTTAAGTGATTTGCCCAAGGTCATACTAGCTAGCTTCTGGAAGAGCAGAGGGATAAACCCAAGACTCCAGATTTTTATTCTAGGCTTTTTCTACCAAATCTATAGATAGCTACCAGATCCATGCCTAGATTTTACTCATAGCTCATGGCATTTCTGGGCCTAGCAGTCCCAGATTAGGATCCAAAGAGGTCAACATGTGACCCCACGTGACCTCCAGTCTACAGCCAAGGTCAAGGAGACGCCCAAAGATGATGTGGTCTGGTAACACCACCCAAACCCCCAAGGTTCCTGTGGACAAGAGGGTCCCAGAGGCACCTTGAGGTGGTTAAGATTTCCCCCAGCCTCCCTGGGAATCTTTCAGAACCCAATCCTTAGAACCTTCCTCCCCAAAATAGTCCTATGGACAAAGACAGAGCCCACAGGTGGTCCCAGAGCCTCATCACCCTCAAATCTACGCTGATTCTTCTGGGTCTGCAGGAAGAGACTGCTCAAGTCCTGTACTCAGGGTCCCGGGCTCTCTCCTAAGACCGCCCAGAATCCTCCCTGGGATATCCATGTTATCCTTTGAGGGCAAATCACTCTCACAGCCTCAACTCTCCAGCCTGGCTGGCGCACACAGCTCGCTCGCACCAGTAAGCTGTGACTAGCTGTCTGGCCACCTGCAATGAGCACGAGCTGCAGCCTACTAAGCCCTCCCTCCTGGCAGGCACGGGGATGCAGAAGGCATCGATCAGCACTCTTCCCAGAAGCTCTCCTTCAGGGCTCAGCCAGCTCGTGGGCTGAGAAGGAAATATCCCCAGAAGGCGCTGGGGCAGCACAACCTACCGTGGTCCTTCACCAGGGTCTCCATCTCCTCCTGGATGCCCTTGTGCCACTCGGTGATGTCCACGTGCAGAGAGTAGTCGCAGCAGGACTTGCTGTCGGCCCATTCCCTCCACTGGTCGAAGGCAGCCAGCAGGCTGGTCCCAGGCTCGGGAACCACATGGTCAACTAGAAAGGAACAGACATGCGTCGTCACCAACAGGAGCTTCAAGGGTTGCGGGCCAGCAGCTCTTTCCCCATTTCGACCCTGAACAAGGGCTTCTTGGGTTCAAAATTGAGATGGTGATCTCTACAACCAGATTCTAAGAATCCACTTAAGTCAGCCGACTACCCAAGAAGGAGAAAGCAGAAACTTGGCACGGCACGACTCCTCCAGTGAAACCACGCACGACCTGCCCTGATCTGATTTCCCAGCTCAAAACCGCTGAAAGCACAGAGCTCAGGCACATTTCAAGGACAATGAGTCCTTACGGACAATGGCAGTGTCAGATGGCTGGCCAGAGCCGGCAAGCCCTTCCTTGTGTTGATAGCTGGCCCGTGAGACGCCCCCTACCAGACGGCAAGGAACTTGAGGATGCTGGACCGGAGCCATGCAGACTGGGCCTTTTAGAAGTTCCCCGGCATATCCACTCTCTCATCACCACTCGGATTTCTGCGGCATAATACCACTTTGTAATTTAAGGGAGATCTTTCATCCTACGAGTTCAAAGCATTTTAAAACTGCGGTTATTGTTATATTATTATTGAGGTAGGCTGATACGGAGGACAGAGGCCTCTGGAGTCAGGCTCACCTGAGTCTCTTTCTTGCCTCCACCCCCCACCAGCAAGGTGAGCCACTTAATCTCCACTACCCTGAGTTTCTGTGCTGGTTTAAAATAGGGATATTACGTACCTCATACATTTGTTACGAGGACTCAATGAGACGGCATGTCAACCTTGTGTCACTCCCCAATTTAAATCCTCCAACGGCTTCCCCTTACTCTTCAGATAAAAATTAAAGTTCCCAACAAGGTCCTCAAGATTTTGGCTTGGCCCCTGCCTACCTCTACAGATCACCCTGGACCACCTACCCCTTGCACTCTGATCTCCAAACACAAAGGCCATCTTTCAGCCTCCTCCCTTCTGCCACATGGCCTTTGCACATGTTGTCTCTCCTAGGTCCTGAAGAGCTCTTGCCCAGTTACCATGATTATTATTACTCATCCTCTGCACACAGACACTGAAATACAAACTGAAATGACGTGTCCAAGGTTGGATCAACCTTACATAACCAAGAAGACAAAACCCAGGACTCTTGATGCCTAAAGCAATGAATCATTCCTCTGAATATTAGATTTTCTACACCCAGGGAAGCAGTTCTCAGCTAAGAAAATGCCAGTCCAGGCAATGCTAGTGAGCTCAGATTTCTGAAGTGGATCAAATCTTGCAGACACTGCTCGACTGTAATCAACTGAGCTTGGCTTCGTATGCCTGAAGATACGGACACCTAGGCTGAATTTTCTTTTGACAAAATTTACTTTTTATAAGTAGTAGCATATGTAATTAAATGGGTAAATACATGGCCGGTATTGTAATACATATAACATATAATGGTACCTAACGAAAGCAATGAGCATATACACTTCTAATACAAGTCTGTTCCATCTGTAAAATACTAACACAGAAACCCTGACAAAGTGATTTCAAGTTTTTTTCTTAAATTGTGTCCCCCCTGCCCCTGGCAAAAAGAAAAAAAAAGAAAAAAGAAAAAGAAAAAAAAAAAACGGATGAAAACCTGACTTTGTAGCAATCGCAGTTTGGGCAGTATCTCCCTAGTCACGCCCCTGGTTTCATCACCTGCCCTCCTCCAAAAAGCCTTTGGTAGCTGTCCACCATCTCTAGAGTGAAATTCTAACTCCTTTTCTTGGTTCCTCCGAAAAGCCTTTGGTAGCTGTCCACCATCTCTAGAGTGAAATTCTAACTCCTTTTCTTGGTTCCTCCGAAAAGCCTTTGGTAGCTGTCCACCATCTCTAGAGTGAAATTCTAACTCCTTTTCTTGGTTCCTCCGAAAAGCCTTTGGTAGCTGTCCACCATCTCTAGAGTGAAATTCTAACTCCTTTTCTTGGTCCTGAAGACCGGTCCCTGCTCATCTCTCCAACATAATCTCTGCCACCTACCCCCTGCTCACCACCTTCAGGCCACCCCAGCCTTACTTCACTCTTTGACCTGCCCAACTCCCCGACCTCCAGGCCTTTGCACAAGCAGTGCTCTTTCTTTGGAAATCCATTCACCTGGCTATTTCCTTGGGCATCTCGTTTTTCTCCCTCTGATTGGGTTAAATGTCACCATCCCAGGGTCGCACCCCCATGTGTAGTAGTTTCTGCATCGTTTCCGTACTTTACTCTCTGATTCTCCCCCTCCCATCCCCTGTCTCTGGGATGTAAACTCCCTCAGAGCAGGGGGTGGGTGCCTAGACATAGAAGTGCTCAATACCTATTTTCAACAAATGAATGAATGCTCCCTTCCAGCTCCCACACCACCCTGCAAGATCAGGACATGCCCTCCTGGGAACACAATCAGATTTTCCTGCTCAACTCCAAGCATAGGTAAGATCATCGGGTGCTATGCTCCTTGAAGTTCAGGGTGTATAAAAATTATCTTGAGAGCTTATTAAAACCCAGGTTCCGGGCCTCCCTGGTGGCGCAGTGGTTGAGAGCCCGCCTGCCGATGCGGGGGACACGGGTTCGTGCCCCGGTGCGGGAAGATCCCACATGCCGTGGAGCGGCTGGGCCCGTGAGCCATGGCCGCTGAGCCTGCGCGTCCGGAGCCTGTGCTCTGCAACGGGAGAGGCCACAACAGTGAGAGGTCCGCGTACCGCAAAAAAACCCCCAAAAACCCAGGTTCCTTGACATCAACCCCAGACTTTCGGATTCTGTAGGTCTGGGCTGGGCCCTGAGAACCTGAACTTTTAATAAGCTCCCTGGGAGCTTCCACTCTGAGCATCAGTAACTGAGGGCAAATCTTTTCCCACTGATTTCTTCTGCCAAACCGCCATTCACTCATGCCCACTTTACCATCAGGGTCCTGTTTACTACACAACAGCATTACCACTGACCAAAAATATCTGGTTCTCTCCATATCCAAAAGCAGCTCCTAGAGTTATGAACCCTTGAAAACTCAGGACACAGGCAAAGTTGAGGGCTTCAGGGAAATAAACACATTTCCTCCAAGGGCTAATGACACTCAGAAACGTGTCCACGAAAAGCCTCCACATGTTTTCCCACAGTTCTCTTTAAATAGAAGCTCTCCCGGGAAGAGCTGCTCCAGGGAACAGGGCAGAGCATCATACTCATTTCCGGAGGGAGCAGAGATTCTCCTCCGAGGACAAAGCCTGGAAATGACTTGCATGGAACTCACAGGCCTTTTCCCCGGTGATTTTCCTAAGCCATCTGTCCCTACGAGAGCCTGGCTTCTGCCTGACAGTTGACTTCTCTCCGCTCTTGTAAGACGTGAGGGACAGCTCATCAACCCAGCCTGGCATCGGACCAGGAAAGGATGGCCTTTGGGGTTGGTGAACCCCAAGTTCTGATTCTGACTCCTGCTGCTTCACCCCCCTGCTGTGTATATTCCCTGGGACCCTCCTCTCTTCACATATAAAACGCGGGCATGAAACAACTACCGTTGAGTGCAGGGCTGTAAGAAGTTCAAGAGAGCGTGTGAAAGCACCTGGCAAAACATCTGGCACACGCCGAGTCTTCATTCCCTCGGGATGAGCCATCGGAAACACCACTGTGGTTTCAGGAGGAGGCCTGTGAACCTGGTTTATGAGACAGCCAGAAAGATGCCCCAGGACGGCGGCCTGAACTGAGGGGTTCCAACCAGCGTCCGGAAGTGCTTGTAGTTAGAAGACACCAGCTCTTTCCAAAGGACTGTTATTAACTTCTCTTAAAACTGTCAAAGGACCCTACTTTTTTTTAACAGCTTGACTGAGATATAATTCACATACCAGCCAATTCACTCATTTCAACTGTTCAATTTTTAGTCTCGTCACAGAGTTACGCAGCCATCACCACAATCTAATTGTAGAACATCGCCCAAAAGAGAAACCCCATAGCCATCAACTGCCCCTCCCCACACCCTCCCGTCTCTGCTACTCCCGGCCCAAAGCAACCGCTAATTTGCTATCTGTGTCTACGGATATTTCATATAAAAAGAATCATACAATATGTGGTCTTTTGTGTCTGGCTTCTTTCACTTAGCATGGCGTTTTCAAGGTTCATCCACCGTCGCACGTATCAGCACTTCATTCCTTTTTATTGCCTTGAGTGGTTTTGGTACCCTGTTGTTACGTTTATTGGATATCGGCAAAGTGTTAACACCACGTAAATATGCTGCTCCTGGAAAATTCAAATCTACGACCTCTTTGGAGTTTGTAGTATTTAGAAGACCCTGTTTTTTAAACGTCTTATAGTAACTGTAGATTTACATGCAGTTGTAAGAAACGATACAGACAGATGCTCAGACCCTCCACCCAGCGACACCCCCCCAGCCAGGGGTGATGTCTTGCTAACCTGAGTACAACATCACACCTAGAAAGTCAGCCCTGACATAATCCAAGACCCCAGATTTTTTAAAAGCCAGCGGTTCGTGTTTCTGATCAATTTGCACGGGGCCCTTCGTACTCGGAACACATAGAGATGCTAGAAAATCACCACCGCAGTCCCGGTTCTGGAATTGAGGTGGCTGGACAAGAACAACATTCCAGGTCTGCTGGGGGGAGAAGCAGGTAAAGCAGGAGAAAGATGCGGGGGTGGTCAGCCCTGCCGGGTCCCCGCTCGGGCCCTCCCCCCGCCTCTCCGAAGCCTCACACACAGATCCCTGTAGGGGCAGGTCTAGAATCTCCTGCAGTCGGTACACACCCCGCCGGCGCTCCCTGGGGCCGCTCTTGAAACTATCAGAACTGCCCATCACCAGCCTCCCCTTCCAGAATCGGCACTGCCTCATTCTCCAGGCCCTGCATTTAACTGTGTGTGCATGCACACGTCGGCCTCACCCATTTCCATCTTAGATAAATTAATGGACCTGAATTAAAAGCAAACCATCAGGGAGATAACGACACAAACCACCGCTGAGTTTCGGGGCTGGCGTCTACTCAGCGAAATGCCAGGTGCCCTAGCCAGCAGGGAATGGCTTTTGTTGGTAGAGAGATAAGAGCCTTTGGGGAGCCCAGCCTGACAGTTTCGTTCTGAAAAAAGGCAGAAAGGGAAGAGAAAGCACCTATGCCTGGGGATAGGAGAGGGACACATAGGAGAGGTAATGCTTGAGCTCCTGACCAGTCCTGCCACCTCCTCAGCATGTGACTGTGGGCAAGATATTCAGCCTCCGTGGGCTTGAGATTCCTCATCTGTAAAATGGGGCTAATACTAGTACCTAAGCCACAGAGTTCTAGTGAGGTGTAAAGGAGCCAATATGGGAACTACTCCGAAGAGTGCCTGCTACAGGAACACGCTGAAAAAGACCAGCAGGTAGACAAAGTTACATTCCTTCACAAGGAAAACTCCTACATAAATCCCTTTGTGAAATATTAAGGTGCCTCTAAAGCACATGCTTCCAGGGCTAACTACTTGCCTTGCACAAATATACTGCTTCTCCCACAACGCAAGGAAGCATTTTCCTAAGAGCTAGAACTATCTTGAACATTTTTTCTTATGTAAATTTATTTATTTATCGTTTACTTTTGGCTGCGTTGGGTCTTCGTTGCTGCGCGCGGGCTTTCTCTAGGGGCGGCAAGCGGGGGCTACTCTTCGTTGCGGTGCACGGGATTCTCATTGCAGTGGCTTCTCCTGTTGCGGAGCACGGGCGCTAGGCACGCGGGCTTCAGTAGTTGCAGCACATGGGCTCAGTAGTTGTGGCACATGGGCTTAGTTGCTCCACGGTGTGTGGGATCTTCCCGGACCGGGGCACGAACCTGTGTCCCCTGCATTGGCAGGCAGACTCCTAACCACTGTGCCACCAGGGAAGCCCCTAGAACAATTTGTGCCTGGTTTTCTCATCTACAAGCCAGCGATAACAGTGCACCTCACCGCATTTTTGTGAGCGCTCAATACGATGTAGTCTACCAGGTGCTGGTCAGACATGACCAATTACCATTCGTATTCTCTTCTCTGTGTCCCCCAAAGCATTAATTAAGCAGGAAGACTGGCACACAGAAGGCGCTCACTAAGCACAGGAGAGACCAAACATCACACATGCCTCTAGCAAGCAAGGCCTCGGCCATCTCGAGGACTGGACCACTCTTCCTCCCAGGGGCCCAGCCATGGGACTCTGCGAACTAACACACCCAGCTTAGGACCCCTACCCTCCAACAAAGTCCTTGTCACACACAGCAATCCCATCCATCCCCCATATAGACTCACCACAGCGACTGGTACATCCCAGCCCTCCTGAATGCATGACGGCGAGGGGCCCCCAGCCTTAGGCTAGCCCTGGCCAAAGAAAGGAACAACAAACTCAAGTGTAATTCACAGACTCTGAAGATGCGAGGAATGGCAAAAATAATGAATATTCATCAAGTACTTCCCACGTGTCCAGGACTAATCTATGCATCTTCCTCGGATTATCCCCCTCAATCCTCACACCAGACCCCTGCAGTAGGAGCCATGGTGGCCTGAGTTTTCAGTTAAAGGAGCTGAGGGACAGTGAGGTTGAGTTAGCTGCTCACGTTACTTAGAGCGCACGGGGCAGAGGGCCCGGCCTGCAGGAGGTGAGCAACGTCACGGCACCTGGGCTGCAGCCCTGCAAGTCCCTGGGCAGAACTCTGGAAGGTGGGCCATAACGTGGCCTTAGCTGGCACAGGTGAACTGTGACCCCAGATGGGAGACTCCAGAGCCCCTCTTCAGCCACTCCTGCTTACAAGCCAGCCGGGAGGGGTGGCTCATTGAGAATTAAAGTGCCGTCTTATCCCTTTACTTCTTATAAGGGCAGCAAGTAGTTCAATAATTCAATAAACAGAGAAGAGAACTGTGTCATTAGCCTAACAATCGCAGGCAGACTAACTGCTCGAACCTTGAGGCACTGGGGTCATCCCCTAATTTCTCTCTTTCCCGAACTTCCTTTAATGTAATCTTGTTTTTAAAACTAAACGAGTATATTCATATGAAGTAAGTCGAGCCATAAGAAACCGTTCAGTATCCAGTGATCGCTGGTAGAATCATTAAGCCAGATCTGGGGGGAATAAGGGCCGAGGCAGGAGCCAGTAAAATGTATTTATAAAACAAACAAACAACCTCTTAAGTGATCTTATGATCAGCCAGCTTTGGAGGAAATAAACCATGCTCCTGAAATACTTAAAATCTATTTGGGAAAAAAATACATTAAACGGTTCACTTAAGGGTACTTCCCTGGCGGTCCAGTGGTTAAGATTCCGTGCTTCCACTGCAGGGGGCATGGGTTCGATCCCTGGTCAGGGAACTGAGATCCCACATGCCACGCAGTGCGGCCAAAAATAGATAAATAAAAAGAAAGTCCATTAAAAAAAATATTTTAAAAAAATTTTAAATCAACATTAAATAAAAGGTACATATAGGAATGACTCTGCTCCATCCTTGGGCTACTGCTCTCTTCCTGCCCTGTCCTTCCCACCAAGCTCTGGAAAGGGCTGAATCGCTGTCAACGCCCCATGTCCCAGCCTCCCTTTCACACCCACTGCACCCCTATCTATCCCCTGCCTGAACATGCTCCAGATTCATCCCAGCCCCGTCCCTACCACCTCAGTGTGACTACCCACAGCACCACGGACCCTGCTTCCAGACAGCATTCTGCAAGTTTCCTGTGTCTCAACTCTTCCTGTGTCTTGGGCTCAGCACTCACTGGTGGATGGATTTGGGGACCCGGGCCCTCTTCAGTCTCCGGCAAATCCCCGTGACCAGCAGCTGGAGAAGCAGGTGGGACCCCCATGCTGCAACACCTGTAAGGGTGACTCCTGCTGCCCCAAAAGAGCTGCCCATCCAGAAGCTGCAAGTGGGCGCCTGGAGCTCCCCACACCTGCAGCCCATGCCCCCTGCCCACCAGATTTCCCTTCCCCTGGCCTGGGCCTGGTGGAATGAGGTTCCCCCTTGCTTCCAGGCTGCTGGAAGGTAGTAACCCTGGGAGCCCAGGAGTCAGAGCTGGAGACAGAGGGTGAGAAAGGAAAGGTGCGGAGCAGGGCAGAGAGAAGACCCAGATTCCAAACCCAGTGTTAGTTCTGATTCTAACGATGATCTTGGAAAGGCCTCTTGGCTTCACTCCATTTTCACAATGTAGCACAAAGCATAACCAAAGCTTCCCACTTTAGGGAAACATATACACGCCTCCAGAAATTTTTTTTTAAATAGGAAAGGGACAGTTAAATCATTTTCTAATGTCATACCATTTTGTAATCTCATACCACTGTTTGTATTTATTTGAGATCCACAATGTCAACCTCACCTCGGTATAGCTCTGTAGTGGTTCACCAAGTGCTCTCACATGCTTATCTTGTGTGATGCTCAAACCAGGCAGGCAGGGTGGGTTCACAATGCTTGCACCACAGATGAGGAAATGGGGGCCATGGGACGTGCCTGCAGAGCTCGAATCCCAACCCGCCTTGTTTGACAGCCTTTACTAACCATCACCTTCTTGGCATATCTACGAATGGCACGCACCTCAACTTCCCAAACCTAAACCCTTTTCTATCATCAAAAACATATGCAGTTTCACTTAAGTGGGCAGCTAATGAACTGAACCCGGTGGGCAGAGGGGATACAGCCAATGTGGGTCATTGAAATTCAATTTGGGGCGCCAGGTAAGAGCTTGTCAAAATGTCAGCACCTCGTAAAACCTTTTTCTTTGAGGCTTGGTATAGCTTGCCCACGGCCTCCTTGCATGTACGATCAAAGGCTGAGCTAATGAAATCTACGTGTGGCAATGAAGGGTCATTTATAACGTGTAAATCCTTTAAGAGGATTTATCAACCCAGTGATGCGCAGAAATCCTCTCCTTGACTCATCAAAAGCAGACGTGGGGAGCCTGAGAGCCCATCTGTAGACAACGTGTGGGTCAACCTTCCAGGGAGGGGCCCCCCGGAGTCGACCGGTGGACATGGGGAGGGAAGGAAGTGGAGTCACTTTGCCAGACGGGGCTTTACTTCAAAAACCAGCCTCTGTGGACTTGATGGTTTGCTCTCCGCTCACTTGAAGTGGATGTGCGGAGTAGCGCCTGCAGGCAAGGCATCATCAAGGCGCGAAAGGTGACAACAAATCTGCAGCACTGCTTGACCACCAGGAATGCTTAAAGGACTCCATGGTTTGTGCAAAACGATGGCACTAATTGCCCACGAGTTTTTTTACTAATTGCTTATTGATATAAGCAAGTCCGGCAGACTCCACTTAAAGAGACTGTTAATGGCTACAATAAGGTTCAGATCCAGAGACCCTTAGAAATGGTTCTATCTTTTTACTGATGAGAAATCTGAGTCCCAGGGAAGTTTCAAAAGTCACTAAAGACACATAAAGTGCCGTACCAGTACCAGAATTAATCCCAGGTCTGAATCCACAATCTGTCCTGTTTCCTTTACTTGTTTTATAACAGGATAAAATATTACCAAGAATCCCACCATCCTAATCATAACTGTTCATCTTTTTCTATATCATATTCCACAACTGTCATGTACATATGTTTTATGTGGGTGTAATCAAAAGCCCACTCACTCTTAACTGTGGCTTTTTTCTTAATACCACGCTGTCTCAGAGTCCTTGTAATTCCATTTTTTATGGGAACTATTCTAAGGAGAATCCATTACAACTTTCTTCACCATTCTCCTATGTTGAACCTATAGAGCGCTTCCAATTTTCCTCTCTCATACGTAATGTTTCTATGGACATATTCACGCAAATAACTTTCACCTTATGTTAAATGGTTTCCTCTGAAGAGGGTCCTAGAGTCAGAGTTACTACAGTTCATAATACAGATGACCACGTTGCATTCCAAGCATCATCACTTCCTACCGCCTCTAGCCTCGCATCGGAACGTCACCCCAGGCAGTGCTGGTATTTTCACTTTATTTGCTTGCTATTTAAGGGAGTAAAAAACAAAGCTCTTTTCACTATTCTAGGCCATCTCTGTTTCAGATAAATGGCCACCTTCCAAGACCCAAGTAGGGGACTAAGTAATACATAAGAGAGCAGATCTACCAGCTGTACAAAGAGGTTACTGACAATTTAACCAGGATATGATGAAATGGCTACGGCCACCATCTTAGTTCTTAGTTCTCCTGTGCCCTTATCTCTGCTCTTAGCTTTGTCAATCGGAGCCCTAAAATGATACCCCTGAGGGCGCCTTGTTAGGCCTTCAAGACAGAGGCAGGGCCGCAGCCCAGGCCCCTGGGCCCCAAGTGCACAGACCGAATCTGTGCTTTCTCTCAGCTCCATGTATGCTCACAGACAGACAGACAGACAGACACTTAATAGGAAGTGGCAGCCCCAAAGCGGGATGATGAAACCGTGGCCCAGGGAGAAGGCAAGAAAAGCCAAAGGTGAAAATTCCAGCCAAACTCGTTAGAAATCAAAGCTTCCAACTCCAGGCTCATGTAGAATTTCTCCAAGAGATGTTGAAATCGTTGGCTAACTGCTGGAGGGGGCTCTGTTTCCTGTAATTAGACAGGCATTCTGAGTCTCAGCCTGGAGACAAGCCAGCTTTATGGCACCTCACACCCACATACCGGTGGGAGAAACACAAAGTTTGCTTTACGCACGTGTCTGGATCCTGGAATTCCTCTAAGCCGTCTGAAGTCCTGGGGATTCTCATGGACTTCACCGGCCCTCGAGCTGGCTGGCTCTCAAATGCCCTGGTCGGACAACTGAGCCTCAACTCCACCGGCTATGTACACTCGTGTTCATGAAAAAAACGTTAGAGCACCAGTAAGTTTTTAGAACCAGTAAGTTTTGTGTGGGAATGGTCTCCAGGGCTATAACTGTCCACGCTGAATGTGCCGGAAACCCCACAGAGCGTGCACAGGTTCAGAGCCCTGGCTCCAAGCTCTCCTGTCTGGAGATGAATCTTGGCTGTGCCACTAACTATCTCTAGGGCCTTAGGCGAGTTACTTAAACCACCCACCCCCCTACCTCAGTTTCCCCATCTGCAAAATAAGTATAGCAACCATGGCTACCTCATAGCATAGGGGTCAAAAGCATGAACTCTGGGGTCAGAATGCCTAAGTTCGCACCCGGGCTCTGCCACCCACTAGCTATACAACTCAGGATCCTTCACCCTCTCTGGGCCTCAGTTTCCTTACCTGTGAGATGGAGATAACAGTACCTCCTCACATGGTTGTTATGAAATGGTGTTTCCAAAAGGCGTATACGAGTGGCCTGGCAGAGTCGGTCTTATACAAACATTCATTAAGTGAATTGAAAGTAAAATAGTATAATCTTGAGCATATAAGGCTGCTTGGCCTAAGTCCTGGCGCAAAGGCAGTCTCCATATGCTCGATTGTGCTTTGAGGTAGAATGTGAGGGGGGTCAGGGCTTGGGCGTCGCAGGGGCACGGAATCTAGGAGGCTGAGGGCACCCTTCAGGGCTGCTGGTGCGCCAGGTGGCAGGGGCAGGGCAGGGGGGAGCGGGGGGTGGGGGGTCAGGGTCAGGTGGAGGACCCATGAGGGGTTAACAGAGTGTGGGAAGGGAGCAGATAAAGACATTATTGAGAGAAGGTTCCCGGTGCCACAAGGAAGGACTGGAACTTTGAAGTGTTCATCTAGCTGAACGGTCTTCTGCATAAAACTAAATAAGACTAAAACAAGCAAAACAAATCTGTCCTGTTTATACAGCAAGTAGGCATGGGTCGTAAAATAAAAGACAGTAAATGCTAGAGCAGGAAGAGTCACAGAGACCCTCTGTCAAGAGACATAAATATAGACTTTTCACCTCCCAGGGAATCACCCTCCCCACCTGGCTCCCAATCCCGGGACAGCATGATGGAAACAATCTTCCTATCAAATGGAATGTCTTAGGCATGAAGAAATGTATCCATTTGCATTAAGAATCAAACGCAAGAAAAACGGCCAAGCAGAGCAGAAAACACAAACTAATCATCATTAACAGAGTCCATGTCATTCGGATCACAAGCAAAGAAACCTGACCTTACCCTGGAAACATCACTGCAGTGTGAATCTCGGCAGGCTTTTAGAATATTGAAACTATTTGTATTTTCAAAACCCTAAGGGCTATGGTAACTCCAGGCTGGGATGCATGACCCTGTCCTCCCGTTTCCCTTTCCATGCAGGGAGGTGCAGGAGGTGGGTTCCCTAAGAGGTGGAAGCACAGGCCCGGAGGATTGGCAGATTTCCTGAGCACACCCCCTTCCACTAGCATCCTTTACCAGACACAAGGCCCTGGGTACCAGGATGATGACCAGAGGGTATGCGCATGCCTGTGTGTGTGTGTTCATGCGTGTGCATGTGTGTGCCTGCATGCGTGTGTGCCTGCATGCGTATGACGGGGCAGAGGGGTAGGAGGTGAGCTCCCTATCCTACTTCCTGTGGACTTTTGGCCACACCGCACAGCCAAAAACAGACAGACTCAATCTTTGCACGTGCATGTGGGATCTTAGTTCCCCGACCAGGGATCGAACCTGCATCCCCTGCAGCGGAAGCACGGGTTCTTAACGGCTGAACCACCAGGGAAGTGCCACTCCGGGCTGCTTTAAAAAAATGGAATAGACTTCCCAGTTTTCACCACAAAGTCTGCCATAAATAAATTCCAGACTAGAAACAAATTATGGAAAGCATGCAGGAAAGTAATGAGGGAGGGGGGACCCTAGGGGTTGGGGGGACAACCAAAAGGGTCTCCGTCTGGGGCTAGGGCAGACTCGGCTCTGAACAGCTCCACCTCGAAGAGGGGTGGCAGCTGGCTGTGTCAGGCCAAGATGAGGTGGCTGGGGAAACATGTGAGTAATGACACTTCCTCTGTTTGTCTCAGCTTTTGGTTGCCTGGGACTACCAGACCACAGATTCTGAACTGGCCTGCCAAAAATAAGAGATTACAGGGCTGTTCGGAACATCATGAAAAAATAAAAGTCACACCACAAGGCTTTCACGTGCTAAGATTGGGTCTGTTTTCCTTCCTGCTGGTTCCTTGTTGGGAAGGGAACCCGATGAGAAACTCAAGGACTTGCAGCTTCCTAATTACAGAACTACAGACACATACGTACTGACATACGTAATGTGAAGAACTATGTCAAAATGCTCCAGCCCGAGGTCATTGTCAATAACAGGAAAGAACAACGAGCAACTTCATCAAACAGGGTCAGGTTTGCACTCCTATTGAAGTAGATAAACAAACAAACCCTATGATCTAATGACAATAATCTTTCCGTGAAAATATGGACTGAAGTAGTGTGAGGTTCACACCTACTCTAATGCACGACATCACGTGTGGACACACACCAAATAACATAATAAAGGCGAGAGCACCTAGTTCAAACAAGAACTGTGGTAAACACTGGATTCTAATTAGCAACTGAACAATGATTCCTCCCTTGTACAAAGCTGCTATGACACAGCCTCACTGTTTATGGTGAAGAAAACAGCAGCTATCAGACTGGAGCTCAACCCAGAAACAAAAGCACAAGGAATTTGGGCTCTATTCTGTTTATTCCAACGTTGCACAATTCTCCGTGCATCCCCTCCAAATAAAGGCGGGCAGGGAAATAAGAGCTGGCGATGTCATATGTTGACTGGGATCTATCTAGAGCTAACATAATTGATGGGTGTTTTCCTCCTAGGAACCTGGACTGAATTCAAAAACATAACATAACATCTCTGGAGTCTGAACCATGGCCCTTGTACCATGATGTGCTCCCCGTTTGGGGCTGAGGGCTGGCTATTCAATAGGTCTTTTTTCCCCCCATTAATAAGACTCTGACTAACAGCCAGTGTATCTGGACAACAAGGTCTAAGCTTGATAAGGGACCCAGTTGTTCAGGGAGCCTTAATTACACTTTATAACTGTGTTGATGGTGGAGAGTTCAGGTCCTACACAAAGACCACCCACACGGCTGTACATAAATTCAAATACTTCCTCACATTATGTTCTCTTCCTTCCCAGGAATGACAGGGGTAAGAGACAGCATCCCAGATGAAAAGGACAGCTCCAAGGGAATTTTCTTTTTATAAAACTCCTTTAAGTGTGAAAGCACTTAAATGCCAACAACTTGGAAAACCAGAAAAAATTGAGGAAAAAAAATTTTATTATTCCGTCACCCCAAATCACTATTAATATGTTGGTGTGTGCCTATAAAATCTTTATTCCTACCCACTTATACACACACATATATATTCTTTATGAAAATAGTATCATAATTTTATAGTATAAATTGTACTTCACTAAACTCTTTTTTTTTTTCACTAAACTCTTTTAAAAAAAAAAAGTAGAATCAAATTGGACACAGTGATCAAGGCCTGCTTTTCTCCATCAATATATTGTGAACATATCCATATTAACAAATATTTCCTACACTGGTTTTTAATGACTCCGTAATATTTTGTCCTAGAAGCGGCCATAATTTAACCAGTCACTTATTTTGGTCACTTAGGTTGTTTCTAATTTTTTCTCATAAACAATGTTGCAGTGAACATCCTTAGAACTAAATGCTTGGGCTTCCCCGGTGGCGCAGCGGTTAAGAATCCGCCTGCCAGTGCAGGAGTCACAGGTTTGATCCCTGGTCCGGGAAGATCCCACATGCTGCGGAGCAACTAAGCCCGTGCACCACAACTACTGAGCCTGCGCTCTAGAGCCCGCGAGCCGCAACTACTGAGCCCGTGTGCCACAACTACTGAAGCCTGTGTACCTAGAACCCGTGCTCTACAACAAGAGAAGCCACCGCAATGAGAAGCCCGCGCACCACAACAAAGAGCAGCCCCCGCTCACAACTAGAGAAAGCCTGCACGCAGCAACGAAGACTCAACGCAGCCAAAAATAAATAAATAAAATTTATTTTAAAAAAAAGAAAGAAACAAAGAACTAAATGCTTGCACATAGATTATTCTGGGTCAAGGGGTATGAATATTTTTTGCTCATAAGTTTTTAAAGCTCCTGTTAGATAGTGCCTTACTGTCCTCCAGAAAGGCCATACCAATGTAAACACCTGCCAGCAGTCTATGAGTGCCCATTTCACCACAACACTGGATGTTAGAACTCTTTTTAACATCTGAAAATTTAGTAGACAAAAACTTAGCTTGTTGTTATTTTAACTTGTATTTCTTTTATTAATATTTCAGTTGAATATTTTTGCATAAATTTAGTGGTAGAATTATGTCTTCTTTTGTGAATACCTCGTTCATACCCTTTACTTTTGCTATTAAAGCATTCATCTTTTTATTAAAATGTTAAGATTTCATATTTTAAATGTATCAACCCTATGTCATATATATATTGTAAATAAAATTTCCTACTTCTTGTTTTTCTTTTAACTATTTTACTCTGATAATGGTTTTAGTTTCTACGCAGTCAAGTGTCTCCATCTTTTCTGATTTCTGCCTTTGATGAAATATCTATGACTCTTTGGCTGTATTTTTTTCTGGTTCTTTTTTGACTTTGTTGTTTAAATTTAACTCTAACCCCAAATCTAGAAGATATTCTGGCATATGATTTGAGGAACTTACTCTTCTTTGTTTTTCAAATAGTTAACTATTCCAGCATAATACTGCAACTATATTATAGTTTCACCATGAGTTTGAAATGTTATCTTTTTCATACACTAAATACTTAAATACAGCTGGCACTTAATGGGTTTTCTTTTTTTTTCCTATTGATGTATGTGTCTCTTCTGGAGCTAGTACCATACCACCTAAATTATTATATTTTTTAAAATATCAAGCCAGTAGTGGTCTCCTCCCCTTCTTCATTATGCTTTTTAAAAAATTTTCTTAGTTCTCATTACATATTAATTCTTCCACCAGAACTCCAGAATCTTTCAGTCAGGTGTCCAAAAAAAACAAAAACAAAAACAAAACACATTTTGAAGTTTTGGTTGGAATCACACTGAATTTATAAATTAATCTCTAAAGAATCTGCTTCTTTAAAGTATTAGCTCTTTTGGGCTTCCCTGGTGGCGCAGTGGTTGAGAGTCCGCCTGCCGATGCAGGGGACACGGGTTCGTGCCCCGGTCTGGGAGGATCCCACATGCCGCGGAGCGGCTGGGCCTGTGAGCCATGGCCGCTGAGCCTGCGCGTCCGGAGCCTGTCCTCCGCAACGGGAGAGGCCACAACAGTGAGAGGCCCGCGTAACGCATAAAAAAAAAAAAAAAGTATTAGCTCTTTCTATTCATTAACATAGCACTTTTTAAAATTTATTAAAGTCTTCTCTTAGGACCAAAACATAAAAATGTATTCTTGTAATTCCTAGTTACTTTATATTTTGTGTTGCTATTGTGAATGGGATTTTTAAATTGTATTTTCCAATTGGTTATTTCTGTTATATGGGAAGGCTATTAATTTTGAATACATATTTTTATACTGGGTCATCTTAATAAACTTTCTTCTTAGAGCCAATATCTTCTTCAGTTAATTCCTGTGAATATTTAAGGTAAACCATCTAACAAATACCAGTCATTTTGTTTTTCCTTTCCAACAGTTTTACTTCTTATTTTTCTTGTCATATTACATTGGCTAAGACTTCCAGAACAATGTTAAATAACAGTGATAATAACTGGCATTCTGGCTCCTTACTCATCAGGAAGGGAGACTTTGAAGTACTTGCTGGGCCAGCCCAAGCGCTCCTGCTCAAATTCCACAGCCCAGAGACTTCATGCGAGATGCAGGTTCAAGGCAAAGAGAGAGCAGTTTCAACACATTTTCCACAACTGAACAAAATGCCTTTGGGAAACACATAAGATATCGGATACCAAAAGAGACCAAATGAAGACAACGCTAATATTTCCTATGGTAAATGCCAGACTTGACAAGTGAGGGGATTAGGATGGAGATGGTCAGATGTCAGATGATCGGTCCTACAGTGAAGAAGTGTTCAAAGCCTGGTGGCCCTGGAGCCTGAGGGGCAGCCAGTGGCCCATTTCCTAGCTCTGTGCTTCCCTTGATTCTCAATAGGAGGGAGGCAGGTTCTCTCACACATTTCTTCACCTTCTCTTTCCCCAACTAGGTCCATTTCACCCTCCTCCAGGAAGCCTTCTGAGACTGTCCAGATGGAAGCTGGCCACCTGCCCTTCAGTCCTGGCAGAGTACTCACCTGGCTTTCACCTCCTCCCTGGCGTGACTTTCCCAGAGGCAATGACACCTCACTATCTAAATCTGGCCATTGACCCCCTCACTCAAACTCCACCAAATGTCCATAAAGGACCTCCATGCAATCAAAATAAATTGCCCTTGGGAGGGGTGGTTATAGATTCTCGTTCAGTGTCTGTATCTTCCTACTTTCACAGAATTATGAGGATCTCAATCATCTGGTCCCCAAGCAGAAGGAAGGCTTGAAATGTGAACTTAAATGAGGGAGGGTGACAACCACAGTCAGGTACACTAACAGCACCAGGAAGTGAGAGAGGACAGGAAGGCAGGAGGCAGAGAATGACGAAACAGAGACAAATATTTCCAACAGCTAGAGACCATTTGTGGGGGTTGTCAAAGGCCCACCACTTGGAAGGTGAGCACAGTGCTAAGACATGGACTCAAAATAATAACCCTGGGCCATAAAGCAAGGTTAAATTACGTTCTGTTTCCTCCACTTAGAAGGAACTGGGCACTAACTTTGGAGAGAAATTTTTCATCAAAATAGTTTCAATGGCTTTTGTTTTACAAGGTAAACTTTTCAGGAAAGGATGGAAGGGGCCTTTCAGGAAGGAAGGGACTTAACGTTTATCATGAGCCAGGTACATGCTCAGGACTTTGTACCCGCTATCAAATTTAAGTCACCTCAGTAACCTTGAAGCGTCATATTACAGATCAGAAAACTGTGGCTCAGAATTACCGTATGATTCAGCAATTCCACTTCTGGGTACCTGCCCAGAAGAATGGAAAGCAAGGACTCAAAGAGATGTTTATATACCCATGTTCATAGCAGCACTATTCACAATAGCCAAAAGGTGGAAACAATCCAAATGTCCACTGAGTAGATTTAAAAATGTAGGTATACACATACAGTAGAATATTATTCAAAAGGAATGGAATTCTGACACATGCTACAACATGGATGGACCTTGAAGATATTACGCTAAGGGAAATAAGCTAGTCAACAAAAGGACAAATACTGTATGATTCCACTTATATGAGGTAGGGGGAGTTTGTGTTTAATGGGTACAGAGTTTCAGTTTGAGAAGATGAAAAACCTCTGGAAATGGATGGGGATGATGGTTGCACATCAGTGTGGATATCCTTAATGCCATTAAGCTGTACACTCAAAAATGGTTAAAAGGGCTTCCCTGGTGGCGCAGTGGTTGGGAGTCCGCCTGCCAATGCAGGGGACATGGGTTCGTGCCCCGGTCTGGGAAGATCCCACATGCCGTGGAGCGGCTGGGACCGTGAGCCATGGCCACTGAGCCTGCGCGTCCGGAGCCTGTGCTCCACAACGGGAGAGGCCACAACAGTGAGAGGCCCGCGTACCGAAAAAAAAAAAAAAAAAAAAATGGTTAAAAGGGCAAACTTTATGTTATGTATATGTTACTACAATTTTTTAAAAAGGAAGGAAGGAAGGAAAGGGAAAAAAAAAGTGTGACTCCTCTGAAAATGGAAACTACTGTCCAGCAGTGAAGGTAGAACTCAAACACCATAGGCCAGGGGGCTTCCCTGGTGGCACAGTGGTTGAGAATCCACCTGCCAATGCAAGGGACACAGGTTCGAGCCCTGGTCCAGGAAGATCCCACATGCCATGGAGCAACTAAGCCCCTGCACCACAACTACTGAGCCTGCGCTCTAGAGCCAGCGAGCCACAACTACTGACTGAGCCCATGTGCCACGACTACTGAAGCCCGTACACCTAGAGCCCATGCTCCGCAGCAAAAGTAGCCCCTGCTCGCCACAATGAGAAGCCTGCACACCACAACAGAGTAGACTCCGCTCGCTGCAACTAGAGAAAGCCTGCGTGCGGCAACAAAGACCCAATGCAGCCAAAAAATAAAATAAATAAATTTATTTTTAAAAATAAATTTAAAAATTATAAAAAAAAAAAAAACCCACCACAGGCCAAATTCAGAGTCCAAGACCCCTTCCCTCCATGTACCTCACTAGAACTTCCCTGCCCCGAAGACTCACACTCCATAAGAGCTGCCCTTGCACAACAAAGGCTCTGTCACACCCTCCTCCAGCCTTCCAGGACCCATCTCTCTAGCAAAGGAGATTCCTCCACCCTAAATCCCCCCTTGCATGCTGGGCCACATAGCCTCACAGTCGGAGTCTCTTGGCACTGTTTGTGAGAGTTCTCGCTGAACTTTGACGGTAAACAGAAGGGGCTAGGGACTGGAGAGGAGCTGAATAAAAATAGGTAACTAGGGCTCACCTTCAACCTCAGGGAACAGGGAGCACCACTCCCGCCCCACCCACAGGATGACACACATGGGTATCAGGCCCTCACCACAACCCTCACCCTTCCCACTTACCTTCCCTCCAGACTCCCCCCTACACACTTCCCTCCGAAACTCTTTTTTTTATACCCAGCAAAACTAATGTACTCGTACATTCTAAAGCATACCAGACTCTTATTTACCAAATTCCACATGCCTCAGTCCATTCACCCATGCCTCTCTTTTGCCTGGACACCCCCTCCTGCTGCCCACCCCACAATCAGACTCCAGGGCAAAATCATGATGGCCCTTTAAGGCCCTCAAGTCTCAGACCTGTTCAGGGAAGCCTCCCCCTGACCATCTCTGGCAGATTGTCAAGATTTCTTCTTCCCTATTGCCCCTGAGCCTTCATCTAGAAACGATCATATTTTATGATAATCCTTTCCTTGTGGGTCTCCCCAGTAGATGGCAACTTCTTTAAGAATAGAGCCCAGGGACTTCCCTGGTGATCCAGTGGGTCCTTTCTTTGTGGGTCTCCCCAGTAGATGGCAACTTCTTTAAGAATAGAGCCCAGGGACTTCCCGGGTGATCCAGTGGGTAAGACTCCACACTCCCAATACAGGGGGGCTTGGTTCGAGCCCTGGTCAGGGAACTAGATCCCACATGCATACCGCAGCAAAGAAACCCGCATGCCTCAATTAAGAAGCCCACATGCTGCAGCTAAGAAGTCCACATGCCACAATTAAGAAGTCCACATGCCGCAACTAAGAAGTCCACATGTCGCAAAGAAGATCCTGTGTGCTGCAACTAAGACCCAGTGCAGTCTAAATCAATAAACAAATCTTTTTTTTTTTTTTTTTTTTTTTTTGGCGGTACACGGGCCTCTCACTGTTGTGGCCTCTCCCGTTGTGGAGCACAGGCTCCGGACGCGCAGGCTCAGCAGCCATGGCTCACGGGCCCAGCCGCTCCGCGGTATGTGGGATCTTCCCAGACCGGGGCACGAACCCGTGTCCCCTGCATCGGCAGGCAGACTCTTAACCACTGCGCCACCAGGGAAGCCCAATAAATAAATCTTAAAAAAAAAAAAAAAAAGAATAGAGCCCATATCTGCAGTTCTAATGGCTAGACCAGGACCTACCATGTGACCTACTAAAGACCAACAGAATGAGTGAATGACTGTGTGGATGAAAGAACAGGGTTTCGTAGTGGTGGAAACCACAGAGATTACACAGAGCAATACTGTGATGGCACTGGGCAGGACCTCATCCTTCCGTTGTTATCTCCCTCCCCCCGCCCACATCAGTGCAGCCCCAGGCACCCAGCACCATTCTCAGTTCGCAGTTTTATTAGGTGTTCATCACTATGTCAGAAGCATCCGGAAAGCGAGGATGGAGTCGCCTGAGATCCAGTGCACATACTGAAACCATGCATCACACCTGAGGCCCCCAGCAACACGCTAAGCAGGACACATGCTGTCCAGGGAGCCAGACGACCAGGGTCTGAGTCCTCATTCAGCCTTGTATGAGTTGGGTGGCCTTGGTCAAGTCACTTAACTTCTCTATTCTGCAATTTCCTCATGGGGAGTGGGGGATATTCCCCACCCTATCGATCTTACAGAGGGAGAGGGAGGGTCCCAGGAGACAGCAGCTGTGAGTAAAGCCTCTGCAAGCTATAAATGCAGGATGTGATTAGTTTTATTACCCTGGCCTATGGAGAGGGGGGATGCCCATCTGAGGCAGGAACAGACGGGCCTGGGAGATCCCCGTCCTTGGCTGAGACTGCCCCAGCCTGGCAGGCTACAGAAGGTGTCAGAAGAAGGACATTGGAGCAAAGAGGCTACAAGGCCACCAGCCACTTCCCTCCATGGCACAAGACCATTTACCTGCCCACCCACCATAAAGCAGAATGAAGGGTGGTCGTAAACAACCGCAAAACAGGATTCACTCTGGGGCCCGTCGTGAGACAGCAGTGCGTCTGGAGGAGCAGAGGGGGGCCTGAAGGGAAAGGAGGTGGCCATTCCAGCCAGCCAGGGACAGTGAACCCCAGAGACAGTGAATCCCAGAGTACCCTCTGTGTGGGGGCAGACAGCCCTAATTTCAATTAATCTCTCTCATCTCTACGGACATCCGTGTACTTTTCACATCAGATGTCCCCATGCAGGGTTAGGAAAGCATACTCAAAACCAAGTTCTCACATCATGGATCAAGAGAAGGGTGACTAAGGGTCAGCGAACAAGTGGACTGGCCTTGAAATAAAGCCTAGAGTCAGAACCACAATGAGATACCACTCACACCCCTAGAGATGGCTACAATCCTAATGCAGAAAGTAACAAGCGTTGGCAAAAATGTGGAGAAACTCGTGCCCTCTGACACTGCTGGTGGGAATGTAAACTGGTGCAGCCACTTTGAGAAACAGTTTGGCAGCTCCTCAAAAAGTTAAAGATAGAATTACCACACGACCCAGCAATTCCACTCCTGGACATATAGCCAAGGGAAATGAAAACATATGTCCACACAAAAACTTGTCCACAAGTGAGTATTATTCATTCACAGAAGCCAAAAAGTGGAAACAATCCCTAATGTCATCAACTGATCAGTGGATAAGCAAAATATAGTATATCCTACAGCACAATATTATTTGGCCATAAAAAGGAGAAAAGGACTGATACATGCTACAACATGCATGAGCCTTGAAGACATCATGCTAAGTGAAAGAAGCCAGTCACCAAAGGCCACATAGTGTATGATTCCATTTATATGAAATGTCCACAGAGTAGCAAATCCATAGAGAACTTTCTGTTTTACTGTTTGCCATCCGCTGGGAAATGGCAGGCAGCTGCTAACTGATACGGAGTTTCTTTGGGGAGTAGTAAAAATGTTCTGAAATTAGATAGGAGTGATGGTTGCACAATTCCGTGAATACCCTAAAAATAAAAAAGATTGTACACTTTAAAAGAGTGAATTTTATGGTAAATAAATTATATATAATTTTTTTTAATTTTTAAAGAGTCAATATGGTTTGTGTAAGCCAACACATGTATTCATACATAAATAAATAATGAAAGAATAAATGAATGAAGCCTAAACTGCTAAGGCTCTGTTATTCGGCATCTTTTCTTGATGCAATTCCTAAGAACAAGCAAGAACAACAGACGGCTTTTTTGCAAATTGCCTTAAGGGCAAAGAAAATGAAGAAAGGGCCGAGCCAATCCACGAAGAGGGAAAATTGGGCCGAGCCAATCCATGAAGAGGGAAAATTATCAGGAAAATCACATTTTTCTGGCACAATCATGGATGGAAAAGCCATCAGTGACTAGAGGTCACTTTTAACTGTCAAGGAGACAGTGGAAAGAGAGGATTTATGTCAGAGAGGCAGAAACGTCACACAGCACGTGGCTTCCGGATCCCCAACTCTCTCAGAACTAAGATGGAAACGTTTAAAAGCCCCTCTGCAAAAGTGGAAGGATCTAGAAAATACAGAGTGAGAACGTTCCAACCACCGACATTAGCAGAACCTATTTCTTTTTTATTGATCAGCGTTTCCAGTTTGTGTTTCATTAAGAGGCCTTGCCATGTAATGAAAATTCACATTTCAAAGAGGGATGATAAGACCATCTTCAGTTATCCTCTGGAAAGTAAGCTCTTTCTGAGAGTTGAGTTTTTGTGCAGTGGGAAAGCTTCTCTCGCCATCACCAGAGCTCGCTGTTGGTAGCGAACTAAAACGCACATAAACAGCGTTAGTCACAGATATAAGCGTGCACTAGGGAGAAAGGGCACAGACGTGCAGAAACCCCTGGGCCTCAGTTTCCCCACTGCAAAATGAGGGGACTTCAATAAACCACCTCTATGTCCCAGACAGGGCCCGCACCCAGAGCTTGGGGTCAGGTGTCGGACTCCCATCCGTCCCCCAGTAACAAAGATTTGTGTGTTGAACCTTTACCTGTCCTTTGAGCCAACCATTCATTAAAAGCACCGTTTTCTACACTGTAAAGAGAGAACATGATCAGATATTTTGAACATCCCACTGAGCAGGATATAAAATTCAGCAAAGCGAACCCTCCTTTTCCAAAGTAAGATGGAAAATATGTTTTCGTGAAGGGGAGTCCGGAAGGGAGGGGGGTGGCGGAACTCTCCAATAAACAGAGAGGAATGCTTTCGGTCAGAAAAGAAATTTCGGGCGTTGGTGAGGATGTACCTCTGTAATGTCAAAGAAAATGCCATTTCAGAGCTATGCTGACCATTTTAATTGATTCCCAGTGAAAGAAGAAAAAGAGAAGAGGTGTATAATGAAATGAGAAATGATTGCTGAAACCAATCCCCACAAAACAAAGTTAGCCCTTCAAACGTCTCAGGATCCAGGTGTCATGGTAAAAAGTTTTGGCCATCAGGAGCAAAACGGGGCTGCAGGGTCTACCTCTCCTCCTGTATAACCTGCCCAAGCCACGTCATACCTGCCATCTCACCAAATCCTTCCAGCGACCCTATTAGGCAAGAAAGGCTGATCCAGGGCTTCCCTGGTGGCGCAGTGGTTGAGAGTCCGCCTGCCGATGCAGGGGACACGGGTTTGTGCCCCGATCCGGGAAGATCCCACATGCCGCAGAGCGGCTGGGCCCGTGAGCCATGGCCGCTAAGCCTGCCCGTCCGGAGCCTGTGCTCCGCGACGGGAGAGGCCGCAACAGTGAGAGGCCCACGTATCGCAAAAAAAAAAAAAAGGTCGATCCAGGCCCTTCTGACAATTCACAAAACCACGACCGAGATGTGGGGCAAGTTGCCTGAGCTAATAAGCAGGAGGGTCGAGGTCAGAATTAAGGTCTCCTGATTCCCGGCTCCGTGAAGATGTGTTGTCGAGAAGTTGAGGCCTCAAATTCTTTCCATTATACCTCATGCTTCTCCTTGGATGATCTCCATAAAGGAAACAACGATGCACAGAGCAGCAACCCCGACTCTGAACAACTGTTTGATCTGCCCTGTCCCTGCTTCTCCTCAAAAAGTGCCATCTGCCCGAGGTGTTTCCCAGCCAGACTGTAAAGAGCTGAATCTAATGGACCTCATAGCAGGCCGTGCCAAAGCGATTCAGGGAAATGGGAAAAAACCGGATCCGGGCAAGGAGACCTTGGAAGCAGCTTGCGTAGCACAATCTGGCCATGCATGGAAAGGGCCTCCCAGAAGAAGGATTAAGTTCAGTTTATGAGTGCATGGCATGAGTTACTCCTTTTGATTGCTGTCCAGATCCGCCCCCTGGGATGCAGGGGGACATCAAGGCCATCAATCCAGTGCTTCTGTTGGGAGAGCAGAGATACTCGGCACACCAGCATCTCAGTGAGCATCTTCCCCCGCTGGACGCAGCCTCCTGCTTGGTGACAGACAGTCCCTATCTGATCACTTTCTTCCTTCACAGTGCAGAAAAAAATCACTTTTAAATAAAAGTTGGGTTGAAGGACAAGATTAAGCTTGAACACCAAAATATTTCTGTTTCTTGGGGATTGGATAGCCCAACGCCCCATCGCAAACTGCAGGTGGGCGACCGCATCTGGGATATTTGTAAGCTCCTGGATGCTGGGCACCGAGCAGCGTTTGTGAGCACACTCTTTTCTGTTTGTTTGTTTTTTGGCCGTGCCGCGAGGCTTGTGGGATCTTAGTTCCCCGACCAGGGATCGAACCCGCGCCCTCGGCAGTGAAAGCGCAGAGTCCTAACCACTACACTGCCAGGGAATTCCCATGAGCACGCTCTTTGATTGTTCGAAAGCCAACAGTGCTCCTTATTCTGTGGTCTGAGAGTGCCACGAGCCCAGAGCGTGGATCAGCCCTAACACATGCAAGCTCTGTGGCTTTAGGCAAGTCAGCTGGCATCTCTGGGCTTCCCATTCTTCATTTATGGCATGAGGACAAGCCCAGCTGTCTTCAGGGTTGACGTAAGGATTAGAAATCGTGTGTACAGAGCTTGTATCGGGGCACAGACTCCAATCAATGGTATCCATTATCTGCTGCCTCCAAATCATCTCACTTTCTTCTACTGTTTCTTGTGCAAAGGACGGAATCAGGCAGCTCCCCGCTATGATTCCCTGCAGGTCAGTGGAGGGGTCCGGAGAGCAGCCACTGGGTCATTCCCCTTCCCAGCTCATCAGAGAACAAGAGAACTCAACGCAAGCCCCTTGGAAGAAGAGTGACATATACCTGGGTTTACCTGGTTTATGCTGTTGTCCTGGGATAACAATTAGCAGCAGCCCTTTCACTCTCAAAAGTGCATCCAATTTGGACAATAACTTAAATGCCCATCGTACACGTAGGGGTGAAGCCCCTATCTAATTGTGTAAAATGACACGTAAAACACACCACCAATTCCGAACCTGTTGCTGGGACACTCCGTTGGGTTTGCATTTAAAACTCTGAAGCAAAGATTGCGTTTCCTCCAAAATACTAACTCTACCCGCCTCCACCGGGCTCAGAGGGGCCCCCAAATTATCTGTCAACCCCTCAGGACATAGTTTTCTAACTAAATTCTCTCCTTGCCTTAACTATGGATCTGTTCTGCCTGCTTTTTCTACCCCCATGATTTGTGGAGCTAATGAACAAAAGCAAAAAATAAATAAATAACAATAATAAAGACTCCCAGCTGGACTAAAGAAGTATGAGATGTGAATGTCAAAGCAAGAGCAGCTGTCTGTCTGCAACGACATGGATGGACCTAGAGATTATCATACTAAGTGAACTAGGCCAGACAAAGACAAGTATCGTATGATATCACTTATATGTGGAATCTTAAAAAAAAAGAAAGAAAAGAAAAGATACCAATGAACCTACTTACAAAACAGAAATAGACCCACAGACATAGAAAGTAAATTTATGGTTATCAAAGGGGAAGGGGGGTGAGGGATAAATTAGGAGGTTGGGATTAACATATACATACTACTATATATAAAATGGATAGCCAACAGGGACTTACTGTATAGCACAAGGAACTAAAATCAAAATTTTGTAGTGTCCCATAAGGGAAAGGAATATATATATATATATATATATATATATATATATATATATAGCTGAGACACTGTGCTGTACACCTGAAAATAACAGGACACTGAAAATCAACTATACCTCAATAAAATAAAATAAATTTTTGTAAAAAGCAGCTGTCTGTCTCTACCAGAACTGGTCACCAATGGTCAGGACCAGCGCTGTCATCTCTGAGGGGTCTTACACAGTCCCTTCATTTGATGCTACAAAAGAGGAACAGGACCCTGGCCGCGTCTGCCCAGAGAGGAGTGAGCCGAGTCCCACAGGACTCTCATGCCACATGTCTCTGAGTGTGAGGCCCTCCATGGCTAAAAGCTTTTTTAGACAAAACAGCCCCTGGGGAAGAATCTGTCACCAACACTGCCAGAGGAGTAACCCCAGGCCGTGCACTGGAAGCGCAGCAAGCCACAGGGCTGTGGGAAGGGAGATGTTTGTGCAGAGAATGCAAACCTCCATGCAGACACTGTAATGAATCCACCATGAGAAACGAGGGGCCCAGGCGTTCAACAGCACAGTAACGACTCATGATAAAGTTGGCCCCGTTTAAATTCCTTTTTTGGCTAAAAATTCAAATCTAGCAAGAGTTATTGACTAGATCAGCCACTTGTTGATGACACTGCTTTGCACCTGTGGCATCAAGTGTGTTGTCAAGAAATTTAAGCCCCAAATTCTCTAGCGATTATTTGGAAGGGGAATAAAAGTGAAAAGTAAAAAAAAAAAATTTTTTTTTTTTGCATAAGAAGACATTTTAAAGGGCTTTTTATAGATGACGGTTTTTCCGGCTGCGTTGGAAACATGAACTCCATTATGGGCTTGAAGATGAAAGAAGCCTGAATTTCTTCATGATCCCCCCAAGTGGCAGTAAAGGGAGATATCCATCTGGAATCAGCTGGCACGTGACTGCATCCTTGGATCAGGAATGATGAACAGCAGATAGGTAGATAGATAGAGGGATAGATGATAGATAGATAGCTATCAGATTAGATAGATGGATTAAAGAGATCATATTGATTTATATAGATAACAAACAGCAAGATATACAGACTAGATATATAAGATAGATGATAGATGATGATAGCTTAGGTAATTGAGATATTGATATGGAGAGAGTAGATGGCTAGATCATAGATTAGATAGGTAGACAGATCAACTGATCAACTGATTCACACATGTGCCGAAAGTGTCACAATCATCGTTTTTAAATAAAATAGCACAGGGACTTCCTTGGTGGTCCAGCGGGTAAGACTCCACGCTCCCAGTGCAGGGGGCCCGGGTTCGATCCCTGGTTGTGAAACTACTAATAGATCTCACATGCATGTCGCAACTAAGACCCGGCACAGCCAAAGTAAATAAATAAATAAAATTTTTTTTAAAATAAAAAAATTTAAAAAATAAATAGTATAGCACAAACAATCTCACCTACTTTGCATATAACCCTAAGAAATACGAACCTATTGTCTCCATTTTGTAGACATGGAAATTGCCTCTAGAAATATATTAGATGATCACACTCAAACAGAAAGTATCAGAAAGGGAAATTAAACTTAGACCTTCTGATTGCTGGAACTCTCCCATCCTTGTCCTGCCCTGTTCCTTGCAATCTCAGCCTCTGAAACATGCTCCAGTAAATTTTACCCAGCTGAGAGAAGGAGAGAGGCTGGGACAGAAGATACGAATGGTTGCCTTAAAAGTCTATGATTCTATGTTATTACCAGGCCCTTTTGATTTTTCCCTCAGTCTCCCCACAAGGAAGGATGCCAGTTCTGACCTATCATTAGAAGGAGATTAGGTCATAAACACTATTGATTCAACCTAAAGACAGTAGGGTTTTCTCAGGGAAACCAGCACAGCAGGTGGCCCACAGGGCTGGGTCCACATCCCAGCTCCACTCGGCCGTCAGCAACCCCTGTCATCCCACTATCCGGCCCTGTCCTGTTCATCACCTCTTACCCCCCCACTCTAAGCCCTAACCACTGCCCTGTGAGGCAATCAGCTAAGTAAAACCTTCCAGGACACCAAGGACAGCAACCGAAGGAGGAGGCCCTTTTCAGGGACCTGAGCTCAGCCCCACCCTGTTTTCTAAGCTTCTGGGGGGCACCTGGCTACAGAACTCACCCACCCCAGGTCACACCAGTGGAATCCCCGTCCCTTTGCAAAGAGGACAGGATACAGCAGGGAACTGGGGGCAGGAGGCAGCTCTGGCTTTTAGGAAACCTTGGCAGACGTTCATTCAGTTTCAACAGAAGTCCAACTGTTGGACTAGGCACCTAGATCCACGGCTCCTAACCCTGGCCACCCCCTGGAAGCTTTAAAACTACCAATGCCCAGGGGACCTCCCTGGAGGTCTAGTGGTTAGGGCTCCACACTTCCACTGCAGGGGCCACGGGTTCAATTCTCAGTCGAGGAACTAAGATCTCGCGTGCCACGTGGTGTGGCAAAAAAATAATAAAATAAGTATTAAAAAACAAAACTCAAAACCCTACCAATACCTGGGCCCACCTAGAACAGTCAAGTCAGAAGTTCTGGTCTCTGTGCTTAGTGAAAACTCCCCAGGGGATTCCAGCGTGCAGTCGAGGTTTGTAATTGGCTCATCGCAAAATTCCTTTCACAGGATAGTCAGCCTTGGCCACAGAGACCCTACCCCGCTGCATCCTCCCTATCATTAGGGGCACATTTAGTCACATTCAAAGAGAGCCGGATCCCATATGGGTTAACCAGAAAGAACTCTAATTTCTACTCACTGTCATTCCCCTGGGTCATTCCCCTGGCAGTTAAGAAGACTAAAAGCAAGGAATCTGGGTAAATGGCTTCATCCAACAACGGCAGACAGTTGAAGGCAGAGCCCTCAAAGCCCAGGGAAATAATCATTTCCAGAGAAGCAACAGAGAGGTCTTTGCAAAGAGGAGAAAGGGGGAAAGCTGGGGATAGGGCCCCACATGGAGTAATGGGTCCCAGAGCTACGGACACATCCCTAGGCCAACCCCTTCCTAAGACAGTCATCTATCCCTTTAAAACATTGCCCATCATTAACTGTTTAAAGGACAGAACGTCCACCTATTACAAAAAGGCGCTCTTACGAGAAGCACAGCAGACGGACACCAAGCTGGGCAGGGAAATGAAATGGGGTGCTCCGTGCTAGTTCCTGTCTTGAACAGAAACCACCTTCAACAAAACCACCGAAAACGTACAGTGTGGTTAGGCGTTCTCCTAAGTGACTAAGTGGGTATGTCCCTTCTTCTTACTCTTCCCCTACAACTCAGCAGAGGCTGTGCAGGGACCAGTCGCATTGCCAGGCTCTGGAGGGAAGGTAAGCAATGCGGGGGCAGAGGCAGTGATGGAATGGGGGCTTTCCAACTGTGCTTCCCCAAGCCCTAGGGTTCCCCAGAGGCAGAGGGGCTGCCAACAGGGGGAGGAAGGGGAGAAGCGGGAGAGGATCTGGGCTCTCCCATTGGCCCATCGTTCCGGCCAGAGCTGCCCTGCTTTCCTTAGTCTTACCTGCCAGGTACGGGGTCCCGTGTAAGATTTTCATCACGTGAGAAGAGGGTGACCCGCGGACAATGCTAAAGATCCCAAGAGGAAGAGCAATGGCGTCCGGGTTTTGGTCCAGACGCATTCAGCTGATCATGAGGCAGCCAGCATGGGCAGCTTCCATGTTTGCTGGGGGTCGCATAACAATGGATAGGACAAGATCTCTGCGTTCTGTGAAGTCTTCGCCCAGCTCACTCAGCCGGGACAGGGAACAAGGGTATCCTTGGACATGTGTGTGTCATGCAGGCTCTTAACTAGCCATGCGGAACCCTGAGCCTGCGCGACGCTGACAGCTGAAAGTCCGTCCCTCACATCAAAGGCCAGGAAGACCTTGCTGGAGCCCATCACATCCACATCCCCCTGTCCACGAATGGCTGGACTGGAAGAATCCGGGCACTCCCTGGGATATTTGGGGCCGACCACCTAATACCTGGTACCGAGCAGAACAGAGGAAGAGACTGAAAAAGATGAAGCATCCTGGGAGGTAGCACCGCTCTTCCGGAAGGGCCAGCACACTCTTTACTAGATGCTCTTCTCAGGAAGGAGAGCAACTCTGGGCAACAGGATTGACAAGACGTTCCCAACAGTCAGAATAACCCGCTCCACAGAAAGTCAGAGAACAGGCTCTGGGAACATCCACTACTGAGACTCTCCACGCTCTGTACACAGCACCCACGGGCCACGTCAGAACTAGATCATGGAGGATGCAGGCGCCTCTTTCTATTTTTTACTTTTTGGCCACGTGCACAGCATGTGGGATCTTAGCTCCCCGACCAGGAATCGAACCCGTGCCTCCTGCAGTGGAGTCTTAACTGCTAGACCGCCAGGGAAGTCCCCAGATGCCGTCTTAAGAGATGAAGCCCACCCTTCTGTGGGCTGGGGTGATTTCCAAAGCTGTAACCACCAGCTCTCAGGGCTAGAAACCAGGCAAGACACCCTGAGTAGATTAGGATAACTGCCACAATGTCCATGAAACAGGGCCAGGGACCCAAACAGAAATGTCCCTGATTCTGGAAGGGCCAGGCAGACCCTAAACCCAACTGGACTATGAGGCTGGCTGGAGCCCAACCCAACGGCCTCCTTCCTGAGAACAGCGCCTAGTAAAGAGTGTGCTGGCCCTTCCGGAAGAGCGGTGCTACCTCCCAGGATGCTTCATCTTTTTCAGTCTCTTCCTCTGTTCTGCTCGGTACCAGGTATTAGGTGATCGGCCCAAAATATCCCAGGGAGTGCCTGGATTCTTCCAGTCCAGCCATTTGTGGCCAAGATTTGCATGGCGACGTCTGAGCAGGTCCCGTCCTGTGGCGTCCGCTTGCAGAAGGCACTCGTGTCCGTAGGCAAAACGTGTGACCTCACCCAAGTGGGGACTGGGGAGACGCAAGGAGGGGCAGGCAGAAAGAGGCCACTCCCACAGCCCATCGGATAACGTCGCTTTCTAATCGCCAGCCCACAGGCAGATTTTGTGGCGACAACTTGGGTCCTGGACTTCGAGACTTTCGTCTGACGCGGTCAGGGTTTTTTGTAAATACTTTCTAACCCGAGTCAAATGAATGATGCAAAGGGAATAATCAAAGTATCGATTACAGACACATTCACATTACAGTGTGTGTGTGTGTTCACACGTGGACCCGTCAGAGGCGGGGGAACAAACCCAAATGCCACATGGACGGAGAAATGACAAGCAGTGGATGTGCCCCAGGGACACTCCGAGGACACGTCTCCCCAGGAAGGCCCGGCCACCGGGGCTGTGGGAAGTCACCTGGCCTTGATCTAGGCCTCCTGCCTCTGCAGGCATGGCTCTCTAGGAAGCCCGAGGGCTTTCGGGGATGACTGCGGAGTCCACCGTGGCACTCAGGGCCCACCCCGTGCACACAGAGAGAGAGAGCTCCCTCATGGGGGGACCAGCATCCCCACCACCTGCCGAAAAGACGGAGGGAGAAATACCCATTCACGACCTCAGGCCGATGCTCGAGCTCTGGACTTTCCCCTCCTGCCTCTCTCCCCCTCCAACTGTTGCAACAGCTGACTGGACCGCAGTGACCAGGGGGCTGGAGCGGCCGCAACAGGGCACTGCTGAAGACACAGCTGTTTCGGTGGAAATGAACGCAATTAACACCAGACGTGTAAACCCTCCTCCCACCCCAGGATTTTCGATCCTCTGGCATCACTCAGATGAAGCAGGACACCAAGTCCCATGAGCATCTAAACTCATCCAATCATTCATTCATTCAACCGCGGGCATCAATGGAGTCAGTGTCTCAGGAGTGAGACACTGCTGGGCGGGGAACGTTAACAGAAAGAGGCAGAGGAGCCTTGATCAAACTGTAACACAGGACGCATGTCCCGAGGGCCAGGCCATGAAGACCCACTGTTGGCCGAGGCGCACAGAATAAGTGGTAGATTACGGCAGAGGGGGCTGCATGGGGGCTTCGGGAGGGAGGTAACACCTAAGCTAGCCCTTGAAGGGTAACGAAGATTGCCAGAGGCAGAGGAAAGAAGGGAAGGGCATCCCTGGCTGGGGTAACTGACAATGTGAGTCTCGGCTGGGGCAGCAGGATTGGGTTCTGCCACTTGGGCTGCATTCTCAGAGCCAGAGGGGGTCGCTGAGGGCTTCAGAGAATGGAGGTAGCATGATCGGTCCACAAGAAGAGCCCAGGCTGCAAGGTGATGTATGGGCTGCAGAGGTAGGGATCAGGGCAGTGAGACTCTCAGAAGCTGGGGCCAAAATCCAGTAGAGACGATAAAGGTCTGAATTGGCAAAGGAAGAGATAACACGCCAAGAGATAATACAGAGACAGAATTGACTTGATTCGGCACAAGGTGACCGTGGGTTTGAGTCAGCCTGACCCTGAGGGCAGCCCTCTCTGGGGTTGGGCGCTGGGGTAGCAGCAGGAGATGGAAAGACGAGGGTGAGTCTGACTGGGGGTGGCTGGGTGCGGGAATCGGGGTACCTCTGGGAGCCACATCCAGCGGGTAAGTGACAAGCCCAGAGTTCAGGAGAGACAGCCCCTTCCAGCCCCGAGGCATCTGGCTGTCCTCTCCTTGTCTGTGCTCAGGTCCGTCTCTGCTGTACAGCAGCTTCGGGGCGGGGAAGAAGCCCCCTTGGGTGTGTTGTGCTGGGGGCTCCACACCCCTAGGGAAAGCGCTGAGTTCAGGTTAGCAGGAACATTCAGGCTCTCTTCCCTGAGCAGAGGCTTCTGATCCTTAGCGATCTAGAGTCTGTAGATCTGGCACGGACCCCCGAGATCTAGACTTTCCAACAGCTCCCCAGGTGCACTTGACAATCACCAGATTCAAGTACAGATTCACAGGTCCCATCAGCAGACTCTCCACTTCAAGGGGTTGGGTGGGCCCAGGAAGCTGAATGTTTTAGGAGGTGTTACCCCAAGTAACACCAGGGTACCCAGTCTGCTGACCATGCTTGGAGGACCCCTGCTCCCAAATGTTCGGGTCAGACCCTACAGCTGGAGCCTCTTTTCTCTGCCTCTGTTGAGAGAGTTGAGATCCAGAGGGGGCCTCTATGGAGACGGGTGGTTGCTGGTAGCTGATGTGAGATGGAACGATAATAACCACCACGGCTGAGTGATAACTGCGGGCCAGGTACTATTCTGATGCCTCCACTGTCGATCTCTGTAACAACTCTCCCCGTTTTGCAGGTGAGGCAACCGAGGCTTAAAGCAAAGGTCACACTGCTGGCAGGTGGTGGAGTCACAGTCGCAGGTGTGCGCTCCATAACTGCCGCCTGCACTGATGCGCGGGGTGAGTGCCCTGCCCTCTGGCTTCCCCTCTATAAAATGGAACTGTTCCCGCCTGCTTCCTGGAGACGCTGGGGTCTCAACAACTCTGATGATCATAAAGTCCCCGGGGACGCCAGCAGCGCTTTCTCCAAGCAGCACCCCTGCCGCTTCCGTGACCCTTCAGCTGGTCTGAATGCCACCTACAGGGAGCATGTCTAGAGCCTCTGCCCACGCATCACTGGATGGGAAGGGCAAAGGACATTCCCTCTGCCCCACACGGACGGCCCCTTACAAAGATATCGTTGTACGTTTCTCAATGGGAGGCTCTGTTTGATGGCAATAATATTATTTTCTGCTGCTGACGTGTCACCTCCGTTTCCAAACTGGGAATATTCAGCTGCATTTTCCACCACAGGCTGTGCCATTTCAGACCGAAATGGAGCCTCCAGGTCCCGAGACCTGGGAAACACACAGCAAGCGGCAGGTGAAGACACATCAAGTGACACGGCTTGGAGCAACTCAGAAAGCTGGGAGGGAGGGGCTGCAGGTGGTATGGTGCCAATTTCCTTCAGGGGCTTTTGTTTCCGTAAGTTTTCACTTGAATCCCTTCAACGTGCCCGAAATACTTAGTTCTGGCCTCAATACTCATTAAAGAAGCTACAATCTCACCGAAGGAGCAGGTCGCAGGTCCTGACCCACTAAGCTAGCTATGCCTCTTTGCAAGGCTCCCACTATGAAGCGGGCTCCAGCCGCGGACACAGTTAAAGCAATGCAGAACGCATATAAGCAGGAAAAAGAAGCCTGATTTCCTCATCTGTATTATGGCCACGTTATCTCCCGAGGGAAGGGCAGGCAGTGGGAATTCTATAGAGGTCAGTAACCACAGGTGGGCATTTGCAGGAGTAGATACTTTTCTCAGGATACACAAGCAGTGGAGTTTGGGGTGTGACCACTGTGACCACATCGCCACTACCTCTGACTACTTTCGTCCTTTGAGATCTCCTTAAATCGCCCTCCTCTTTGACCACATCACCACCCCTGCATTAAAATACGCTTGCATTCTGCTCAAGTGAGAGGGGCAGGCAGTCTGATTTCTCCCTCCTCCTTCGTTCCGAGCTGCCATAAGGTCATCCGCTGCCTATTCTGGGCCCTCGGTACAGGTGCAGGACTTGTGGAGACATCCCTGGTCCCTGCACACAAGGAACCCACCTGGCAGGAAGGGAAGATGCCCACAACCGCTGAGAAAGAAGGCCAAAGGGAAGGTCAGGGTGTCAGCAGGAAGGGATGCGCCCTTGGCAGAAAGGGACAAGAAGCAGGAGAGGGGCCAAAGAACCGGACAAGTGTTGAGGAGTGAAAACGCACATTCGAGAATGCAGGATGGGGTCTTTCAAGTAAGTCGGAGAGAAAGCAGGGCTTTGATGCATCGTGGTGCGAAGTGCATCCGATTAGAGGCCAACTCTGTCTCTGAGCTCTGTGAATCGCCAAACGTGGGCGCTGGAAAGGGCATCCAGGGTCATCTAGCGCAAATCCTTCACTGTGCAGATGAGCAGCCCAAAAAAGCGAGGTGACTCGTCCAAGGTCACACAGCAAGTTAGTGCCCTGGTTGGGGTTATTTCCACCTCGGAGGGCTGCCCCTCAGCCCAATGATACATGTCACTGATCGCTCCCTTAGGAAATATTATTTGTGACCTATTAACACTCTGCGACCAAGGCACAGGCTTACAGGGCCCCCATAGGGACTCCAAACTGAGGCAGATTATAACCTTGGCTTGGTCTTCTAGGCTGACACCCAGGCCATCTGTGCTTCTCCAAGCTCCAGTGTGGCTCCACGGCTGGCCCTGCAGGAGGGGTGGAAATGCCGACTGGTGCCAGTGAGTCCTGACAGATGCCACTGACAAAACAGCAGGCGTCAACACTAGGCCAGAGTCCCAAGGGGTGTGCAGACGCCAACACCGCCACCAACAAGAACAGCACCCTCTAGGTTAGAAGGTAATACATGTGGCAAGAAAGAGGCAGCAACAGGAAAGCTTAAACGTGGGTGCTCTTTCTGGTCAGTGATGACACTCCGAAGACCAGAAAGGACACAAGGAGGTGAGTGTGTGATTTAAAAAAGTCGAAGAGCTCGAACTAGAATGGGATAGCAGCGTTCTTCTGGGTGGTAGGGCAGATAAGAGGAAGCTTAGAAACAGACCCTAAAGTTACACGTAAAGAGAGCATCATTCTGAAAAGTAACCAGCAAGATAGGTTTTTTTCTAAAGCAGAAAAGAGCTAAGTTCTTTCCACTTGGACCCTCTTCTGAACTGAACTATAAGCTTTTGAGACAGACTGTATATTGCCTTTCACTCCTGGATAAAATCTTTAAAAAAAAAAATGAAATAGTGCCAATGGCAGCAACACGGATGGACCTGTAGATTGTCGTGCTAAGTGAAGTCGGACATAGAAAGATAAATATCATATGACATTACTTATATGTGGAACCAAAAAGAATAAAATGATACAGATAAACCTATTTGCAAAACAGAAACAGACCCACAGACATAGAAACAAACTTATGGTTACCAAAGGGGAAAGGGGAGAAGGGATAAATGAGCAGTTTGGGATTAACAGATACACACTACTATATATAAAATAGATAAACAACAAGGTCCTACTGTAGAGCACAGGGAACTATATTCGATATCCTGTAATAAACCATAATGGAAAAGGATATGAAAAAGAATAGATACATAGAGATATATAACTGAATCAGTTTGCTGTACACCTGAAACTAACACAACATTGTAAATCGACTACACTTCAATAAAAAAATAAGAATTAAAAAAAAAAAGTGTGTCTGGCGGGCCACTGTGCAACCTGCCTACCTCCTCAAACTCAAAATGATATCTGCCAAAGGGACAATCAACAGGCAGGCTGGAAACCTACATTCACAAGCAAACCCTTCACATTTGTTAGGAAATATACTTTAGATTTAGCTGAATGAAAAGCATAAATCCAAGTGAGCAATGTTTACAGGGCACCCAGCTCTTCACAGCAGCAATTTTCATATCTAAACAACTGATATCTGTGGGTGCTTCTGCAAGCAGGACTGCCCAATTCCATTTATGTCAAACCCAGGCCAGGAAGTAATCCCTCCACTTGATTTTCCTATCAGTGGAACTGACGTTCCTGGTTCAACAGTTCATTTGCTGTACCCCGGCCTCCTTCCAAGAAGATACACACTCAGGAATTCTTTAAAAGTCAAAATCAAATAGTTAGGAGCAAAGGCTCAAAACTCATAGCTTTGAAGATTACTCCAAATGCTGTGTTTTCAAAGTGACCACAATCAAATCACATTTTTCAGGTTAAGGAAGACAGAAGTTCTCAAGCAGAGAAAGCAAGAAGCCACTCTTTTATCCTACAAAAATTCTCTAGAAGCGTATTCTCAAGTTCAACTGGAGAACCTCGGGGCTGGACAGAAAATGAGACTAAGGCTGGCCCACCCTCACCCCCTTACGTGGTAGATCCGTCCACTGCTTAGTTCCGCAACCTTTAGAAGGAAAGACTCAAACGACACAGACTCATTTTTCAAACGATAATGGTTCCCAAGCCCTAAGATTATTCTTTGTAAGCTGTCTTACTGATCATGGTGGTTCCCCCAGCCAGGGCTGCCTTGGTGCCTTGAAAGAAGTCATCAGCAGAGGTCATCCCCTGATCGGGCATCTGGAAGCGGGTATGGACATCGATCCCTCCAGGGATCACCATTCTGGAATGGGCTTCAATGGTCTTCACCCCTCCTGGCACAATCAGGTTTTCTCCTATTTGCCTAAATAAACAGGGTAGGTGACAATGATTGTAAAGAAATGTCCTAAATCAAACGGGATCTGACAGACATTTTCAACCACGCCATAAACGACCCTTCCCTATGTTCTAAAGACTCTTCAGATTATTGTTATCATTCATAATCTGTGCACCCCTCACTCCCTACCCTCAAGAGGCAATGCAGAGCATACTAGAAAACAAAATCTAAATAAGGCATCAGAGGCCAATCAAAGAGGCTTAGTTACCAGAAAACCCATATGATCAAATGATAACAAAGCCCTGAGATATTTACGTAAAATATCACTATACTTTCCTTACAACACACTCAGTTGAGTTAATTATCCTATAACAATTTTCTCCAGACCTGGTTGCACTTTACAAACATTTATTTTCACCATATCCTTTCCAACTAAGAGAAATGAGGAGTAGAAGGGTAGGGAATAGAACAAAACAAAGCAAAGATAATAATAAGTAAACACTATGATTGCAACTATTTAAAAATTTGGAAGCATGTGATCAGCAACTCAGATAACAAAGGCGGCAAAATTAATATTCATTAAGTTGGGTAACAAGGATTCATTTCCAATTTTTAAAAAATATCTCTGCTACCTCTTTATGCTAGTTTTTGGAAAAGGAAAAAGTAATCAAGGGGGAGTTGGTAAAGTTCTAAAACAAATTAGTGATGACTAAAAATATCACACAGGCTTGTTCACTTCTAGGCCAGAGTCTTACAGACCAGATCATGCTGCTTTCCACTTGGGGGAAAATGGAACATGAAAGTCATGGTATTTCAGAGCCTGGAGCTGAGACTGTCACAAGCAAACACACATGGAGAAAACATTAAATGTGGAAATGTTAAAACCTCTTTTAGGATCGTAAATCAGGGTGTGAGTTTCCAGGCAACAGACACGTCCACTACAATTTTCCACTCCTCTGGACTGGTTTGCTGCTTGCCCTTGATAAATGCTGCTTATTTAAAAGATGTCATTTGCAGCAGTGTTTGTCTTTAAACAGATGTGCTATTTCTTCAGAGCCCTCTGAGCTGTCCCAGTCGGAAGGGCACGAGGATATTGAGACGTTCTCAGCTCACTTAACCCTCTAGGACCCAAAAATACCCTAATTCAGTAACTGCTTTGTTGTTTTCTCCTTTGAAACATAACACACAATAAACACAAGGGCAGTCCCATTTGTGTTAGTTCCCACTTAAAACATGAAACCTAAAATTCCTTCGGAATGAGGCAGTAATTTGTCTCTGTGACGTAGTAATTAATGTGGTGTCCATTGCCCCCAACAACTTGGATTCTTGATTAAGGCAGATGTGCTATCACGATAGAAGAGGCTGTACTTCACGTTTGTGTCCTTTGATTGTCCTATCCACCCCACACAAGTGCATTCTAGTGAAACCTTTAATATAGTCAATGGATCATAACCTGAGTATGTGGCAACAAGATGTGTCACCTCGGTTAAAAATAGTCAATTACACAACACGTAAGGAAATGGGTGTGCATTTAACTGTGGTTTTGAATTCCCTAAATCTGAGTTTTCAAACTCACTGATTACCACCAATCAAACTAGGCTTAAACAGATACTGAGTTAGTCTCTAAATCACTACAGCTTGATACTACGGGTGTGAATTGGAGCTAATGCTTAGGAACACTGCAAGGTACCCAAATTTGTGGCAATATTGAGTTACACTTACTTGATCAACCCATCTTCCATGTATATGTCTGCATAGAATGACTGGTCGTCATTAACGATTTTACCTCCTTTGATCAGAAGACGATCACTCTGAAACAAAGAAGCAGTAAGGTCACAATTCGTAACTGATCCATGAGAAACAGTTGGTAGTAAGATAAATGAGCTAAGACCACATTTTCACTGCTCAAAAGTGATGCTCAAAATGAGCCAATTTTGGAAACTCAGTGACAAAGGTGAGTCTGCATTTGGCAATCTACTCATCACTCGATGAGTCAGAACATACTGGCAAAGCTCAAAGCTTATCCTAGAGAAAAAAAAAAGAAAAAGAAAAAAAAACACAACAGAGACAACAACCATCTCTTTCCATTAGACCTACAAGCACAAAAGAAAAAGAATGAAAAAAAACAGCCTAACAATCTTCCTTTAAAGATCAGTAAAAAGATTTCAGATAAAGAAGGCAATCGCTTTAAATGGCTTTAGGCTAAACTTCATTTGAAAAAAATAATACACCCACATGTAGCGGAAGTCGATTCTTGCTGAGATTTGTGTCGGGAAAATTTAACCAGAAGTCTGTTGTCATGGGATACTATATACAAACACACTTGGTTCATCCACAGCAAGGTTTCAATTCAGTATGTTCTTTATATTTGCATTTATCTTCGAGGTAAATCACAACAATTGTAGCAAAGAGGGGGAAAAACCACTTCGAACATGCACCATTTTAACTATTAAGCTGTTAAGAAAAGGTAAAGTTTTAGAATAAAGTAGGTGAGATGGCAAGTTCTAAAATCTAACACTATTATTGACTGTACACAATACTGATACTTTAATTGGTACAAAAAATATATGACAAGCAGCATATAAGAGCCAAGAATGTAACAGAAATGTTACATTATGATTTATCTCTATCCCAAATGCTGTTGATGGAATGCTATGCCACTTCAAAGAACGGCATTCATTTTGACAATGGTTAACTCAAAATTCTGTTAAGAATAATATTCTCAGCAAGTGCTTTATATTTAGCACCTACCAAGAAGAAATTACAGCAACTTTTTAAAAATATATATAAGCTACTAGAGACCTAGAAAAAAAGATACTTCTACACAGAAATGCACACACCCCTGGGTTTAGAAAGTATTTATTGTTTTTCTAACATCATGAGAAACACTAAGATTATTTTAATTGTTGCACTGTAGGGACCTTCATCCTGCTGTAGGGTTTGGAAAGTCAAATGGGAATAAATAGTCAGCAACGATTCCTGCATTTATATGAGGCAAAGGTTAAGACCTTTACAAAATCCTGTCCTGTAAACCATGTCACCCAAACCTCAAATCAAATCTGTGAGGTGATGGGAGCTAGATTCTTGTCCCAAGGACACATAAAGAAACTGAGGCTCAGAGACGTTAAGCCACTGGCCCAAGGTCACCTGATCCAGTGCACTTATCTGTTTACAATGATCTCCCCCTCTTCCGCAGAATCCAGCTCTGATGGGATAAACATCGCCTGGGAGGCAAAGAGAAGCCCTGCCCTTCACCACCTGTTCCCCTTAGTCACTGCAGTACCTGTTTCAGCCATCATGCGAATCCCCGAGCCAACATCTTGTTGAGAAAAAAAATGAAACATCACAGCCCCGCTCACTCGAGTGGCATCTTACATAACAGGCTGGCCGTGCTGATGGAGGAAAGGAAACCACGCTATAGGTCCTACGATAATGCCACCAGATTCTGTTAAAGGGCAGAGGGGGCGCTCTTCTAAAAATCAGTCTTGTTGATTGTTTGCTTTTTGAATTATTTTCTCCCCACACTGTCAAAACGAAACTGCCTTTTTCATTCACGAAGACAGCAGAGTACTTGAGGCTTGCAGCAAATCTGCTCTCCACCCCACTCCCCAGATTCCTTCCTGCAGTGCAAGGAACACATAACGCTGGGTCTCCCGGCGCTCTGCCCTTTGGGATCTCGGGTCCTTGGCCCTCAAGAAAAAGCTAGTACCCACCCCCCGCTGTAGAAGAGCTCATCCTATAAACCCTCCCGAGCACACGCCCCTTCCCCTGTGCATGTGCTCCCACATCTCTCTCCTGCGGATGGGTGTGCCCTTGTACATCCAGTGGAAGTCGGGGTACCCGTGGCTAAGGAGGAAACCAGAGCGAAAGCACTCCCTCAAACCCAGCCCTAAACACATCTGGACTTTTCAAAAATTCTTTCGGTCACCGCCTCAGCCCTGGGTTCTACCCAGCAATCAGCTGGCCCATTGCAATTGCACATCATTACATAACAATGAATTTCCCTCGCGTTCCTCCCTCCCCGGGATTTCATTCGGGGATGTAGAGAACTAGGACTGGCGAGACTTTTCCGGGAAAAGATGGGGGCGGGGGAGCAGCGGGAACAAGAACCTGTGTTCATCGCCGAAGCATCGCAAAGTCATCGCTTGGAGCTTCTCGTGATTTACAAACTAACAACCCCAGGCCCCAGAGCTGCGCCGGCATCTCCGGCCTCTGCGATCATTGTCTGGCCGAGGCCGGGCCATCTGCTCCGCGCGTCGCGCAGCGCCATTACCTCCCAGAGCCCCGGCTCGGCACTGTCCCCAACGCCCACCCTCCCAGCCCGCTTTCCCCAACGCCCACCCTCCCAGCCCGCTTTGTATGCGCCAACACGGACGCCTCCCCGGCTGCAGAAGGGGCAGAAAGACACAAGAAAGCGAGCCCAGAGCCGCCAGGGTCCCAGCCCCAAACCACTGGGCGAGGAAGCCGAGAGGGCCACCAAAAACCGGACCCGGTCAACAAAAAGCCCACGCCTACCTCCCCCCCTCCTCTGCTCATCACCGCGTCCCTGTTTTTCCTTCCCGTTTCCACAGGATCCCGGTACACCCAGCCCTTTTCAGCATCCCTCTGCTGTCATTACGCCTCCGAGCTAAAACACGCTCCTTTTTCTGAGGAACCGGAGGAAGGCTCCAGAAAGCCCTTTATGGTGGGTGGCGGGAGATACAGGAAGAATCCATTTCCCCATCTCCCCATCCAGCTCCTGGAGTCCAGCTCCTGGAGTCCAGCATCGCAGCACGCAGCCGGGAGAACAATATCCGAGCTTCAACCATGCATATTCAATCTGGCATCCATTTGCTTACACCCCGCAGGCCAGCACTACAGCATCTCGCTCTGACAATAAAAGGATACAGCGGATCTGGCGCGCTACCTAAAACGACCTTAATGCACTCACGCTCCTATTTTAATGCCTTAGAAACTATATGGCTTACAATTCTATAGGATTGCGTCTCCCATCACGATCGCCTTCTTTAGCAACAAGGGGAAAAAAGGAAAAAAAAAAAAGTTGGGTCTCTCTTCCTCCCCCTCCTTTAAAAAAAATTCCTTATGTGTTCTGTGCCACAAAAGGTTGCTGGCCGATCGCAGATTTCACAAGTACCAAACTCACCGTGATGCGTGGAATATTTTTCTTCCCCTGATAAGACATCTCTCTCCTGGGAAAAAATTAATTTCAAGAGGGCAGCTTTAAAACAAAAATTGCCCGGAAAGAGACTTGGTATTTTTTGCAGGATTGAAAAATGTGCAGCCGCTTAGCTGGTCTTGCTGATAGAAATTTTCAGGAATGTTAAGGGATAAATGCAATCCTCTGTCTCCCTTTCTTCCTCTCCTCCAACACTGCCTCAGCTAGGGTGGAAAAAAAGAAAGAGAGAGAGGGAGAGAGAGACAGAGAGACAGAAAGAGAGAGAGACAGAGCAGTAGGGAAGGGGGTGGAAATAAACTACAGCAATAAAAGCCTCAGTTCAAGTCGGCCACCGCGGCGCATGCGCCGCCAGCCACTCCCTTTCCTCTTAGGCCAAACCCGTCCGCTTCGAGATAGACGAGTCCTGATTGGCCACAATCGTGGGATATGCAAATGAGTGCAGGCGGGGAGGGGTGCGGCGCGAGAGCGCGAATTGCTGCAGTGTGCGGCGGAGGGCGGCGGTCGGTGCGTGCGCCCGAGCGGGGAGCGCGCCTTTCGCGCCCTTTCTTTACACTGGTGCATCGGCCACCCGGGCTGGCAGCGGCCCCAAATGCAGCATCAGCATCCCAGGGACAGCGGAGGGGTGGTCATTACGGGCAGAGAGAACCGCGCCCCGCGACGGTGGGCTTCGGTGCGGCCCGGGCGGCGGGCTTCGGTGCGGCCTAGGCAGCACGCACCCGCTCGCGCGCGCCCCGGTGGATGCTCGCCCGCGCGCCAATCCGCGGAGGCCGCCGCTGCAGCCCGCGTGGGGTGACTGCGCCGAGCCAATAGCTTTGCTGGCGGCGAGCGCGCGACTGCACGGCCGGCCGGCGCCGCGCCGCCCGGGAGGGGCGCCCAAGTACTCCTCCCGCCGTCGTCGCCTTTCGCGAAGGCTCGCTCGGCCTCCGCCCAGGAGTCGAAGGGGGAATTCAGATGGCCGCGAGCGGAGGGAAGGGGAGCGGGGCGGGGAGTCTCCGCGCGGCGCCGCGCCGGCCGCGCCGGCCACGCCCAGCCCCGGAGAGGGGCCGCTGGCCGCGGGCCTGCGGGCGGCCGGCGCCGGGCTGGGCTCCCCCGGGGTGGACGAGCGCGGGCCCGGGGTGAGGCAGCAAACAGGAAGTGGAGCCGGAGGCCGGGCTTCGGGCATCAGTGGCCTGGCAGCTAGCTGGAAAGGAAAGTCCGAAGCCCTCACTGCTCTGAGTAGGGAAGGAAGGCAGCCGGGGAAGACTGTAGCCCGCTGCTGGGGATGGAAACCCCGCCCTGAAACGTCCTTTTGTTCCTTGGGGTCGCAAGGAATTTAGGGGCAGCGGGGGAAGCAGCAGTCGCCTGTTGAGACCGAAAAAGGCCCAATCTAGGGCCCGGGTCTCCTCTTTAACAGTCACGCTCACCTACACCCATTTCGGGGTATGGTGGAGAGAGAGCATTTCGCTGCTGCCTGCAGTTTTGTTGAGGAGAAACTGTTGGGATTGCAGCGCCCTAGGAGCCCAAAGGATTTGCATTGCTATAGGCGGGCCCATACTTCACATAATGAGGCCGGAAGCCGGGAGATAAACTGGAGAAGCAGGAGGAATGAAAAAAAGGCGAGCTTATATCCTAAAAAGCAAGGGATCCTGAGTCATGGAGAGAACCTCCCAGAATCTGAGTTTAAAACACGGGGACACTTGACTCCCCAGCCAGAGATTCTATCACACTTACAGCAGCTTTTAAGGCCTCTCTTCTTGGGCTAGCAACTGAGCAGGCTGGGACCCGTTGTCTCTGTCCAAGTCCTGCTCCGATGCTCTTACTTCAGAATCCCTGTAGAAGGAAAAAGCTGGACCAGTTGATCCCGAGCAATCTACCAAAGGTCATCTCTTTGGAAAGCTGCCCAGACAGGTACAATGACAAACATCTGGGCTGGCCCACAGCTTTGGGCTTCTCTGCTTGAGATCAAACAATAGATAGAATCCCTAAATAATCTAGGCCTTCAGGCAACCATGAAAAAGAAAAACAAAGAATCTAATTGGCTCACACCTGATCAGCAAAGATTAGCCAGATAAATGCAAAATAACCCTGAGGCTACTATGGGCCCATGTTTCAAAGTCTTTCTGCATCTGGCTACTTTGGATGGTTATTTGTCCAGAAAGTGTAAAATGCACCCTTTCATTCCTATTCCTGTAAATTCTGAAGTCCCAGAAAGGGGCTGTGAGGCATGCAGCAAGCTTCCCGGCTGGTTATTTCATCCCAGTTCCAATTAGCTGTGCATCTTAAAAATAAAAAGGGAGCACTTCCCCCTCCAACTACGTGATGTGCTAAGAGCCAAGTGAGTTGAAGTCAGCAAGTATTGGTGTCACCCTAAAAGGGTCAAAGTCACAACAAGTCTGAGAAAGCATAGAATGCACCCTCCTACCCGAGAAAACCCACTGTAGGTTCCAATTAGCAGTGGCGGGGGAGAGGGCAGCAGGGGGACGAGTGTCCTATTAAATCATAAGGAAAATACTACCTGGCAAACAAATAATGAGTCAAATGAATGTAAAACAAAATAACCTCTAATTCCATTATTTGTTTATATTCTTGTTCTGTCTTCCTGCTCCTGAACTGCTTGATCATAACAGCTTTAACTATACCTTGTTAGTTATCAGTTTGCCCTTGAATATTTTGCTCCCAGGAGCTTTTATGTCCATCTTATTTGTATCAGCCTTGTTTCTATACCCATTCATATGAGGTTCCTAGTCCATGATAACTGACATTACCACTCATAAATATCTAAAGATGTAAGGTGTAAGTTGATTTGTCTGTTCTGAGTAGAGCCTAAGAGTATTTGGCACATAGAAGATTCCAAATAGTTTTAACTGACCAAGGAAATGAACTGTCAGCAATCTGCGTTTTTCAGCATACTTCCCACTCAATGCAATGCAGAAAAGCAAAGGACGTGGGGGAGACTTTTCCACCCACTCTGCATTGATTGACTTGTTAATATACAGTATTTTTACACTGTCTTTAAGCAAACACTCAATGACAATTGCCTGTAAAGTTAAAAATCATTGTCCCTGAACCATATATATGAACCGATTCTCAGGCATTGATTTTTCTGAATTTTTAAAAAGTTAAAGCATTATGGGCTTCCCTGGTGGCGCAGTGGTTGAGAGTCCGCCTGCCGACACAGGGTACACGGGTTCGTGCCCCGGTCCGGGAAGATCCCACATGCCGCGGAGTGGCTGGGCCTGTGAGCCATGGCCGCTGAGCCTGCGCGTCCGGAGCCTGTGCTCCGCAACGGGAGAGGCCACAACAATGAGAGGCCCGCGTACCGCAAAAAAAAAAAAAAAAGTTAAAGCATTATAAGCTGGCCTAGTCCACATTCATGACCCCTTCCCAGAGCCCCTGCCTCCCCACTTCCCATACTCCTCCCCCAGCATCCAGAAAGAGCAAGAAGTGATGAACAGTGGAGTGGGTTAATGAAATGGTTCTATCCCGGGCATCCTGGTGATCTGGAGGAAGGGAGAACTTGCCTCGTGATCCATGAGCAGCAGGGGTGAGTTCTACTCGAGGGCTGCACCTGACCGACCACAGTCTCTCTGGAGCCTCATCTCCCACCTCTCAGCACCCACGACCCCACACCCAGGCTCAGGGGGGTGCATGCAGACACACACGCAGTGCCCTCCGGGCCGCGTGCCTTCTCAAATCCAGGCCCGCGGATGCTGCTCCCTTTTCCGGCTCCCTCAACACTTCCTCTAAGCGCGAGCTGAGGGACTTCCGGTTGGTCCGGTGCTTAAGACTCTGTACTTCCGTTGTAGGAGGTGTGGGTTCAATTCCTGGTCGGGGAACTAAGATCCCACAGGCAGCACGGCGCAGCCAAAACAATAAATAAATGTGAGCTTAAATGTCACCTCACCGGGTGCATCTGCACCCATCCACCCCCCCAAAGCATTGAGCACAGCCTCCTGTATTCACCTCTAATGTAACACACATCCTGTTGCATCGTAATTACTTGTCCATTTCTTCTATCAGAGCATGTCTCCCAGAAGCTAAGAGCCTTGTATTCCTCTTTTTCCAGTGACCAGCACACTGCCTGATCTGTGGCGGGACCCTCAACATTTGGTACATAAACAAATGCTGTAACTGCTATTACAAGAAAAAAGACTCACATCCCTACGGAGGTGAGTTTGGTTGTCAGCAACATCCCCAGCTCAGGCCTTTCTTTTAGCCCTGCCACCTTGCTGGGGCTTCCTTCCTGGCCAGCCCACTCCTGTCCTCTGAAACTGCATGAGGACCTCGTTAGAATGCAGCTTATTATTCCTCGCATAGGTGTAGCTACCTGAATCTTAAGCTACGCCTCCGCTAAACAAAACTGCCACGTACCACCAAGACTGAGAATGCACGGGGCGAGAGCATCGAATCCTAAAACAACTCCAGCATCAGACAAGGCGTCTCTAGTCATTTTTTCCTCAGCATCAGTTTCTTCAATCGTTCTTTTCTCCACCCTCCCATTATTCCTTGCATGTGCCCATATTATGCCATTTATCATATTACTCCATCAACACACTACTACCCTCACCTATAACCAGGTGAGCACGGGTTTCCTTCCATGTAAAGTTTGAGTTTGTGGAGTCTAGGAACTCTCAAAAGTCTTACTCATCTCTTACGCTAATATGGGGCCCGACAGCATAGGGGCTCAAGAAGGATGGGGTGCATGGAGTGATGACGTCCAGTCAGGATTTTTGAGGTGTTCCCATGCTACAACCTGCCAGGAACTGCGGGCGGGAGGTGAGGTACTGTCACTCAGGCACTCCGGGATGACTGGGGCAGTCCCAGACCAGCCCTGCCACTGCCCTTGGTTTCTTCTTCCCCCTTTGGGGAGCAAGGGTAACCATTTCTGCTTCTGTGGCGCCCTGGGCCTCTATGGAAGTGGAACCTAGAGGATGTCACCGAGCAGGGAAAGTCCAAATATAAATTGCTGGCAAAGAAGAGAAGATTTCAAGTCCCCACTTTGCTGCAGTACAGACGCCAAGGGCTGTGGCCTCAAATGCAGCCTGCTGCAGAACGTAAAGTTAATGAGGTGGTAAAGAGAAAGGACTGGAATTCTGCTTTGCCAAAAACTAAGGGCATCGACTAGGACACCAAACGGGAAGTGATGCCTGCTTCTCTGCAGCTGGAATCAGGCCATGACGGTCCTTTGTTTTGTGCATGTAACTCTGAAGGGGCAGAGTCTGCAGAAGCACAGCCAAGGACCAATAGATCCAAGCCTGCCCACTGCCTTTTCCAGTGGGTGCATCCTTTACCGGGAGGGGGACAGAGTGGGGGCAGATGAGGGTCGGGAGTGACTGGCCCTCTGAGCTAGATGCTGATTTTTTTTTTTTTTTGCCACTCCGCGGCATGTGGGATCCTCCCGGACCGGGGCACGAACCCGTGTCCCCTGCATCGGCAGGCGGACTCTCAACCACTGCGCCACCAGGGAAGCCCCAGATGCTGATTTTGCTGGAACTGGAAGTTGGGGCTCTGAAGCGTCCTGATGAAGTCCTTACTGCACGAAGTAGCAAGTTTCATCTTCCAAATCTTGTCCGACATCAAGGCACAGAAGAAAGCGTACACTTCACAGAATCTAGTAGACGTTGGCTTTCTCCTCTTATCTCCAGTTGGCACACAATCCTCCCAAATGACCCCTGCCTTATCTGTCTCGCACAGCACCCTCTGTGGGACTACAGATTTTCCCTGGGCTCTTTCAGTCACAGCCGAGACAGACAGCATCTCGCTCTGGCCATCGTGCCTCACGCTCGCCCTCTAGTGGCAAATGAGGAGAGTGGTTCTGGTCCCCTTGGTCCTTGTCTGGTGTGATGGATGATGACTCAGGACGACGAAAGGGTCTTGGAGACACTTATTCCAGTGTTCCTGGGTCTTAATCACCTGGAGTGATTTTGCCTCTGTGTCAGAATCATCCAGGACCCCAGCTCAGACCTTCTGATTAGAATCTCCAGAGATAAGGCCCAAGAATGTTTTCATTTATTTTTTTATTTGGGGCTGCATTGGGTCTTTGTTGTGGCGCACGGGCTTCTCATTGTGGTGGCTTCTCTTGTTGCAGAGCACAGGCTCTAGGTGCGCGGGCTTCAGCAGTTGTGGCGCACAGGCTTAGCTGCTCCGTGGTATGTGGGATCTTCCCAGACCAGGGATCGAACCCGTGTCCCCTGTGCATTGGCAGGTGGATTCTTAACCACTGTGCCACCAGGGAAGTCCCCCAAGAATGTTTTTAAACTAGTCTAACTCTGGCCTGTAGACCACCCTACCCTCCTTTTACAGAGGAGGGAGCTGGGAGAATATGAACTAAAATGCAGGACTCACTCCTTACCCGGGACTTCCCCCTCCTCAGAGTACATCGATGGTCCTGCTCTTTCCCCAGTACGAGCATCTTATGAAAGAGTGATTAATATCATCATCACTATCTTTCTACCTATCTGTCTTCACTGTTATGTAGTCAGCAAGGAGGAAACTGACATTCACTGAGCACCTACCATAGTCTAGGTACAGCACTGGGTGCTTTAAATACATCTTATTCAATCCTCCCCGAAATCTTACTAGGTAAGTCTCCATATCCTTATTTTCTAGGCAGGAGAGTAAAGCTCAAAGAAACCTCTCTTTCAAGAGCAACAGCAGGATTCTAATCCAGGTCTGTGTGGTGAGCCCAAGCCCAAGGGGCTAGTTCTTTGAATGATTAAAATACTTGTTTAGCAGAAACCAGGACCCACCATGAAAGAGGTGGGTGTAGGTGGTCTGCAGTATCATTCTTTTTTTTTTTAGTTATTAATTCATTTTATTTGTTTATTTTCTTTCTTTTTTTTTTTTGGCTGCATCGGGTCTTAGTTGCAGGATCTTCGTTGAGGCATGCGGGATCTTTCTTTGAGGCACAGGCTCTTCGTTGTGGCACACAGGCTTCTCTCTAGTTGTGGCACCAGGGCTTCTCTCTAGTTGTGGCGTGCGGGTTTTCTCTCTCTAGTGGCGCGCGGGCTCTGTAGTTTGCGGCACGCGGGCTCTCTAGTTGAGGGACGCAGGCTCAGTAATTGTGGTGCGTGGGCTTAGCTGCCCTGTGGCACATGGGGTCTTCGTTCCCCAACCAGGGCTTGAACTCGCGTCGCCTGCATTGGAAGGCGGATTCTTTACCACTGGACCACCAGGGAAGTCCCTGTGGTCTCTTTCTTCACCCCGTTTGCTGCCACTCGAGGCGCCGAGAACTTCCATCAGTCAATCAGGACCCGTGTGCATTACTTAGACACTTCCCCGGTCCCCAGATTAATTCTCCATCTCTTTCTTTCCGCATCATTCAACGGGATTCAGTTTCTCTCGGTGGCCCAACTTTCCTCTCCTTGGAAACATGATAGATTAACATGTGACTGACAGGGGAAGAGCTTGATCGGCTGCTTCCATAAATAAAATGCAAACTCTCACTGCCACCTTCTCCTCCCGACTCTTCCTGGGCTCCCTCCCCTCCCCCACTCTGCAGCCCCCTGGTCTCCTTCTGTTTCCTCTTCTCCTATTCGTGGCAGGGCCGGCTGCTCCTCACTCTTCAATACCCTCTTCAGGGTGCTCCTTGCTGCCCAGCCTGTCTGAAGTCAGCCCACATAGTCGCCACTCTTCCTTGTCTCAGCGGCATCTCAGCAGCAATGATCACAAGTTGGAAGTATTTTCATGTATTCGTTTACTTGGGGAATTTCGCTTCTCCCTCTCAACTGCAAACTCCCTAAGTGACCTTGCCCTCCATCCCACCCAGGACAGACCTCACAACACTCAATAAACACAAGGTGAATGAGCAAACGGATGGCGCGGCCTTCCTAACGACCCCATGCAGGCAGCCTCCTGCCACCCGGCCCCGCTGAGCCAGCCCGCAGCCTAGGTGCGCACCTCTGCCTCCCTGCTGTAAACCCCAGGTTTTTAAAATGCCAGATATCAAGAATTCGCCCCATTGGGTTGAGTTCTGTGGGCTGGCTTCCAGTTATCCATGACAGAGCGAGCGGATCCCCTTCCCACTAAGATCTCTCCTCCAAAAGCATCCTAACGTTCAGCCCCACCTGCAGGCCAGTCTTGGGCACTGCAGTCAGGTTCCTCTTTCCAAGCCCACACCAGGCTCAGACTCACCCACACCCAGAAAACACAGCGGATCCTCATCGTCAGTCTGGGCCCTCCTTGATTCAGAAGCTGTGTCAGTTCCAAAAAGGGCCGAGAAAAAGGATGAACTCTGTTCCCAGGGAATGTAAATAATATTTCAGGAGTTTAAGTCTCTTAAAGGAATCCAGCCATGTTCCAATACTGAAAACTACTCACTGATTCAAAAACACTCCATGCCTCTTGACTATTTTTTCAAACAGGTTCCCTAGAGACCTCTTTGGGGCGATTTATTAGCTCAGTCTGTGAATTCTTGGAAGTAGTCCAGTTGGATATTGTGAAGATTTCAAGAAACGCGGAATTTCCCCTTAATCAGATCGGTCTGCCTTTCCCCCCTTCTTCCTTCCTCTCTGTCCAGCCCACCCAATGTTTGTTTTCAAGTCAGCCAGAGATTATTATCCACTGTGGACCGGCCCAAGGAGACCGAAGGGAAGTTGGGAGGTGAGCTCACAAGCTCCCTATGCACGGCCCCTCCTTGCATTACGACGAAGTGCTGTGCACGGCGAGGCCATCGGGCAACGCACGGGTGCTTGACCGTCTCCAGAAAAGTGTGCCCCTCTGCCTTAGGCCTGGGCTGGGGGCTCTGTGCCCCCAGAGTGTCACCCATCCAAAGACTGAGCACTCCAACTTCGGAGCGCATCCAGCCTCTCTCCAGAAACAGAATGAGACCTCACTAGACACAAGCAGACAAGGAAGTCAGAGAAGGATAAACGGCCAACGGAAGCTGTGCTGTGAGCAGACTCTCCATCGAGGATGTGGGCCTTTAGACCAGAGTCTACACCCACGGGCAACACTGACTTCGTGCGGGCACTGCAGTCCAACTGCGGGCAGAACTGGAGTGCCTGCACTGGTCGACCCGGCTCAGGAGTTCCCCTCTGCTCCTCGGGAATTGAGAAATGGAGTTAAATTAGTAAAATGGCCACTTTAAAGTGACTGGGCTGAAAGAGGAAGAAAGTAATCCTGGTGGCCTAAGAGACTGAGGCGGAGGCGGTGCCCTTCCTCTCCCCTTCTCTCTCCTCCCCATCCCAGGCCACGGCCTTCGTCTGAGGTGTCACCATCGCTCACAGGCCTAATTAACTGGGACCCTGCTTCTGGGTCTTATCCTGTCCTGAAGTCAGTACTTTTTCAAATGTGCACATCTGGCCATGTTACCCTTCTGCTTATAATGCTAGAATGGCTCCACAATAGCTGTGTGTTGAAGTCCAAAATCCTTGGCATCGTGTCCAGGCTTTGTGAATAATCCAACCTCTGCCTACTTCTCTTGCCTTCCTTAGCTCTCTCTGCTGCCCTAGTTCACACCCCGTGCTCTAACCACACCAAACTCTTTGTTTTCCGTGAAGGTGTTGGGCTATTTGTAGCCTCTGTGTCTGTACCCACATCTCTATCTCCCCCAACACACCCATCCCCTCTCTGACTCCTGTACCTCCTCTGTGCAGCCATTCCTGAGCCCCCCAAGTAGAGCTGACCGCTCTCTCTGTTATGCACAGTTGGGCCCTGTGCAGACTTCTAACAAAGCACCTGAAACAGTTTCCTGCACCTATTTCTTTATACCTTGCCTCCTTCTCCTAGAAAATAAGCTTTTTGAGGGCAGAGATGACACTTTCTTTTTTGCAGCACCCCCTGTAGTGCCTTGCAGACAATAAGCACACAACAAATTCCGAAAGAATGGATGGGTGGGTAGATGGGTGGATGATGGATGATGGATGGATGGACTGGTGGGTAAAGGGCGGATAAATGAATAAGCTCTGTGAACAAATGTCCCAGTTATAAAATACAGTTACACTGGAACTTGAGTCTAAAATGACCTTCTAAGGCACAAAATTCATAACCAGGCTCTGTCCTAGACCCCATCCATTTAGGGAAAGCTCCCAGGAGGACCGACGGGCACTCAGGACAACCGTTCTCTCCTAGTAGAAGCGTCTGTGGACCTGTCACTAAGGCCTGGGTGCCCTAACTTGCTACCAGTACCACCTTATATTCATAGATGGATTAGGTCTTCTCTGGGAGACACTCTCCATGTTGCAGAAACTTCTAGAATCTGTGGATGTATCTCCAGACACTTCTCCTTAATGGATATGGTATAGAATAGCTTGAACAGAGAACTTCTTTATAGCACAGTGTGACAAATATCCTTCTTGGTTGGCATGTGGGAAGTTCAGACAGGCAAAGGCAGGACGATCAAGGTCACCTTGTGAAATGTTCTTTCAATCCAGTACTGGGATATATGTTCTTTATCGTGCCTCCTCCCACTTTTTTTTCTTTCCTCTTTTTCTCTTTTTTTTTCTATATCAAATCATTTGGCCATTTTGCCTACAGAACCAAAAGTGGTCATGATCTGGTGGGTGATCCAGGTTATCATCAGAACCGCAGGGGTCTGAATCCTAAACTCATGACCCCCGGGGAGCCATTGGTTTGAGCCCTTCCCTTTCATCCCCCTTTGGGGTCAAGGCCAGAGCTGAGAGACACAGTGCAGATCAGTGCCTGAGTCCTCATCTGCTGGGGAGGCCAGATCTGGGCATTCATATGGTGACCTCAAAAGCAGAATCGTGGAGGAGACTACATCAAGGCCATTGTCATTTCTCCTAGCAAAGATGCAGCAAAATATGTTGTCAGGCTGCAAAGTCATAATGCAAAACACAGCATGCAATATCAGGACACATGGCCATCGCCAGCTTAAGCCGCCCTCTCCGCCTATGCACATCCATAGCTGACTGGCCAAAATGCAGCTGGCTTACATCTCTGTTTCAGCCTACCTAGGTTAATATTCAGTGGCGATTCCTACTGGGACAACCCGGGAAGTGTTCCGCGCTGACTTGTGAAGGTTAATTTGGTCCTCCGAATGACAGCGATGAGCAGGACAGTTGGCCACGATCCAACTCATCCTCTGCCTCACCATGAACAACAGGGAAGTGACTTAGCCTCTCTGCGCCTTCGGACCTTCAGCAACTCAGACAGCAACACCTGACTGAATGCCTGATTCTCCCTTCCCCGACCATGGCAGGGTCCTTCTGACAGCTTCCTCCAGGCCTGTTTAAATTACAACGTCATGTAGCTCTCCCGTGGCAACTGTGTCTGCCCACACCAGTCTGAGTCCAACCAGCGAATTCGTGGCTGAGAGAGATGCTGTCACTGGGAACGTGACAGGCTGTGGTTCCCATCAAAGCATGAAGATATAGTGGTTCCAGGTGATTTCAGGCTGCACCCCAGCCTGGTGAGATCCAGGGGCTGGGATGATCGGTATGGGAGGACGTCCTGAAAAATGGCGGGGCTCCCCTGGAACAGCTGCCTGCTACCTACCAGCTGGTACTCCTCAGAACCCTAGTCTCAGATGCCATCCCAGGGCTCTACTTAACTGGCCTTTGCATCCTAGAGATCCCCCTCCAAATGCCACCACTGCCACCCATTTTGCCTGAAAAGTGACTACAGGTAGCCTAATCATTTGACGGATGGTACCTGCTCAAGTAAGCACCAGTGCCAACCTCTGTTTAAGAGTCAACCTTCCATATTCATCCTGGTGCAGACCATAGCCCCTTCCCACTGGAGGAACCAAGAGTTCTGCCTCAAGGGTATTAAGATAAAACTCCTCCTCACGCAGGGGGTGGATCTCTTACACTCAGGGTAGAGTGGCTAGAAACGGGGTGGAGAGGTGGGATTTTTCCATCCATCTTGACACTGTCAAGTCCCCATAAGTCACCAAAGTGACAGCCCTGAGAAGCGTGAGACAATATGAAACTGCACAAATCATTCCTCTGACCCACATCCTGGCTATATGACAACACCTAACAAATCAGCGCAGATAAAACACAGCCGCATGTCTACGTCTAAGAAAGGGAACCACTTCTGACACAACATCGCCTTTCATGCCCCTTCCATCTAGAGCACTGTGCTTTGTAAAAGAACTTTCTGTAATGAGAGAACGTTCTATACCTGCTCTGTCAGTAGCCGCTAGCCGCCGCCCATGCCTAATGGAGCAGTAGGAATGTGGTTAGTACGACTAAGAAACGGAATTTTACATTTTACTTCATTTAAGTTAAATTTCAATTCAAATAGCCTCTTGTGCTTATGGCTATTGCCGTGGGCGGCACAGATGTGGAGACCAGGGCTTATAACTGGCCTTAACTGACACGGAATACGCCACAAGTTGCAGCTTGGTGGCCCCAGGGCTAGATCAGACCAGAGACACATCTTGTTTGACTACGCAGTGATTTTAATTGATTTTGAATTTGTAGCCAACATTGAAAAATTAGGACACTTTGTATGGAAAAAGCCACACTTCTACCTTCAGAAGCTCTAGGCAACTCTAGTGTCTGTCCCCAGGTGACACAGGTGGCTGGAGCAGGGTAGCGGCTGCCCTGGAGGGGGCCCTGTGTTCTGTGCAATTCGTCCCACCCCTTCCATTTCCCTCACACTGAGGCTGAGTTCCAGCTACTGTCCCTCATGTACCGCGGAGACCCTCCTCATTCATAACCATTGCACATCTACCTACCTGGATCCAGGTAAATTTTGCTCTAGCCAACCACAGACCTCTGGTACCTGTTTGAACAAAGTTTTCCCTCTGTCTGTGACTTTGATGAGCCTTAAATAAGTAGAAGGAGAAAAATAACTTAGGAAACAGCTACTCATCGCCAAGAAGTTGTCACCTACATTATCCATTTACCACTGTGAAATCTGTGTTATTGTTCCCATTTTACAGATGGAGAGACCAAGGCTGGAAGAAGTTAAATATATAAGTTAAATGACTGGGTCAAGGTCAGACAGCTAGAAAGTAACATACCCAGCCAGCATTCACTTCCAGATCAATCTGACTCCTTTGAACACCATCTGTCCTCCCCACAGTGTCATTTCCAGACCATCACTCTCTCATCACGTTGCAAAAGCCCCACCCCAGTGCACACAGTGCCCCGTGCATCTCTGTTTCCAGACCTCTCTCCACATTTATTCAGGGTGTAAGCCACTGGATCGGTCTTTCTCTCTGTGGCACTGCAATGTGTCAGAGGCCGACAGCTGTTGAGGAAATCCATGTTCCTTCTCCTTCTAAGACAGCGGTCCCCAACCTTTTTGGCACCAGGGACCGGTTTCCTGGAAGACAATTTTTCCACGGAACAGGGGTGGCCGGGGGGGGGGGGTGGCTTCGGGAGGATTCAAGCACATTACATTTATTGTGCATTTTATTTCTGTTATTATTACATTGTAATATATAATGAAATCATTGTACAACTCACCATAATGCAGAATCGGTGGGAAACCTGAGCTCGTTTTCACTTGCCACTCACTGATAGGGTGTTGATATTCTGCAAGCAACTGATTCATCATGGTCTCTGTGCAGGCAAACCTCTCTGCTGATAATGTGTATTTGCGGCCGCTCCCCAGCGCTAGCATCACCGACTCATCTCCATCTCAGATCATCAGGCATTAAAGTCTCATAAGGAGCGTGCAACCTAGATCCCTCGCATGCGCAGTTCACGGTAGGGTTTGCGCTCCTGTAAGAATCTAAGGCCGTCGCAGATCTGTTAGGAAGCGGAGCTCAGGCGGTAATGCGAGCGATGGGGAGTGGCTGTAAATACAGATGAACCTTCGCTCGCTTGCCCACAGCTCACCTCCTGCTGTGTGGACCGGTACTGGTCCATGGCCTGGGGGCTGGGGACCCCTGTTCTAGGACACACACCTGGACTACATTTCCCATTATCCTCAGCAACTAGATATGACAGAGTTTCTAGCCAACTGAACGTGGTTGGCTGACAACTGTGGTTGTCTCTTGCGGGCCCTGAGATACAGAGAACTCCCTCTATGCTCCTGCAAGCTCTTTCCTCCTTCTAGCTGACTGGGATGATGGTCTCCCAGACAACCTTGGGAGCTACGTGTTCTAGGTGGTAGAGCCATCAGCAGCCCAAGTCTGCAATTCACTGCATGCAGCAGGAACCCTGTGTCCATTTTTGCCTGCGGATGGAGAACACACACCTTGAACTATTACATGATACAGAAATAAACTCCTCTTGTGTTTGAGCCATTATACGTATTGGAGTCTATTTTTATAGCAGCAATATTCTTTCTATCGCAACTCCTATCATAATCCTATTTGGATTTAAAATTTGTGTGACACACACACACACACACACACACACACACACACACACCCGTCAGTTCATGCACCTTCTTGATCCCAGCAACCTTGGCTTGCCCTTATCTTCAGCCATTGCCTCTCAGGGCTACATGAGCCCTCATCCCCACCACAGCATCAATAGCTGAATCACCTTCTTCCTTCCAAGCTGGACTCCACGGGCCATCACGTGAACAGCTCTCGGCAGCAGCATCCTTTTATTCCTCTTACCCTGCAAACTTCCTGTCCTGGAGCAACCCTAAAAGTCAATATTCCTGCACCGATGCAGTGGAAGGAAGGCAGAGAAAACTCCCACTGCCTTAAAGATCGGGACAGATAATCCCGGAAGAGCCGCCACCTGCACTTGTCCTTGCCTTGGTCACCCCCTCACGTGTCTCAGCAGCTGTCATGACTTTCACCATCTTCTCGGGCCACACTCAAACCTGCCCTCATGGAACTCACAGTCCAGCTGGCAAGGCAGATGCCGAACAAAGAATTACAAATGGAATGAGTATTCCTGGGAGAGAATCGTGCACGCCCATCTTTTCCCCTTCCCCATGGTCTCACTGGAAGAGGTCAACCTGTTCCAGGGTTATTCCTGAATCCATGCTGTCTCCCTCCCTCCTAGATCTCAATCTCTTTCTCTCTACTGTTCACTCCCTTCAGCTTGGAAACATCTTTCATCCTTTCGCGACACCCCCCCGCCCCACGCTTGGCTGTGTGTTCCTCACCAGCTATTTCCTTGTCATTGATCTCCCCTCACTGTTAAGTGGCATGGTCACCATTTCCTCAACTTCAACTCCCATTTGCCTCTCAGCCACTATAATGTGGCTTCTTCCCCTGATTCCACTGAAAGAGCTCTGGCAACAAGCCCCCTCCTTGATAAACCTAAGGAACATTTTGCGGTCTTCATCTAAATTAGCCTCCCTGTGGTACTTAACATTATTGCCTCTACCATTTTTCTTCAAATTCCCCTCCCTTCCTCCCTTGACATCTTTCTTCTGGCTCTCTTTATGGCCTTTCTTTCTAAATGTTCATTGTGGGTTCCTCTTATGCCATCCTAAATACCAATGATCCCTGACGGTATCTCCTGAGCCTCTTTTTTTTTTTTCGTGGTACGCGGGCCTCTCACTGTTGTGGCCTCTCCCGTTGCTGAGCACAGGCTCCAGACGCGCAGGCCCAGCGACCATGGCTCACGGGCCCAGCCACTCCGCGGCATGTGGGATCTTCCTGGACCGGGGCACGAACCCGTGTCCCCTGCATCGGCAGGCAGACTCTCAACCACTGCGCCACCAGGAAAGCCCCCTGAGCCTCTTTATTTGCCATGGTTTCAATAACCACTTAAATGTTTGTGACTTCCAAATCTTCACTTCTGACCCCTCCCAGCCTTCATTCATTCATTCAACAAGGGTATATTAAGTGCCTCCTATGTGCCCAAAGATACAGTAATGAAAAAAACGTATTCCTCTACTTACGGAAGTTACATTCTATAAACAGGTAAAGAAACAAATACGCAAGAAAACTACAGATTGTGGTAAGGACTATCAATGAAGTAAACAGAGGATAGAAAGATGGAGAGGCCCTTTAGATACAGTGGTCTAGGAAGGGCTTTCTGGGGAGTTGACACCTGAGTGGAGATTTAGTCACAAAGGCAAAAATCAGGTCTTTGCCTCTGCCTCAAGCAGCAGAGGTTGGAACAGACTCCACAGGCAGAAGTCAGAATGTGGTGTCTGGGAACTGAACTGAGGGCTTCATCTCTCGCAGCAAAGCTTCAGACTCATTCTGTGAATCGACAGTGAAGACTTAGTCTATCTCTGGACTCAGATAAGAAGAGAGGTCACATCAGAGAGAACAAAAAGATGGAAAAGCTCTGAGGTTAGGATTAGGCGGTATGTTTTTAGAACAGAAAGGAGTCTGGTCTGACTGGAGAACTGTGATCAAGAAAGACAGAGGTGCGTGTGGCAGTATAAAAACAAACATTTCCACAATTCTTCAACATCCTCCTCTTATGGGTGGTGTCTGTGTGCCCTCCCCTTGAATTTGGGTGGGATTGTGACTGCTTTGACCAACAAGTATGTGAGAAGAGATGCCATTTGCCTTCCAAGTATAGCTCATCATATACCATGTCCTGAGTTCTGAGCCACCATGTAAGCAACCCACTACCCTGCGGCCACCATGATGTAAAGAAGCTCAAGCCATGGAGAGGCCAACACAGGAATTTCAATGGACAGTCCCTGCTGAGCGTGGCTTTTCTGCCGTCGTTGCCAAGGTGCCAGACACATGAATGTAGAAGTCTCCAGATGCTGCTATCCCCTTGTTCAAGTCACCCAAAGCCATTCAAGTTTCCCCAAATGAATCCCCAGACATTGTAGAGCAGAAACAATATATTCCTGCTCTATTGTATCCAAATTTCTGACCCACAGAATCCATGAGCATAATAAAACTTACGTTGGGGAATTCCCTGGAAGTCTAGTGGTTAGAACTCTGCGCTTTCACTGCCGAGGGCACAAGTTCAGTCCCTGGTCGGGGTACAAAGATCCCACAAGCTGCGCAGTGAAGCCAAAAACAAAAAACAAAAACAATTGCTATTGTTGGTTTTTGCCACTCCATTTTGGGGTAGTTTGTGACACAGCAATATCTACCTTGTACAACTGAAGTTAAATCAATAGGTAGGGGTCACATATAGAGAACTTTCTAGACCATAGAAATAAATTTGGCTTTTATTCTATGTTTGTAAGGAAACCATTGAGAGGTCTTAGGGAGCAACAAAATCTGATTCATACTTTCTGTATTATTCTAGCTTCAGAGGCGAAAGGATTGTTGGGAGGCAATCCATAAGAAGGGGAGAGAGTTGATCGTAGCTGAGACTAGGGTGGGACAGGTAGCACTGAGAGAAATGGACATATATGTCATTGACTTTGGAGGTAATATTAGCAGTTACCACTTTTTTAGTAATTACTGAGCCAGGCATTGTTCTGAGTACTTTACATGTATTAGCTCAGGTTACTCCTCATAATACTTATCACAAAACCCCTGTGAAGTAGGGTGGAAACAGAGAGATTAAGGAACTTGCTCCGGGACACAAAACCGGTAAATGGCAGAGCCAGGAATCTAGCATCTGTTGTCTGGCCAGAGTCTGACCACTTACCTCCTCATACCCACTCTTTTTGCTACTGTCAACAGGAATCACCCACAGATTGGATAGGAGTTAAGGGCAAGGAAAATATCGTGTGGGAATTCCCTAGTGGTCCGGTGGTTAAGACTCTCTGCTTTCACTGCTGAGGGCCCGGGTTCGATCCCTGATCAGGGAAATAAGATCCCACAAGCTGCACGGCCAAAAAAGGGCGGCGGGGCGGAGGGGGGGAAATATATATATATATATATATATATATATATATATATATCTCAAATGTGAACCCTAGATCTGAGGCCTGATTCTAGGTGAATGACGGTCCTATTGATTGACATCAGGAAGACCACGGGAGAAGCAGGGTGACATGGGGGTGTGAGAATGTGGGAGCTGGTTTCTCTTTTGGGGGGGGAGGAAGATTTCCATTTGAGGCATGGTCATTTGAGAAGTGTTTAAGACATCCAAGTGAAAATAAAGCATTCAGGTGAGAAGTCAGGGCTTATGATTTTAATTTAGGAGCCATTAGTCATGGATGCTAATCGCTACATTTTGAATGTTTTGTCCTCTCAAAATTCATGTATTGAAACCTAATCCCTAAGGTGACGATATTAGGAGGTGAGGCCTCTGGGAGGTTATTACATCATGAGAGCCTTCCTGAATGGGATTAGTGCCCTTATAAAAGAGGCCTCAGAGAGATCCCTCGCCCTTCTACCATGTGAGGACACAGTGAGAAGACGGTTGCCTATGAACCAGGAAGCAGGTTCTCACCAGACACCACATGGAATCTGCCGCATCTTGATCTTGGACTTCCCAGCCTCCAGGACTGTGAGAAATAAGTTTCCGTTGTTTATAAGCTACCCAGTCTATGGTATCCTGTCATAGCAGCCTGAATGGACCAAGATAGTCATTAAAGCCAGAGGACACCATGAGACCACCTGGGGAGAAGGTGAGGTTGATGGGAAGAAGAGGGGCCAGTTCTGCTATTTCTAATTCAATTTTTTTAAAAAAATGCCAGTGAGAACGAAAAAGGAGCAGCCAGAGAGAATCAGAAGGATGTGGTGAAATGGGCACCGAGGAGGCAAGCCCTTCAGGAAAGCGGGAGTGGTGGGTTAAGGCTGGAGAGGCTGACAGAATACCCCCACCCTGACAGCCTGTGAGCATGTCGCCTCAGACATGCTTAGTGACAAACTCCTGGATGGACCTTTCTCTTCTCATTTGCCCACCTTGCTTCTTTGAAGGTTACCGTGGGCGGGCAGAGAGTGAAAAAATTGATCCGACAGCTATGGGCTTATATAAGGTGTGTTAATTACCACGGACAACTGCTCTCTCCTCTCCTCTGCGAGACCCTAGTTCAAATTCAAATTCCTCTTTAGACCTGGAGGCCCCATGAAAACTCATCATATAATTAATGGAATTTCTTTCCTTCTGGTGAGAAATAAGTGCAATCAGCAGACTGTAAACTCCTGTCAATTATACTTAGGTCACCCTGAGGTCCACATGCATATTTACGTATACAAAAATGAACTCAAAACAGATCAAAGACCTAAATGGAAGAGATAAAACTATAAAACTCTAAGAAGAAAACATAGGGATAGATATTTGTGCCCTCAGATTAGAAAGTTGGTTTCTTAGACATGACACCAAAAGCTCAAGCAACAAAAGAAAAGATAGATAAATCGGACTTCATCAAAATTTAAAGCTTTTATACATCAAAGGACACCATCCAGAAAGCGAAAAGACAACCCACAGAATGGGAGAAAATATTTGCAAATCATGTATCTGATAAATGGCTAGTATCCAGAATATATAAAAAACTCCTAAACTCAACAACAAAAAGACAAACAACCTGGCTAAAAAATGGACAAAGGAGTTGAATAGATATTTCTCCAAAGAAGATATACCAATGGCCAATAAGCACATGGAAAGATGCTCAACATCATTAGTCATGAGGGAAATGCAAATCAAAAGCATGATGAGATATCACTTCATATCCAGCACGATAGCTATAATCAAAACCACTAAAAAAAGTGTTATCGAGTATGTGTAAAAATTGGAACCCCTCATATACTGCTGGTGGGATTGTAAAATGGTGCAGCCACTGTGGAAAACAGTTTGGCAGGTCCTTAAAAAGTTAAACATAGAGTTACCATATGATCCAGGAATTCAACTGTTAGGTATATATTTAAGAGAACTGAAAACATATGTCCATACAAAAACTTATACATGAATATTCATAGCAGCATTTTTCATAATAGCCAAAAAATGAAAACAATCCAAATTCCTGTCAACTGATGAAAAAGTACTATATCCATACAATGAACTATCATTTAGCCCCCAAAAAAGGGAGTGAAGTACTAATACATATTACATGTGGGTGAACTTTGAAAATATTATGCAAGTTCTGGCTGCTATACCAAAATGCCATAGACTGGGTGGCTTAAGCATCATTCATTTCTCATAGTTCTGGAGTCCAATATCAGGATGTCAGCATGGTCGGGTTTCAGTGAGAGTTCTCTTCCTGGTTTACAGATAGCAATCTACTCATTGTACCCTCACGTGGCAAAGGGAGAGGGAGAGAGGGGGAGAGAGAGAGAGAGAGAGAGGAGAGAGAGAGAGAGAGAGAGAGAGAGAGAGAGAGAGAGAGAGAGAGAGAGAGAACTAGCGCTCCTTCTCTTTTTAGAAGGGCACTAATCCCATCATGGGAGCTCCACCCTCATAAACTAATTACCTCTCAAAGGCTCCACCTCCTAATACCATCCCAGTAGGGATTAGGAATTCAACATATGAATTTTGAGTGGACACAAAACTAAGTGAAGTCCATAAAACTAAGGGAAGGAAGCCAGTCACAAAGGGCCATACATTGTATGATTCCATTTATATGAAAGGTCCAGAATAGGCAAATCAATAGAGACAGAAAGCAAATTCATGGTTTCCAGGGGCTGGGGGTGGAAGAAATAGAGAGTAACTACTTAATGGGTGTCTCTGGGGAATGATAAAAATGTTTTGAAGGTAGATGGTTGCACAATTTGTAAATAAACTTAAACCACTGAATTGCATTCTTTTTTTTTTTGAATTGCATTCTTTAAAGGGGTAAAATTTTTATGGTATGTGAAGTATACCTCAATAAAAAATGCTTTTTCCAAAACTCACTCCTCTCCTGAAGTCCACTCTGACCTCATATGCCCTTGGAAGACATCTTTCCCACCCCTTTTGTCTGAAAATTGAGCCCACCAGGAACAAATTCCCTCAAGTACCTCTCTTCACCTTCAGCCTTATCCCTGGGTTCACACAGTCTCTTCCCAGCTGCAAGACAAAGCGCTGATCATCCCCAAGCAATGTGATCATCCCCACATTTACCTCTGCTTGAAGCCAGTCCCTCCCTCCTTATCAGGGAACCACTCCCCACTCTCTATCAGTCCTGCCCTCCTACTGGGGCCTTCCTCTCACTACGCAAATACATACAATCAGGGTTCCCCATCTTACAAAAAGCAGATGAACTTACAAACACACAAGGATCCTCCCTGTGCCTGCCTCCCTAGCAAACTTCCTGTCTTTCTTAAGGATACCCAAATGTGATCCCCTCACCTACCCCCACAACCTCACTCCCACTCTCCCCAACCTCACAGCACACAGCAGCTGCCACCCACACTCCACCAAGACTGCTTCCACAAAGACCCAGCAACTAACAGACAACCAGTGGGTCCTTCCAGGCTTCATCCTACTTTATTTTTTTCTGCATTAGACACTATTGACCATCCTGCACCTTCTGAAATTTCCTTCCCTCCCATCTCTATCTTAACTTTTCTGATATTAATTAACATAATAGGTCATCGATTAAGCATCTGCTAATACCAGGCGCTGTATGTCTACAATCCTCTTGGTTAATCCGAATGATGCTGTGGAATAAGGGTCGTCTCTATTTTTCTTATTGGCTCCAGAGCTAGTAGATTCATTATACTGAGGCCCAGAACAAAATAATTGACTCACCTCCAGCTCTAGATGGCTCTATCAGTGCTCTATCAGCTCTATCCATGCTACCACTCTTGCTTGCAATTCATCCTATTCCTCTGGCTGCTGCTCCTTAATCCCTTTTAGTCATTTTGCCACCAGACTTATCTCACCTCTAATAAATTCTTCACCCTCCTGCTAGGTCATTATATAATGATAAAGGGATCAATTCATCAAAATGATACAATTGTAAATATATGTGCAGCCAACATTGGAGCACCTAAATATATTAAGCAAATACAATACTAACACAAAAAAATACAATACTAACACACCTGAAGGGAGAAATAGACAAGAATACAATAATATTAGGGGACTTCAATATCTCACTTTCAACAATGGATAGATCATCCACTCAAAAGCAACAAGAAAATGTTGGATTTGAACTACACTTTAGACCAAATAGACCTAACAGACACATATAGAACATTCCATCCAGTGGCAGAAGAATACATGTTTTTCTCAAGCAGATCTGGAACATTCTCCAAGATAGTTCATATGGTAGGTTACAAAAAAGTCTTAACAAATTAAGAAGACTGAAATCATGTCCAAGTATCTTCTCCAACCACAATGGTATGAAACTAGAAATCAATAACCCGAGGAAAACTGTAAACTTTGTAAATATGTGAAATTAAACAACACACTCCTTGAACAACCAATGGCTCCAAGAAGAAATTAAAAGGGAAATTTTAAAATACCTTGAAACAAATGAAAATGGAAACACAGCATACCAAAACTTACAGGTGTAGAAAAGCAGTTCAAGAGGGAAGTTTATAGCAATAAACACCTACATTAAAAAAAATCATAAACAACCTAACTTTATACCTTCAGGAACTAAAAATAGAAGAACAAACTAAGCCCAAAGTTAGCAGAAGGAAGGAAATACAAATATCAGTGAAGAAATAAATGAAATAGAGACCAGAAAACCAATAGAAAAACCAACAAAACTAAGACCTGGTTTTTTGAAAAGATAAACAAAACTGACAAACCTTTAGTTCAGGAAACTCAGTGAAAAAGAGAGAGAATTCAAACAAACAAAATCATGAATAAAAGAGTAAACATTACAACTGACACCATATAGGTACAAAAGATCATGAGAGGGACTTCCCTGGTGGTGCAGTGGTTAACAATCCGCCTGCCAATGCAGGGGACATGGGTCCAAGCCCTGGTCCGGGAAGATCCCACATGCCACGGAGCAACTAAGCCTGTGCGCCACAACTACTGAGCCTGCACTGTACAGCCCACGAGACACAACTACTGAGCCTGTGCTCTAGAGCCCGCGAGCCACAACAACTGAAGCCTGCGCGCCTAGAGCCCGTGCTCCTCAACAAGAGAAGCCACTGCAATGAGAAGCCTGCGCACCACGATGAAGAGTAGCCCCTGCTTGTGCCCATGCACAGCAATGAAGACCCAACACAGCCAAAAATAAATAAATAAATTTATTTTTTAAAAACAGATCATGAGAGACTACTATGAACAATTGTAAGTCAATAAACTGAACAACCTAGAAAAAATGGATAAATTCCTAAAAACAAAAAACCTACCAAGACTGAATCATGAAGAAATATAAAATCTGAACAGACCAATGAGTGAGACAATTGAATCAGTAGTCAAAAACAACAACAAAAAGCCCAGAACAGATGTTTTCCATGGTGAATTCTATCAAACATTTAAAGAAGAATTAACACCAGTTCTTCTCAAACTCTTCCAAAAAACTGAAGAGGAAAGAACACTCCTAAATTTATTTTACAAGGCCACCATTACCCTGATAACAAGCCATTTAAGGACACTATAAGAAAAGAAAACTACAGGCCAATATTCCTGATTAACATAGATGCAAAAGTTCTCAAAAAAATATTAACAAACTGAATTCAACAACACATTAAAAGAATCTCACACCATGTTCAAGTGGGATTTATTTGAGGAATGCAAAGATGGTTTAACATCTGTAACTCAATCAATGTGATACACCACATTAACAAAATGAAAGGTTAAAAACCATATGATCATCTCAATATATGCAGAAAAAGCTTTTGACAAAATACAGCATCCTTTCATGATAAAAACTTCAAATTAGATATAGAAGGATGCCATACCTCAACATAATAAAGGCCTTTTATGACAAGTCCACAACTAACATCATACTCAATACCTCCTAGCACTGGAAGACCTATACAGAGCAATTAGTCAAGAAAAAAAATAATGAAAGGCTCTAAATTGGAAAAGAACAAGTAAAATTGTCTCTGTTTGTAGATGATATGATCTTATATTTAAAAAATCCTAAAGACTCCACCAAAAAACTATTATAACTTATAAAGGAATTCAGTAAAGTTGCAGGATACAACATCAACATACAAAAATTAGTTGCATTTCTGTACACCAACGAAGAATTATCTGAAAAAGAAATAAAGAAAACAATTCCATTCAATAAAATACTTAGGAATAAATTTAACCAAGGAGGTGAAAGATCTGTACACTAAAAACTGTATCACTTTGGTGAAAGAAATTGAAGAAGATACAAATGGAAAGATATCCTGTGATCACGGACTGGAAGAATTAATATTGTTAAAATGTCTATTTAAAAAAAATTTTTAATAAAAAATTAAAACAAATAAAATGTCCATACTACCCAAAGCCATCTACAGATTCAGTGTAATACCTATGAAAATTCCAATAGTGTTTTTCACATAAATAGAAAAAAAAAAATTCTAAAATTTGTATGGAATGACAAAAGACCCCAAATGTCCAAACCAATCCTGAGAAAGAAGAACAAAGCTGGAGGTATCACACTTCCTGACTTCAAACTATATTACAAAGTTATAGTAATCAAAACAGTATGGTGCTGGCATTAAAAACAGACCAGTGGAACAGAATCTAGAGCCTGGAAATAAATCCTCAGATATATGATCAACTAATACTTGAAAAGGGAGCCAAGAATACTCAATAGGGTAAGAATAATTTCTTCAAAAGATGGTGCGGGAAAAAACAGGATAATCACACGCAGAATTTTATATAGTAGTAGGTTTACATTATAAATTTGTGTGTTTTCAGAGAGTAACTCTCTTCTCAGGGCTTCTACTCCGAAGCTATCATAAGTTATGTGTGCTATAATCTCTGTAGTCTCATTATCATTCTATAAAGAGTTATTTTGAAATCCCAAAGTTTTCTTGAGCCTATGTGGAAACATAACTAGAATTAAGTACACACTTCGTTGCTTGTTTTGCAATAATGTTTAAATTTTTTTAACTATTTTCTAAATTTTAAATTTTATCTCAAACTGTTATTATTTAGAATAATATTTTATTTTAAAATAAAAGAATGTTTATTTATAATACTTTTATTATATTTACAGATGGGTTGTTAGCTCTAAGAAAAGATTATAAGACTCAATTTCTAACCACATTAGCCATATTGTCTACATTTAAAGATGATGAAGAAAATGAAACTGACATATCAGAAGGTTCTTTGAGTCACTTGTTTCATGTAAAACATGTTATTTATGCTAACTGGTAATGAGTTTATTATTGCTATTTTTAAATGAATTAATAAATGTTTTTAAATCCCCAGCTTTAATTTCTAACATGGTAAATATAGAGAGCTACAATCTACATAAACAAACGTTCTTTGGGGTCATCAATAATTTTTAAGGGGACTTCCCTGGTGGCGCAGTGGTTAAGAATCTGCCTGCCAATGCAGGAGACATGGGTTCTATCCCTGGGCCGGGAAGACCCCACATGCCACGGAGCAACTAACCCTGTGCACCACAACTACTGAGCCCACCTGCTGCAACTACTGAAGCCTGCACTCTGCAACAGGAGAAGCCACCACAATGAGAAGCCCACACACCCAATGAAGAGTAGCCCCTGCTCGCCGCAACTAGAGAAAGCCCACACACAGCAATGAAGACCTAACACAGCCAAAATAATAATAATAATAATTTTTAAGAATGTAAACGCACCTTTTAACAATGTAAAATCATCAGTGCTTGAGAAGGGCTGATTTAGAGGACAGATAGAAGAGTGTGAGTCAGCAAAGAGGACTGAGAGGGAGGCTGGTGATTAGGAGGAAAACCAGGGGAGTGTAGCATCACAGAAATCAGAAGAGTGCTTCAAATAAGAGAGTATTAAATAAATGGGTTCAAGGTGGTCCCTATATCTTGGCCCCTATATTATTTATTTCTACACAGTACACTGGGAGGGTTGGCTCAAAGCCCACCAGCACCAAGCTCAAATTCTCATACATCCAATTGCTTTAAATATAGCCCCCGTAAGCTTATTTTTAGCCATTTGAAGCCTGCCTGCTTTGCATATCCTGAAAAACCTCACCCAACATCTGCTAGCAATAGATTTTGAAAACCTTGTGTCTATAAAAGACTCCAAAGTGGTGCCGCCCTTCTGAGGCTTTGATGCAGACACACACTGTGCTAATGAGCAACATTACCTAGAATCATAAACTCCTACCCGCACCGTGTTTGACGCCCTTCTCTCCCTACGAGTTCCCTCGCCCTTTTTCCCTTCTGGTGGCAGCCCACACCTCTGTCCCGGGAAGGTCTCCTGCTGGGAGGGACTTCCCCTCTCTAGCAACTTGTCAAAGTTCCGCCCGCAAAAGCTCATTGTGTGCTACTGCCATCTACTGGTCACGCTTTTCCCTTTACTTGCCCAAATTGTCCTCAAACCCACTACAATGGGCACCCTCATAAACCACTGGGTTATAGGGTAAGATAATGACAGGAAAGGGGCCATTGAATCTACGCCATGGAAAATGTTATGCTCTTGACGAGTTTCAGCAGGTGTAGAAGTCATATGGGAGTGGGTTGAAGGGTGAGTTGTGGTATCCCAAATACATGAACAACTCTTAGAAACCAAAAAGAAAAAGACACATATTCCCACAGAAAAATGGGTAAAGACTATAAACAAGGCAGTTCACAAAAGAAACTCTATACATGACCAGTAACTGTATGAAAATGTGCTCCATCCACTAGCACTCAGACAAAGGCAAGTGAAAATTATGAGATACAATTTTTTGTTGTTGTTTTTTCTGCGGTACGTGGGCCTCTCACTGTTGTGGCCTCTCCCGTTGCGGAGCACAGGCTCCGGACGCGCAGGCTCAGCGGCCATGGCTCACGGGACCAGCCGCTCCGCGGCACGTGGGATCTTCCTGGACCAGGGCACGAACCCGTGTCCCCTGCATCGGCAGGCGGACTCTCAACCACTGCGCCACCAGGGAAGCCCTGAGATACAATTTTTAACCTATGTCACTGGCAAATTTGTAAAATTTGGTATCAGGGGTTGGTGAGATCATGGGGAAACAGGTATGCTCTTATATGGCTGATGGGAGTGTGAAAAGGACAGTCAATTTCAAGGGTGATTTGACAGTATCTATAATAATGTTAGATGTGCTTACCTGGGACCCAGAAGTTACACTATCCAGGGTTTACCACAGAGAAACACTCACAATCCCCCACAAACAAACAAGCACGTGCAGGACGCCCCCTGAAGCATTGCTTATTAGCAATAAAAACTGGAAACAACAGAAAAATGGCTAAATATGCCATGGTACATGCATACTCTAGAACAATGTCATGATTAGGAGCACAGACTCTGGAGCCACATGCCTGATTTTATATCCTGACATCATCACTTACTGAGCAAGCATAACCTCAAGCAAATTACTTAGTTGTTTTCTGCCTCAATTTCCTCATTAAAATGGAGACAATAATACCTACTCCCCAGCGTCATTGAAAGCCCTAAATAGGTAACGCCATGTAAAACAATTAGAATAGCGCTTAGGACATGGTCAGCACACAATAAATATTAGCAATCATTATTGGCATCAGCAGTTTAAAGAATGTGAGTTTACAGGAAATAACATAATTTATATACATTAACAAAGACCTCTGAAACACAGAGAGAAAAAAGGAACAGGCTGCCAATATAGAGTGCTATCTTTTATGTAAAACAAACACACACACGCGTGCACACAAATAATACTACACGTTTTCTCCAAGGATACACGCACATGTAAATATGTAGGAAAGGGGCTGGAAGGATACAAAGGAATGGATAAACCTTGGTTACTTCTGGTCAGGGGAGGGGACCAGGATGGGGAGAATGGTCAAAGTGGGTTTTAGCCTTATCTCTATGCTTAATAATATATTCCTGTTGGTATATATAAAGTTCATTTTTTAACAACAGTGAATGGCAGAGGAAGAAACAGAAACAGCAAATATAAATTAGACTTTAGAAAAGTTTGCTAAGAAAAGGGTAGAAAAATCGCAGGATCTGGAGAGGATTATGGGGTCAAGAGAGGATTTCATGAGTTTTACTTCTGTTGTCTTATAATGGAGGTGTTAAAGGATGTTTGTGTGCTGATGGAAATGAGCCAGTAGATGGCAATAGGGGTAGACAGTTTCCAGAGCGGGTAAGCGATGGTATTCAGGGCATATGTGAGCAGATGGCCATGGGCAGAGTAGGGACCTTCCTTCTGCTGTGAGCTGAGGGGAAGGGAAGTCAGTCCCAGTGATGGAAGGTGAGAAAATAAGTGGGTTCCTCCCTGAAGATCTGCTCCTCTCACTAATTCCCAGTAAATAAAGTGGAGTCATCCACTGAGAGAAGGCAGAAGGAAGGAGTGTGTAAGGTTGGAATGGAGAGAAGAAGATGTAGAGCATTTGTCTTTGTACTCAAAAGGGTTGAATGTCCATTTGCAGTTTGTGGTCATCAGTTAAATGAAAATAAACTCTTCCCACTATGGTGCTCCAAGTAATGCCTCCATACTTTTGCTACGGAACTCATCAAATGGTGCTCTAATTATTTATACACACATCCATCTCAGACTCATTTCACAATAACACGTAAGATTGCAGAGCCCCTACACAGGCCAAGCATTTTACATACAATATTCCACTCAGTCATCCCAGTAACCCCATAGGGTCACTATTTTGATGTCCGCTTTTCAAATGAGGAAGTAGGTCTAAAGGAACAGGTGATTTGCTCAAAGCCATCATCTGGTATAATCAAAAACTCTCCATAACATGGAAAACTCTCCTAACCTTCTGCATACTACATTCTCCAGTGACATTCAAGGAAACCTTAAGAACTGAGTGTGAAACACAACACCAGACTGGTTTGCTCGCAGAAGTACATCTTCTTACCTAACTAAATGGCCAAAAGGAAAGAAACAGAACCAGCTGGCGATAATGTCAAATACTTAAGTGTTCTAAAAGCAATCTAGAGTCCTACTGGGCCCAAGAAGTTCGTAAAATGTCTCTGCCTTGCTTTACCTGGCTCCAAACTTAGATAAATCCATGCAGGACTTAATTCCTGAATCCTGCATGATAATTTCAGAGTCCTCACCTAATTAGGATATGACCAAAAACGCCGCAGATCAGTAGACGGTTATATCAAGAATACCTTTTTTTTTTTGGCCATGCCACGTGGCTTTCGGGATCTTAATTCCCCGACCAGGGCTCGAACCCAGGCCCTCAGCAGTGAAAGCGTGGAGTCTGAACCACTGGAGAGCCTGGGAATTCCCTAACGTTTTAAAGATATACTTCTGCTCGTGTATTATTATTAAGTTAAGGACCACAGTGCAGTGATTAGCATGCTCACTGAATGATTTATGGGCAGGAGGTAAAGCTGATCCTTCCCAGAAATCCTGTTTTTGCTAATTCTGTCACTGCAGTTGGAGGGTATTTCGTGAACAGAGCTGTAGATAATAGCTTTTTGCAGTTAATTTTTTTTCTAGTCATCTTCACTACCAATTTTGGCATCATCATATACCCCGTAAGAAATGTAGTTCATTTATATAAATAAATTAAAAGCCCAGCAATGTGATGGACAGGTTTTGGCTCTACTGCTTTTAGTGACGGTGTCTTATAACTCTGAACATGCATCAGGTTTTTAAAAGTCAGATTATGGAATATGAAGAAGAATGTATATATACACACATACATATAATTGAATCACTTTGCTGTACAGGAGAAATTAACACAACATTGTAAATCAACTATACTTCAATTAAAAAAAGTTTTTTCAAAGAACTAAAAGTCAGATTATGGATTTCTAGACTTAAAAAGGCATTAGGGGACTTCCCTGGTGGCACAGTGGTTAAGAATCCGCCTGCCAACGCAGGGGACACGGGTTCAATCCCTGGTCTGGGAAGATCCCACATGCCGAGGAGCAACTAAGCCCATGTGCCACAACTACTGAGCCTGCACTCTAGAGCCCACAAGCCACAACTACTGAGTCCGTGAGCCACAACTACTGAAACCCACACACCTAGAGCCCGTGCTCCTCAACAAGAGACGTCACCACAATGAGAAGGCTGCATGCAGCAACAAAGACTCAACGCAGGCCAAAGAAAGTAGGGAAAAAAAAGGCATTAGGTCAGAAAACCCAGATAGAACATTCCAACTAAAATAGTAATGAAGACCATACAAATACAGAAGCACCCAATAATTCTATAAATATAAGACCAACAGACACATACGTAAGGCCAGAATCTTGTAATAATCTTAGGTCTACTATTGCCAGCTAGTATTATTACATTAATCATGCATTTTTATGTTCTGTATTTCTAGTCCTTGGACATCTGGGGCCTAGTTGACCCTGGAGAGACTGCTCCTCCCAGGGCTAGCCAGTTCCTAGATTCCTAGACTTTTCTGGGAGTGCACTTTTCATATGCAAACCAATCAATCCAGAATGCATAACCCCACCTGCCACCTTTCTGAAGCTCTTAAACTCAGGGCCACGTCACCTTTCCTAATCAGGTATCAGACAACTAGAGAGAGCCCCTATGTCCCAGGGCCCACTAAAATTATCCAAACTTAGCCGATCCTGTTTACCTTGCCTCGCCTTCCTTCCCAGAAATCAGAATAATGGCTCTTACCCCTGTCCTCCCCTCACTCCCACTGCCTCCTGACCTGCTCTGGTGCTTTCCCAGGTATCTCTGCATGAATGCTCTGTCTCCTGCTTCAAAGAATCTGTGAGAATAAAGACTCCTTCCTTCATGGCAGTCATTTCCAAGTCCGTATGTCTTCCCATACATTATTGAAACAAATCCCAGGTGCATTTTAGAGCAATTGTCGATGCTGGCCTGGGAGAGGTCATGTCTCTTTTAACCCACAGAGGTGAGAAACTTCTGGAAAGAGACTGTGCGGGAAAGGCCAGACAGGTAAGAGGGGTGCCACCTTACCAAGGGGGGGAGGGTTGGGGGGAGGGATAGATGGACAGTTTGGGAGTGACATGTACACACTGCTATATTTAAGATAGATAACCGACGAGGTCCTACTGTATAGCACAGGGATCTGCTCAATATACTATAATAACCTGCATGAGAAAAGAATTTGGAAAACAATAGATACATGTATATGTATAACTGAATCACTTTGCTGTACACCTGAAACTAACACAATCCACTTTATTCCAATATAAAATAAATATATTTTTTTAAAAAGAGAAATGCCACCTCAACCAACGCTGGCCTGGCAGCCAATACCAGGCTGCCTGGGGCAAGGTGTTCACAAATCTAAGTCAAAATGAGAAGAATAAGGACAATACATATAATTTTTCATAAAGCTTAATTTATGCATATGTTTAAATTCGAGAGTTATTTTTCTCTTTATTAGTTTTAGTGCAAAAATGTTCTTCATTTTGTAAGATGAAACTACAGAGTTATGCTGGGCTTTTTTTTTTTTTTTTGGTGTTCTTCATTTTGTAAGATGATACTACAGAGTTATGCTGGGCTTTTTTTTTTTTTTTTGGTTTTTATATTGGCAACATAAAAATTTGGCAGCCATTAAGTTGTTCCCCAAAATTGTTTTTGAAATTTAACAGAAGAGTGAAAGCCAAAGTCTGCAACTTCGGCACCAGAAAATGGGAATTGGACAAGAAGTTAGTGTTTGAATCAATCTTCAAACTCTAAGCCTAATAAAGATTCAACTGGTACACACAGTCGGGGAATGAGGCCAAAGACTGTTCACATACACTCATCTGCTAAAAACATGAATTCTGAAGGGACCTCACCTGAATTGAAGATAGATACCAAGGAAAAAATATCAAGCTTATGAAAAATTATTGCAGAACAAGGAATAAGAGATACGACCTCCTGGGGGGAGGGAGGGGGAGTTGAAGAAACTCTTTTTGGCACCTTCAGTGGAGGACAGGAAGATATCTCTCAAATATAAACAGACAGAAAACACTACAGAATAGACTCTATCACACCGAGCCCTGATGTTAACAGTATGTTAAGAAACAGAAAATACTTGCCAAGAGATGGCCTGGCACTCACAGCAAGGCCTGAGCGATCTCTTGTCAAATGTAAATTTCACAGAGCATCAGTATCAGAGAAGGCCACTCGGTGACCACGATGCATCAAAATAAAGACGAGGTCCCTCCAGAAAATCACACCTGATAAAATATGAACGTTGTCCAAGTCACAAAATACCAAACAAAATCCCCCATCCGAATTAATACATTTAAATCTGCTTATTTAATTAATACATTAAATCTGCAGTGCCCACTGCTTATTTACCAACCAGAGCTTCAGTCTAATCTGCCCTTAGAGATAAGAGTTATTGAGATACCTAATCACAGAAGTGTCACCCCCTTATGACAGCACCCAGTCCAGAGGGTATGCTCGCTTCCTTGGGCCCTCACCAAAACACCACACCAAAGCCCAAATCTCTCTCCAATGCCCTCCTACAGATGCCCCATGGTTCCCTATGGTGTGTGGTCTCTCTCATTGCAGCAAGTAATAAACCCAACTCATTCAATTCTCATTAAAGTCAGAAATCAAACAGGGAACCCTAAAAATAACCACCATTATTCAACATAGTTCTAGGAGTCCAAGCAAGGTAATCAGACCAGGAAGAGAAATAATAAACAAAGGCATTAGAAAAAAGGTATAAAATTAATATTAGATAATTAAACTGTCCCAAAAGAATGAATTGAAAACTATTAGAACGTGAACTGAGTTCAATAAAGCAATCTGTTATAAATTAATTTAAAACTCAAGAGTCATCCAGAATGTAAACTACTAAACATCTCGGAATAAATGTAACAAAAAATTTCAGAGGAATAAAGCAAAGTTTCAGGAGAAAATGTCAAGACATGATATAAACTGGGGTAGAAAGACTTACCATCTTAAAAATAAGTATTTCTTATAATTCAATATATAAATTGAATATAATTGTGGTAAAAATCATATCAGGTTTCTGCCACTGAAAATATCTTTCATGGAAAATGCAGTTGGGGGCTTCCCTCGTGGCGCAGTGGTTGAGAGTCCGCCTGCCGATGCAGGGGACGCGGGTTCGTGCCCCAGTCCAGGAGGATCCCACATGTCGCGGAGCGGCTGGGCCCGTGAGCCGTGGCTGCTGGGCCTGCGCGCCCGGAGCCTGTGCTCCACGGCGGGAGAGGCCACAGCAGTGAGAGGCCCGTGTACCGCAAAAAAAAAAAAAAAAAAAAAAAAAAAGAAAATGCAGTTGAATGGTGGAAAAATATGAAGAAAATTAAGATATGAAAAAGTTACAGTACAGCAGAGGGAAAAAAGCCAATATTTTATAATAATCAGAAATGGAGTATAATCTATAAAAAATTTTTAATCACTGTGTTGTACGCCTGAAACTAATATAATATTGTAAATCAACTACACCTCAGTTTAAAAAAAGTTACGGTAACTAAAGTAGCATTGAATCACTGCGAATCACTACGAAATTAGTAAGGCCAACCAATGAAACAGAGCAGGAAGACAAAAACCATGCAGACGTATATAAGAAGTTGAGTATATAAAAAACAAGCGAAGAAATACTAATTATTCAATCAATGCCATTAGGAAAACTGGCTATTTGGAGAATTAAGTTATACCTTACTTCAAGTCATAGACAAAAAATTAATTGTCAGATTTAAATGTAAATAAACACAAAACCCAAAAAGGTTTTAAAAGAAAATACAATAAATCTTGAACGTTAAAAAAAAAAATGTCAGAAAAGATGAACTGACTGAACTACGTAAAATTTAAATTTGGATGTCAAAAAATAAAGGTCAAAAAAATTAGGTGCAAACTAGGAAAAAACGTGTAACAAGTGGTTTTTAAATGTATCCATTTTAATATATGATTTTTTACATATCAGTGTTTAAAATATGAATACGTTAATAGGAAAGTCTGCAAAACGCAGGATAACACTTGTCACCTATAAACTTGAGAAATATCTATAGGAACTATAATACCCAGTGATGTCAGGGATGCTGAAAAAGAGGATTTCTCACTCACTTTCGGTAGGAGTATAAAGGCTGTATAATACACAAAATGCTATCAGTGGTTATTTCTAGCTAATAAGATTATCAGTGATTTCTTTTGTTTTTAATTGCATATCAGAGTAATCACAATAAACATCGTACTTTGTCATGTTATTCCTAAAAAACAGAACAAAATAAAAAGTGAATTCAATTAGTTTCTCAAAGTTATTATTCCTAAATTCAGCTTGTTAGTCACTGCCCTCCTAATACCATCCCTACCACTCCCAAATCACTGGTCTGGAAAACAAATTTTCTACTCTTCATTAAAAAAATATATAAATATATTTACACATATAAACACATATATGTGCGAGTACACACACACGAAAGCGTTTCCTTTATATGAACAGGATTGTGAGACAGAAAGATCAGACTTAGGCAGTACACAGAGCACTCAAGGATACTGTGCTGTTGCAAGTGCGATTCTAAATGAATTTCAAAGCTCCCACAAAACAACAGAATTTAGTGACATGAATACGATTCTGGGATACAAGGCCCTGGAACTTCTTTGCCAGATTTCATTTGATCCAGCAGTTTTGACAACAGCCAGGGATAATATAACATCAAAAGCATGAGCAACAAAAGAAAAGACAGATAAATTGGACTTAAAATTAAAAGCTTCTGTGTGTGCGTCAAAGGACACTATCAAAAATGAATAGGCACCCACAGAATGAGAGAAAATATTTGCAAACCTTTTATCTGATAAGGGGCTAGTATCTAGAGTATATAAAGTACTCCTAAAACTCAATGACAAAAAGACAAACAACTCAATTTAAAAATGGGCAAAGGATTTGAATAGACATTTCTCCAAGGCTATACAAATGACCAATAAGCACATGAAAAGATGTTCAAGGTCATTATTCATTAGGGAAATGCAAATCAAAACCACAATGGCATACCATTTTATACCCACTAGGATGGCTATAATCAGCAAAAAACAGGCATTGTGCAGGACATGCAGAAACTGAAGCCCTTACATGCTTTTGGTGGGAATGTAAAATGGTGCAGCCATTGTGGAAAACAGTTCGGCAGTTCCTCAAAAAGTTACACATAGAATTACCATATGACTTAACTATCCCACTCCTAGGTATACACCCAAGAGAACCAACAACATATGTTCAAACACAAAAGAATATTCATACCAGTATTATTCATAATTGCCAAAAAGTGGAAACAACCCAAGTATCAATCAACTTGTGAATGGATAAACGAAATGTGGTCTATACAATGGAATACTGTTCGGAATGAAGTGCCGATCCATGCTACAATGTGGATGAACCGTGCAAACACTACACTAAGTGAAAGAAGCCAGACACAAAAGGCCATACTGTATGATTCCATTTATGTGAAGTGTCCAAAACAGGTAAATCCATGGAGACAGAAGGTTGGTTGGTTGCCACAGGCTGGGATGATGGAGGATTGGGAAGTGACAGCTTAAGAGATACAGGATTTCTTTTTGGAGTGATGCAAATGCTCTGGGATTAGTAGTGATGATTGCATAAGACTGTAAATGTACTAAAAGCTATTGAATTGTAGACTTTAAAATGGTGAAAATGAGAATTTTATTACATGAATTTTACCTCTATACAACAAACAAACAAACAAAGAACAACCAGGGATAGCACAGCTTTCTTTCAGAGCCTTTAGTGGAAATGGGAGAAGGAGATTAAGGCCTGGCCCAATGACAGCCCCAGGCAGGTGACTGCAGGTAACACAGCTTGTGAAAACAAAGCCAGGGCTATAAGCTGAGCTTCCTGACTCCTAGCCCAGAATTCTTTCCACAAGGGAGCTGCCTTGGAATCAGGGCCCAGGCAAGCTGTCTGTATGTCTCAAAAGCAAGCCCCAAGCCACCTTCAAGACCAGGTGTTTTCCCTTCAAGGCACTATTTGTTTGCAGCTCTTGGCCTAAGTTACCAGCCTTGGCCATGGGCTGCAACCAACCCAACTCAAGTGTCCCTCAAAACACGTGCCAGTGTTTTTACTGACTCCCTCATTATTTGCTTGTAGTTCATGATTTACATCAAGTGGGAAAATCACATTGTCATCACATTGCTCTAATCTTAGAAAAGCATGTCATTCATACTGTCAGGGTTGGCCTCTGTCCCAGTGATATTTGAAGCCATGTCTTGTGTTGAAAAAAATGATGGACAGAATATCAGCAGTGTAGGGCACATCCATAAAGACAGATCAAAGGTCTCTTTCATAAATGGCTTCAAAGAATACATTGCAAAGCGGAAACAAAAAAAGTAGATTCTCAGAACCTACTCAGAACTATTTTTACAATGGTTAGTTCTTCGGAGATAAAATGAGAAAAGAATAATTAATGCACAAAGCAATTCAGTACCTCACAATGATTAAGATGCTCTTTAGTCACATAGACCTGGGTTCAGATACTGCCTCTGGTTTTTAGTTAGCAAGTTGCTTTGCAAGTTTCTTTTACCTTCAGATATTCCTTTTACAAAATATGGATAACAGTAGTACCTGCCTAATAGAGTTGCCTTAGCATAAATAAGATAAGATACCAAGGGGGAAAGGTGGGGTGGTGGGATGAATTGAGAGATTGGGATTGACGTATATACACTATTGATACTACGTATAAAATGGATAACTAATGAGAACCTACCGTATAGCACAGGTAACTCTACTCAGTGCTCTGTGGTGACCTAAATGGGAGGGAAATCCAAAAAAGTGGGGATATATGTATACGTATAGCTGATTCACTTTGCTGTACAGTAGAAACTAACACAACATTGTAAAGCACCTATACTCCAATACAAATTTTTTAAAAAGAGAGGATATATGTATATGTATAAATGATTCACTTTGCTGTACACCTGAAACTAACACAACATTGTAAATCAACTATACTGCAATAAAATTTTTTTTAAATATAATGCATATAAAGCATTTAACACAGCAGGGCATACCCCATAGAATATATAAAGTTTAATGGGATATGAAATATTTTGCCTACAAAACTAAATTGTACTTTTAAGTTCACTAACTATTTCTGCAGTGGAACTGAGTCATAGAATGGTGTCTTGCAAGAAGAAATAAGGGACTGAGTCAGGAAACCTTGGTTCAAATCCTAGTTCCAGCACTTACTAAATAACAAGACCTTGGAATAGGTCAGGAAATGTCACTACCTCTCAGTGTCCTTAGTTACAGAAAGGGAATAATGCCTATATCAGAAGGTTTGGGGACAAGTTTTAAAATAATATATACTACACATTCTAAAATACAGGATCTAGAACGTAAATGTACATCCTAGGGAGTAATCAAGATGGTGGAGTAGTAGAACGTGAAGCTCAGCTCTTCCCACAAATACATTCTAGGGTTATACAGTGCTACATAAATAACAAGGTTTTACTGGTGTAGGACTGCAGTGGGACTGGGCAGTGAGAGGGACAGTCCTAGTCGTGGGACTGTCACCTGAGTTCCACAGGGTGAAGCAACTGTCATTCTGGACATCGATTTCTCCACCTCTAAAGTGAGGTGATCATTAGGTTTCTTTCAAGGCCAGACATTCAATGGTAGTACACATGTGAATCCATGATGAATTTTGACTCTCCCTTCTTTCTCCAAGAAGTAGAGAGAAGCATTGTCACCAAAGGACCCATAAGAATACTTAGCTTGTCTTTACCAAGGGTGGGAAAATGCCCAGCCCGTGCCTGATTTCCATGGTCCACAAGTTGGTGAACCATGCAATGTTCAAGAGGTCATGTCATGGCCAGATGTTGTCACTGGAGGTCCAATAACAACAATTCTCCTCTCCACCCTCAAGCTACAAGGGAAGGAAAATGGAAGAGGCTGTTCAGCTGGTAGGAGTTTTCTTCCACTCAGGCCTTGGGCCCCAGGCTGGGTGAGTCTATCTCATCCCAACTGTAATTCTTCTCACTTCCTCTCACAATGAGATCATTGCAGATCAATTAATTGAGTTACAAATTTTCCAATCATCAAGAACTTGTTAAAATTTAACTGATTTTAGGAATATTATTCAGCCATGAAAAAGAAAGAAATCTTGTCACAGGCACCACGTGGGTGAACCCTGAGGACATGATGCTAAGTGAAATAAGCCAATCACAAAAAGACAAACTCTATGATTCCACTTACGTGAAGTACCTGGAAGAGTCAAATTCATAGCGACAGAAAGTAGAAGGCTGGTTGACAGGGGCTGGGGGGGATGGGAATAGGGAGTTAATGGTTTAATGGGCACAGAGTTTCAGTTTTGCAAGATTCAGAAGTTCTGGAGATTGGTTGCATGACAGTATGAATATATTTAACATGACTGGACTGTGCTCTCTAAAATGGTTGAGAAGGTAAATTTTATGCTATGTGTATTTCACCACAATTACCTTTTAAAATTTAACTAATTATATGATCATTTGGGAAATCAAGAGTAACCAATAATTATGGATCATCACGATTTCCTTCCCCTCCCCAAGTACCCCTCCTCCTTCGAACCCAGATGGGTCCTCGGTATTTTGGAATCCTGGACACACGAATGTTCATATTTGTTTCTCCCCTTTTGAGATGATGTGGCCTCTAAAATATCAAATTAATGCCCTTGTTAGGCTCCTAGCCAAATCTCTACCACACATCCCGCTAACTAGACATCTATTTTGCTGAACAGGCTAGTCTATTATCAAACAAGTATCTCTGGGGACAACTTGTGTATCAGTTACTCACATAAGAGATGGATGCCTTCAATCATTGGGGTTTCTCTCTAGCTAAGATTAACATGAGGAAGAGATGGTTTTTTTTTTTTTTTGATGTGGACCATTTTTAAAGTCTTTATTAAGTCTGTTACAATATTGCTTCTGTTTTATGTTTTGGTATTTTGGCCACGAGGCATGTGGGATCTTAGCTCCCTGACCAGGGATCGAACCTACACCTCCTGCTTTGGAAAGCGAAGTCTTAACCACTGGACCACCAGAGAAGTCCCAAGAAGAGATTTTTGAATGGGAGAAGGTGTGGTGGGGGTGGGGGGAGGAGAAGAGTGATTTCAGAACTCGTTGCTTTTGGAGAAAGAAAGATCTAGAAAAAGCATCATCATCAGGATGGTGTAGGAGTGGCATTGAACAGTAAGAGGGCAGCAGAATCACTAGGCATCTAGGGCCGGGAATTTAATCAACCTGGGGAGAAGGGATGGGGGCACGGAATGGAAGGGACTATCAGAAAACATTTTACAGACTCGGGGATTTTGTCAAGTTCAGCAGCCCTCTTGTAGAGTTCACTCACTGGCACCTGCCCTAGGGAAGTGGAGGATCACTCCCCAGACACTCTAGTCTATGCAGCTTGTTTGCTGCTGGGAAAAGAGCATGGGAACCCCTTTGGAAGGGATGCTCACGATCCAGTATCCCTGGCTGCACAGCTGGTTCTGGCTAAACTGTGTCCGAGGTGGAATGGAGGGAATTCCTAGGAAGAAGAGGGGAGGCTGAGGGACCCCTGGCCACCAGCAAGGAGAATTAGGCCAACCATGCTGCTCTCTATTCTAAGAGGCTCAGAGTCCTTCATGGGTGGTGATCAACTTAATCTCACTGCAGCCCAAGGTGAACGTCCCCAAGGACACAAAGGAAAAAGAGAGTAATGAGATAGCCTTCCTCATTCACATTCACTACACCGGCTCTTTCCTTTCACCACAATCTACCAACCCAGCCCAAGCCACACCCATTGCTTTCTGGTGCCAACCTGTTCACACCTGCAAATGCAAATGCAGGTGGTCAACCTCCCCTCATCTCCCACAAGCCACGTGGCGTCTGAGCTAAGGAAGCCTCCACCCTCCCTTCCCAAAGCCTTGCTAGGAGAACAGCAGGACCTCTAGAGCGACAGGTGGACAAAGCCACTTCTGACCATACAATAACGACACATGTAAGTACAGATTCAGGGAAGGAGGGAGGCTTGAGTCAGGGAACCCAGGATCCACTCACTCTAGTTCTCCTCCACCTCTCTCTGTTCCAGGACTTCAGATAGGAATGCCCTGGAATGCTGGTAGTTACCCTGCTCGTTAGCTGAAAACTAAGTAATGGTTACTCAATTCAGTCAAAGTGGTGGGTTCAACCATGCTTTTGGAAATAAGCATTACTATATACATAAATATAGATACAGATATAGATATAGATAGATACACAACCCCAAATTCCTTTTCTCTCTTGTATAGACATGAAATCTTCAAACACTGATGCTGGTAAACGTACCAATCCTGGTAAAAGCTCTTAGTCGTGAATGAAAAAAATCCTACAGGAACAGCCGTTATGTGATAAGGCAACATTGAAAATGAAAATCCAGGGAAGGCTGCCGAAAAACCAAGCCAGAATCACTCTGTTACTAGTAACTGGATACCTAAAGCAAATGTGGGTTTGCAGAGGCTACAACTGCCTGGGGTATTGGTTGGGCATTTCCTCTTCAAATCTCCCCCTCCACGTGCCCTAGGTCTACAATTTAGAATTTCTATTAAATTCAGAGAGCGTTCAAACAAGCAGCTCTGATGATCAAACATCCAAGCTTCTAAATGGGCAGGAAAAGAGATGTGTTATTCAACCCAGTGAAACTCTGCCTTTCAAACTTGAGTTTTAATTCACTGCCATCATTATAAAGGCGGTCACTTTCAACCTCTGCCCTCTGATCTGCCATTTTTTAGATGATTTCTTCCTTATCTCAAGGCATTTTTCTGCTTCCTTTAGGACATTAGAATTACCATCACAACTAGTTGAAGATGAGGGTATTACACAACCAGTATGCTATACAATCACTCATTGGGTGTGGCCCTCACCCAGTGTATTTCACATCACTCAGCTTTCAGTATAAGTCACATTATTAGGAACTTTTACTTTGATTGTCTGATCACTTGAAACAAAGTGACTTCTTGGATTAAGTTCTCCCAGTTGACTCACAGTGAAATATGGGTAGCAGGTACCTCCTTCCCATGTGCATAAATCAGAGGACAGAGCTGAGGGAGGAGGAATCAATTAAGTAATCAATTAAGTAGCTGTCATTTGAAAGTGACAGCAAATGGTTTGTCTCTCCTAGAACTGATCCTATAAAAGTCAAAAGCTGCAAAACACTGTGCCACATCCCGAAACAGTAACGTGTTCAAACCACTGTCACCAACCCTTAGTTGTTCTCTGATGAGTTCACTGTAAGCCTACACCCTAAATGCACTTATTGTCACTCGGTGGATAGGTACAGACCACGCCCAACTACTCTGGAAGACCCTTAAGAAGAAATCACATTGAACTTTTAATAGCTAACCTTCACCTCACCCAGAAAAGCGAGGCACACAATAGGTATTCAATAAATAATCAATCATTGATTTCTTGTCTTCACCAACGGGCATGGGAGATAAACAGCAAACAAGTGCTGAAACCTTTCACACTGTAATTTATCACTTAGAAATTAAGGCTGAGGGGAAAAAAATTGCACAAGTATGAAGGTCACCCTGATAAAGAAAAAAACACGTGGTATAAGAAGGCTTAAAATGCACACTGTACATATTTGCCAGAGATAAACATTTTCTGAAATTAGGTTTACCAAATTGGTCTCCTTTGTTTCCTCATTAACATAGTATAGGGGGGTCTAATCCATCTGTGACAGTCTATTCAAAATGTGAGGGGTTTTCCCTTTTCTTTTCTTTTCACCCTTTGAATATAATCCACGCAGTCCCCATCCCCAAAGCCCCTCCCAAATAGTGGCCGGGGGGAACGCTCTGGGAAACCCTTGCTGAGATACTTAGCGGAACTTTGTTCTCCACATGGGCTATTTAGGAGCGTCGCGGTTTCCTCGCGCGATGCCACTGTCTCTCGGGTTCTTCTCGCGGTGCGAACAGGAGTCAGGGTGCTGAGATAGATTCTCCCTTGCGGTCCGGGGAGGCGCTGACCATGGTCCTTGCCTATGAGCTTGGGCCGCGAGCGCGGAGGGCGCCGGAGGAGAAGCGCTGGGAAAGCTCGAGGGGCGCGGCGGGGAACAGCCGTCGAGGCCCCCGCCCCTCCCGACCCCCGGGGAGCCCGCCGGCCTGTACGCGAACCCTCCACTGCACGCTCGGAGCTGCATCGAAAAAGGGTGGGGCAGCCAGCCGCAGCTGCAATTGGAAGCCGCCCGGGAGGATTTAAGAAGAATGGAACCGCGGCCCATCCCCTCCCCCTCCAACCATGAGACACCACCGCCCCCCACCCCCAGCCGGAGATAGGCCCATCCTTTACCCCCACCCCCTCCTTCCCAGGCCCAGGGAGGCGCGGGCAGCCTTTGTGGGCACACAGCCGCCCACCAGCGAGCCCGAGCCCCTCGGCACCCTGCACGCAGGGCCGGGTAGGGTGGGGTGCGTATGCACATGCAGGGAAGCAATACTCGAGGCGGGGCAGGACGGTGGGCACGCTGGGATCCTCGGTTCTCCACCGAACTGGAAGGGGGCGAGGGAGGGGCGATCCCCACGCCCCATCCTCTGTCTCAAACACCGCCTCCCACCCGTACCAACCTGGTCATTGATGTTCTGCAGGGCTTCCTTGCCCGAGGCCCGCCGGATCTCCACCTTCCGGCCCGATTCAACAGATGGCTCCCCGCCGGCGCGCCGGCCCTGCCGGGAGTAGGGCGGCTGCGGGTCCGGGCCCAAGTGGGCGACGTCCCGCTGCTGAGCCACCACCTGCCCCGAGCCCCGGCCCACCGACAGCGAGTCGAAGTCGATGGTCTTGTTCTCCGAGGACCCTTCCACCGGGCAGAACATGCCACAGAATTTCTGCCGAGGCTTGGGGCTGCCTGAGCCCAGGTTTTTAAAAAAGGCAGGGACCTCTTCGTCCTCTGCCGCCTTCCCGGATTGCTTCCTCTCGGCCATGGCGTGGGGAGGCTTGGGGAGGGTCCTCTCCGTCCGTCAGTCCGTCTGCCGGTCCCTAAGTCGGCCTGTCTCTATGCACCAAGCCCCCGGCTGCTGCCGCGGCTGCCGCTCTCTGCCTCCCGCAAGGTGTACAGAAAGGAAGGAGGGCTGGCGAGCGAGCGACCCACCCCTCCCGGTCCCTCCTCCTGACCCCGCTTTCTCCCCTCCCTGCCCACGCCCCCCGCCGCCGCCGCGCGAGCTCTGGCGAGCAGCAAAGTTGGGTCTGGGAGGGTGGCCGCTGCGGCAGCGAGACCGGCGAGGCTGCCAGCTCCCGGCAGCTGCGGGAGGAGGGAGGCGCGGGCGGGGCGGGGGCGGGGCGGGGCTCCGGGGAGGGGAGCGCAGAGGCGGGGAGGCAGGGGAGACAGGGGAGGGCCGCGCAGCCGAGAGCCCCGCGCTCCGGAAGTGAAGCTGCCAGACCACCGGCTAATGGATGCGAGGCTGAGGGCCCGCTGACCGCTGTCGGCGCCAGGGTGAGTATGGGGCAGGGCACGCGGGGGCGAAGATCGTGGGGCGCAGTGCCTGGCCCCCGCGCCCCGCTCCCAGACCTGCCTGGCCCAGGCGCCTCTCCCCCACCGCATTGCGGAGGTGGGCCAGCGGTGAGGGTTCACCGTGGGGAGCGCTCCCTCCCTCTTACCCCGGCTGTGAGATGATGGATGGGGAAAGGGGCACACACTGGCAGGCGCCAGGACACCGGCTTGGGGGACAGAGGAAGGGGCGGCGCTGAAGGTGGGGGAGGCATGGCGCAGGCCACGCGGCAACGTGGGGACCATACGAGGCGCGGACACCAAAGCTTCAGTCTAACCGCGGGCCTTGGTGGGCTACTGGGAGCAGAGATTGAAACAAGGTCCTCACTTAACTGCACCCACGGTGGTAGGGGGGCGCGCAGCATGGCGGGGAGAGACACAGGGGCGTAGCAAATACGGAGGGGGTGGGTATGGAGAGAGAGACCTAGGTCTGCGGTCCGTGCGAGTGTAGCAAAGCGTGAAGTCTGCAAATTCCAGCCCAGCACGGCGCCTTAGGTGTACAGTGAGGTAGGACGCAGGCCCGCTATATTGCCCGAGGGCGCTGGTTACCGTAATTGTGCCAGTACGCCAAGCAGGGCCCAGCAGAATGTCTTCCTTTGGTATCTTCCGCCCCGCTCTCCCGCCAAAGAAGGGGGGACGATACACACTGAAGCCCACTCCCCAAATCTCCAGCCCTTCTCGGCGCCCGGGGCGCCCCACCTCGTTCCACCGCTCCTGTAGAGGACTGCGCCAGAGCCACGGGGTTTCCTAGGTTGCCAGAAGCCGAGCGCCTGGGGCGTTAGTGCGCGTGCGTCCAGGGCAGGGAAAGGAGATGGGGTGATGACTGCCTTGAATTGTGCGAGGCCGAGAAGGGGAAAGATGTATGGGGACTTGGTGTGTCTGCGCGAGTAGATCGGCCGCAGCCACCGGGTTGGTGGCATCAGAAGGCATCTTGATGTATGACAGTAACACGGCCTCTGAGGGTCCTCCTTTGCTTACTCCTATCCCCGTGTATTTTCCATGTCTCAGTCCCTGGCCAGGGTGGATTACAGCCCCGCCCCTCTCTCCACAGTGGCAAAACCCCGCAGAAATGATGCACATCCCTTGGCTGGCTCGAATAGGAGCTCTGGGCATGCTCAGTAGCCAGGGCGGGTTTGGGCTGGGAAACTGTTGACCGCAGGAGCGTCGCGCCGGCAGAGCAACCAAATATTCTGTACCATTGTCCTCCCTTGCCCCTGGCAGGATTAAATGCGGACACCTTGCCCTCCTCCACAATTGTGAGGGATAGTTCGGCGAATGGAGTTCAATTTGGAGGACAACCAATCCCAGCTTGAAGATAAGCCCACCATGATAGGTGGGCAGGAGCCTACGGATACGAAGGAGAGGAGGAAGGAGAGAGGAATGTCCGCATGCAGGGGGATGAGGGAACCAAAGGCAGGCACTGGGACTTAGCACCAGATGTGCTTTGCATTTGAATAAAGGGCTTCCACACGAATTAACATCATTTCCTACTCCCAGCATCCCTCTGACATGAGTGCTTCCTTATAACCACTTTCTAGGGTTCCAGGGTAGGAAAGAGATTTAGATGCTTTGTCCAAGGTAACTATCTAGTTAAATGATCCAACAGTTCCAGCGGGGTCTTCCACCTGAATGTCTGGTTCCTTTTCCAACTTATCCTATCTTTATGTGAGAAAAGACAAGATTTTCTCATTTTTTCCCCCATATCCAAATATTTCCAATCCTGGCCTTATTGTGTATCAGGGACGTTTCGCTTGCCGTCTTTTTATTTGAAGGTTGCATTGCAGGTAGAGATTGCCTTTGGAGGAAGAAGCCACCCAAAGTTAGCCTAACTTCAGCGTGACAGTTATGTAGACCTTGGAGATGTTTCTTCCTGGGTATCTGATGCCTTATGACTTCTCATGTTTCCCCTAAATTTCATAATGGGGAGGAAGGTCACCCCCATAAATTAGAAGAGGACCGTGAGGCATGGAGGGAGGTGTCACTGGACTCAGATCCCTGGAGCTGCTGGGCGAGGACGCTATCTAGCATTTTGCCCTCCCCGCCCTCTGGCATGCACCCTCCTTTCAACCTTCCAGAAGGACTCGGGAAATGTGCCTGCAGCAGCTGCCGCTGTAGCTGCAGATTGGCGTCTGTGGCATATGGACCCCATGTGGACTGATGGAGATTTTTAGGGGAAGAATGGTCATAGCCCTTTAACACACACTCCACGACAGCAACAGGAGATAGACGCTCTTCCCTTTTTACATTACCCAGTCTCCACCGGCTGGACACAGACTTGCCTCCTCTTTTTTTCTTTGTCCTCAAATGACCCATTCAAGTTCAGATGCTATGAAGAAAGCATCATGTTACTAACTTAACATTTATAGCAAAAGAAACCCCTAGTTATGCATTTGCAAAGCATAGCCAGGCATAACCAAAGAGAATTAATTCATAACTCCAAGTTTATTTGGCTCTGAGATTCTTTTAAATTGTTAAACCTGTATTAAATTTTTGTATCTATGTTATTATATTAAAGTCTATTATATAAGTGATATTTCTAAACCTATATTAAATTGATTTTAAAAGTTTGAGTGTTTCCTAATCGGATTTTTTTTTTTTGTGTGGTACACGGGCCTCTCACTGCTGTGGCCTCTCCCGTTGCGGAGCACAGGCTCCGGACGCGCAGGCTCAGCGGCCATGGCTCACGGGCCCAGCCGCTCCGCGGCACGTGGGATCTTCCCGGACCGGGGCACGAACCCGTGTCCCCTGCATCGGCAGGCGGACTCTCAACCACTGAGCCACCAGGGAAGCCCCTAATCGGATTTTTTAGTCAAAGAAATGAAGCAACTCAATATTGTTTAGTAGATTTAATTAAACTGTAAAGGATTGTCATATTTTTGAATAAGTGCATCAACAGTCTTCACATTGGATATTATCGAGTCATAAAAGTACACTATTATTATATTTATACAGGGCGGCTTGGCTTGGCTGGAGAGACACCCAGACGCGCCATTGTACAGAGTTGGGTGACACCTTCCTGTGCTAGAAGCAGAATACATAAGCTCCGTGGCTGTCATGGAACGTTTTGGAATGCATAAACAGGTATCTAGTCATTTCTCCTGATTTCATTCTTCACGCGGGACAGATCTTGGTCCTGTCCACAACTGGAGCTCCATTAGTTGGCATGCCTGATGAGCATATGGTGGGGAAGCCTGATTGCAGGAGGGTCCCCAAGAGAACGAAAAAGTCACTGTAAGCAAAGAAGACTCAAATACAATGTGAGGCAGAATCCCTGGTCTACCCCCCACTTCCATCCCTAACCAGGTACTGATGTTTCCCGGGAAGGAGAGGGCTGTGTGGTAAAACTGAGCCTTGTTTCCTAGGAGCCCAAGCCACTCTGCTGGGAGACTTCCCTCCAGGAGTTCTGGGTGCAAGAGTGAAGGCGACTCCCCACTGGCTAGAGAGAGGTGAGGCAGCAGAGACCCAGAGGGCAGTGAAAACAGCTCTTGCACACGCTTCCGATGGGGCAGCCCCACCACGTGACTGCGTGAGAGAAGCAGCAGCCACTGGGCTGCAGAGCCACAGGCCGTGGTCCTG